>NW_026043860.1:0-680135 GCF_937001465.1 Orcinus orca | reverse complement strand
TAAAGAAACGACACTGTGAGCAACCTCTTCGAAAAGGCCTTCGCAAGCGACTTGGAGACAACAGCAGCGCAGTGGAGGCACAGACCATTGTCCTAGAGAGCAGCACAGTGTCTCTAGCAGCGATCGCTTCCCGGAGGATACTTAAGCCACACCGAGATTCCAGCAGGGAGTTTTGCCTTATAGCAGTACAACTCACTCAAGAAAGAGGGATGAGGTGTAGGGCTAATCTACGTGCGCTCACGCTCTGTGTCCCCGAGAAGGTTTCACGGAGCAGAATGCATCACCGACCGCTACCACGTGTGTGCACCAAAGAAGCCCTGTGCCGTGGGTGTTCTCAGGCCGACAGCGAAGACCTAGGTGTGTGCTGCACCCGCGCCCGGTGGTTCACACGTTGCGTGACCCTGTGCCTTTTGAAGATGCTCAGAGCGGGTGGCACCTGCGTGCTGCGAGCGCAAGAGGTGTAGAGTGTAAAGGCCTTTCACACTGGAGGAAAGGCTTGCATCTCATGGAGAAAATGTGTACGTCGCCCGGGAGATGGAGGCGCGCTCTTGACACCATTTCCTCTGCCCGTTTCAAACACAAGTGTTTGTACTCGATCTGGGCTGCCTGGTGAAACGCTTGGCAGTCCGCATCACCCTGAGCACCTTTCCTGAAGTTTGATTCGTAGCTGGGTAAACTCGGGCTTCAGAGGCTTAGATGAGACCAAACGTGTTCAGCTTGTGGCGAAAGCCTTTGACCAGAGGCATATGTGCTTGTGCTTGGGGCGAGTGCTAGGCAAGAACGTTTACACACTGGGTTTTTATCTTTACCCTAAGCTGTCCCTTTTGGCTGCAGCAGGCGGAGAGAACCCGCGGAGAGAGAACAGCTGTGAAGTGGATGCACACAACAGTCACCTCGATACCAGCCCCGGGCTCCCAAGCAACGATCCTTCCCCGCAGGGTACTTAACCCACCCAGGGATTCAAGCAGGGAGTTCGCCTTGTCCAACTCGCACAGGAGACTGGCATGAGATGTAGGGCTCATCTACTTGCGTTCACACTACGTGGCCCGGAGAAGTTCTCACGGAGCCGAATCCAGCACCCTTCCTCCACCACGTGTGTACACAAAGGAGCGCTGGGCAGTGGGTGTTCTCAGGCCAAGAGAGAAGCCCTTGTTCTGTGCTGCACCTGCTGGGTGGTTCAAAGGTTTTCTGACCTTCCTGCTCTGGAAGCTTTTCAGAGCTGAGGCTACGCCTGGGCTGCGAAAGCAGAGAGGCGTAGAGGCCTTTCACACTGAAGGCGTGGGCCTGTTTCCCATGGGGAAAGTGTACGTCGCCCAACCCCCACTCCCACCCCACCCCACCCCACCCCACCCCACTCCAACCCACCCCCAGCTGGAGGCGTGCGGGTTGACACCATTTTGTCCTGCCCATGGAAAATACAAAGAGGCGTACACGATTTGGGCTGTCTGGTGAAAGAATTTTGAATCGGTGGCACCCTGAGTACCTTTCCCGAAGTTTGCTTCCTAGCTGGTTAAACTCGGCATTCAGAGGCGAGATGAGAACAAACTTGCTCCGCGTGCGGCGAAGTGCCCTGATGCCCTGCCCTAAATGTTTGAGCTTCTGGCCAGCGTCAGGCAAGTACTTTGACACGTAGGAGTCTCACTTTTACTCCAAGCTGTCCCTGTTGGCTGAAGCAGTCGGCGTGTCTGTATCACAGCCTGGGAGGCCGGGCGTTGGGGGAGTCTGCCAAGTGACTGGCCTCCATTTATAGCTAACTGAGAAACTGCGTCGAAGCTTTCGGGAGCCTCTTACAGGGAATGGTTGCAGTTCGGAATTGGAGACTGTGCTGGCAAACGTCAGCAGCTCCTCTCCCTCGGAGGGCTCTTGGTGTGCCGACTCCTAACAGCCAGCACGGTCCCCAGCTCGTGAACGGTCCCATTGCGAGCCGGTCTAATCCGTGAAAGAGCCACGTGAGGCTGAGCTCCAAGAGTGGGGCTCCACACCTGGAGCCTTTGGGACAGGGCAGTCCTGAGCCGATGTGCCCACCAGGGGACGCGACCAAAGTTTACGTACCACAGGAAAGCGCATCAAGGCCTCGTGTTCTCTCCATGAAATGAACGTGAGCTTGAAGGGTGATGCGTCAGCGTGCACCGTGAACAGCTCGCTGGTACGCCTGTCTTTGCCCCCTCTCACGGTCTCACGCACCCGGGCTCAGTTCCGTGCAGGAATGCTGAGTGGGAGCGCCAGCCTCGCTTCTGGACTCGAAAGCCTTCCACCCCCTAATGGCAGGTTGTGTGTGTCTCTCACGTGGGGGGAGGAATGAGGTCGCCCACAGAGGTTCTGCCATGAAAGATCTAAAGACGCACGCTGCTGAGGAGCTTGTTCCTCATGGAGCGTCCCCGAAGGCCAGAAGAATGCCGAAGGTCTCTTTCAAAGCTGCCGGACGCTCTGCCGTTCTAGGCCTGAGATAAGGACCTTGTGACGGCACTGTAACCCCGCGAGATTCAGGAGACATCGCCAGTGCGAGTGGCAATCCGGAAGGAAGAACCTTCAAGGCGGAGTGTCCTTTCCTGTACAAAACGGCGCCCAAGTGGCTGAGGCAGGGAGCATTTTCCTTCACAGAACCGGCATCCTCGTATGCCTGTGGGTTACTCTAAAGAAACGACACTGTGAGCAACCTCTTCGAAAAGGCCTTCGCAAGCGACTTGGAGACAACAGCAGCGCAGTGGAGGCACAGACCATTGTCCTAGAGAGCAGCACAGTGTCTCTAGCAGCGATCGCTTCCCGGAGGATACTTAAGCCACACCGAGATTCCAGCAGGGAGTTTTGCCTTATAGCAGTACAACTCACTCAAGAAAGAGGGATCAGGTGCAGGGCTAATCTACGTGCGCTCACGCTCTGTGTCCCCGAGAAGGTTTCACGGAGCAGAATGCATCACCGACCGCTACCACGTGTGTGCACCAAAGAAGCCCTGTGCCGTGGGTGTTCTCAGGCCGACAGCGAAGACCTAGGTGTGTGCTGCAACCGCGCCCGGTGGTTCACACGTTGAGTGACCCTGTGCCTTTTGAAGACGCTCAGAGCGGGTGGCACCTGCGTGCTGCGAGCGCAAGAGGTGTAGAGTGTAAAGGCCTTTCACACTGGAGGAAAGGCTTGCATCTCATGGAGAAAATGTGTACGTCGCCCGGGAGATGGAGGCGCGCTCTTGACACCATTTCCTCTGCCCGTTTCAAACACAAGTGTTTGTACTCGATCTGGGCTGCCTGGTGAAACGCTTGGCAGTCCGCATCACCCTGAGCACCTTTCCTGAAGTTTGATTCGTAGCTGGGTAAACTCGGGCTTCAGAGGCTTAGATGAGACCAAACGTGTTCAGCTTGTGGCGAAAGCCTTTGACCAGAGGCATATGTGCTTGTGCTTGGGGCGAGGGCTAGGCAAGAACGTTTACACACTGGGTTTTTATCTTTACCCTAAGCTGTCCCTTTTGGCTGCAGCAGGCGGAGAGAACCCGCGGAGAGAGAACAGCTGTGAAGTGGATGCACACAACAGTCACCTCGATACCAGCCCCGGGCTCCCAAGCAACGATCCTTCCCCGCAGGGTACTTAACCCACCCAGGGATTCAAGCAGGGAGTTCGCCTTGTCCAACTCGCACAGGAGACTGGCATGAGATGTAGGGCTCATCTACTTGCGTTCACACTACGTGGCCCGGAGAAGTTCTCACGGAGCCGAATCCAGCACCCTTCCTCCACCACGTGTGTACACAAAGGAGCGCTGGGCAGTGGGTGTTCTCAGGCCAAGAGAGAAGCCCTTGTTCTGTGCTGCACCTGCTGGGTGGTTCAAAGGTTTTCTGACCTTCCTGCTCTGGAAGCTTTTCAGAGCTGAGGCTACGCCTGGGCTGCGAAAGCAGAGAGGCGTAGAGGCCTTTCACACTGAAGGCGTGGGCCTGTTTCCCATGGGGAAAGTGTACGTCGCCCAACCCCCACTCCCACCCCACCCCACCCCACCCCACCCCACTCCAACCCACCCCCAGCTGGAGGCGTGCGGGTTGACACCATTTTGTCCTGCCCATGGAAAATACAAAGAGGCGTACACGATTTGGGCTGTCTGGTGAAAGAATTTTGAATCGGTGGCACCCTGAGTACCTTTCCCGAAGTTTGCTTCCTAGCTGGTTAAACTCGGCATTCAGAGGCGAGATGAGAACAAACTTGCTCCGCGTGCGGCGAAGTGCCCTGATGCCCTGCCCTAAATGTTTGAGCTTCTGGCCAGCGTCAGGCAAGTACTTTGACACGTAGGAGTCTCACTTTTACTCCAAGCTGTCCCTGTTGGCTGAAGCAGTCGGCGTGTCTGTATCACAGCCTGGGAGGCCGGGCGTTGGGGGAGTCTGCCAAGTGACTGGCCTCCATTTATAGCTAACTGAGAAACTGCGTCGAAGCTTTCGGGAGCCTCTTACAGGGAATGGTTGCAGTTCGGAATTGGAGACTGTGCTGGCAAACGTCAGCAGCTCCTCTCCCTCGGAGGGCTCTTGGTGTGCCGACTCCTAACAGCCAGCACGGTCCCCAGCTCGTGAACGGTCCCATTGCGAGCCGGTCTAATCCGTGAAAGAGCCACGTGAGGCTGAGCTCCAAGAGTGGGGCTCCACACCTGGAGCCTTTGGGACAGGGCAGTCCTGAGCCGATGTGCCCACCAGGGGACGCGACCAAAGTTTACGTACCACAGGAAAGCGCATCAAGGCCTCGTGTTCTCTCCATGAAATGAACGTGAGCTTGAAGGGTGATGCGTCAGCGTGCACCGTGAACAGCTCGCTGGTACGCCTGTCTTTGCCCCCTCTCACGGTCTCACGCACCCGGGCTCAGTTCCGTGCAGGAATGCTGAGTGGGAGCGCCAGCCTCGCTTCTGGACTCGAAAGCCTTCCACCCCCTAATGGCAGGTTGTGTGTGTCTCTCACGTGGGGGGAGGAATGAGGTCGCCCACAGAGGTTCTGCCATGAAAGATCTAAAGACGCACGCTGCTGAGGAGCTTGTTCCTCATGGAGCGTCCCCGAAGGCCAGAAGAATGCCGAAGGTCTCTTTCAAAGCTGCCGGACGCTCTGCCGTTCTAGGCCTGAGATAAGGACCTTGTGACGGCACTGTAACCCCGCGAGATTCAGGAGACATCGCCAGTGCGAGTGGCAATCCGGAAGGAAGAACCTTCAAGGCGGAGTGTCCTTTCCTGTACAAAACGGCGCCCAAGTGGCTGAGGCAGGGAGCATTTTCCTTCACAGAACCGGCATCCTCGTATGCCTGTGGGTTACTCTAAAGAAACGACACTGTGAGCAACCTCTTCGAAAAGGCCTTCGCAAGCGACTTGGAGACAACAGCAGCGCAGTGGAGGCACAGACCATTGTCCTAGAGAGCAGCACAGTGTCTCTAGCAGCGATCGCTTCCCGGAGGATACTTAAGCCACACCGAGATTCCAGCAGGGAGTTTTGCCTTATAGCAGTACAACTCACTCAAGAAAGAGGGATCAGGTGCAGGGCTAATCTACGTGCGCTCACGCTCTGTGTCCCCGAGAAGGTTTCACGGAGCAGAATGCATCACCGACCGCTACCACGTGTGTGCACCAAAGAAGCCCTGTGCCGTGGGTGTTCTCAGGCCGACAGCGAAGACCTAGGTGTGTGCTGCAACCGCGCCCGGTGGTTCACACGTTGAGTGACCCTGTGCCTTTTGAAGACGCTCAGAGCGGGTGGCACCTGCGTGCTGCGAGCGCAAGAGGTGTAGAGTGTAAAGGCCTTTCACACTGGAGGAAAGGCTTGCATCTCATGGAGAAAATGTGTACGTCGCCCGGGAGATGGAGGCGCGCTCTTGACACCATTTCCTCTGCCCGTTTCAAACACAAGTGTTTGTACTCGATCTGGGCTGCCTGGTGAAACGCTTGGCAGTCCGCATCACCCTGAGCACCTTTCCTGAAGTTTGATTTGTAGCTGGGTTAACTCGGGATTCAGAGGCTTAGATGAGACCAAACGTGTTCAGCTTGTGGCGAAAGCCTTTGACCAGAGGCATATAAGCTTGTGCTTGGGGCGAGGGCTAGGCAAGAACGTTTACACACTGGGTTTTTATCTTTACCCTAAGCTGTCCCTTTTGGCTGCAGCAGGCGGAGAGAACCCGCGGAGAGAGAACAGCTGCGAAGTGGATGCACACAACAGTCACCTCGATACCAGCCCCGGGCTCCCAAGCAACGATCCTTCCCCGCACGGTACTTAACCCACCCAGGGATTCAAGCAGGGAGTTCGCCTTGTCCAACTCGCACAGGAGACTGGCATGAGATGTACGGCTCATCTACTTGCGTTCACACTACGTGGCCCGGAGAAGTTCTCACGGAGCCGAATCCAGCACCCTTCCTCCACCACGTGTGTACACAAAGGAGCGCTGGGCAGTGGGTGTTCTCAGGCCAAGAGAGAAGCCCTTGTTCTGTGCTGCACCTGCTGGGTGGTTCAAAGGTTTTCTGACCTTCCTGCTCTGGAAGCTTTTCAGAGCTGAGGCTACGCCTGGGCTGCGAAAGCAGAGAGGCGTAGAGGACTTTCACACTGAAGGCGTGGACCTGTTTCCCATGGGGAAAGTGTACGTCGCCCAACCCCCACTCCCACCCCACCCCACCCCACCCCACCCCACTCCAACCCACCCCCAGCTGGAGGCGTGCGGGTTGACACCATTTTGTCCTGCCCATGGAAAATACAAACAGGCGTACACGATTTGGGCTGTCTGGTGAAAGAATTTTGAATCGGCGGCACCCTGAGTACCTTTCCCGAAGTTTGCTTCCTAGCTGGTTAAACTCAGCATTCAGAGGCGAGATGAGAACAAACTTGCTCCGCGTGCGGCGAAGTGCCCTGATGCCCTGCCCTAAATGTTTGAGCTTCTGGCCAGCGTCAGGCAAGTACTTTGACACGTAGGAGTCTCCCTTTTACTCCAAGCTGTCCCTGTTGGCTGAAGCAGTCGGCGTGTCTGTATCGCAGCCTGGGAGGCCGGGCGTTGGGGGAGTCTGCCAAGTGACTGGCCTCCATTTATAGCTAACTGAGAAACTGCGTCGAAGCTTTCGGGAGCCTCTTACAGGGAATGGTTGCAGTTCGGAATTGGAGACTGTGCTGGCAAACGTCAGCAGCTCCTCTCCCTCGGAGGGCTCTTGGTGTGCCGACTCCTAACAGCCAGCACGGTCCCCAGCTCGTGAACGGTCCCATTGCGAGCCGGTCTCGTCCGTGAAAGAGCCACGTGAGGCTGAGCTCCAAGAGTGGGGCTCCACACCTGGAGCCTTTGGGACAGGGCAGTCCTGAGCCGATGTGCCCACCAGGGGACGCGACCAAAGTTTACGTACCACAGGAAAGCGCATCAAGGCCTCGTGTTCTCTCCATGAAATGAACGTGAGCTTGAAGGGTGATGCGTCAGCATGCACCGTGAACAGCTCGCTGGTACGCCTGTCTTTGCCCCCTCTCACGGTCTCACGCACCCGGGCTCAGTTCCGTGCAGGAATGCTGAGTGGGAGCGCCAGCCTCGCTTCTGGACTCAAAAGCCTTCCACCCCCTAATGGCAGGTTGTGTGTGTCTCTCACGTGGGGGGAGGAATGAGGTCGCCCACAGAGGTTCTGCCATGAAAGATCTAAAGACGCACGCTGCTGAGGAGCTTGTTCCTCATGGAGCGTCCCCGAAGGCCAGAAGAATGCCGAAGGTCTCTTTCAAAGCTGCCGGACGCTCTGCCGTTCTAGGCCTGAGATAAGGACCTTGTGACGGCACTGTAACCCCGCGAGATTCAGGAGACATCGCCAGTGCGAGTGGCAATCCGGAAGGAAGAACCTTCAAGGCGGAGTGTCCTTTCCTGTACAAAACGGTGCCCAAGTGGCTGAGGCAGGGAGCATTTTCCTTCACAGAACTGGCATCCTCGTATGCCTGTGGGTTACTCTAAAGAAACGACACCGTGAGCAACCTCTTCGAAAAGGCCTTCGCAAGCGACTTGGAGACAACAGCAGCGCAGTGGAGGCACAGACCATTGTCCTAGAGAGCAGCACAGTGTCTCTAGCAGCGATCGCTTCCCGGAGGATACTTAAGCCACACCGAGATTCCAGCAGGGAGTTTTGCCTTATAGCAGTACAACTCACTCAAGAAAGAGGGATGAGGTGTAGGGCTAATCTACGTGCGCTCACGCTCTGTGTCCCCGAGAAGGTTTCACGGAGCAGAATGCATCACCGACCGCTACCACGTGTGTGCACCAAAGAAGCCCTGTGCCGTGGGTGTTCTCAGGCCGACAGCGAAGACCTAGGTGTGTGCTGCACCCGCGCCCGGTGGTTCACACGTTGCGTGACCCTGTGCGTTTTGAAGATGCTCAGAGCGGGTGGCACCTGCGTGCTGCGAGCGCAAGAGGTGTAGAGTGTAAAGGCCTTTCACACTGGAGGAAAGGCTTGCATCTCATGGAGAAAATGTGTACGTCGCCCGGGAGATGGAGGCGCGCTCTTGACACCATTTCCTCTGCCCGTTTCAAACACAAGTGTTTGTACTCGATCTGGGCTGCCTGGTGAAACGCTTGGCAGTCCGCATCACCCTGAGCACCTTTCCTGAAGTTTGATTCGTAGCTGGGTAAACTCGGGCTTCAGAGGCTTAGATGAGACCAAACGTGTTCACCTTGTGGCGAAAGCCTTTGACCAGAGGCATATGTGCTTGTGCTTGGGGCGAGGGCTAGGCAAGAACGTTTACACACTGGGTTTTTATCTTTACCCTAAGCTGTCCCTTTTGGCTGCAGCAGGCGGAGAGAACCCGCGGAGAGAGAACAGCTGCGAAGTGGATGCACACAACAGTCACCTCGATACCAGCCCCGGGCTCCCAAGCAACGATCCTTCCCCGCAGGGTACTTAACCCACCCAGGGATTCAAGCAGGGAGTTCGCCTTGTCCAACTCGCACAGGAGACTGGCATGAGATGTAGGGCTCATCTACTTGCGTTCACACTACGTGGCCCGGAGAAGTTCTCACGGAGCCGAATCCAGCGCCTTTCCTCCACCACGTGTGTACACAAAGGAGCGCTGGGCAGTGGGTGTTCTCAGGCCAAGAGAGAAGCCCTTGTTCTGTGCTGCACCTGCTGGGTGGTTCAAAGGTTTTCTGACCTTCCTGCTCTGGAAGCTTTTCAGAGCTGAGGCTACGCCTGGGCTGCGAAAGCAGAGAGGCGTAGAGGCCTTTCACACTGAAGGCGTGGGCCTGTTTCCCATGGGGAAAGTGTACGTCGCCCAACCCCCACTCCCACCCCACCCCATCCCACCCCACCCCACTCCAACCCACCCCCAGCTGGAGGCGTGCGGGTTGACACCATTTTGTCCTGCCCATGGAAAATACAAAGAGGCGTACACGATTTGGGCTGTCTGGTGAAAGAATTTTGAATCGGCGGCACCCTGAGTACCTTTCCCGAAGTTTGCTTCCTAGCTGGTTAAACTCGGCATTCAGAGGCGAGATGAGAACAAACTTGCTCCGCGTGCGGCGAAGTGCCCTGATGCCCTGCCCTAAATGTTTGAGCTTCTGGCCAGCGTCAGGCAAGTACTTTGACACGTAGGAGTCTCCCTTTTACTCCAAGCTGTCCCTGTTGGCTGAAGCAGTCGGCGTGTCTGTATCGCAGCCTGGGTGGCCGGGCGTTGGGGGAGTCTGCCAAGTGACTGGCCTCCATTTATAGCTAACTGAGAAACTGCGTCGAAGCTTTTGGGAGCCTCTTACAGGGAATGGTTGCAGTTCGGAATTGGAGACTGTGCTGGCAAACGTCAGCAGCTCCTCTCCCTCGGAGGGCTCTTGGTGTGCCGACTCCTAACAGCCAGCACGGTCCCCAGCTCGTGAACGGTCCCATTGCGAGCCGGTCTCGTCCGTGAAAGAGCCACGTGAGGCTGAGCTCCAAGAGTCGGGCTCCACACCTGGAGCCTTTGGGACAGGGCAGTCCTGAGCCGATGTGCCCACCAGGGGACGCGACCAAAGTTTACGTACCACAGGAAAGCGCATCAAGGCCTCGTGTTCTCTCCATGAAATGAACGTGAGCTTGAAGGGTGATGCGTCAGCGTGCACCGTGAACAGCTCGCTGGTACGCCTGTCTTTGCCCCCTCTCACGGTCTCACGCACCCGGGCTCAGTTCCATGCAGGAATGCTGAGTGGGAGCGCCAGCCTCGCTTCTGGACTCGAAAGCCTTCCACCCCCTAATGGCAGGTTGTGTGTGTCTCTCACGTGGGGGGAGGAATGAGGTCGCCCACAGAGGTTCTGCCATGAAAGATCTAAAGACGCACGCTGCTGAGGAGCTTGTTCCTCATGGAGCGTCCCCGAAGGCCAGAAGAATGCCGACGGTCTCTTTCAAAGCTGCAGGACGCTCTGCCATTCTAGGCCTGAGATAAGGACCTTCTGACGGCACTGTAACCCCGCGAGATTCAGGAGACATCGCCAGTGCGAGTGGCAATCCAGAAGGAAGAACCTTCAAGGCGGAGTGTCCTTTCCTGTACGAAATGGCGCCCATGTGGCTGAGGCAGGTAGCATTTTCCTTCACAGAACCGGCATCCTCCTATGCCTGTGGGTTACTCTAAAGAAACGACACTGTGAGCAACCTCTTCGAAAAGGCCTTCGCAAGCGACTTGGAGACAACAGCAGCGCAGTGGAGGCACAGACCATTGTCCTAGAGAGCAGCACAGTGTCTCTAGCAGCGATCGCTTCCCGGAGGATACTTAAGCCACACCGAGATTCCAGCAGGGAGTTTTGCCTTATAGCAGTACAACTCACTCAAGAAAGAGGGATGAGGTGTAGGGGTAATCTACGTGCGCTCACGCTCTGTGTCCCCGAGAAGGTTTCACGGAGCAGAATGCATCACCGACCGCTACCACGTGTGTGCACCAAAGAAGCCCTGTGCCGTGGGTGTTCTCAGGCCGACAGCGAAGACCTAGGTGTGTGCTGCACCCGCGCCCGGTGGTTCACACGTTGCGTGACCCTGTGCCTTTTGAAGATGCTCAGAGCGGGTGGCACCTGCGTGCTGCGAGCGCAAGAGGTGTAGAGTGTAAAGGCCTTTCACACTGGAGGAAAGGCTTGCATCTCATGGAGAAAATGTGTACGTCACCCGGGAGATGGAGGCACGCTCTTGACACCATTTCCTCTGCCCGTTTCAAACACAAGTGTTTGTACTCGATCTGGGCTGCCTGGTGAAACGCTTGGCAGTCCGCATCACCCTGAGCACCTTTCCTGAAGTTTGATTCGTAGCTGGGTAAACTCGGGCTTCAGAGGCTTAGATGAGACCAAACGTGTTCAGCTTGTGGCGAAAGCCTTTGACCAGAGGCATATGTGCTTGTGCTTGGGGCGAGGGCTAGGCAAGAACGTTTACACACTGGGTTTTTATCTTTACCCTAAGCTGTCCCTTTTGGCTGCAGCAGGCGGAGAGAACCCGCGGAGAGAGAACAGCTGCGAAGTGGATGCACAGAACAGTCACCTCGATACCAGCCCCGGGCTCCCAAGCAACGATCCTTCCCCGCAGGGTACTTAACCCACCCAGGGATTCAAGCAGGGAGTTCGCCTTGTCCAACTCGCACAGGAGACTGGCATGAGATGTAGGGCTCATCTACTTGCGTTCACACTACGTGGCCCGGTGAAGTTCTCACGGAGCCGAATCCAGCACCCTTCCTCCACCACGTGTGTACACAAAGGAGCGCTGGGCAGTGGGTGTTCTCAGGCCAAGAGAGAAGCCCTTGTTCTGTGCTGCACCTGCTGGGTGGTTCAAAGGTTTTCTGACCTTCCTGCTCTGGAAGCTTTTCAGAGCTGAGGCTACGCCTGGGCTGCGAAAGCAGAGAGGCGTAGAGGCCTTTCACACTGAAGGCGTGGGCCTGTTTCCCATGGGGAAAGTGTACGTCGCCCAACCCCCACTCCCACCCCACCCCACCCCACCCCACCCCACTCCAACCCACCCCCATCTGGAGGCGTGCGGGTTGACACCATTTTGTCCTGCCCATGGAAAATACAAAGAGGCGTACACGATTTGGGCTGTCTGGTGAGAGAATTTTGAATCGGCGGCACCCTGAGTACCTTTCCCGAAGTTTGCTTCCTAGCTGGTTAAACTCGGCATTCAGAGGCGAGATGAGAACAAACTTGCTCCGCGTGCGGCGAAGTGCCCTGATGCCCTGCCCTAAATGTTTGAGCTTCTGGCCAGCGTCAGGCAAGTACTTTGACACGTAGGAGTCTCACTTTTACTCCAAGCTGTCCCTGTTGGCTGAAGCAGTCGGCGTGTCTGTATCGCAGCCTGGGAGGCCGGGCGTTGGGGGAGTCTGCCAAGTGACTGGCCTCCATTTATAGCTAACTGAGAAACTGCGTCGAAGCTTTCGGGAGCCTCTTACAGGGAATGGTTGCAGTTCGGAATTGGAGACTGTGCTGGCAAACGTCAGCAGCTCCTCTCCCTCAGAGGGCTCTTGGTGTGCCGACTCCTAACAGCCAGCACGGTCCCCAGCTCGTGAATGGTCCCATTGCAAGCCGGTCTCGTCCGTGAAAGAGCCACGTGAGGCTGAGCTCCAAGAGTCGGGCTCCACACCTGGAGCCTTTGGGACAGGGCAGTCCTGAGCCGATGTGCCCACCAGGGGACGCGACCAAAGTTTACGTACCACAGGAAAGCGCATCAAGGCCTCGTGTTCTCTCCATGAAATGAACGTGAGCTTGAAGGGTGATGCGTCAGCGTGCACCGTGAACAGCTCGCTGGTACGCCTGTCTTTGCCCCCTCTCACGGTCTCACGCACCCGGGCTCAGTTCCGTGCAGGAATGCTGAGTGGGAGCGCCAGCCTCGCTTCTGGACTCGAAAGCCTTCCACCCCCTAATGGCAGGTTGTGTGTGTCTCTCACGTGGGGGGAGGAATGAGGTCGCCCACAGAGGTTCTGCCATGAAAGATCTAAAGACGCACGCTGCTGAGGAGCTTGTTCCTCATGGAGCATCCCCGAAGGCCAGAAGAATGCCGAAGGTCTCTTTCAAAGCTGCCGGACGCTCTGCCGTTCTAGGCCTGAGATAAGGACCTTGTGACGGCACTGTAACCCCGCGAGATTCAGGAGACATCGCCAGTGCGAGTGGCAATCCGGAAGGAAGAACCTTCAAGGCGGAGTGTCCTTTCCTGTACAAAACGGCGCCCAAGTGGCTGAGGCAGGGAGCATTTTCCTTCACAGAACCGGCATCCTCGTATGCCTGTGGGTTACTCTAAAGAAACGACACTGTGAGCAACCTCTTCGAAAAGGCCTTCGCAAGCGACTTGGAGACAACAGCAGCGCAGTGGAGGCACAGACCATTGTCCTAGAGAGCAGCACAGTGTCTCTAGCAGCGATCGCTTCCCGGAGGATACTTAAGCCACACCGAGATTCCAGCAGGGAGTTTTGCCTTATAGCAGTACAACTCACTCAAGAAAGAGGGATGAGGTGTAGGGGTAATCTACGTGCGCTCACGCTCTGTGTCCCCGAGAAGGTTTCACGGAGCAGAATGCATCACCGACCGCTACCACGTGTGTGCACCAAAGAAGCCCTGTGCCGTGGGTGTTCTCAGGCCGACAGCGAAGACCTAGGTGTGTGCTGCACCCGCGCCCGGTGGTTCACACGTTGCGTGACCCTGTGCCTTTTGAAGATGCTCAGAGCGGGTGGCACCTGCGTGCTGCGAGCGCAAGAGGTGTAGAGTGTAAAGGCCTTTCACACTGGAGGAAAGGCTTGCATCTCATGGAGAAAATGTGTACGTCACCCGGGAGATGGAGGCACGCTCTTGACACCATTTCCTCTGCCCGTTTCAAACACAAGTGTTTGTACTCGATCTGGGCTGCC
Organism: Orcinus orca; assembly: GCF_937001465.1. Lineage (NCBI taxonomy): Eukaryota > Metazoa > Chordata > Mammalia > Artiodactyla > Delphinidae > Orcinus > Orcinus orca. The sequence continues at coordinate 666,363 of NW_026043860.1, read as the reverse complement.
TGGTGAAACGCTTGGCAGTCCGCATCACCCTGAGCACCTTTCCTGAAGTTTGATTCGTAGCTGGGTAAACTCGGGCTTCAGAGGCTTAGATGAGACCAAACGTGTTCAGCTTGTGGCGAAAGCCTTTGACCAGAGGCATATAAGCTTGTGCTTGGGGCGAGGGCTAGGCAAGAACGTTTACACACTGGGTTTTTATCTTTACCCTAAGCTGTCCCTTTTGGCTGCAGCAGGCGGAGGGAACCCGCGGAGAGATAACAGCTGCGAAGTGGATGCACACAACAGTCACCTCGATACCAGCCCCGGGCTCCCAAGCAACGATCCTTCCCCGCAGGGTACTTAACCCACCCAGGGATTCAAGCAGGGAGTTCGCCTTGTCCAACTCGCACAGGAGACTGGCATGAGATGTAGGGCTCATCTACTTGCGTTCACACTACGTGGCCCGGAGAAGTTCTCACGGAGCCGAATCCAGTGCCCTTCCTCCACCACGTGTGTACACAAAGGAGTGCTGGGCAGTGGGTGTTCTCAGGCCAAGAGAGAAGCCCTTGTTCTGTGCTGCACCTGCTGGGTGGTTCAAAGGTTTTCTGACCTTCCTGCTCTGGAAGCTTTTCAGAGCTGAGGCTACGCCTGGGCTGCGAAAGCAGAGAGGCGTAGAGGCCTTTCACACTGAAGGCGTGGGCCTGTTTCCCATGGGGAAAGTGTACGTTGCCCAACCCCCACTCCCACCCCACCACACCCCACCCCACTCCAACCCACCCCCATCTGGAGGCGTGCGGGTTGACACCATTTTGTCCTGCCCATGGAAAATACAAAGAGGCGTACACGATTTGGGCTGTCTGGTGAAAGAATTTTGAATCGGCGGCACCCTGAGTACCTTTCCCGAAGTTTGCTTCCTAGCTGGTTAAACTCGGCATTCAGAGGCGAGATGAGAACAAACTTGCTCCGCGTGCGGCGAAGTGCCCTGATGCCCTGCCCTAAATGTTTGAGCTTCTGGCCAGCGTCAGGCAAGTACTTTGACACGTAGGAGTCTCCCTTTTACTCCAAGATGTCCCTGTTGGCTGAAGCAGTCGGCGTGTCTGTATCGCAGCCTGGGAGGCCGGGCGTTGGGGGAGTCTGCCAAGTGACTGGCCTCCATTTATAGCTAACTGAGAAACTGCGTCGAAGCTTTCGGGAGCCTCTTACAGGGAATGGTTGCAGTTCGGAATTGGAGACTGTGCTGGCAAACGTCAGCAGCTCCTCTCCCTCGGAGGGCTCTTGGTGTGCCGACTCCTAACAGCCAGCATGGTCCCCAGCTCGTGAACGGTCCCATTGCGAGCCGGTCTCGTCCGTGAAAGAGCCACGTGAGGCTGAGCTCCAAGAGTCGGGCTCCACACCTGGAGCCTTTGGGACAGGGCAGTCCTGAGCCGATGTGCCCACCAGGGGACGCGACCAAAGTTTACGTACCACAGGAAAGCGCATCAAGGCCTCGTGTTCTCTCCATGAAATGAACGTGAGCTTGAAGGGTGATGCGTCAGCGTGCACCGTGAACAGCTCGCTGGTACGCTTGTCTTTGCCCCCTCTCACGGTCTCACGCACCCGGGCTCAGTTCCGTGCAGGAATGCTGAGTGGGAGCGCCAGCCTCGCTTCTGGACTCGAAAGCCTTCCACCCCCTAATGGCAGGTTGTGTGTGTCTCTCACGTGGGGGGAGGAATGAGGTCGCCCACAGAGGTTCTGCCATGAAAGATCTAAAGACGCACGCTGCTGAGGAGCTTGTTCCTCATGGAGCGTCCCCGAAGGCCAGAAGAATGCCGAAGGTCTCTTTCAAAGCTGCCGGACGCTCTGCCGTTCTAGGCCTGAGATAAGGACCTTGTGACGGCACTGTAACCCCGCGAGATTCAGGAGACATCGCCAGTGCGAGTGGCAATCCGGAAGGAAGAACCTTCAAGGCGGAGTGTCCTTTCCTGTACAAAACGGCGCCCAAGTGGCTGAGGCAGGGAGCATTTTCCTTCACAGAACCGGCATCCTCGTATGCCTGTGGGTTACTCTAAAGAAACGACACTGTGAGCAACCTCTTCGAAAAGGCCTTCGCAAGCGACTTGGAGACAACAGCAGCGCAGTGGAGGCACAGACCATTGTCCTAGAGAGCAGCACAGTGTCTCTAGCAGCGATCGCTTCCCGGAGGATACTTAAGCCACACCGAGATTCCAGCAGGGAGTTTTGCCTTATAGCAGTACAACTCACTCAAGAAAGAGGGATGAGGTGTAGGGCTAATCTACGTGCGCTCACGCTCTGTGTCCCCGAGAAGGTTTCACGGAGCAGAATGCATCACCGACCGCTACCACGTGTGTGCACCAAAGAAGCCCTGTGCCGTGGGTGTTCTCAGGCCGACAGCGAAGACCTAGGTGTGTGCTGCACCCGCGCCCGGTGGTTCACACGTTGCGTGACCCTGTGCCTTTTGAAGATGCTCAGAGCGGGTGGCACCTGCGTGCTGCGAGCGCAAGAGGTGTAGAGTGTAAAGGCCTTTCACACTGGAGGAAAGGCTTGCATCTCATGGAGAAAATGTGTACGTCGCCCGGGAGATGGAGGCGCGCTCTTGACACCATTTCCTCTGCCCGTTTCAAACACAAGTGTTTGTACTCGATCTGGGCTGCCTGGTGAAACGCTTGGCAGTCCGCATCACCCTGAGCACCTTTCCTGAAGTTTGATTCGTAGCTGGGTAAACTCGGGCTTCAGAGGCTTAGATGAGACCAAACGTGTTCAGCTTGTGGCGAAAGCCTTTGACCAGAGGCATATGTGCTTGTGCTTGGGGCGAGTGCTAGGCAAGAACGTTTACACACTGGGTTTTTATCTTTACCCTAAGCTGTCCCTTTTGGCTGCAGCAGGCGGAGAGAACCCGCGGAGAGAGAACAGCTGTGAAGTGGATGCACACAACAGTCACCTCGATACCAGCCCCGGGCTCCCAAGCAACGATCCTTCCCCGCAGGGTACTTAACCCACCCAGGGATTCAAGCAGGGAGTTCGCCTTGTCCAACTCGCACAGGAGACTGGCATGAGATGTAGGGCTCATCTACTTGCGTTCACACTACGTGGCCCGGAGAAGTTCTCACGGAGCCGAATCCAGCACCCTTCCTCCACCACGTGTGTACACAAAGGAGCGCTGGGCAGTGGGTGTTCTCAGGCCAAGAGAGAAGCCCTTGTTCTGTGCTGCACCTGCTGGGTGGTTCAAAGGTTTTCTGACCTTCCTGCTCTGGAAGCTTTTCAGAGCTGAGGCTACGCCTGGGCTGCGAAAGCAGAGAGGCGTAGAGGCCTTTCACACTGAAGGCGTGGGCCTGTTTCCCATGGGGAAAGTGTACGTCGCCCAACCCCCACTCCCACCCCACCCCACCCCACCCCACCCCACTCCAACCCACCCCCAGCTGGAGGCGTGCGGGTTGACACCATTTTGTCCTGCCCATGGAAAATACAAAGAGGCGTACACGATTTGGGCTGTCTGGTGAAAGAATTTTGAATCGGTGGCACCCTGAGTACCTTTCCCGAAGTTTGCTTCCTAGCTGGTTAAACTCGGCATTCAGAGGCGAGATGAGAACAAACTTGCTCCGCGTGCGGCGAAGTGCCCTGATGCCCTGCCCTAAATGTTTGAGCTTCTGGCCAGCGTCAGGCAAGTACTTTGACACGTAGGAGTCTCACTTTTACTCCAAGCTGTCCCTGTTGGCTGAAGCAGTCGGCGTGTCTGTATCACAGCCTGGGAGGCCGGGCGTTGGGGGAGTCTGCCAAGTGACTGGCCTCCATTTATAGCTAACTGAGAAACTGCGTCGAAGCTTTCGGGAGCCTCTTACAGGGAATGGTTGCAGTTCGGAATTGGAGACTGTGCTGGCAAACGTCAGCAGCTCCTCTCCCTCGGAGGGCTCTTGGTGTGCCGACTCCTAACAGCCAGCACGGTCCCCAGCTCGTGAACGGTCCCATTGCGAGCCGGTCTCGTCCGTGAAAGAGCCACGTGAGGCTGAGCTCCAAGAGTCGGGCTCCACACCTGGAGCCTTTGGGACAGGGCAGTCCTGAGCCGATGTGCCCACCAGGGGACGCGACCAAAGTTTACGTACCACAGGAAAGCGCATCAAGGCCTCGTGTTCTCTCCATGAAATGAACGTGAGCTTGAAGGGTGATGCGTCAGCGTGCACCGTGAACAGCTCGCTGGTACGCCTGTCTTTGCCCCCTCTCACGGTCTCACGCACCCGGGCTCAGTTCCGTGCAGGAATGCTGAGTGGGAGCGCCAGCCTCGCTTCTGGACTCGAAAGCCTTCTACCCCCTAATGGCAGGTTGTGTGTGTCTCTCACGTGGGGGGAGGAATGAGGTCGCCCACAGAGGTTCTGCCATGAAAGATCTAAAGACGCACGCTGCTGAGGAGCTTGTTCCTCATGGAGCGTCCCCGAAGGCCAGAAGAATGCCGAAGGTCTCTTTCAAAGCTGCCGGACGCTCTGCCGTTCTAGGCCTGAGATAAGGACCTTGTGACGGCACTGTAACCCCGCGAGATTCAGGAGACATCGCCAGTGCGAGTGGCAATCCGGAAGGAAGAACCTTCAAGGCGGAGTGTCCTTTCCTGTACAAAACGGCGCCCAAGTGGCTGAGGCAGTGAGCATTTTCCTTCACAGAACCGGCATCCTCGTATGCCTGTGGGTTACTCTAAAGAAACGACACTGTGAGCAACCTCTTCGAAAAGGCCTTCGCAAGCGACTTGGAGACAACAGCAGCGCAGTGGAGGCACAGACCATTGTCCTAGAGAGCAGCACAGTGTCTCTAGCAGCGATCGCTTCCCGGAGGATACTTAAGCCACACCGAGATTCCAGCAGGGAGTTTTGCCTTATAGCAGTACAACTCACTCAAGAAAGAGGGATCAGGTGCAGGGCTAATCTACGTGCGCTCACGCTCTGTGTCCCCGAGAAGGTTTCACGGAGCAGAATGCATCACCGACCGCTACCACGTGTGTGCACCAAAGAAGCCCTGTGCCGTGGGTGTTCTCAGGCCGACAGCGAAGACCTAGGTGTGTGCTGCACCCGCGCCCGGTGGTTCACACGTTGCGTGACCCTGTGCCTTTTGAAGACGCTCAGAGCGGGTGGCACCTGCGTGCTGCGAGCGCAAGAGGTGTAGAGTGTAAACGCCTTTCACACTGGACGAAAGGCTTGCATCTCATGGAGAAAATGTGTACGTCGCCCGGGAGATGGAGGCGCGCTCTTGACACCATTTCCTCTGCCCGTTTCAAACACAAGTGTTTGTACTCGATCTGGGCTGCCTGGTGAAACGCTTGGCAGTCCGCATCACCCTGAGCACCTTTCCTGAAGTTTGATTTGTAGCTGGGTAAACTCGGGCTTCAGAGGCTTAGATGAGACCAAACGTGTTCAGCTTGTGGCGAAAGCCTTTGACCAGAGGCATATAAGCTTGTGCTTGGGGCGAGGGCTAGGCAAGAACGTTTACACACTGGGTTTTTATCTTTACCCTAAGCTGTCCCTTTTGGCTGCAGCAGGCGGAGAGAACCCGCGGAGAGAGAACAGCTGCGAAGTGGATGCACACAACAGTCACCTCGATACCAGCCCCGGGCTCCCAAGCAACGATCCTTCCCCGCACGGTACTTAACCCACCCAGAGATTCAAGCAGGGAGTTCGCCTTGTCCAACTCGCACAGGAGACTGGCATGAAATGTACGGCTCATCTACTTGCGTTCACACTACGTGGCCCGGAGAAGTTCTCACGGAGCCGAATCCAGCACCCTTCCTCCACCACGTGTGTACACAAAGGAGCGCTGGGCAGTGGGTGTTCTCAGGCCAAGAGAGAAGCCCTTGTTCTGTGCTGCACCTGCTGGGTGGTTCAAAGGTTTTCTGACCTTCCTGCTCTGGAAGCTTTTCAGAGCTGAGGCTACGCCTGGGCTGCGAAAGCAGAGAGGCGTAGAGGACTTTCACACTGAAGGCGTGGACCTGTTTCCCATGGGGAAAGTGTACGTCGCCCAACCCCCACTCCCACCCCACCCCACCCCACCCCACCCCACTCCAACCCACCCCCAGCTGGAGGCGTGCGGGTTGACACCATTTTGTCCTGCCCATGGAAAATACAAACAGGCGTACACGATTTGGGCTGTCTGGTGAAAGAATTTTGAATCGGCGGCACCCTGAGTACCTTTCCCGAAGTTTGCTTCCTAGCTGGTTAAACTCGGCATTCAGAGGCGAGATGAGAACAAACTTGCTCCGCGTGCGGCGAAGTGCCCTGATGCCCTGCCCTAAATGTTTGAGCTTCTGGCCAGCGTCAGGCAAGTACTTTGACACGTAGGAGTCTCCCTTTTACTCCAAGCTGTCCCTGTTGGCTGAAGCAGTCGGCGTGTCTGTATCGCAGCCTGGGAGGCCGGGCGTTGGGGGAGTCTGCCAAGTGACTGGCCTCCATTTATAGCTAACTGAGAAACTGCGTCGAAGCTTTCGGGAGCCTCTTACAGGGAATGGTTGCAGTTCGGAATTGGAGACTGTGCTGGCAAACGTCAGCAGCTCCTCTCCCTCGGAGGGCTCTTGGTGTGCCGACTCCTAACAGCCAGCACGGTCCCCAGCTCGTGAACGGTCCCATTGCGAGCCGGTCTCGTCCGTGAAAGAGCCACGTGAGGCTGAGCTCCAAGAGTGGGGCTCCACACCTGGAGCCTTTGGGACAGGGCAGTCCTGAGCCGATGTGCCCACCAGGGGACGCGACCAAAGTTTACGTACCACAGGAAAGCGCATCAAGGCCTCGTGTTCTCTCCATGAAATGAACGTGAGCTTGAAGGGTGATGCGTCAGCATGCACCGTGAACAGCTCGCTGGTACGCCTGTCTTTGCCCCCTCTCACGGTCTCACGCACCCGGGCTCAGTTCCGTGCAGGAATGCTGAGTGGGAGCGCCAGCCTCGCTTCTGGACTCGAAAGCCTTCCACCCCCTAATGGCAGGTTGTGTGTGTCTCTCACGTGGGGGGAGGAATGAGGTCGCCCACAGAGGTTCTGCCATGAAAGATCTAAAGACGCACGCTGCTGAGGAGCTTGTTCCTCATGGAGCATCCCCGAAGGCCAGAAGAATGCCGAAGGTCTCTTTCAAAGCTGCCGGACGCTCTGCCGTTCTAGGCCTGAGATAAGGACCTTGTGACGGCACTGTAACCCCGCGAGATTCAGGAGACATCGCCAGTGCGAGTGGCAATCCGGAAGGAAGAACCTTCAAGGCGGAGTGTCCTTTCCTGTACAAAACGGCGCCCAAGTGGCTGAGGCAGGGAGCATTTTCCTTCACAGAACCGGCATCCTCGTATGCCTGTGGGTTACTCTAAAGAAACGACACTGTGAGCAACCTCTTCGAAAAGGCCTTCGCAAGCGACTTGGAGACAACAGCAGCGCAGTGGAGGCACAGACCATTGTCCTAGAGAGCAGCACAGTGTCTCTAGCAGCGATCGCTTCCCGGAGGATACTTAAGCCACACCGAGATTCCAGCAGGGAGTTTTGCCTTATAGCAGTACAACTCACTCAAGAAAGAGGGATGAGGTGTAGGGGTAATCTACGTGCGCTCACGCTCTGTGTCCCCGAGAAGGTTTCACGGAGCAGAATGCATCACCGACCGCTACCACGTGTGTGCACCAAAGAAGCCCTGTGCCGTGGGTGTTCTCAGGCCGACAGCGAAGACCTAGGTGTGTGCTGCACCCGCGCCCGGTGGTTCACACGTTGCGTGACCCTGTGCCTTTTGAAGATGCTCAGAGCGGGTGGCACCTGCGTGCTGCGAGCGCAAGAGGTGTAGAGTGTAAAGGCCTTTCACACTGGAGGAAAGGCTTGCATCTCATGGAGAAAATGTGTACGTCGCCCGGGAGATGGAGGCGCGCTCTTGACACCATTTCCTCTGCCCGTTTCAAACACAAGTGTTTGTACTCGATCTGGGCTGCCTGGTGAAACGCTCGGCAGTCCGCATCACCCTGAGCACCTTTCCTGAAGTTTGATTCGTAGCTGGGTAAACTCGGGCTTCAGAGGCTTAGATGAGACCAAACGTGTTCAGCTTGTGGCGAAAGCCTTTGACCAGAGGCATATGTGCTTGTGCTTGGGGCAAGGGCTAGGCAAGAATGTTTACACACTGGGTTTTTATCTTTACCCTAAGCTGTCCCTTTTGGCTGCAGCAGGCGGAGAGAACCCGCGGAGAGAGAACAGCTGCGAAGTGGATGCACACAACAGTCACCTCGATACCAGCCCCGGGCTCCCAAGCAATGATCCTTCCCCGCAGGGTACTTAACCCACCCAGGGATTCAAGCAGGGAGTTCGCCTTGTCCAACTCGCACAGGAGACTGGCATGAGATGTAGGGCTCATCTACTTGCGTTCACACTACGTGGCCCGGAGAAGTTCTCACGGAGCCGAATCCAGCACCCTTCCTCCACCACGTGTGTACACAAAGGAGCGCTGGGCAGTGGGTGTTCTCAGGCCAAGAGAGAAGCCCTTGTTCTGTGCTGCACCTGCTGGGTGGTTCAAAGGCTTTCTGACCTTCCTGCTCTGGAAGATTTTCAGAGCTGAGGCTACGCCTGGGCTGCGAAAGCAGAGAGGCGTAGAGGCCTTTCACACTGAAGGCGGGGGCCTGTTTCCCATGGGGAAAGTGTACGTCACCCAACCCCCACTCCCACCCCACCCCACCCCACCCCACCCCACTCCAACCCACCCCCAGCTGGAGGCGTAAGGGTTGACACCATTTTGTCCTGCCCATGGAAAATACAAAGAGGCGTACACGATTTGGGCTGTCTGGTGAGAGAATTTTCAATCGGCGGCACCCTGAGTACCTTTCCCGAAGTTTGCTTCCTAGCTGGTTAAACTCGGCATTCAGAGGCGAGATGAGAACAAACTTGCTCCGCGTGCGGCGAAGTGCCCTGATGACCTGCCCTAAATGTTTGAGCTTCTGGCCAGCGTCAGGCAAGTACTTTGACACGTAGGAGTCTCACTTTTACTCCAAGCTGTCCCTGTTGGCTGAAGCAGTCGGCGTGTCTGTATCGCAGCCTGGGAGGCCGGGCGTTGGGGGAGTCTGCCAAGTGACTGGCCTCCATTTATAGCTAACTGAGAAACTGCGTCGAAGCTTTCGGGAGCCTCTTACAGGGAATGGTTGCAGTTCGGAATTGGAGACTGTGCTGGCAAACGTCAGCAGCTCCTCTCCCTCAGAGGGCTCTTGGTGTGCCGACTCCTAACAGCCAGCATGGTACCCAGCTCGTGAACGGTCCCATTGCGAGCCGGTCTCGTCCGTGAAAGAGCCACGTGAGGCTGAGCTCCAAGAGTCGGGCTCCACACCTGGAGCCTTTGGGACAGGGCAGTCCTGAGCCGATGTGCCCACCAGGGGACGCGACCAAAGTTTACGTACCACAGGAAAGCGCATCAAGGCCTCGTGTTCTCTCCATGAAATGAACGTGAGCTTGAAGGGTGATGCGTCAGCGTGCACCGTGAACAGCTCGCTGGTACGCCTGTCTTTGCCCCCTCTCACGGTCTCACGCACCCGGGCTCAGTTCCGTGCAGGAATGCTGAGTGGGAGCGCCAGCCTCGCTTCTGGACTCGAAAGCCTTCCACCCCCTAATGGCAGGTTGTGTGTGTCTCTCACGTGGGGGGAGGAATGAGGTCGCCCACAGAGGTTCTGCCATGAAAGATCTAAAGACGCACGCTGCTGAGGAGCTTGTTCCTCATGGAGCGTCCCCGAAGGCCAGAAGAATGCCGAAGGTCTCTTTCAAAGCTGCCGGACGCTCTGCCGTTCTAGGCCTGAGATAAGGACCTTGTGACGGCACTGTAACCCCGCGAGATTCAGGAGACATCGCCAGTGCGAGTGGCAATCCGGAAGGAAGAACCTTCAAGGCGGAGTGTCCTTTCCTGTACAAAACGGCGCCCAAGTGGCTGAGGCAGGGAGCATTTTCCTTCACAGAACTGGCATCCTCGTATGCCTGTGGGTTACTCTAAAGAAACGACACCGTGAGCAACCTCTTCGAAAAGGCCTTCGCAAGCGACTTGGAGACAACAGCAGCGCAGTGGAGGCACAGACCATTGTCCTAGAGAGCAGCACAGTGTCTCTAGCAGCGATCGCTTCCCGGAGGATACTTAAGCCACACCGAGATTCCAGCAGGGAGTTTTGCCTTATAGCAGTACAACTCACTCAAGAAAGAGGGATGAGGTGTAGGGGTAATCTACGTGCGCTCACGCTCTGTGTCCCCGAGAAGGTTTCACGGAGCAGAATGCATCACCGACCGCTACCACGTGTGTGCACCAAAGAAGCCCTGTGCCGTGGGTGTTCTCAGGCCGACAGCGAAGACCTAGGTGTGTGCTGCACCCGCGCCCGGTGGTTCACACGTTGCGTGACCCTGTGCCTTTTGAAGATGCTCAGAGCGGGTGGCACCTGCGTGCTGCGAGCGCAAGAGGTGTAGAGTGTAAAGGCCTTTCACACTGGAGGAAAGGCTTGCATCTCATGGAGAAAATGTGTACGTCGCCCGGGAGATGGAGGCGCGCTCTTGACACCATTTCCTCTGCCCGTTTCAAACACAAGTGTTTGTACTCGATCTGGGCTGCCTGGTGAAACGCTCGGCAGTCCGCATCACCCTGAGCACCTTTCCTGAAGTTTGATTCGTAGCTGGGTAAACTCGGGCTTCAGAGGCTTAGATGAGACCAAACGTGTTCAGCTTGTGGCGAAAGCCTTTGACCAGAGGCATATGTGCTTGTGCTTGGGGCAAGGGCTAGGCAAGAATGTTTACACACTGGGTTTTTATCTTTACCCTAAGCTGTCCCTTTTGGCTGCAGCAGGCGGAGAGAACCCGCGGAGAGAGAACAGCTGCGAAGTGGATGCACACAACAGTCACCTCGATACCAGCCCCGGGCTCCCAAGCAATGATCCTTCCCCGCAGGGTACTTAACCCACCCAGGGATTCAAGCAGGGAGTTCGCCTTGTCCAACTCGCACAGGAGACTGGCATGAGATGTAGGGCTCATCTACTTGCGTTCACACTACGTGGCCCGGAGAAGTTCTCACGGAGCCGAATCCAGCACCCTTCCTCCACCACGTGTGTACACAAAGGAGCGCTGGGCAGTGGGTGTTCTCAGGCCAAGAGAGAAGCCCTTGTTCTGTGCTGCACCTGCTGGGTGGTTCAAAGGCTTTCTGACCTTCCTGCTCTGGAAGATTTTCAGAGCTGAGGCTACGCCTGGGCTGCGAAAGCAGAGAGGCGTAGAGGCCTTTCACACTGAAGGCGGGGGCCTGTTTCCCATGGGGAAAGTGTACGTCACCCAACCCCCACTCCCACCCCACCCCACCCCACCCCACCCCACTCCAACCCACCCCCAGCTGGAGGCGTAAGGGTTGACACCATTTTGTCCTGCCCATGGAAAATACAAAGAGGCGTACACGATTTGGGCTGTCTGGTGAGAGAATTTTCAATCGGCGGCACCCTGAGTACCTTTCCCGAAGTTTGCTTCCTAGCTGGTTAAACTCGGCATTCAGAGGCGAGATGAGAACAAACTTGCTCCGCGTGCGGCGAAGTGCCCTGATGACCTGCCCTAAATGTTTGAGCTTCTGGCCAGCGTCAGGCAAGTACTTTGACACGTAGGAGTCTCACTTTTACTCCAAGCTGTCCCTGTTGGCTGAAGCAGTCGGCGTGTCTGTATCGCAGCCTGGGAGGCCGGGCGTTGGGGGAGTCTGCCAAGTGACTGGCCTCCATTTATAGCTAACTGAGAAACTGCGTCGAAGCTTTCGGGAGCCTCTTACAGGGAATGGTTGCAGTTCGGAATTGGAGACTGTGCTGGCAAACGTCAGCAGCTCCTCTCCCTCAGAGGGCTCTTGGTGTGCCGACTCCTAACAGCCAGCATGGTACCCAGCTCGTGAACGGTCCCATTGCGAGCCGGTCTCGTCCGTGAAAGAGCCACGTGAGGCTGAGCTCCAAGAGTCGGGCTCCACACCTGGAGCCTTTGGGACAGGGCAGTCCTGAGCCGATGTGCCCACCAGGGGACGCGACCAAAGTTTACGTACCACAGGAAAGCGCATCAAGGCCTCGTGTTCTCTCCATGAAATGAACGTGAGCTTGAAGGGTGATGCGTCAGCGTGCACCGTGAACAGCTCGCTGGTACGCCTGTCTTTGCCCCCTCTCACGGTCTCACGCACCCGGGCTCAGTTCCGTGCAGGAATGCTGAGTGGGAGCGCCAGCCTCGCTTCTGGACTCGAAAGCCTTCCACCCCCTAATGGCAGGTTGTGTGTGTCTCTCACGTGGGGGGAGGAATGAGGTCGCCCACAGAGGTTCTGCCATGAAAGATCTAAAGACGCACGCTGCTGAGGAGCTTGTTCCTCATGGAGCGTCCCCGAAGGCCAGAAGAATGCCGAAGGTCTCTTTCAAAGCTGCCGGACGCTCTGCCGTTCTAGGCCTGAGATAAGGACCTTGTGACGGCACTGTAACCCCGCGAGATTCAGGAGACATCGCCAGTGCGAGTGGCAATCCGGAAGGAAGAACCTTCAAGGCGGAGTGTCCTTTCCTGTACAAAACGGCGCCCAAGTGGCTGAGGCAGGGAGCATTTTCCTTCACAGAACTGGCATCCTCGTATGCCTGTGGGTTACTCTAAAGAAACGACACCGTGAGCAACCTCTTCGAAAAGGCCTTCGCAAGCGACTTGGAGACAACAGCAGCGCAGTGGAGGCACAGACCATTGTCCTAGAGAGCAGCACAGTGTCTCTAGCAGCGATCGCTTCCCGTAGGATACTTAAGCCACACCGAGATTCCAGCAGGGAGTTTTGCCTTATAGCAGTACAACTCACTCAAGAAAGAGGGATGAGGTGTAGGGGTAATCTACGTGCGCTCACGCTCTGTGTCCCCGAGAAGGTTTCACGGAGCAGAATGCATCACCGACCGCTACCACGTGTGTGCACCAAAGAAGCCCTGTGCCGTGGGTGTTCTCAGGCCGACAGCGAAGACCTAGGTGTGTGCTGCACCCGCGCCCGGTGGTTCACACGTTGCGTGACCCTGTGCCTTTTGAAGATGCTCAGAGCGGGTGGCACCTGCGTGCTGCGAGCGCAAGAGGTGTAGAGTGTAAAGGCCTTTCACACTGGAGGAAAGGCTTGCATCTCATGGAGAAAATGTGTACGTCGCCCGGGAGATGGAGGCGCGCTCTTGACACCATTTCCTCTGCCCGTTTCAAACACAAGTGTTTGTACTCGATCTGGGCTGCCTGGTGAAACGCTTGGCAGTCCGCATCACCCTGAGCACCTTTCCTGAAGTTTGATTCGTAGCTGGGTAAACTCGGGCTTCAGAGGCTTAGATGAGACCAAACGTGTTCACCTTGTGGCGAAAGCCTTTGACCAGAGGCATATGTGCTTGTGCTTGGGGCAAGGGCTAGGCAAGAATGTTTACACACTGGGTTTTTATCTTTACCCTAAGCTGTCCCTTTTGGCTGCAGCAGGCGGAGAGAACCCGCGGAGAGAGAACAGCTGCGAAGTGGATGCACACAACAGTCACCTCGATACCAGCCCCGGGCTCCCAAGCAACGATCCTTCCCCGCAGGGTACTTAACCCACCCAGGGATTCAAGCAGGGAGTTCGCCTTGTCCAACTCGCACAGGAGACTGGCATGAGATGTAGGGCTCATCTACTTGCATTCACACTACGTGGCCCGGAGAAGTTCTCACGGAGCCGAATCCAGCACCCTTCCTCCACCACGTGTGTACACAAAGGAGCGCTGGGCAGTGGGTGTTCTCAGGCCAAGAGAGAAGCCCTTGTTCTGTGCTGCACCTGCTGGGTGGTTCAAAGGCTTTCTGACCTTCCTGCTCTGGAAGATTTTTAGAGCTGAGGCTACGCCTGGGCTGCGAAAGCAGAGAGGCGTAGAGGCCTTTCACACTGAAGGCGGGGGCCTGTTTCCCATGGGGAAAGTGTACGTCACCCAACCCCCACTCCCACCCCACCCCACCCCACCCCACCCCACTCCAACCCACCCCCAGCTGGAGGCGTGCGGGTTGACACCATTTTGTCCTGCCCATGGAAAATACAAAGAGGCGTACACGATTTGGGCTGTCTGGTGAGAGAATTTTCAATCGGCGGCACCCTGAGTACCTTTCCCGAAGTTTGCTTCCTAGCTGGTTAAACTCGGCATTCAGAGGCGAGATGAGAACAAACTTGCTCCGCGTGCGGCGAAGTGCCCTGATGACCTGCCCTAAATGTTTGAGCTTCTGGCCAGCGTCAGGCAAGTACTTTGACACGTAGGAGTCTCACTTTTACTCCAAGCTGTCCCTGTTGGCTGAAGCAGTCGGCGTGTCTGTATCGCAGCCTGGGAGGCCGGGCGTTGGGGGAGTCTGCCAAGTGACTGGCCTCCATTTATAGCTAACTGAGAAACTGCGTCGAAGCTTTCGGGAGCCTCTTACAGGGAATGGTTGCAGTTCGGAATTGGAGACTGTGCTGGCAAACGTCAGCAGCTCCTCTCCCTCAGAGGGCTCTTGGTGTGCCGACTCCTAACAGCCTGCACGGTCCCCAGCTCGTGAACGGTCCCATTGCAAGCCGGTCTCGTCCGTGAAAGAGCCACGTGAGGCTGAGCTCCAAGAGTCGGGCTCCACACCTGGAGCCTTTGGGACAGGGCAGTCCTGAGCCGATGTGCCCACCAGGGGACGCGACCAAAGTTTACGTACCACAGGAAAGCGCATCAAGGCCTCGTGTTCTCTCCATGAAATGAACGTGAGCTTGAAGGGTGATGCGTCAGCGTGCACCGTGAACAGCTCGCTGGTACGCCTGTCTTTGCCCCCTCTCACGGTCTCACGCACCCGGGCTCAGTTCCGTGCAGGAATGCTGAGTGGGAGCGCCAGCCTCGCTTCTGGACTCGAAAGCCTTCCACCTCCTAATGGCAGGTTGTGTGTGTCTCTCACGTGGGGGGAGGAATGAGGTCGCCCACAGAGGTTCTGCCATGAAAGATCTAAAGACGCACGCTGCTGAGGAGCTTGTTCCTCATGGAGCATCCCCGAAGGCCAGAAGAATGCCGAAGGTCTCTTTCAAAGCTGCCGGACGCTCTGCCGTTCTAGGCCTGAGATAAGGACCTTGTGACGGCACTGTAACCCCGCGAGATTCAGGAGACATCGCCAGTGCGAGTGGCAATCCGGAAGGAAGAACCTTCAAGGCGGAGTGTCCTTTCCTGTACAAAACGGCGCCCAAGTGGCTGAGGCAGGGAGCATTTTCCTTCACAGAACCGGCATCCTCGTATGCCTGTGGGTTACTCTAAAGAAACGACACTGTGAGCAACCTCTTCGAAAAGGCCTTCGCAAGTGACTTGGAGACAACAGCAGCGCAGTGGAGGCACAGACCATTGTCCTAGAGAGCAGCACAGTGTCTCTAGGAGCGATCGCTTCCCGGAGGATACTTAAGCCACACCGAGATTCCAGCAGGGAGTTTTGCCTTATAGCAGTACAACTCACTCAAGAAAGAGGGATGAGGTGTAGGGGTAATCTACGTGCGCTCACGCTCTGTGTCCCCGAGAAGGTTTCACGGAGCAGAATGCATCACCGACCGCTACCACGTGTGTGCACCAAAGAAGCCCTGTGCCGTGGGTGTTCTCAGGCCGACAGCGAAGACCTAGGTGGGTGCTGCACCCGCGCCCGGTGGTTCACACGTTGCGTGACCCTGTGCCTTTTGAAGATGCTCAGAGCGGGTGGCACCTGCGTGCTGCGAGCGCAAGAGGTGTAGAGTGTAAAGGCCTTTCACACTGGAGGAAAGGCTTGCATCTCATGGAGAAAATGTGTACGTCGCCCGGGAGATGGAGGCGCGCTCTTGACACCATTTCCTCTGCCCGTTTCAAACACAAGTGTTTGTACTCGATCTGGGCTGCCTGGTGAAACGCTCGGCAGTCCGCATCACCCTGAGCACCTTTCCTGAAGTTTGATTCGTAGCTGGGTAAACTCGGGCTTCAGAGGCTTAGATGAGACCAAACGTGTTCAGCTTGTGGCGAAAGCCTTTGACCAGAGGCATATGTGCTTGTGCTTGGGGCAAGGGCTAGGCAAGAATGTTTACACACTGGGTTTTTATCTTTACCCTAAGCTGTCCCTTTTGGCTGCAGCAGGCGGAGAGAACCCGCGGAGAGAGAACAGCTGCGAAGTGGATGCACACAACAGTCACCTCGATACCAGCCCCGGGCTCCCAAGCAACGATCCTTCCCCGCAGGGTACTTAACCCACCCAGGGATTCAAGCAGGGAGTTCGCCTTGTCCAACTCGCACAGGAGACTGGCATGAGATGTAGGGCTCATCTACTTGCGTTCACACTACGTGGCCCGGAGAAGTTCTCACGGAGCCGAATCCAGCACCCTTCCTCCACCACGTGTGTACACAAAGGAGCGCTGGGCAGTGGGTGTTCTCAGGCCAAGAGAGAAGCCCTTGTTCTGTGCTGCACCTGCTGGGTGGTTCAAAGGCTTTCTGACCTTCCTGCTCTGGAAGATTTTCAGAGCTGAGGCTACGCCTGGGCTGCGAAAGCAGAGAGGCGTAGAGGCCTTTCACACTGAAGGCGGGGGCCTGTTTCCCATGGGGAAAGTGTACGTCACCCAACCCCCACTCCCACCCCACCCCACCCCACCCCACCCCACTCCAACCCACCCCCAGCTGGAGGCGTAAGGGTTGACACCATTTTGTCCTGCCCATGGAAAATACAAAGAGGCGTACACGATTTGGGCTGTCTGGTGAGAGAATTTTCAATCGGCGGCACCCTGAGTACCTTTCCCGAAGTTTGCTTCCTAGCTGGTTAAACTCGGCATTCAGAGGCGAGATGAGAACAAACTTGCTCCGCGTGCGGCGAAGTGCCCTGATGCCCTGCCCTAAATGTTTGAGCTTCTGGCCAGCGTCAGGCAAGTACTTTGACACGTAGGAGTCTCCATTTTACTCCAAGCTGTCCCTGTTGGCTGAAGCAGTCGGCGTGTCTGTATCGCAGCCTGGGTGGCCGGGCGTTGGGGGAGTCTGCCAAGTGACTGGCCTCCATTTATAGTTAACTGAGAAACTGCGTCGAAGCTTTCGGGAGCCTCTTACAGGGAATGGTTGCAGTTCGGAATTGGAGACTGTGCTGGCAAACGTCAGCAGCTCCTCTCCCTCGGAGGGCTCTTGGTGTGCCGACTCCTAACAGCCAGCACGGTCCCCAGCTCGTGAACGGTCCCATTGCGAGCCGGTCTCGTCCGTGGAAGAGCCACGTGAGGCTGAGCTCCAAGAGTCGGGCTCCACACCTGGAGCCTTTGGGACAGGGCAGTCCTGAGCCGATGTGCCCACCAGGGGACGTGACCAAAGTTTACGTACCACAGGAAAGCGCATCAAGGCCTCGTGTTCTCTCCATGAAATGAACGTGAGCTTGAAGGGTGATGCGTCAGCGTGCACCGTGAACAGCTCGCTGGTACGTCTGTCTTTGCCCCCTCTCACGGTCTCACGCACCCGGGCTCAGTTCCGTGCAGGAATGCTGAGTGGGAGCGCCAGCCTCGCTTCTGGACTCGAAAGCCTTCCACCCCCTAATGGCAGGTTGTGTGTGTCTCTCACGTGGGGGGAGGAATGAGGTCGCCCACAGAGGTTCTGCCATGAAAGATCTAAAGACGCACGCTGCTGAGGAGCTTGTTCCTCATGGAGCGTCCCCGAAGGCCAGAAGAATGCCGACGGTCTCTTTCAAAGCTGCAGGACGCTCTGCCGTTCTAGGCCTGAGATAAGGACCTTGTGACGGCACTGTAACCCCGCGAGATTCAGGAGACATCGCCAGTGCGAGTGGCAATCCAGAAGGAAGAACCTTCAAGGCGGAGTGTCCTTTCCTGTACAAAACGGCGCCCAAGTGGCTGAGGCAGGGAGCATTTTCCTTCACAGAACCGGCATCCTCCTATGCCTTTGGGTTACTCTAAAGAAACGACACTGTGAGCAACCTCTTCGAAAAGGCCTTCGCAAGCGACTTGGAGACAACAGCAGCGCAGTGGAGGCACAGACCATTGTCCTAGAGAGCAGCACAGTGTCTCTAGCAGCGATCGCTTCCCGGAGGATACTTAAGCCACACCGAGATTCCAGCAGGGAGTTTTGCCTTATAGCAGTACAACTCACTCAAGAAAGAGGGATGAGGTGTAGGGGTAATCTACGTGCGCTCACGCTCTGTGTCCCCGAGAAGGTTTCACGGAGCAGAATGCATCACCGACCGCTACCACGTGTGTGCACCAAAGAAGCCCTGTGCCGTGGGTGTTCTCAGGCCGACAGCGAAGACCTAGGTGTGTGCTGCACCCGCGCCCGGTGGTTCACACGTTGCGTGACCCTGTGCCTTTTGAAGATGCTCAGAGCGGGTGGCACCTGCGTGCTGCGAGCACAAGAGGTGTAGAGTGTAAAGGCCTTTCACACTGGAGGAAAGGCTTGCATCTCATGGAGAAAATGTGTACGTCACCCGGGAGATGGAGGCACGCTCTTGACACCATTTCCTCTGCCCGTTTCAAACACAAGTGTTTGTACTCGATCTGTGCTGCCTGGTGAAACTCTTGGCAGTCCGCATCACCCTGAGCACCTTTCCTGAAGTTTGATTCGTAGCTGGGTAAACTCGGGCTTCAGAGGCTTAGATGAGACCAAACGTGTTCAGCTTGTGGCGAAAGCCTTTGACCAGAGGCATATGTGCTTGTGCTTGGGGCGAGGGCTAGGCAAGAACGTTACACACTGGGTTTTTATCTTTACCCTAAGCTGTCCCTTTTGGCTGCAGCAGGCGGAGAGAACCCGCGGAGAGAGAACAGCTGCGAAGTGGATGCACACAACAGTCACCTCGATACCAGGCCCGGGCTCCCAAGCAACGATCCTTCCCCGCAGGGTACTTAACCCATCCAGGGATTCAAGCAGGGAGTTCGCCTTGTCCAACTCGCACAGGAGACTGGCATGAGATGTAGGGCTCATCTACTTGCGTTCACACTACGTGGCCCGGTGAAGTTCTCACGGAGCCGAATCCAGCACCCTTCCTCCACCACGTGTGTACACAAAGGAGCGCTGGGCAGTGGGTGTTCTCAGGCCAAGAGAGAAGCCCTTGTTCTGTGCTGCACCTGCTGGGTGGTTCAAAGGTTTTCTGACCTTCCTGCTCTGGAAGCTTTTCAGAGCTGAGGCTACGCCTGGGCTGCGAAAGCAGAGAGGCGTAGAGGCCTTTCACACTGAAGGCGTGGGCCTGTTTCCCATGGGGAAAGTGTACGTCGCCCAACCCCCACTCCCACCCCACCCCACCCCACCCCACCCCACTCCAACCCACCCCCATCTGGAGGCGTGCGGGTTGACACCATTTTGTCCTGCCCATGGAAAATACAAAGAGGCGTACACGATTTGGGCTGTCTGGTGAGAGAATTTTGAATCGGCGGCACCCTGAGTACCTTTCCCGAAGTTTGCTTCCTAGCTGTTTAAACTCGGCATTCAGAGGCGAGATGAGAACAAACTTGCTCCGCGTGCGGCGAAGTGCCCTGATGCCCTGCCCTAAATGTTTGAGCTTCTGGCCAGCGTCAGGCAAGTACTTTGACACGTAGGAGTCTCACTTTTACTCCAAGCTGTCCCTGTTGGCTGAAGCAGTCGGCGTGTCTGTATCGCAGCCTGGGAGGCCGGGCGTTGGGGGAGTCTGCCAAGTGACTGGCCTCCATTTATAGCTAACTGAGAAACTGCGTCGAAGCTTTCGGGAGCCTCTTACAGGGAATGGTTGCAGTTCGGAATTGGAGACTGTGCTGGCAAACGTCAGCAGCTCCTCTCCCTCAGAGGGCTCTTGGTGTGCCGACTCCTAACAGCGAGCACGGTCCCCAGCTCGTGAACGGTCCCATTGCAAGCCGGTCTCGTCCGTGAAAGAGCCACGTGAGGCTGAGCTCCAAGAGTCGGGCTCCACACCTGGAGCCTTTGGGACAGGGCAGTCCTGAGCCGATGTGCCCACCAGGGGACGCGACCAAAGTTTACGTACCACAGGAAAGCGCATCAATGCCTCGTGTTCTCTCCATGAAATGAACGTGAGCTTGAAGGGTGATGCGTCAGCGTGCACCGTGAACAGCTCGCTGGTACGCCTGTCTTTGCCCCCTCTCACGGTCTCACGCACCCGGGCTCAGTTCCGTGCAGGAATGCTGAGTGGGAGCGCCAGCCTCGCTTCTGGACTCGAAAGCCTTCCACCCCCTAATGGCAGGTTGTGTGTGTCTCTCACGTGGGGGGAGGAATGAGGTCGCCCACAGAGGTTCTGCCATGAAAGATCTAAAGACGCACGCTGCTGAGGAGCTTGTTCCTCATGGAGCATCCCCGAAGGCCAGAAGAATGCCGAAGGTCTCTTTCAAAGCTGCCGGACGCTCTGCCGTTCTAGGCCTGAGATAAGGACCTTGTGACGGCACTGTAACCCCGCGAGATTCAGGAGACATCGCCAGTGCGAGTGGCAATCCGGAAGGAAGAACCTTCAAGGCGGAGTGTCCTTTCCTGTACAAAACGGCGCCCAAGTGGCTGAGGCAGGGAGCATTTTCCTTCACAGAACCGGCATCCTCGTATGCCTGTGGGTTACTCTAAAGAAACGACACTGTGAGCAACCTCTTCGAAAAGGCCTTCGCAAGCGACTTGGAGACAACAGCAGCGCAGTGGAGGCACAGACCATTGTCCTAGAGAGCAGCACAGTGTCTCTAGCAGCGATCGCTTCCCGGAGGATACTTAAGCCACACCGAGATTCCAGCAGGGAGTTTTGCCTTATAGCAGTACAACTCACTCAAGAAAGAGGGATGAGGTGTAGGGGTAATCTACGTGCGCTCACGCTCTGTGTCCCCGAGAAGGTTTCACGGAGCAGAATGCATCACCGACCGCTACCACGTGTGTGCACCAAAGAAGCCCTGTGCCGTGGGTGTTCTCAGGCCGACAGCGAAGACCTAGGTGTGTGCTGCACCCGCGCCCGGTGGTTCACACGTTGCGTGACCCTGTGCCTTTTGAAGATGCTCAGAGCGGGTGGCACCTGCGTGCTGCGAGCGCAAGAGGTGTAGAGTGTAAAGGCCTTTCACACTGGAGGAAAGGCTTGCATCTCATGGAGAAAATGTGTACGTCGCCCGGGAGATGGAGGCGCGCTCTTGACACCATTTCCTCTGCCCGTTTCAAACACAAGTGTTTGTACTCGATCTGGGCTGCCTGGTGAAACGCTCGGCAGTCCGCATCACCCTGAGCACCTTTCCTGAAGTTTGATTCGTAGCTGGGTAAACTCGGGCTTCAGAGGCTTAGATGAGACCAAACGTGTTCAGCTTGTGGCGAAAGCCTTTGACCAGAGGCATATGTGCTTGTGCTTGGGGCAAGGGCTAGGCAAGAATGTTTACACACTGGGTTTTTATCTTTACCCTAAGCTGTCCCTTTTGGCTGCAGCAGGCGGAGAGAACCCGCGGAGAGAGAACAGCTGCGAAGTGGATGCACACAACAGTCACCTCGATACCAGCCCCGGGCTCCCAAGCAACGATCCTTCCCCGCAGGGTACTTAACCCACCCAGGGATTCAAGCAGGGAGTTCGCCTTGTCCAACTCGCACAGGAGACTGGCATGAGATGTAGGGCTCATCTACTTGCGTTCACACTACGTGGCCCGGAGAAGTTCTCACGGAGCCGAATCCAGCACCCTTCCTCCACCACGTGTGTACACAAAGGAGCGCTGGGCAGTGGGTGTTCTCAGGCCAAGAGAGAAGCCCTTGTTCTGTGCTGCACCTGCTGGGTGGTTCAAAGGCTTTCTGACCTTCCTGCTCTGGAAGCTTTTCAGAGCTGAGGCTACGCCTGGGCTGCGAAAGCAGAGAGGCGTAGAGGCCTTTCACACTGAAGGCGTGGGCCTGTTTCCCATGGGGAAAGTGTACGTCACCCAACCCCCACTCCCACCCCACCCCACCCCACCCCACCCCACTCCAACCCACCCCCAGCTGGAGGCGTGCGGGTTGACACCATTTTGTCCTGCCCATGGAAAATACAAAGAGGCGTACACGATTTGGGCTGTCTGGTGAGAGAATTTTCAATCGGCGGCACCCTGAGTACCTTTCCCGAAGTTTGCTTCCTAGCTGGTTAAACTCGGCATTCAGAGGCGAGATGAGAACAAACTTGCTCCGCGTGCGGCGAAGTGCCCTGATGACCTGCCCTAAATATTTGAGCTTCTGGCCAGCGTCAGGCAAGTACTTTGACACGTAGGAGTCTCACTTTTACTCCAAGATGTCCCTGTTGGCTGAAGCAGTCGGCGTGTCTGTATCGCAGCCTGGGAGGCCGGGCGTTGGGGGAGTCTGCCAAGTGACTGGCCTCCATTTATAGCTAACTGAGAAACTGCGTCGAAGCTTTCGGGAGCCTCTTACAGGGAATGGTTGCAGTTCGGAATTGGAGACTGTGCTGGCAAACGTCAGCAGCTCCTCTCCCTCAGAGGGCTCTTGGTGTGCCGACTCCTAACAGCGAGCACGGTCCCCAGCTCGTGAACGGTCCCATTGCAAGCCGGTCTCGTCCGTGAAAGAGCCACGTGAGGCTGAGCTCCAAGAGTCGGGCTCCACACCTGGAGCCTTTGGGACAGGGCAGTCCTGAGCCGATGTGCCCACCAGGGGACGCGACCAAAGTTTACGTACCACAGGAAAGCGCATCAATGCCTCGTGTTCTCTCCATGAAATGAACGTGAGCTTGAAGGGTGATGCGTCAGCGTGCACCGTGAACAGCTCGCTGGTACGCCTGTCTTTGCCCCCTCTCACGGTCTCACGCACCCGGGCTCAGTTCCGTGCAGGAATGCTGAGTGGGAGCGCCAGCCTCGCTTCTGGACTCGAAAGCCTTCCACCCCCTAATGGCAGGTTGTGTGTGTCTCTCACGTGGGGGGAGGAATGAGGTCGCCCACAGAGGTTCTGCCATGAAAGATCTAAAGACGCACGCTGCTGAGGAGCTTGTTCCTCATGGAGCGTCCCCGAAGGCCAGAAGAATGCCGAAGGTCTCTTTCAAAGCTGCCGGACGCTCTGCCGTTCTAGGCCTGAGATAAGGACCTTGTGACGGCACTGTAACCCCGCGAGATTCAGGAGACATCGCCAGTGCGAGTGGCAATCCGGAAGGAAGAACCTTCAAGGCGGAGTGTCCTTTCCTGTACAAAACGGCGCCCAAGTGGCTGAGGCAGGGAGCATTTTCCTTCACAGAACCGGCATCCTCGTATGCCTGTGGGTTACTCTAAAGAAACGACACTGTGAGCAACCTCTTCAAAAAGGCCTTCGCAAGCGACTTGGAGACAACAGCAGCGCAGTGGAGGCACAGACCATTGTCCTAGAGAGCAGCACAGTGTCTCTAGCAGCGATCGCTTCCCGGAGGATACTTAAGCCACACCGAGATTCCAGCAGGGAGTTTTGCCTTATAGCAGTACAACTCACTCAAGAAAGAGGGATGAGGTGTAGGGGTAATCTACGTGCGCTCACGCTCTGTGTCCCCGAGAAGGTTTCACGGAGCAGAATGCATCACCGACCGCTACCACGTGTGTGCACCAAAGAAGCCCTGTGCCGTGGGTGTTCTCAGGCCGACAGCGAAGACCTAGGTGTGTGCTGCACCCGCGCCCGGTGGTTCACACGTTGCGTGACCCTGTGCCTTTTGAAGATGCTCAGAGCGGGTGGCACCTGCGTGCTGCGAGCGCAAGAGGTGTAGAGTGTAAAGGCCTTTCACACTGGAGGAAGGGCTTGCATCTCATGGAGAAAATGTGTACGTCGCCCGGGAGATGGAGGCGCGCTCTTGACACCATTTCCTCTGCCCATTTCAAACACAAGTGTTTGTACTCGATCTGGGCTGCCTGGTGAAATGCTCGGCAGTCCGCATCACCCTGAGCACCTTTCCTGAAGTTTGATTCGTAGCTGGGTAAAATCGGGCTTCAGAGGCTTAGATGAGACCAAACGTGTTCAGCTTGTGGCGAAAGCCTTTGACCAGAGGCATATGTGCTTGTGCTTGGGGCAAGGGCTAGGCAAGAATGTTTACACACTGGGTTTTTATCTTTACCCTAAGCTGTCCCTTTTGGCTGCAGCAGGCGGAGAGAACCCGCGGAGAGAGAACAGCTGCGAAGTGGATGCACACAACAGTCACCTCGATACCAGCCCCGGGCTCCCAAGCAACGATCCTTCCCCGCAGGGTACTTAACCCACCCAGGGATTCAAGCAGGGAGTTCGCCTTGTCCAACTCGCACAGGAGACTGGCATGAGATGTAGGGCTCATCTACTTGCGTTCACACTACGTGGCCCGGAGAAGTTCTCACGGAGCCGAATCCAGCACCCTTCCTCCACCACGTGTGTACACAAAGGAGCGCTGGTCAGTGGGTGTTCTCAGGCCAAGAGAGAAGCCCTTGTTCTGTGCTGCACCTGCTGGGTGGTTCAAAGGCTTTCTGACCTTCCTGCTCTGGAAGATTTTTAGAGCTGAGGTTACGCCTGGGCTGCGAAAGCAGAGAGGCGTAGAGGCCTTTCACACTGAAGGCGGGGGCCTGTTTCCCATGGGGAAAGTGTACGTCACCCAACCCCCACTCCCACCCCACCCCACCCCACCCCACCCCACTCCAACCCACCCCCAGCTGGAGGCGTGCGGGTTGACACCATTTTGTCCTGCCCATGGAAAATACAAAGAGGCGTACACGATTTGGGCTGTGTGGTGAGAGAATTTTCAATCGGCGGCACCCTGAGTACCTTTCCCGAAGTTTGCTTCCTAGCTGGTTAAACTCGGCATTCAGAGGCGAGATGAGAACAAACTTGCTCCGCGTGCGGCGAAGTGCCCTGATGACCTGCCCTAAATGTTTGAGCTTCTGGCCAGCGTCAGGCAAGTACTTTGACACGTAGGAGTCTCACTTTTACTCCAAGCTGTCCCTGTTGGCTGAAGCAGTCGGCGTGTCTGTATCGCAGCCTGGGAGGCCGGGCGTTGGGGGAGTCTGCCAAGTGACTGGCCTCCATTTATAGCTAACTGAGAAACTGCGTCGAAGCTTTCGGGAGCCTCTTACAGGGAATGGTTGCAGTTCGGAATTGGAGACTGTGCTGGCAAACGTCAGCAGCTCCTCTCCCTCGGAGGGCTCTTGGTGTGCCGACTCCTAACAGCCAGCATGGTACCCAGCTCGTGAACGGTCCCATTGCGAGCCGGTCTCGTCCGTGAAAGAGCCACGTGAGGCTGAGCTCCAAGAGTCGGGCTCCACACCTGGAGCCTTTGGGACAGGGCAGTCCTGAGCCGATGTGCCCACCAGGGGACGCGACCAAAGTTTACGTACCACAGGAAAGCGCATCAAGGCCTCGTGTTCTCTCCATGAAATGAACGTGAGCTTGAAGGGTGATGCGTCAGCGTGCACCGTGAACAGCTCGCTGGTACGCCTGTCTTTGCCCCCTCTCAGGGTCTCACGCACCCGGGCTCAGTTCCGTGCAGGAATGCTGAGTGGGAGCGCCAGCCTCGCTTCTGGACTCGAAAGCCTTCCACCCCCTAATGGCAGGTTGTGTGTGTCTCTCACGTGGGGGGAGGAATGAGGTCGCCCACAGAGGTTCTGCCATGAAAGATCTAAAGACGCACGCTGCTGAGGAGCTTGTTCCTCATGGAGCGTCCCCGAAGGCCAGAAGAATGCCGAAGGTCTCTTTCAAAGCTGCCGGACGCTCTGCCGTTCTAGGCCTGAGATAAGGACCTTGTGACGGCACTGTAACCCCGCGAGATTCAGGAGACATCGCCAGTGCGAGTGGCAATCCGGAAGGAAGAACCTTCAAGGCGGAGTGTCCTTTCCTGTACAAAACGGCGCCCAAGTGGCTGAGGCAGGGAGCATTTTCCTTCACAGAACCGGCATCCTCGTATGCCTGTGGGTTACTCTAAAGAAACGACACTGTGAGCAACCTCTTCGAAAAGGCCTTCGCAAGCGACTTGGAGACAACAGCAGCGCAGTGGAGGCACAGACCATTGTCCTAGAGAGCAGCACAGTGTCTCTAGCAGCGATCGCTTCCCGGAGGATACTTAAGCCACACCGAGATTCCAGCAGGGAGTTTTGCCTTATAGCAGTACAACTCACTCAAGAAAGAGGGATGAGGTGTAGGGGTAATCTACGTGCGCTCACGCTCTGTGTCCCCGAGAAGGTTTCACGGAGCAGAATGCATCACCGACCGCTACCACGTGTGTGCACCAAAGAAGCCCTGTGCCGTGGGTGTTCTCAGGCCGACAGCGAAGACCTAGGTGTGTGCTGCACCCGCGCCCGGTGGTTCACACGTTGCGTGACCCTGTGCCTTTTGAAGATGCTCAGAGCGGGTGGCACCTGCGTGCTGCGAGCACAAGAGGTGTAGAGTGTAAAGGCCTTTCACACTGGAGGAAGGGCTTGCATCTCATGGAGAAAATGTGTACGTCGCCCGGGAGATGGAGGCGCGCTCTTGACACCATTTCCTCTGCCCATTTCAAACACAAGTGTTTGTACTCGATCTGGGCTGCCTGGTGAAATGCTCGGCAGTCCGCATCACCCTGAGCACCTTTCCTGAAGTTTGATTCGTAGCTGGGTAAAATCGGGCTTCAGAGGCTTAGATGAGACCAAACGTGTTCAGCTTGTGGCGAAAGCCTTTGACCAGAGGCATATGTGCTTGTGCTTGGGGCAAGGGCTAGGCAAGAATGTTTACACACTGGGTTTTTATCTTTACCCTAAGCTGTCCCTTTTGGCTGCAGCAGGCGGAGAGAACCCGCGGAGAGAGAACAGCTGCGAAGTGGATGCACACAACAGTCACCTCGATACCAGCCCCGGGCTCCCAAGCAACGATCCTTCCCCGCAGGGTACTTAACCCACCCAGGGATTCAAGCAGGGAGTTCGCCTTGTCCAACTCGCACAGGAGACTGGCATGAGATGTAGGGCTCATCTACTTGCGTTCACACTACGTGGCCCGGAGAAGTTCTCACGGAGCCGAATCCAGCACCCTTCCTCCACCACGTGTGTACACAAAGGAGCGCTGGTCAGTGGGTGTTCTCAGGCCAAGAGAGAAGCCCTTGTTCTGTGCTGCACCTGCTGGGTGGTTCAAAGGCTTTCTGACCTTCCTGCTCTGGAAGATTTTTAGAGCTGAGGTTACGCCTGGGCTGCGAAAGCAGAGAGGCGTAGAGGCCTTTCACACTGAAGGCGGGGGCCTGTTTCCCATGGGGAAAGTGTACGTCACCCAACCCCCACTCCCACCCCACCCCACCCCACCCCACCCCACTCCAACCCACCCCCAGCTGGAGGCGTGCGGGTTGACACCATTTTGTCCTGCCCATGGAAAATACAAAGAGGCGTACACGATTTGGGCTGTGTGGTGAGAGAATTTTCAATCGGCGGCACCCTGAGTACCTTTCCCGAAGTTTGCTTCCTAGCTGGTTAAACTCGGCATTCAGAGGCGAGATGAGAACAAACTTGCTCCGCGTGCGGCGAAGTGCCCTGATGACCTGCCCTAAATGTTTGAGCTTCTGGCCAGCGTCAGGCAAGTACTTTGACACGTAGGAGTCTCACTTTTACTCCAAGCTGTCCCTGTTGGCTGAAGCAGTCGGCGTGTCTGTATCGCAGCCTGGGAGGCCGGGCGTTGGGGGAGTCTGCCAAGTGACTGGCCTCCATTTATAGCTAACTGAGAAACTGCGTCGAAGCTTTCGGGAGCCTCTTACAGGGAATGGTTGCAGTTCGGAATTGGAGACTGTGCTGGCAAACGTCAGCAGCTCCTCTCCCTCGGAGGGCTCTTGGTGTGCCGACTCCTAACAGCCAGCACGGTCCCCAGCTCGTGAACGGTCCCATTGCGAGCCGGTCTCGTCCGTGAAAGAGCCACGTGAGGCTGAGCTCCAAGAGTCGGGCTCCACACCTGGAGCCTTTGGGACAGGGCAGTCCTGAGCCGATGTGCCCACCAGGGGACGCGACCAAAGTTTACGTACCACAGGAAAGCGCATCAAGGCCTCGTGTTCTCTCCATGAAATGAACGTGAGCTTGAAGGGTGATGCGTCAGCGTGCACCGTGAACAGCTCGCTGGTACGCCTGTCTTTGCCCCCTCTCAGGGTCTCACGCACCCGGGCTCAGTTCCGTGCAGGAATGCTGAGTGGGAGCGCCAGCCTCGCTTCTGGACTCGAAAGCCTTCCACCCCCTAATGGCAGGTTGTGTGTGTCTCTCACGTGGGGGGAGGAATGAGGTCGCCCACAGAGGTTCTGCCATGAAAGATCTAAAGACGCACGCTGCTGAGGAGCTTGTTCCTCATGGAGCGTCCCCGAAGGCCAGAAGAATGCCGAAGGTCTCTTTCAAAGCTGCCGGACGCTCTGCCGTTCTAGGCCTGAGATAAGGACCTTGTGACGGCACTGTAACCCCGCGAGATTCAGGAGACATCGCCAGTGCGAGTGGCAATCCGGAAGGAAGAACCTTCAAGGCGGAGTGTCCTTTCCTGTACAAAACGGCGCCCAAGTGGCTGAGGCAGGGAGCATTTTCCTTCACAGAACCGGCATCCTCGTATGCCTGTGGGTTACTCTAAAGAAACGACACTGTGAGCAACCTCTTCGAAAAGGCCTTCGCAAGCGACTTGGAGACAACAGCAGCGCAGTGGAGGCACAGACCATTGTCCTAGAGAGCAGCACAGTGTCTCTAGCAGCGATCGCTTCCCGGAGGATACTTAAGCCACACCGAGATTCCAGCAGGGAGTTTTGCCTTATAGCAGTACAACTCACTCAAGAAAGAGGGATGAGGTGTAGGGGTAATCTACGTGCGCTCACGCTCTGTGTCCCCGAGAAGGTTTCACGGAGCAGAATGCATCACCGACCGCTACCACGTGTGTGCACCAAAGAAGCCCTGTGCCGTGGGTGTTCTCAGGCCGACAGCGAAGACCTAGGTGTGTGCTGCACCCGCGCCCGGTGGTTCACACGTTGCGTGACCCTGTGCCTTTTGAAGATGCTCAGAGTGGGTGGCACCTGCGTGCTGCGAGCGCAAGAGGTGTAGAGTGTAAAGGCCTTTCACACTGGAGGAAAGGCTTGCATCTCATGGAGAAAATGTGTACGTCGCCCGGGAGATGGAGGCGCGCTCTTGACACCATTTCCTCTGCCCGTTTCAAACACAAGTGTTTGTACTCGATCTGGGCTGCCTGGTGAAACGCTCGGCAGTCCGCATCACCCTGAGCACCTTTCCTGAAGTTTGATTCGTAGCTGGGTAAACTCGGGCTTCAGAGGCTTAGATGAGACCAAACGTGTTCAGCTTGTGGCGAAAGCCTTTGACCAGAGGCATATGTGCTTGTGCTTGGGGCAAGGGCTAGGCAAGAATGTTTACACACTGGGTTTTTATCTTTACCCTAAGCTGTCCCTTTTGGCTGCAGCAGGCGGAGAGAACCCGCGGAGAGAGAACAGCTGCGAAGTGGATGCACACAACAGTCACCTCGATACCAGCCCCGGGCTCCCAAGCAACGATCCTTCCCCGCAGGGTACTTAACCCACCCAGGGATTCAAGCAGGGAGTTCGCCTTGTCCAACTCGCACAGGAGACTGGCATGAGATGTAGGGCTCATCTACTTGCGTTCACACTACGTGGCCCGGAGAAGTTCTCACGGAGCCGAATCCAGCACCCTTCCTCCACCACGTGTGTACACAAAGGAGCGCTGGGCAGTGGGTGTTCTCAGGCCAAGAGAGAAGCCCTTGTTCTGTGCTGCACCTGCTGGGTGGTTCAAAGGCTTTCTGACCTTCCTGCTCTGGAAGCTTTTCAGAGCTGAGGCTACGCCTGGGCTGCGAAAGCAGAGAGGCGTAGAGGCCTTTCACACTGAAGGCGTGGGCCTGTTTCCCATGGGGAAAGTGTACGTCACCCAACCCCCACTCCCACCCCACCCCACCCCACCCCACCCCACTCCAACCCACCCCCAGCTGGAGGCGTGCGGGTTGACACCATTTTGTCCTGCCCATGGAAAATACAAAGAGGCGTACACGATTTGGGCTGTCTGGTGAGAGAATTTTCAATCGGCGGCACCCTGAGTACCTTTCCCGAAGTTTGCTTCCTAGCTGGTTAAACTCGGCATTCAGAGGCGAGATGAGAACAAACTTGCTCCGCGTGCGGCGAAGTGCCCTGATGACCTGCCCTAAATATTTGAGCTTCTGGCCAGCGTCAGGCAAGTACTTTGACACGTAGGAGTCTCACTTTTACTCCAAGATGTCCCTGTTGGCTGAAGCAGTCGGCGTGTCTGTATCGCAGCCTGGGAGGCCGGGCGTTGGGGGAGTCTGCCAAGTGACTGGCCTCCATTTATAGCTAACTGAGAAACTGCGTCGAAGTTTTTGGGAGCCTCTTACAGGGAATGGTTGCAGTTCGGAATTGGAGACTGTGCTGGCAAACGTCAGCAGCTCCTCTCCCTCGGAGGGCTCTTGGTGTGCCGACTCCTAACAGCCAGCACGGTCCCCAGCTCGTGAACGGTCCCATTGCGAGCCAGTCTCGTCCGTGAAAGAGCCACGTGAGGCTGAGCTCCAAGAGTCGGGCTCCACACCTGGAGCCTTTGGGACAGGGCAGTCCTGAGCCGATGTGCCCACCAGGGGACGCGACCAAAATTTACGTACCACAGGAAAGCATATCAAGGCCTCGTTTTTTCTCCATGAAATGAACGTGAGCTTGAAGGGTGATGCGTCAGCGTGCACCGTGAACAGCTCGCTGGTACGCCTGTCTTTGCCTCCTCTCACGGTCACACGCACCCGGGCTCAGTTCCGTGAAGGAATGCTGAGTGGGAGCGCCAGCCTCGCTTCTGGACTCGAAAGCCTTCCACCCCCTAATGGCAGGTTGTGTGTGTCTCTCACATGGGGGGAGGAATGAGGTCGCCCACAGAGGTTCTGCCATGAAAGATCTAAAGACGCACGCTGCTGAGGAGCTTGTTCCTCATGGAGCGTCCCTGAAGGCCAGAAGAATGCCGAAGGTCTCTTTCAAAGCTGCTGGACGCTCTGCCATTCTAGGCCTGAGATAAGGACCTTGTGACGGCACTGTAACCCCGCGAGATTCAGGAGACATCGCCAGTGCGAGTGGCAATCCAGAAGGAAGAACCTTCAAGGCGGAGTGTCCTTTCCTGTACAAAACGGCGCCCAAGTGGCTGAGGCAGGGAGCATTTTCCTTCACAGAACCGGCATCCTCGTATGCCTGTGGGTTACTCTAAAGAAACGACACTGTGAGCAACCTCTTCGAAAAGGCCTTCGCAAGCGACTTGGAGACAACAGCAGCGCAGTGGAGGCACAGACCATTGTCCTAGAGAGCAGCACAGTGTCTCTAGCAGCGATCGCTTCCCGGAGGATACTTAAGCCACACCGAGATTCCAGCAGGGAGTTTTGCCTTATAGCAGTACAACTCACTCAAGAAAGAGGGATGAGGTGTAGGGCTAATCTACGTGCGCTCACGCTCTGTGTCCCCGAGAAGGTTTCACGGAGCAGAATGCATCACCGACCGCTACCACGTGTGTGCACCAAAGAAGCCCTGTGCCGTGGGTGTTCTCAGGCCGACAGCGAAGACCTAGGTGTGTGCTGCACCCGCGCCCGGTGGTTCACACGTTGCGTGACCCTGTGCCTTTTGAAGATGCTCAGAGTGGGTGGCACCTGCGTGCTGCGAGCGCAAGAGGTGTAGAGTGTAAAGGCCTTTCACACTGGAGGAAAGGCTTGCATCTCATGGAGAAAATGTGTACGTCGCCCGGGAGATGGAGGCGCGCTCTTGACACCATTTCCTCTGCCCGTTTCAAACACAAGTGTTTGTACTCGATCTGGGCTGCCTGGTGAAACGCTCGGCAGTCCGCATCACCCTGAGCACCTTTCCTGAAGTTTGATTCGTAGCTGGGTAAACTCGGGCTTCAGAGGCTTAGATGAGACCAAACGTGTTCAGCTTGTGGCGAAAGCCTTTGACCAGAGGCATATGTGCTTGTGCTTGGGGCAAGGGCTAGGCAAGAATGTTTACACACTGGGTTTTTATCTTTACCCTAAGCTGTCCCTTTTGGCTGCAGCAGGCGGAGAGAACCCACGGAGAGAGAACAGCTGCGAAGTGGATGCACACAACAGTCACCTCGATACCAGCCCCGGGCTCCCAAGCAACGATACTTCCCCGCAGGGTACTTAACCCACCCAGGGATTCAAGCAGGGAGTTCGCCTTGTCCAACTCGCACAGGAGACTGGCATGAGATGTAGGGCTCATCTACTTGCGTTCACACTACGTGGCCCGGAGAAGTTCTCACGGAGCCGAATCCAGCACCCTTCCTCCACCACGTGTGTACACAAAGGAGCGCTGGGCAGTGGGTGTTCTCAGGCCAAGAGAGAAGCCCTTGTTCTGTGCTGCACCTGCTGGGTGGTTCAAAGGCTTTCTGACCTTCCTGCTCTGGAAGATTTTCAGAGCTGAGGCTACGCCTGGGCTGCGAAAGCAGAGAGGTGTAGAGGCCTTTCACACTGAAGGCGGGGGCCTGTTTCCCATGGGGAAAGTGTACGTCACCCAACCCCCACTCCCACCCCACCCCACCCCACCCCACCCCACTCCAACCCACCCCCAGCTGGAGGCATAAGGGTTGACACCATTTTGTCCTGCCCATGGAAAATACAAAGAGGCGTACACGATTTGGGCTGTCTGGTGAGAGAATTTTCAATCGGCGGCACCCTGAGTACCTTTCCCGAAGTTTGCTTCCTAGCTGGTTAAACTCGGCATTCAGAGGCGAGATGAGAACAAACTTGCTCCGCGTGCGGCGAAGTGCCCTGATGACCTGCCCTAAATGTTTGAGCTTCTGGCCAGTGTCAGGCAAGTACTTTGACACGTAGGAGTCTCACTTTTACTCCAAGCTGTCCCTGTTGGCTGAAGCAGTCGGCGTGTCTGTATCGCAGCCTGGGAGGCCGGGCGTTGGGGGAGTCTGCCAAGTGACTGGCCTCCATTTATAGCTAACTGAGAAACTGCGTCGAAGCTTTCGGGAGCCTCTTACAGGGAATGGTTGCAGTTCGGAATTGGAGACTGTGCTGGCAAATGTCAGAAGCTCCTCTCCCTTGGAGGGCTCTTGGTGTGCCGACTCCTAACAGCCAGCACGGTCCCCAGCTCGTGAACGGTCCCATTGTGAGCCGGTCTCGTCCGTGAAAGAGCCACGTGAGGCTGAGCTCCAAGAGTCGGGCTCCACACCTGGAGCCTTTGGGACAGGGCAGTCCTGAGCCGATTTGCCCACCAGGGGACGCGACCAAAGTTTACGTACCACAGGAAAGCGCATCAAGGCCTCGTGTTCTCTCCATGAAATGAACGTGAGCTTGAAGGGTGATGCGTCAGCGTGCACCATGAACAGCTCGCTGGTACGCCTGTCTTTGCCCCCTCTCACGGTCTCACGCACCCGGGCTCAGTTCCGTGCAGGAATGCTGAGTGGGAGCGCCAGCCTTGCTTCTGGACTCGAAAGCCTTCCACCCCTTAATGGCAGGTTGTGTGTGTCTCTCACGTGGGGGGAGGAATGAGGTCGCCCACAGAGGTTCTGCCATGAAAGATCTAAAGACGCACGCTGCTGAGGAGCTTGTTCCTCATGGAGCGTCCCCGAAGGTCAGAAGAATGCCGAAGGTCTCTTTCAAAGCTGCCGGACGCTCTGCCGTTCTAGGCCTGAGATAAGGACCTTGTGACGGCACTGTAACCCCGCGAGATTCAGGAGACATCGCCAGTGCGAGTGGCAATCCGGAAGGAAGAACCTTCAAGGCGGAGTGTCCTTTCCTGTACAAAACGGCGCCCAAGTGCCTGAGGCAGGGAGCATTTTCCTTCACAGAACCGGCATCCTCGTATGCCTGTGGGTTACTCTAAAGAAACGACACTGTGAGCAACCTCTTCGAAAAGGCCTTCGCAAGCGACTTGGAGACAACAGCAGCGCAGTGGAGGCACAGACCATTGTCCTAGAGAGCAGCACAGTGTCTCTAGCAGCGATCGCTTCCCGGAGGATACTTAAGCCACACCGAGATTCCAGCAGGGAGTTTTGCCTTATAGCAGTACAACTCACTCAAGAAAGAGGGATGAGGTGTAGGGCTAATCTACGTGCGCTCACGCTCTGTGTCCCCGAGAAGGTTTCACGGAGCAGAATGCATCACCGACCGCTACCACGTGTGTGCACCAAAGAAGCCCTGTGCCTTGGGTGTTCTCAGGCCGACAGCGAAGACCTAGGTGTGTGCTGTACCCGCGCCCGGTGGTTCACACGTTGCGTGACCCTGTGCCTTTTGAAGATGCTCAGAGCGGGTGGCACCTGCGTGCTGCGAGCGCAAGAGGTGTAGAGTGTAAAGGCCTTTCACACTGGAGGAAAGGCTTGCATCTCATGGAGAAAATGTGTACGTTGCCCGGGAGATGGAGGCGCGCTCTTGACACCATTTCCTCTGCCCGTTTCAAACACAAGTGTTTGTACTCGATCTGGGCTGCCTGGTGAAACACTCGGCAGTCCGCATCACCCTGAGCACATTTCCTGAAGTTTGATTCGTAGCTGGGTAAACTCGGGCTTCAGAGGCTTAGATGAGACCAAACGTGTTCAGCTTGTGGCGAAAGCCTTTGACCAGAGGCATATGTGCTTGTGCTTGGGGCGAGGGCTAGGCAAGAACGTTTACACCCTGGGTTTTTATCTTTACCCTAAGCTGTCCCTTTTGGCTGCAGCAGGCAGAGAGAATGCGCGGAGAGAGAACAGCTGCGAAGTGGATGCACACAACAGTCACCTCGATACCAGCCCCGGGCTCCCAAGCAACGATCCTTCCCCGCAGGGTACTTAACCCACCCAGGGATTCAAGCAGGGAGTTCGCCTTGTCCAACTCGCACAGGAGACTGGCATGAGATGTAGGGCTCATCTACTTGCGTTCACACTACGTGGCCCGGAGAAGTTCTCACGGAGCCGAATCCAGCACCCTTCCTCCACCACGTGTGTACACAAAGGAGCGCTGGGCAGTGGGTGTTCTCAGGCCAAGAGAGAAGCCCTTGTTCTGTGCTGCACCTGCTGGGTGGTTCAAAGGCTTTCTGACCTTCCTGCTCTGGAAGATTTTCAGAGCTGAGGCTACGCCTGGGCTGCGAAAGCAGAGAGGTGTAGAGGCCTTTCACACTGAAGGCGGGGGCCTGTTTCCCATGGGGAAAGTGTACGTCACCCAACCCCCACTCCCACCCCACCCCACCCCACCCCACCCCACTCCAACCCACCCCCAGCTGGAGGCATAAGGGTTGACACCATTTTGTCCTGCCCATGGAAAATACAAAGAGGCGTACACGATTTGGGCTGTCTGGTGAGAGAATTTTCAATCGGCGGCACCCTGAGTACCTTTCCCGAAGTTTGCTTCCTAGCTGGTTAAACTCGGCATTCAGAGGCGAGATGAGAACAAACTTGCTCCGCGTGCGGCGAAGTGCCCTGATGACCTGCCCTAAATGTTTGAGCTTCTGGCCAGTGTCAGGCAAGTACTTTGACACGTAGGAGTCTCACTTTTACTCCAAGCTGTCCCTGTTGGCTGAAGCAGTCGGCGTGTCTGTATCGCAGCCTGGGAGGCCGGGCGTTGGGGGAGTCTGCCAAGTGACTGGCCTCCATTTATAGCTAACTGAGAAACTGCGTCGAAGCTTTCGGGAGCCTCTTACAGGGAATGGTTGCAGTTCGGAATTGGAGACTGTGCTGGCAAATGTCAGAAGCTCCTCTCCCTTGGAGGGCTCTTGGTGTGCCGACTCCTAACAGCCAGCACGGTCCCCAGCTCGTGAACGGTCCCATTGTGAGCCGGTCTCGTCCGTGAAAGAGCCACGTGAGGCTGAGCTCCAAGAGTCGGGCTCCACACCTGGAGCCTTTGGGACAGGGCAGTCCTGAGCCGATTTGCCCACCAGGGGACGCGACCAAAGTTTACGTACCACAGGAAAGCGCATCAAGGCCTCGTGTTCTCTCCATGAAATGAACGTGAGCTTGAAGGGTGATGCGTCAGCGTGCACCATGAACAGCTCGCTGGTACGCCTGTCTTTGCCCCCTCTCACGGTCTCACGCACCCGGGCTCAGTTCCGTGCAGGAATGCTGAGTGGGAGCGCCAGCCTTGCTTCTGGACTCGAAAGCCTTCCACCCCTTAATGGCAGGTTGTGTGTGTCTCTCACGTGGGGGGAGGAATGAGGTCGCCCACAGAGGTTCTGCCATGAAAGATCTAAAGACGCACGCTGCTGAGGAGCTTGTTCCTCATGGAGCGTCCCCGAAGGTCAGAAGAATGCCGAAGGTCTCTTTCAAAGCTGCCGGACGCTCTGCCGTTCTAGGCCTGAGATAAGGACCTTGTGACGGCACTGTAACCCCGCGAGATTCAGGAGACATCGCCAGTGCGAGTGGCAATCCGGAAGGAAGAACCTTCAAGGCGGAGTGTCCTTTCCTGTACAAAACGGCGCCCAAGTGCCTGAGGCAGGGAGCATTTTCCTTCACAGAACCGGCATCCTCGTATGCCTGTGGGTTACTCTAAAGAAACGACACTGTGAGCAACCTCTTCGAAAAGGCCTTCGCAAGCGACTTGGAGACAACAGCAGCGCAGTGGAGGCACAGACCATTGTCCTAGAGAGCAGCACAGTGTCTCTAGCAGCGATCGCTTCCCGGAGGATACTTAAGCCACACCGAGATTCCAGCAGGGAGTTTTGCCTTATAGCAGTACAACTCACTCAAGAAAGAGGGATGAGGTGTAGGGCTAATCTACGTGCGCTCACGCTCTGTGTCCCCGAGAAGGTTTCACGGAGCAGAATGCATCACCGACCGCTACCACGTGTGTGCACCAAAGAAGCCCTGTGCCTTGGGTGTTCTCAGGCCGACAGCGAAGACCTAGGTGTGTGCTGTACCCGCGCCCGGTGGTTCACACGTTGCGTGACCCTGTGCCTTTTGAAGATGCTCAGAGCGGGTGGCACCTGCGTGCTGCGAGCGCAAGAGGTGTAGAGTGTAAAGGCCTTTCACACTGGAGGAAAGGCTTGCATCTCATGGAGAAAATGTGTACGTTGCCCGGGAGATGGAGGCGCGCTCTTGACACCATTTCCTCTGCCCGTTTCAAACACAAGTGTTTGTACTCGATCTGGGCTGCCTGGTGAAACACTCGGCAGTCCGCATCACCCTGAGCACATTTCCTGAAGTTTGATTCGTAGCTGGGTAAACTCGGGCTTCAGAGGCTTAGATGAGACCAAACGTGTTCAGCTTGTGGCGAAAGCCTTTGACCAGAGGCATATGTGCTTGTGCTTGGGGCGAGGGCTAGGCAAGAACGTTTACACCCTGGGTTTTTATCTTTACCCTAAGCTGTCCCTTTTGGCTGCAGCAGGCAGAGAGAATGCGCGGAGAGAGAACAGCTGCGAAGTGGATGCACACAACAGTCACCTCGATACCAGCCCCGGGCTCCCAAGCAACGATCCTTCCCCGCAGGGTACTTAACACACCCAGGGATTCAAGCAGGGAGTTCGCCTTGTCCAACTCGCACAGGAGACTGGCATGAGATGTAGGGCTCATCTACTTGCGTTCACACTACGTGGCCTGGAGAAGTTCTCATGGAGCCGAATCCAGCACCCTTCCTCCACCACGTGTGTACACAAAGGAGCGCTGGGCAGTGGGTGTTCTCAGGCCAAGAGAGAAGCCCTTGTTCTGTGCTGCACCTGCTGGGTGGTTCAAAGGTTTTCTGACCTTCCTGCTCTGGAAGCTTTTCAGAGCTGAGGCTACGCCTGGGCTGCGAAAGCAGAGAGGCGTAGAGGCCTTTCACACTGAAGGCGTGGGCCTGTTTCCCATGGGGAAAGTGTACGTCGCCCAACCCCCACTCCCACCCCACCCCACCCCACCCCACCCCACTCCAACCCAACCCCAGCTGGAGGCGTACGGGTTGACACCATTTTGTCCTGCCCATGGAAAATACAAAGAGGCGTACACGATTTGGGCTGTCTGGTGAAAGAATTTTGAATCGGCGGCACCCTGGGTACCTTTCCCGAAGTTTGCTTCCTAGCTGGTTAAACTCGGCATTCAGAGGCGAGATGAGAACAAACTTGCTCCGCGTGCGGCGAAGTGCCTTGATGCCCTGCCCTAAATGTTTGAGCTTCTGGCCAGCGTCAGGCAAGTACTTTGACACGTAGGAGTCTCACTTTTACTCCAAGCTGTCCCTGTTGCCTGAAGCAGTCGGCATGTCTGTATCGCAGCCTGGGAGGCCGGGCGTTGGGGGAGTCTGCCAAGTGACTGGCCTCCATTTATAGCTAACTGAGAAACTGCGTCGAAGCTTTCGGGAGCCTCTTACAGGGAATGGTTGCAGTTCGGAATTGGAGACTGTGCTGGCAAACGTCAGCAGCTCCTCTCCCTCGGAGGGCTCTTGGTGTGCCGACTCCTAACAGCCAGCATGGTACCCAGCTCGTGAACGGTCCCATTGCGAGCCGGTCTCGTCCGTGAAAGAGCCACGTGAGGCTGAGCTCCAAGAGTCGGGCTCCACACCTGGAGCCTTTGGGACAGGGCAGTCCTGAGCCGATGTGCCCACCAGGGGACGCGACCAAAGTTTACGTACCACAGGAAAGCGCATCAAGGCCTCATGTTCTCTCCATGAAATGAACGTGAGCTTGAAGGGTGATGCGTCAGAGTGCACCGTGAACAGCTCGCTGGTACGCCTGTCTTTGCCCCCTCTCACGGTCTCACGCACCCGGGCTCAGTTCCGTGCAGGAATGCTGAGTGGGAGCGCCAGCCTCGCTTCTGGACTCGAAAGCCTTCCACCCCCTAATGGCAGGTTGTGTGTGTCTCTCACGTGGGGGGAGGAATGAGGTCGCCCACAGAGGTTCTGCCATGAAAGATCTAAAGACGCACGCTGCTGAGGAGCTTGTTCCTCATGGAGCGTCCCCGAAGGCCAGAAGAATGCCGAAGGTCTCTTTCAAAGCTGCCGGACGCTCTGCCATTCTAGGCCTGAGATAAGGACCTTGTGACGGCACTGTAACCCCGCGAGATTCAGGAGACATCGCCAGTGCGAGTGGCAATCCGGAAGGAAGAACCTTCAAGGCGGAGTGTCCTTTCCTGTACAAAACGGCGCCCAAGTGGCTGAGGCAGGGAGCATTTTCCTTCACAGAACCGGCATCCTCGTATGCCTGTGGGTTACTCTAAAGAAACGACACTGTGAGCAACCTCTTCGAAAAGGCCTTCGCAAGCGACTTGGAGACAACAGCAGCGCAGTGGAGGCACAGACCATTGTCCTAGAGAGCAGCACAGTGTCTCTAGCAGCGATCGCTTCCCGGAGGATACTTAAGCCACACCGAGATTCCAGCAGGGAGTTTTGCCTTATAGCAGTACAACTCACTCAAGAAAGAGGGATGAGGTGTAGGGCTAATCTACGTGCGCTCATGCTCTGTGTCCCCGAGAAGGTTTCACGGAGCAGAATGCATCACCGACCGCTACCACGTGTGTGCACCAAAGAAGCCCTGTGCCGTGGGTGTTCTCAGGCCGACAGCGAAGACCTAGGTGTGTGCTGCACCCGCGCCCGGTGGTTCACACGTTGCGTGACCCTGTGCCTTTTGAAGATGCTCAGAGCGGGTGGCACCTGCGTGCTGCGAGCGCAAGAGGTGTAGAGTGTAAAGGCCTTTCACACTGGAGGAAAGGCTTGCATCTCATGGAGAAAATGTGTACGTCGCCCGGGAGATGGAGGCGCGCTCTTGACACCATTTCCTCTGCCCGTTTCAAACACAAGTGTTTGTACTCGATCTGGGCTGCCTGGTGAAACGCTTGGCAGTCCGCATCACCCTGAGCACCTTTCCTGAAGTTTGATTCGTAGCTGGGTAAACTCGGGCTTCAGAGGCTTAGATGAGACCAAACGTGTTCAGCTTGTGGCGAAAGCCTTTGACCAGAGGCATATGTGCTTGTGCTTGGGGCGAGGGCTAGGCAAGAACGTTTACACACTGGGTTTTTATCTTTACCCTAAGCTGTCCCTTTTGGCTGCAGCAGGCGGAGAGAACCCGCGGAGAGAGAACAGCTGCGAAGTGGATGCACACAACAGTCACCTCGATACCAGCCCCGGGCTCCCAAGCAATGATCCTTCCCCGCAGGGTACTTAACACACCCCGGGATTCAAGCAGGGAGTTCGCCTTGTCCAACTCGCACAGGAGACTGGCATGAGATGTAGGGCTCATCTACTTGCGTTCACACTACGTGGCCCGGAGAAGTTCTCACGGAGCCGAATCCAGCACCCTTCCTCCACCACGTGTGTACACAAAGGAGCGCTGGGCAGTGGGTGTTCTCAGGCCAAGAGAGAAGCCCTTGTTCTGTGCTGCACCTGCTGGGTGGTTCAAAGGTTTTCTGACCTTCCTTCTCTGGAAGCTTTTCAGAGCTGAGGGTACGCCTGGGCTGCGAAAGCAGAGAGGCGTAGAGGCCTTTCACACTGAAGGCGTGGGCCTGTTTCCCATGGGGAAAGTGTACGTCGCCCAACCCCCACTCCCACCCCACCCCACCCCACCCAACCCCAATCCAACCCACCCCCAGCTGGAGGCGTGCGGGTTGACACCATTTTGTCCTGCCCATGGAAAATACAAAGAGGCGTACACGATTTGGGCTGTCTGGTGAAAGAATTTTGAATCGGCGGCACCCTGAGTACCTTTCCCGAAGTTTGCTTCCTAGCTGGTTAAACTCGGCATTCAGAAGTGAGATGAGAACAAACTTGCTCCGCGTGCGGCGAAGTGCCCTGATGCCCTGCCCTAAATGTTTGAGCTTCTGGCCAGCGTCAGGCAAGTACTTTGACACGTAGGAGTCTCACTTTTACTCCAAGCTGTCCCAGTTGGCTGAAGCAGTCGGCGTGTCTGTATCGCAGCCTGGGAGGCCGGGCGTTGGGGGAGTCTGCCAAGTGACTGGCCTCCATTTATAGCTAACTGAGAAACTGCGTCGAAGCTTTCGGGAGCCTCTTACAGGGAATGGTTGCAGTTCGGAATTGGAGACTGTGCTGGCAAACGTCAGCAGCTCCTCTCCCTCAGAGGGCTCTTGGTGTGCCGACTCCTAACAGCCAGCATGGTACCCAGCTCGTGAACGGTCCCATTGCGAGCCGGTCTCGTCCGTGAAAGAGCCACGTGAGGCTGAGCTCCAAGAGTCGGGCTCCACACCTGGAGCCTTTGGGACAGGGCAGTCCTGAGCCGATGTGCCCACCAGGGGACGCGACCAAAGTTTACGTACCACAGGAAAGCGCATCAAGGCCTCGTGTTCTCTCCATGAAATGAACGTGAGCTTGAAGGGTGATGCGTCAGCGTGCACCGTGAACAGCTCGCTGGTACGCCTGTCTTTGCCCCCTCTCACGGTCTCACGCACCCGGGCTCAGTTCCGTGCAGGAATGCTGAGCGGGAGCGCCAGCCTCGCTTCTGGACTCGAAAGCCTTCCACCCCCTAATGGCAGGTTGTGTGTGTCTCTCACGTGGGGGGAGGAATGAGGTCGCCCACAGAGGTACTGCCATGAAAGATCTAAAGACGCACGCTGCTGAGGAGCTTGTTCCTCATGGAGCGTCCCCGAAGGCCAGAAGAATGCCGAAGGTCTCTTTCAAAGCTGCCGGACGCTCTGCCGTTCTAGGCCTGAGATAAGGACCTTGTGACGGCACTGTAACCCCGCGAGATTCAGGAGACATCGCCAGTGCGAGTGGCAATCCGGAAGGAAGAACCTTCAAGGCGGAGTGTCCTTTCCTGTACAAAACGGCGCCCAAGTGGCTGAGGCAGGGAGCATTTTCCTTCACAGAACCGGCATCCTCGTATGCCTGTGGGTTACTCTAAAGAAACGACACTGTGAGCAACCTCTTCGAAAAGGCCTTCGCAAGCGACTTGGAGACAACAGCAGCGCAGTGGAGGCACAGACCATTGTCCTAGAGAGCAGCACAGTGTCTCTAGCAGCGATCGCTTCCCGGAGGATACTTAAGCCACACCGAGATTCCAGCAGGGAGTTTTGCCTTATAGCAGTACAACTCAATCAAGAAAGAGGGATGAGGTGTAGGGCTAATCTACGTGCGCTCTCGCTCTGTGTCCCCGAGAAGGTTTCACGGAGCAGAATGCATCACCGACCACTACCACGTGTGTGCACCAAAGAAGCCCTGTGCCGTGGGTGTTCTCAGGCCGACAGCGAAGACCTAGGTGTGTGCTGCACCCGCGCCCGGTGGTTCACACGTTGCGTGACCCTGTGCCTTTTGAAGATGCTCAGAGCGGGTGGCACCTGCGTGCTGCGAGCGCAAGAGGTGTAGAGTGTAAAGGCCTTTCACACTGGAGGAAAGGCTTGCATCTCATGGAGAAAATGTGTACGTCGCCCGGGAGATGGAGGCGCGCTCTTGACACCATTTCCTCTGCCCGTTTCAAACACAAGTGTTTGTACTCGATCTGGGCTCCCTGGTGAAACGCTTGGCAGTCCGCATCACCCTGAGCACCTTTCCTGAAGTTTGATTCGTAGCTGGGTAAACTCGGGCTTCAGAGGCTTAGATGAGACCAAACGTGTTCAGCTTGTGGCGAAAGCCTTTGACCAGAGGCATATGTGCTTGTGCTTGGGGCGAGGGCTAGGCAAGAACGTTTACACCCTGGGTTTTTATCTTTACCCTAAGCTGTCCCTTTTGGCTGCAGCAGGCAGAGAGAATGCGCGGAGAGAGAACAGCTGCGAAGTGGATGCACACAACAGTCACCTCGATACCAGCCCCGGGCTCCCAAGCAACGATCCTTCCCCGCAGTGTACTTAACCCACCCAGGGATTCAAGCAGGGAGTTCGCCTTGTCCAACTCGCACAGGAGACTGGCATGAGATGTAGGGCTCATCTACTTGCGTTCACACTACGTGGCCCGGAGAAGTTCTCACGGAGCCGAATCCAGCACCCTTCCTCCACCACGTGTGTACACAAAGGAGCGCTGGGCAGTGGGTGTTCTCAGGCCAAGAGAGAAGCCCTTGTTCTGTGCTGCACCTGCTGGGTGGTTCAAAGGTTTTCTGACCTTCCTGCTCTGGAAGCTTTTCAGAGCTGAGGGTACGCCTGGGCTGCGAAAGCAGAGAGGCGTAGAGGCCTTTCACACTGAAGGCGTGGGCCTGTTTCCCATGGGGAAAGTGTACGTCACCCAACCCCCACACCCACCCCACCCCACCCCACCCCACCCCACTCCAACCCACCCCCAGCTGGAGGCGTGCGGGTTGACACCATTTTGTCCTGCCCATGGAAAATACAAAGAGGCGTACACGATTTGGGCTGTCTGGTGAGAGAATTTTCAATCGGCGGCACCCTGAGTACCTTTCCCGAAGTTTGCTTCCTAGCTGGTTAAACTTGGCATTCAGAGGCGAGATGAGAACAAACTTGCTCCGCGAGCGGCGAAGTGCCCTGATGACCTGCCCTAAATGTTTGAGCTTCTGGCCAGCGTCAGGCAAGTACTTTGACACGTAGGAGTCTCACTTTTACTCCAAGCTGTCCCTGTTGGCTGAAGCAGTCGGCGTGTCTGTATCGCAGCCTGGGAGGCCGGGCGTTGGGGGAGTCTGCCAAGTGACTGGCCACCATTTATAGCTAACTGAGAAACTGCGTCGAAGCTTTCGGGAGCCTCTTACAGGGAATGGTTGCAGTTCGGAATTGGAGACTGCGCTGGCAAACGTCAGCAGCTCCTCTCCCTCGGAGGGCTCTTGGTGTGCCGACTCCTAACAGCCAGCACGGTCCCCAGCTCGTGAACGGTCCCATTGTGAGCCGGTCTCGTCCGTGAAAGAGCCACGTGAGGCTGAGCTCCAAGAGTCGGGCTCCACACCTGGAGCCTTTGGGACAGGGCAGTCCTGAGCCGATGTGCCCACCAGGGGACGCGACCAAAGTTTACGTACCACAGGAAAGCGCATCAAGGCCTCGTGTTCTCTCCATGAAATGAACGTGAGCTTGAAGGGTGATGCGTCAGCGTGCACCGTGAACAGCTCGCTGGTACGCCTGTCTTTGCCCCCTCTCACGGTCTCACGCACCCGGGCTCAGTTCCGTGCAGGAATGCTGAGTGGGAGCGCCAGCCTCGCTTCTGGACTCGAAAGCCTTCCACCCCCTAATGGCAGGTTGTGTGTGTCTCTCACGTGGGGGGAGGAATGAGGTCGCCCACAGAGGTTCTGC
The DNA here is from genome assembly GCF_937001465.1 of Orcinus orca. Taxonomy (NCBI): domain Eukaryota; kingdom Metazoa; phylum Chordata; class Mammalia; order Artiodactyla; family Delphinidae; genus Orcinus; species Orcinus orca. Next base: position 622,525 of record NW_026043860.1, on the reverse strand, counting down.
CATGAAAGATCTAAAGACGCACGCTGCTGAGGAGCTTGTTCCTCATGGAGCGTCCCCGAAGGCCAGAAGAATGCCGAAGGTCTCTTTCAAAGCTGCCGGACGCTCTGCCGTTCTAGGCCTGAGATAAGGACCTTGTGACGGCACTGTAACCCCGCGAGATTCAGGAGACATCGCCAGTGCGAGTGGCAATCCGGAAGGAAGAACCTTCAAGGCGGAGTGTCCTTTCCTGTACAAAACGGCGCCCAAGTGGCTGAGGCAGGGAGCATTTTCCTTCACAGAACCGGCATCCTCGTATGCCTGTGGGTTACTCTAAAGAAACGACACTGTGAGCAACCTCTTCGAAAAGGCCTTCGCAAGCGACTTGGAGACAACAGCAGCGCAGTGGAGGCACAGACCATTGTCATAGAGAGCAGCACAGTGTCTCTAGCAGCGATCGCTTCCCGGAGGATACTTAAGCCACACCGAGATTCCAGCAGGGAGTTTTGCCTTATAGCAGTACAACTCACTCAAGAAAGAGGGATGAGGTGTAGGGCTAATCTACGTGCGCTCACGCTCTGTGTCCCCGAGAAGGTTTCACGGAGCAGAATGCATCACCGACCGCTACCACGTGTGTGCACCAAAGAAGCCCTGTGCCGTGGGTGTTCTCAGGCCGACAGCGAAGACCTAGGTGTGTGCTGCACCCGCGCCCGGTGGTTCACACGTTGCGTGACCCTGTGCCTTTTGAAGATGCTCAGAGCGGGTGGCACCTGCGTGCTGCGAGCGCAAGAGGTGTAGAGTGTAAAGGCCTTTCACACTGGAGGAAAGGCTTGCATCTCATGGAGAAAATGTGTACGTCGCCCGGGAGATGGAGGCGCGCTCTTGACACCATTTCCTCTGCCCGTTTCAAACACAAGTGTTTGTACTCGATCTGGGCTGCCTGGTGAAACGCTCGGCAGTCCGCATCACCCTGAGCACCTTTCCTGAAGTTTGATTCGTAGCTGGGTAAACTCGGGCTTCAGAGGCTTAGATGAGACCAAACGTGTTCAGCTTGTGGCGAAAGCCTTTGACCAGAGGCATATGTGCTTGTGCTTGGGGCGAGGGCTAGGCAAGAACGTTTACACACTGGGTTTTTATCTTTACCCTAAGCTGTCCCTTTTGGCTGCAGCAGGCGGAGAGAACCCGCGGAGAGAGAACAGCTGCGAAGTGGATGCACACAACAGTCACCTCGATACCAGCCCCGGGCTCCCAAGCAACGATCCTTCCCCGCAGGGTACTTAACCCACCCAGGGATTCAAGCAGGGAGTTCGCCTTGTCCAACTCGCACAGGAGACTGGCATGAGATGTAGGGCTCATCTACTTGCGTTCACACTACGTGGCCCGGAGAAGTTCTCACGGAGCCGAATCCAGCACCCTTCCTCCACCACGTGTGTACACAAAGGAGCGCTGGGCAGTGGGTGTTCTCAGGCCAAGAGAGAAGCCCTTGTTCTGTGCTGCACCTGCTGGGTGGTTCAAAGGTTTTCTGACCTTCCTGCTCTGGAAGCTTTTCAGAGCTGAGGCTACGCCTGGGCTGCGAAAGCAGAGAGGCGTAGAGGCCTTTCACACTGAAGGCGTGGGCCTGTTTCCCATGGGGAAAGTGTACGTCACCCAACCCCCACTCCCACCCCACCCCACCCCACCCCACCCCACTCCAACCCACCCCCAGCTGGAGGCGTGCGGGTTGACACCATTTTGTCCTGCCCATGGAAAATACAAAGAGGCGTACACGATTTGGGCTGTCTGGTGAGAGAATTTTCAATCGGCGGCACCCTGAGTACCTTTCCCGAAGTTTGCTTCCTAGCTGGTTAAACTTGGCATTCAGAGGCAAGATGAGAACAAACTTGCTCCGCGTGCGGCGAAGTGCCCTGATGACCTGCCCTAAATGTTTGAGCTTCTGGCCAGCGTCAGGCAAGTACTTTGACACGTAGGAGTCTCACTTTTACTCCAAGATGTCCCTGTTGGCTGAAGCAGTCGGCGTGTCTGTATCGCAGCCTGGGAGGCCGGGCGTTGGGGGAGTCTGCCAAGTGACTGGCCTCCATTTATAGCTAACTGAGAAACTGCGTCGAAGCTTTCGGGAGCCTCTTACAGGGAATGGTTGCAGTTCGGAATTGGAGACTGTGCGGGCAAACGTCAGCAGCTCCTCTCCCTCGGAGGGCTCTTGGTGTGCCGACTCCTAACAGCCAGCACGGTCCCCAGCTCGTGAACGGTCCCATTGCGAGCCGGTCTCGTCCGTGAAAGAGCCACGTGAGGCTGAGCTCCAAGAGTCGGGCTCCACACCTGGAGCCTTTGGGACAGGGCAGTCCTGAGCCGATGTGCCCACCAGGGGACGCGACCAAAGTTTACGTACCACAGGAAAGCGCATCAAGGCCTCGTGTTCTCTCCATGAAATGAACGTGAGCTTGAAGGGTGATGCATCAGCGTGCACCGTGAACAGCTCGCTGGTACGCCTGTCTTTGCCCCCTCTCACGGTCTCACGCACCCGGGCTCAGTTCCGTGCAGGAATGCTGAGTGGGAGCGCCAGCCTCGCTTCTGGACTCGAAAGCCTTCCACCCCCTAATGGCAGGTTGTGTGTGTCTCTCACGTGGGGGGAGGAATGAGGTCGCCCACAGAGGTTCTGCCATGAAAGATCTAAAGACGCACGCTGCTGAGGAGCTTGTTCCTCATGGAGCGTCCCCGAAGGCCAGAAGAATGCCGAAGGTCTCTTTCAAAGCTGCCGGACGCTCTGCCGTTCTAGGCCTGAGATAAGGACCTTGTGACGGCACTGTAACCCCGCGAGATTCAGGAGACATCGCCAGTGCGAGTGGCAATCCGGAAGGAAGAACCTTCAAGGCGGAGTGTCCTTTCCTGTACAAAACGGCGCCCAAGTGGCTGAGGCAGGGAGCATTTTCCTTCACAGAACCGGCATCCTCGTATGCCTGTGGGTTACTCTAAAGAAACGACACTGTGAGCAACCTCTTCGAAAAGGCCTTCGCAAGCGACTTGGAGACAACAGCAGCGCAGTGGAGGCACAGACCATTGTCCTAGAGAGCAGCACAGTGTCTCTAGCAGCGATCGCTTCCCGGAGGATACTTAAGCCACACCGAGATTCCAGCAGGGAGTTTTGCCTTGTAGCAGTACAACTCACTCAAGAAAGAGGGATGAGGTGTAGGGCTAATCTACGTGCGCTCACGCTCTGTGTCCCCGAGAAGGTTTCACGGAGCAGAATGCATCACCGACCGCTACCACGTGTGTGCACCAAAGAAGCCCTGTGCCGTGGGTGTTCTCAGGCCGACAGCGAAGACCTAGGTGTGTGCTGCACCCGCGCCCGGTGGTTCACACGTTGCGTGACCCTGTGCCTTTTGAAGATGCTCAGAGCGGGTGGCACCTGCGTGCTGCGAGCGCAAGAGGTGTAGAGTGTAAAGGCCTTTCACACTGGAGGAAAGGCTTGCATCTCATGGAGAAAATGTGTACGTCGCCCGGGAGATGGAGGCGCGCTCTTGACACCATTTCCTCTGCCCGTTTCAAACACAAGTGTTTGTACTCGATCTGGGCTGCCTGGTGAAACGCTCGGCAGTCCGCATCACCGTGAGCACCTTTCCTGAAGTTTGATTCGTAGCTGGGTAAACTCGGGCTTCAGAGGCTTAGATGAGACCAAACGTGTTCAGCTTGTGGCGAAAGCCTTTGACCAGAGGCATATGTGCTTGTGCTTGGGGCAAGGGCTAGGCAAGAACGTTTACACACTGGGTTTTTATCTTTACCCTAAGCTGTCCCTTTTGGCTGCAGCAGGTGGAGAGAACCTGCGGAGAGAGAACAGCTGCGAAGTGGATGCACACAACAGTCACCTCGATACCAGCCCCGGGCTCCCAAGCAACGATCCTTCCCCGCAGGGTACTTAACCCACCCAGGGATTCAAGCAGGGAGTTCGCCTTGTCCAACTCGCACAGGAGACTGGCATGAGATGTAGGGCTCATCTACTTGCGTTCACACTACGTGGCCCGGAGAAGTTCTCACGGAGCCGAATCCAGCACACTTCCTCCACCACGTGTGTACACAAAGGAGCGCTGGGCAGTGGGTGTTCTCAGGCCAAGAGAGAAGCCCTTGTTCTGTGCTGCACCTGCTGGGTGGTTCAAATGTTTTCTGACCTTCCTGCTCTGGAAGCTTTTCAGAGCTGAGGCTACGCCTAGGCTGCGAAAGCAGAGAGGCGTAGAGGCCTTTCACACTGAAGGCGTGGGCCTGTTTCCCATGGGGAAAGTGTACGTCACCCAACCCCCACTCCCACACCACCCCACCCCACCCCACCCCACTCCAACCCACCCCCAGCTGGAGGCGTACGAGTTGACACCATTTTGTCCTGCCCATGGAAAATACAAAGAGGCGTACACGATTTGGCCTGTCTGGTGAGAGAATTTTGAATCGGCGGCACCCTGAGTACCTTTCCCGAAGTTTGCTTCCTAGCTGGTTAAACTCGGCATTCAGAGGCGAGATGAGAACAAACTTGCTCCGCGTGCGGCGAAGTGCCCTGATGCCCTGCCCTAAATGTTTGAGCTTCTGGCCAGCGTCAGGCAAGTACTTTGACACGTAGGAGTCTCACTTTTACTCCAAGCTGTCCCTGTTGGCTGAAGCAGTCGGCGTGTCTGTATCGCAGCCTGGGAGGCCGGGCGTTGGGGGAGTCTGCCAAGTGACTGGCCTCCATTTATAGCTAACTGAGAAACTGCGTCGAAGCTTTCGGGAGCCTCTTACAGGGAATGGTTGCAGTTCGGAATTGGAGACTGTGCTGGCAAACGTCAGCAGCTCCTCTCCCTCGGAGGGCTCTTGGTGTGCCGACTCCTAACAGCCAGCACGGTCCCCAGCTCGTGAACGGTCCCATTGTGAGCCGGTCTCGTCCGTGAAAGAGCCACGTGAGGCTGAGCTCCAAGAGTCGGGCTCCACACCTGGAGCCTTTGGGACAGGGCAGTCCTGAGCCGATGTGCCCACCAGGGGACGCGACCAAAGTTTACGTACCACAGGAAAGCGCATCAAGGCCTCGTGTTCTCTCCATGAAATGAACGTGAGCTTGAAGGGTGATGCGTCAGCGTGCACCGTGAACAGCTCGCTGGTACGCCTGTCTTTGCCCCCTCTCACGGTCTCACGCACCCGGGCTCAGTTCCGTGCAGGAATGCTGAGTGGGAGCGCCAGCCTCGCTTCTGGACTCAAAAGCCTTCCACCCCTTAATGGCAGGTTGTGTGTGTCTCTCACGTGGGGGGAGGAATGAGGTCGCCCACAGAGGTTCTGCCATGAAAGATCTAAAGACGCACGCTGCTGAGGAGCTTGTTCCTCATGGAGCGTCCCCGAAGGCCAGAAGAATGCCGAAGGTCTCTTTCAAAGCTGCCGGACGCTCTGCCGTTCTAGGCCTGAGATAAGGACCTTGTGACGGCACTGTAACCCCGCGAGATTCAGGAGACATCGCCAGTGCGAGTGGCAATCCAGAAGGAAGAACCTTCAAGGCGGAGTGTCCTTTCCTATACAAAACGGCGCCCAAGTGGCTGAGGCAGGGAGCATTTTCCTTCACAGAACCGGCATCCTCGTATGCCTGTGGGTTACTCTAAAGAAACGACACTGTGAGCAACCTCTTCGAAAAGGCCTTCGCAAGCGACTTGGAGACAACAGCAGCGCAGTGGAGGCACAGACCATTGTCCTAGAGAGCAGCACAGTGTCTCTAGCAGCGATCGCTTCCCGGAGGATACTTAAGCCACACCGAGATTCCAGCAGGGAGTTTTGCCTTATAGCAGTACAACTCACTCAAGAAAGAGGGATGAGGTGTAGGGCTAATCTACGTGCGCTCACGCTCTGTGTCACCGAGAAGGTTTCACGGAGCAGAATGCATCACCGACCGCTACCACGTGTGTGCACCAAAGAAGCCCTGTGCCGTGGGTGTTCTCAGGCCGACAGCGAAGACCTAGGTGTGTGCTGCACCCGCGCCCGGTGGTTCACACGTTGCGTGACCCTGTGCCTTTTGAAGATGCTCAGAGCGGGTGGCACCTGCGTGCTGCGAGCGCAAGAGGTGTAGAGTGTAAAGGCCTTTCACACTGGAGGAAAGGCTTGCATCTCATGGAGAAAATGTGTACGTCGCCCGGGAGATGGAGGCGCGCTCTTGACACCATTTCCTCTGCCCGTTTCAAACACAAGTGTTTGTACTCGATCTGGGCTGCCTGGTGAAACGCTTGGCAGTCCGCATCACCCTGAGCACCTTTCTGAAGTTTGATTCGTAGCTGGGTAAACTCGGGCTTCAGAGGCTTAGATGAGACCAAACGTGTTTCAGCTTGTGGCGAAAGCCTTTGACCAGAGGCATATAAGCTTGTGCTTGGGGCGAGGGCTAGGCAAGAACGTTTACACACTGGGTTTTTATCTTTACCCTAAGCTGTCCCTTTTGGCTGCAGCAGGCAGAGAGAACCCACGGAGAGAGAACAGCTGCGAAGTGGATGCACACAACAGTCACCTCGATACCAGCCCCGGGCTCCCAAGCAACGATCCTTCCCCGCAGGGTACTTAACCCACCAGGGATTCAAGCAGGGAGTTCGCCTTGTCCAACTCGCACAGGAGACTGGCAGGAGATGTAGGGCTCATCTACTTGCGTTCACACTACGTGGCCCGGAGAAGTTCTCACGGAGCCGAATCCAGCACCCTTCCTCCACCACGTGTGTACACAAAAGAGCGCTGGGGCAGTGGGTGTTCTCAGGCCAAGAGAGAAGCCCTTGTTCTGTGCTGCACCTGCTGGGTGGTTCAAAGGTTTTCTGACCTTCCTGCTCTGGAAGCTTTTCAGAGCTGAGGCTACGCCTGGGCTGCGAAAGCAGAGAGGCGTAGAGACCTTTCACACTGAAGGCGTGGGCCTGTTTCCCATGGGGAAAGTGTACGTCGCCCAACCCCCACTCCCACCCAACCCCACCCCACCCCACCCCACTCCAACCCACCCCCAGCTGGAGGCGTGCGGGTTGACACCATTTTGTCCTGCCCATGGAAAATACAAAGAGGCGTACACGATTTGGGCTGTCTGGTGAGAGAATTTTGAATCGGCGGCACCCTGAGTACCTTTCCCGAAGTTTGCTTCCTAGCTGGTTAAACTCGGCATTCAGAGCGAGATGAGAACAAACTTGCTCCGCGTGCGGCGAAGTGCCCTGATGCCCTGCCCTAAATGTTTGAGCTTCTGGCCAGCGTCAGCAAGTACTTTGACACGTAGGAGTCTCACTTTTACTCCAAGCTGTCCCTGTTGGCTGAAGCAGTCGGCGTGTCTGTATCGCAGCCTGGGAGGCCGGGCGTTGGGGGAGTCTGCCAAGTGACTGGCCTCCATTTATAGCTAACTGAGAAACTGCGTCGAAGCTTTCGGGAGCCTCTTACAGGGAATGGTTGCAGTTCGGAATTGGAGACTGTGCTGGCAAACGTCAGCAGCTCCTCTCCCTCGGAGGGCTCTTGGTGTGCCGACTCCTAACAGCCAGCACGGTCCCCAGCTCGTGAACGGTCCCCATCGCGAGCCGGTCTCGTCCATGAAAGAGCCACGTGAGGCTGAGCTCCAGAGTCAGGCTCCACACCTGGAGCCTTTGGGACAGGGCAGTCCTGAGCCGATGTGCCCACCAGGGGACGCGACCAAAGTTTACGTACCACAGGAAAGCGCATCAAGGCCTCGTGTTCTCTCCATGAAATGAACGTGAGCTTGAAGGGTGATGCGTCAGCGTGCACCGTGAACAGCTCGCTGGTACGCCTGTCTTTGCCCCCTCTCACGGTCTCACGCACCCGGGCTCAGTTCCGTGCAGGAATGCTGAGTGGGAGCGCCAGCCTCGCTTCTGGACTCGAAAGCCTTCCACCCCCTAATGGCAGGTTGTGTGTGTCTCTCACGTGGGGGGAGGAATGAGGTCGCCCACAGAGGTTCTGCCATGAAAGCTCTAAAGACGCACGCTGCTGAGGAGCTTGTTCCTCATGGAGCGTCCCCGAAGGCCAGAAGAATGCCGAAGGTCTCTTTCAAAGCTGCCGGACGCTCTGCCGTTCTAGGCCTGAGATAAGGACCTTGTGACGGCACTGTAACCCCGCGAGATTCAGGAGACATCGCCAGTGCGAGTGGCAATCCGGAAGGAAGAACCTTCAAGGCGGAGTGTCCTTTCCTGTACAAAACGGCGCCCAAGTGGCTGAGGCAGGGAGCATTTTCCTTCACAGAACCGGCATCCTCGTATGCCTGTGGGTTACTCTAAAGAAACGACACTGTGAGCAACCTCTTCGAAAAGGCCTTCGCAAGCGACTTGGAGACAACAGCAGCGCGGTGGAGGCACAGACCATTGTCCTAGAGAGCAGCACAGTGTCTCTAGCAGCGATCGCTTCCCGGAGGATACTTAAGCCACACCGAGATTCCAGCAGGGAGTTTTGCCTTGTAGCAGTACAACTCACTCAAGAAAGAGGGATGAGGTGTAGGGCTAATCTACGTGCGCTCACGCTCTGTGTCCCCGAGAAGGTTTCACGGAGCAGAATGCATCACCGACCGCTACCACGTGTGTGCACCAAAGAAGCCCTGTGTCGTGGGTGTTCTCAGGCCGACAGCGAAGACCTAGGTGTGTGCTGCACCCGCGCCCGGTGGTTCACACGTTGCGTGACCCTGTGCCTTTTGAAGATGCTCAGAGCGGGTGGCACCTGCGTGCTGCGAGCGCAAGAGGTGTAGAGTGTAAAGGCCTTTCACACTGGAGGAAAGGCTTGCATCTCATGGAGAAAATGTGTACGTCGCCCGGGAGATGGAGGCGCGCTCTTGACACCATTTCCTCTGCCCGTTTCAAACACAAGTGTTTGTACTCGATCTGGGCTCCCTGGTGAAACGCTTGGCAGTCCGCATCACCCTGAGCACCTTTCCTGAAGTTTGATTCGTAGCTGGGTAAACTCGGGCTTCAGAGGCTTAGATGAGACCAAACGTGTTCAGCTTGTGGCGAAAGCCTTTGACCAGAGGCATATGTGCTTGTGCTTGGGGCGAGGGCTAGGCAAGAACGTTTACACACTGGGTTTTTATCTTTACCCTAAGCTGTCCCTTTTGGCTGCAGCAGGCGGAGAGAACCCGCGGAGAGAGAACAGCTGCGAAGTGGATGCACACAACAGTCACCTCGATACCAGCCCCGGGCTCCCAAGCAACGATCCTTCCCCGCAGGGTACTTAACCCACCCAGGGATTCAAGCAGGGAGTTCGCCTTGTCCAACTCGCACAGGAGACTGGCATGAGATGTAGGGCTCATCTACTTGCGTTCACACTACGAGGCCCGGAGAAGTTCTCACGGAGCCGAATCCAGCACCCTTCCTCCACCACGTGTGTACACAAAGGAGCGCTGGGCAGTGGGTGTTCTCAGGCCAAGAGAGAAGCCCTTGTTCTGTGCTGCACCTGCTGGGTGGTTCAAAGGTTTTCTGACCTTCCTGCTCTGGAAGCTTTTCAGAGCTGAGGCTACGCCTGGGCTGCGAAAGCAGAGAGGCGTAGAGGCCTTTCACACTGAAGGCGTGGGCCTGTTTCCCATGGGGAAAGTGTACGTCGCCCAACCCCCACTCCCACCCCACCCCACCCCCACCCCACCCCACTCCAACCCACCCCCAGCTGGAGGCGTGCGGGTTGACACCATTTTGTCCTGCCCATGGAAAATACAAAGAGGCGTACACGATTTGGGCTGTCTGGTGAAAGAATTTTGAATCGGCGGCACCCTGAGTACCTTTCCCGAAGTTTGCTTCCTAGCTGGTTAAACTCGGCATTCAGAGGCGAGATGAGAACAAACTTGCTCCGCGTGCGGCGAAGTGCCCTGATGCCCTGCCCTAAATGTTTGAGCTTCTGGCCAGCGTCAGGCAAGTACTTTGACACGTAGGAGTCTCACTTTTACTCCAAGCTGTCCCTGTTGGCTGAAGCAGTCGGCGTGTCTGTATCGCAGCCTGGGAGGCCGGACGTTGGGGGAGTCTGCCAAGTGACTGGCCTCCATTTATAGCTAACTGAGAAACTGCGTCGAAGCTTTCGGGAGCCTCTTACAGGGAATGGTTGCAGTTCGGAATTGGAGACTGTGCTGGCAAACGTCAGCAGCTCCTCTCCCTCGGAGGGCTCTTGGTGTGCCGACTCCTAACAGCCAGCACGGTCCCCAGCTCGTGAACGGTCCCATTGCGAGCCGGTCTCGTCCGTGAAAGAGCCACGTGAGGCTGAGCTCCAAGAGTCGGGCTCCACACCTGGAGCCTTTGGGACAGGGCAGTCCTGAGCCGATGTGCCCACCAGGGGACGCGACCAAAGTTTACGTACCACAGGAAAGCGCATCAAGGCCTCGTGTTCTCTCCATGAAATGAACGTGAGCTTGAAGGGTGATGCGTCAGCGTGCACCGTGAACAGCTCGCTGGTACGCCTGTCTTTGCCCCCTCTCACGGTCTCACGCACCCGGGCTCAGTTCCGTGCAGGAATGCTGAGTGGGAGCGCCAGCCTCGCTTCTGGACTCGAAAGCCTTCCACCCCCTAATGGCAGGTTGTGTGTGTCTCTCACGTGGGGGGAGGAATGAGGTCGCCCACAGAGGTTCTGCCATGAAAGATCTAAAGACGCACGCTGCTGAGGAGCTTGTTCCTCATGGAGCGTCCCCGAAGGCCAGAAGAATGCCGAAGGTCTCTTTCAAAGCTGCCGGACGCTCTGCCGTTCTAGGCCTGAGATACGGACCTTGTGACGGCACTGTAACCCCGCGAGATTCAGGAGACATCGCCAGTGCGAGTGGCAATCCGGAAGGAAGAACCTTCAAGGCGGAGTGTCCTTTCCTGTACAAAACGGCGCCCAAGTGGCTGAGGCAGGGAGCATTTTCCTTCACAGAACCGGCATCCTCGTATGCCTGTGGGTTACTCTAAAGAAACGACACTGTGAGCAACCTCTTCGAAAAGGCCTTCGCAAGCGACTTGGAGACAACAGCAGCGCGGTGGAGGCACAGACCATTGTCCTAGAGAGCAGCACAGTGTCTCTAGCAGCGATCGCTTCCCGGAGGATACTTAAGCCACACCGAGATTCCAGCAGGGAGTTTTGCCTTGTAGCAGTACAACTCACTCAAGAAAGAGGGATGAGGTGTAGGGCTAATCTACGTGCGCTCACGCTCTGTGTCCCCGAGAAGGTTTCACGGAGCAGAATGCATCACCGACCGCTACCACGTGTGTGCACCAAAGAAGCCCTGTGCCGTGGGTGTTCTCAGGCCGACAGCGAAGACCTAGGTGTGTGCTGCACCCGCGCCCGGTGGTTCACACGTTGCGTGACCCTGTGCCTTTTGAAGATGCTCAGAGCGGGTGGCACCTGCGTGCTGCGAGCGCAAGAGGTGTAGAGTGTAAAGGCCTTTCACACTGGAGGAAAGGCTTGCATCTAATGGAGAAAATGTGTACGTCGCCCGGGAGATGGAGGCGCGCTCTTGACACCATTTCCTCTGCCCGTTTCAAACACAAGTGTTTGTACTCGATCTGGGCTGCCTGGTGAAACGCTTGGCAGTCCGCATCACCCTGAGCACCTTTCCTGAAGTTTGATTCGTAGCTGGGTAAACTCGGGCTTCAGAGGCTTAGATGAGACCAAACGTGTTCAGCTTGTGGCGAAAGCCTTTGACCAGAGGCATATGTGCTTGTGCTTGGGGCGAGGGCTAGGCAAGAACGTTTACACACTTGGTTTTTATCTTTACCCTAAGCTGTCCCTTTTGGCTGCAGCAGGCGGAGAGTACCCGCGGAGAGAGAACAGCTGCGAAGTGGATGCACACAACAGTCACCTCGATACCAGCCCCGGGCTCCCAAGCAACGATCCTTCCCCGCAGGGTACTTAACCAACCCAGGGATTCAAGCAGGGAGTTCGCCTTGTCCAACTCGCACAGGAGACTGGCATGAGATGTAGGGCTCATCTACTTGCGTTCACACTACGTGGCCCGGAGAAGTTCTCACGGAGCCGAATCCAGCGCCCTTTCTCTACCACGTGTGTACACAAAGGAGCGCTGGGCAGTGGGTGTTCTCAGGCCAAGAGAGAAGCCCTTGTTCTGTGCTGCACCTGCTGGGTGGTTCAAAGTTTTTCTGACCTTCCTGCTCTGGAAGCTTTTCAGAGCTGAGGCTACGCCTGGGCTGCGAAAGCAGAGAGGCGTAGAGGCCTTTCACACTGAAGGCGTGGGCCTGTTTCCCATGGGGAAAGTGTACGTCGCCCAACCCCCACTCCCACCCCACCCCACACCACCCCACCCCACTCCAACCCACCCCCAGCTGGAGGCGTGCGGGTTGACACCATTTTGTCCTGCCCATGGAAAATACAAAGAGGCGTACACGATTTGGGCTGTCTGGTGAAAGAATTTTGAATCGGCGGCACCCTGAGTACCTTTCCCAAAGTTTGCTTCCTAGCTGGTTAAACTCGGCATTCAGAGGCGAGATGAGAACAAACTTGCTCCGCGTGCGGCGAAGTGCCCTGATGCCCTGCCCTAAATGTTTGAGCTTCTGGCCAGCGTCAGGCAAGTACTTTGACACGTAGGAGTCTCCCTTTTACTCCAAGCTGTCCCTGTTGGCTGAAGCAGTCGGCGTGTCTGTATCGCAGCCTGGGAGGCCGGGCGTTGGGGGAGTCTGCCAAGTGACTGGCCTCCATTTATAGCTAACTGAGAAACTGCGTCGAAGCTTTCGGGAGCCTCTTACAGGGAATGGTTGCAGTTCGGAATTGGAGACTGTGCTGGCAAACGTCAGCAGCTCCTCTCCCTCGGAGGGCTCTTGGTGTGCCGACTCCTAACAGCCAGCACGGTCCCCAGCTCGTGAACGGTCCCATTGCGAGCCGGTCTCGTCCGTGAAAGAGCCACGTGAGGCTGAGCTCCAAGAGTCGGGCTCCACACCTGGAGCCTTTGGGACAGGGCAGTCCTGAGCCGATGTGCCCACCAGGGGACGCGACCAAAGTTTACGTACCACAGGAAAGCGCATCAAGGCCTCGTGTTCTCTCCATGAAATGAACGTGAGCTTGAAGGGTGATGCGTCAGCGTGCACCGTGAACAGCTCGCTGGTACGCCTGTCTTTGCCCCCTCTCACGGTCTCACGCACCCGGGCTCAGTTCCGTGCAGGAATGCTGAGTGGGAGCGCCAGCCTCGCTTCTGGACTCGAAAGCCTTCCACCCCCTAATGGCAGGTTGTGTGTGTCTCTCACGTGGGGGGAGGAATGAGGTCGCCCACAGAGGTTCTGCCATGAAAGATCTAAAGACGCACGCTGCTGAGGAGCTTGTTCCTCATGGAGCGTCCCCGAAGGCCAGAAGAATGCCGAAGGTCTCTTTCAAAGCTGCCGGACGCTCTGCCGTTCTAGGCCTGAGATAAGGACCTTGTGACGGCACTGTAACCCCGTGAGATTCAGGAGACATCGCCAGTGCGAGTGGCAATCCGGAAGGAAGAACCTTCAAGGCGGAGTGTCCTTTCCTGTACAAAACGGCGCCCAAGTGGCTGAGGCAGGGAGCATTTTCCTTCACAGAACCGGCATCCTCGTATGCCTGTGGGTTACTCTAAAGAAACGACACTGTGAGCAACCTCTTCGAAAAGGCCTTCGCAAGCGACTTGGAGACAACAGCAGCGCGGTGGAGGCACAGACCATTGTCCTAGAGAGCAGCACAGTGTCTCTAGCAGCGATCGCTTCCCGGAGGATACTTAAGCCACACCGAGATTCCAGCAGGGAGTTTTGCCTTGTAGCAGTACAACTCACTCAAGAAAGAGGGATGAGGTGTAGGGCTAATCTACGTGCGCTTACGCTCTGTGTCCCCGAGAAGGTTTCACGGAGCAGAATGCATCACCGACCGCTACCACGTGTGTGCACCAAAGAAGCCCTGTGCCGTGGGTGTTCTCAGGCCGACAGCGAAGACCTAGGTGTGTGCTGCACCCGCGCCCGGTGGTTCACACGTTGCGTGACCCTGTGCCTTTTGAAGATGCTCAGAGCGGGTGGCACCTGCGTGCTGCGAGCGCAAGAGGTGTAGAGTGTAAAGGCCTTTCACACTGGAGGAAAGGCTTGCATCTCATGGAGAAAATGTGTACGTCGCCCGGGAGATGGAGGCGCGCTCTTGACACCATTTCCTCTGCCCGTTTCAAACACAAGTGTTTGTACTCGATCTGGGCTGCCTGGTGAAACGCTTGGCAGTCCGCATCACCCTGAGCACCTTTCCTGAAGTTTGATTCGTAGCTGGGTAAACTCGGGCTTCAGAGGCTTAGATGAGACCAAACGTGTTCAGCTTGTGGCGAAAGCCTTTGACCAGAGGCATATAAGCTTGTGCTTGGGGCGAGGGCTAGGCAAGAACGTTTACACACTGGGTTTTTATCTTTACCCTAAGCTGTCCCTTTTGGCTGCAGCAGGCGGAGAGAACCCGCGGAGAGAGAACAGCTGCGAAGTGGATGCACACAACAGTCACCTCGATACCAGCCCCGGGCTCCCAAGCAACGATCCTTCCCCGCAGGGTACTTAACCCACCCAGGGATTCAAGCAGGGAGTTCACCTTGTCCAACTCGCACAGGAGACTGGCATGAGATGTAGGGCTCATCTACTTGCGTTCACACTACGTGGCCCGGAGAAGTTCTCACGGAGCCGAATCCAGCGCCCTTCCTCCACCACGTGTGTACACAAAGGAGCGCTGGGCAGTGGGTGTTCTCAGGCCAAGAGAGAAGCCCTTGTTCTGTGCTGCACCTGCTGGGTGGTTCAAAGGTTTTCTGACCTTCCTGCTCTGGAAGCTTTTCAGAGCTGAGGCTACGCCTGGGCTGCGAAAGCAGAGAGGCGTAGAGGCCTTTCACACTGAAGGCGTGGGCCTGTTTCCCATGGGGAAAGTGTACGTCGCCCAACCCCCACTCCCACCCCACCCCACACCACCCCACCCCACTCCAACCCACCCCCAGCTGGAGGCGTGCGGGTTGACACCATTTTGTCCTGCCCATGGAAAATACAAAGAGGCGTACACGATTTGGGCTGTCTGGTGAAAGAATTTTGAATCGGCGGCACCCTGAGTACCTTTCCCGAAGTTTGCTTCCTAGCTGGTTAAACTCGGCATTCAGAGGCGAGATGAGAACAAACTTGCTCCTCGTGCGGCGAAGTGCCCTGATGCCCTGCCCTAAATGTTTGAGCTTCTGGCCAGCGTCAGGCAAGTACTTTGACACGTAGGAGTCTCACTTTTACTCCAAGCTGTCCCTGTTGGCTGAAGCAGTCGGCGTGTCTGTATCGCAGCCTGGGAGGCCGTGCGTTGGGGGAGTCTGCCAAGTGACTGGCCTCCATTTATAGCTTACTGAGAAACTGCGTCGAAGCTTTCGGGAGCCTCTTACAGGGAATGGTTGCAGTTCGGAATTGGAGACTGTGCTGGCAAACGTCAGCAGCTCCTCTCCCTCGGAGGGCTCTTGGTGTGCCGACTCCTAACAGCCAGCACGGTCCACAGCTCGTGAACGGTCCCATTGCGAGCCGGTCTCGTCCGTGAAAGAGCCACGTGAGGCTGAGCTCCAAGAGTCGGGCTCCACACCTGGAGCCTTTGGGACAGGGCAGTCCTGAGCCGATGTGCCCACCAGGGGACGCGACCAAAGTTTACGTACCACAGGAAAGCGCATCAAGGCCTCGTGTTCTCTCCATGAAATGAACGTGAGCTTGAAGGGTGATGCGTCAGCGTGCACCGTGAACAGCTCGCTGGTACGCCTGTCTTTGCCCCCTCTCACGGTCTCACGCACCCGGGCTCAGTTCCGTGCAGGAATGCTGAGTGGGAGCGCCAGCCTCGCTTCTGGACTCGAAAGCCTTCCACCCCCTAATGGCAGGTTGTGTGTGTCTCTCACGTGGGGGGAGGAATGAGGTCGCCCACAGAGGTTCTGCCATGAAAGATCTAAAGACGCACGCTGCTGAGGAGCTTGTTCCTCATGGAGCGTCCCCGAAGGCCAGAAGAATGCCGAAGGTCTCTTTCAAAGCTGCCGGACGCTCTGCCGTTCTAGGCCTGAGATAAGGACCTTGTGACGGCACTGTAACCCCGCGAGATTCAGGAGACATCGCCAGTGCGAGTGGCAATCCGGAAGGAAGAACCTTCAAGGCGGAGTGTCCTTTCCTGTACAAAACGGCGCCCAAGTGGCTGAGGCAGGGAGCATTTTCCTTCACAGAACCGGCATCCTCGTATGCCTGTGGGTTACTCTAAAGAAACGACACTGTGAGCAACCTCTTCGAAAAGGCCTTCGCAAGCGACTAGGAGACAACAGCAGCGCAGTGGAGGCACAGACCATTGTCCTAGAGAGCAGCACAGTGTCTCTAGCAGCGATCACTTCCCGGAGGATACTTAAGCCACACCGAGATTCCAGCAGGGAGTTTTGCCTTATAGCAGTACAACTCACTCAAGAAAGAGGGATGAGGTGTAGGGCTAATCTACGTGCGCTCACGCTCTGTGTCCCCGAGAAGGTTTCACGGAGCAGAATGCATCACCGACCGCTACCACGTGTGTGCACCAAAGAAGCCCTGTGTCGTGGGTGTTCTCAGGCCGACAGCGAAGACCTAGGTGTGTGCTGCACCCGCGCCCGGTGGTTCAAACGTTGCGTGACCCTGTGCCTTTTGAAGATGCTCAGAGCGGGTGGCACCTGCGTGCTGCGAGCGCAAGAGGTGTAGAGTGTAAAGGCCTTTCACACTGGAGGAAAGGCTTGCATCTCATGGAGAAAATGTGTACGTCGCCCGGGAGATGGAGGCGCGCTCTTGACACCATTTCCTCTGCCCGTTTAAAACACAAGTGTTTGTACTCGATCTGGGCTGCCTGGTGAAACGCTTGGCAGTCCGCATCACCCTGAGCACCTTTCCTGAAGTTTGATTTGTAGCTGGGTAAACTCGGGCTTCAGAGGCTTAGATGAGAACAAACGTGTTCAGCTTGTGGCGAAAGCCTTTGTCCAGAGGCACATAAGCTTGTGCTTGGGGCGAAGGCTAGGCAAGAACGTTTACACACTGGGTTTTTATCTTTACCCTAAGCTGTCCCTTTTGGCTGCAGCAGGTGGAGAGAACCCGCGGAGAGAGAACAGCTGCGAAGTGGATGCACACAACAGTCACCTCGAGACCAGCCCCGGGCTCCCAAGCAACGATCCTTCCCCGCAGGGTACTTAACCCACCCAGGGATTCAAGCAGGGAGTTCGCCTTGTCCAACTCGCACAGGAGACTGGCATGAGATGTAGGGCTCATCTACTTGCGTTCACACTACGTGGCCCGGAGAAGTTCTCACGGAGCCGAATCCAGCACCCTTCCTCCACCACATGTGTACACAAAGGAGCGCTGGGCAGTGGGTGTTCTCAGGCCAAGAGAGAAGCCCTTGTTCTGTGCTGCACCTGCTGGGTGGTTCAAAGGTTTTCTGACCTTCCTGCTCTGGAAGCTTTTCAGAGCTGAGGCTACGCCTGGGCTGCGAAAGCAGAGAGGCGTAGAGGCCTTTCACACTGAAGGCGTGGGCCTGTTTCCCATGGGGAAAGTGTACGTCGCCCAACCCCCACTCCCACCCCACCCCACCCCACCCCACCCCACTCCAACCCACCCCCAGCTGGAGGCATGCGGGTTGACACCATTTTGTCCTGCCCATGGAAAATACAAAGAGGCGTACACGATTTGGGCTGTCTGGTGAAAGAATTTTGAATCGGCGGCACCCTGAGTACCTTTCCCGAAGTTTGCTTCCTAGCTGGTTAAACTCGGCATTCAGAGGCGAGATGAGAACAAACTTGTTCCACGTGCGGCGAAGTGCCCTGATGCCCTGCCCTCAATGTTTGAGCTTCTGGCCAGCGTCAGGCAAGTACTTTGACACGTAGGAGTCTCACTTTTACTCCAAGCTGTCCCTGTTGGCTGAAGCAGTCGGCGTGTCTGTATCGCAGCCTGGGAGGCCGGGCGTTGGGGGAGTCTGCCAAGTGACTGGCCTCCATTTATAGCTAACTGAGAAACTGCGTCGAAGCTTTCGGGAGCCTCTTACAGGGAATGGTTGCAGTTGGGAATTGGAGACTGTGCTGGCAAACGTCAGCAGCTCCTCTCCCTCGGAGGGCTCTTGGTGTGCCGACTCCTAACAGCCAGCACGGTCCCCAGCTCGTGAACGGTCCCATTGCGAGCCGGTCTCGTCCGTGAAAGAGCCACGTGAGGCTGAGCTCCAAGAGTCGGGCTCCACACCTGGAGACTTTGGGACAGGGCAGTCCTGAGCCGATGTGCCCACCAGGGGACGCGACCAAAGTTTACGTACCACAGGAAAGCGCATCAAGGCCTCGTGTTCTCTCCATGAAATGAACGTGAGCTTGAAGGGTGATGCGTCAGCGTGCACCGTGAACAGCTCGCTGGTACGCCTGTCTTTGCCCCCTCTCACGGTCTCACGCACCCGGGCTCAGTTCCGTGCAGGAATGCTGAGTGGGAGCGCCAGCCTCGCTTCTGGACTCGAAAGCCTTCCACCCCCTAATGGCAGGTTGTGTGTGTCTCTCACGTGGGGGGAGGAATGAGGTCGCCCACAGAGGTTCTGCCATGAAAGATCTAAAGACGCACGCTGCTGAGGAGCTTGTTCCTCATGGAGCGTCCCCGAAGGCCAGAAGCATGCCGAAGGTCTCTTTCAAAGCTGCCGGACGCTCTGCCGTTCTAGGCCTGAGATAAGGACCTTGTGACGGCACTGTAACCCCGCGAGATTCAGGACACATCGCCAGTGCGAGTGGCAATCCGGAAGGAGGAACCTTCAAGGCGGAGTGTCCTTTCCTGTACAAAATGGCGCCCAAGTGGCTGAGGCAGGGAGCATTTTCCTTCACAGAACCGGCATCCTCGTATGCCTGTGGGTTACTCTAAAGAAACGACACTGTGAGCAACCTCTTCGAAAAGGCCTTCGCAAGCGACTTGGAGACAACAGCAGCGCAGTGGAGGCACAGACCATTGTCCTAGAGAGCAGCACAGTGTCTCTAGCAGCGATCGCTTCCCGGAGGATACTTAAGCCACACCGAGATTCCAGCAGGGAGTTTTGCCTTATAGCAGTACAACTCACTCAAGAAAGAGGGATGAGATGTAGGGCTAATCTACGTGCGCTCACGCTCTGTGTCCCCGAGAAGGTTTCACGGAGCAGAATGCATCACCGACCGCTACCACGTGTGTGCACCAAAGAAGCCCTGTGCCGTGGGTGTTCTCAGGCCGACAGCGAAGACCTAGGTGTGTGCTGCACCCGCGCCCGGTGGTTCACACTTTGCGTGACCCTGTGTCTTTTGAAGATGCTCAGAGCGGGTGGCACCTGCGTGCTGCGAGCGCAAGAGGTGTAGAGTGTAAAGGCCTTTCACACTGGAGGAAAGGCTTGCATCTCATGGAGAAAATGTGTACGTCACCCGGGAGATGGAGGCGCGCTCTTGACACCATTTCCTCTGCCCGTTTCAAACACAAGTGTTTGTACTCGATCTGGGCTGCCTGGTGAAACGCTTGGCAGTCCGCATCACCCTGAGCACCTTTCCTGAAGTTTGATTCGTAGCTGGGTAAACTCGGGCTTCAGAGGCTTAGATGAGACCAAACGTGTTCAGCTTGTGGCGAAAGCCTTTGACCAGAGGCATATAAGCTTGTGCTTGGGGCGAGGGCTAGGCAAGAACGTTTACACACTGGGTTTTTATCTTTACCCTAAGCTGTCCCTTTTGGCTGCAGCAGGTGGAGGGAACCCGCGGAGAGAGAACAGCTGCGAAGTGGATGCACACAACAGTCACCTCGATACCAGCCCCGGGCTCCCAAGCAACGATCCTTCCCCGCAGGGTACTTAACCCACCCAGGGATTCAAGCAGGGAGTTCGCCTTGTCCAACTCGCACAGGAGACTGTCATGAGATGTAGGGCTCATCTACTTGCGTTCACACTACGTGGCCCGGAGAAGTTCTCACGGAGCCGAATCCAGCACCCTTCCTCCACCACGTGTGTACACAAAGGAGTGCTGGGCAGTGGGTGTTCTCAGGCCAAGAGAGAAGCCCTTGTTCTGTGCTGCACCTGCTGGGTGGTTCAAAGGTTTTCTGACCTTCCTGCTCTGGAAGATTTTCAGAGCTGAGGCTACGCCTGGGCTGCGAAAGCAGAGAGGCGTAGAGGCCTTTCACACTGAAGGCGTGGGCCTGTTTCCCATGGGGAAAGTGTACGTCGCCCAACCCCCACTCCCACCCCACCCCACCCCACCCCACCCCACTCCAACCCACCCCCAGCTGGAGGCGTGCGGGTTGACACCATTTTGTCCTGCCCATGGAAAATACAAAGAGGCGTACACGATTTGGGCCGTCTGGTGAAAGAATTTTGAATCGGCGGCACCCTGAGTACCTTTCCCGAAGTTTGCTTCCTAGCTGGTTAAACTCGGCATTCAGAGGCGAGATGAGAACAAACTTGCTCCGCGTGCGGCGAAGTGCCTTGATGCCCTGCCCTAAATGTTTGAGCTTCTGGCCAGCGTCAGGCAAGTACTTTGACACGTAGGAGTCTCACTTTTACTCCAAGCTGTCCCTGTTGGCTGAAGCAGTCGGCGTGTCTGTATCGCAGCCTGGGAGGCCGGGCGTTGGGGGAGTCTGCCAAGTGACTGGCCTCCATTTATAGCTAACTGAGAAACTGCGTCGAAGCTTTCGGGAGCCTCTTACAGGGAATGGTTGCAGTTGGGAATTGGAGACTGTGCTGGCAAACGTCAGCAGCTCCTCTCCCTCGGAGGGCTCTTGGTGTGCCGACTCCTAACAGCCAGCACGGTCCCCAGCTCGTGAACGGTCCCATTGCGAGCCGGTCTCGTCCGTGAAAGAGCCACGTGAGGCTGAGCTCCAAGAGTCGGGCTCCACACCTGGAGCCTTTGGGACAGGGCAGTCCTGAGCCGATGTGCCCACCAGGGGACGCGACCAAAGTTTACGTACCACAGGAAAGCGCATCAAGGCCTCGTGTTCTCTCCATGAAATGAACGTGAGCTTGAAGGGTGATGCGTCAGCGTGCACCGTGAACAGCTCGCTGGTACGCCTGTCTTTGCCCCCTCTCACGGTCTCACGCACCCGGGCTCAGTTCCGTGCAGGAATGCTGAGTGGGAGCGCCAGCCTCCCTTCTGGACTCGAAAGCCTTCCACCCCCTAATGGCAGGTTGTGTGTGTCTCTCACGTGGGGGGAGGAATGAGGTCGCCCACAGAGGTTCTGCCATGAAAGATCTAAAGACGCACGCTGCTGAGGAGCTTGTTCCTCATGGAGCGTCCCCGAAGGCCAGAAGCATGCCGAAGGTCTCTTTCAAAGCTGCCAGACGCTCTGCCGTTCTAGGCCTGAGATAAGGACCTTGTGACGGCACTGTAACCCCGCGAGATTCAGGAGACATCGCCAGTGCGAGTGGCAATCCGGAAGGAAGAACCTTCAAGGCGGAGTGTCCTTTCCTGTACAAAACGGCGCCCAAGTGGCTGAGGCAGGGAGCATTTTCCTTCACAGAACCGGCATCCTCGTATGCCTGTGGGTTACTCTAAAGAAACGACACTGTGAGCAACCTCTTCGAAAAGGCCTTCGCAAGCGACTTGGAGACAACAGCAGCGCAGTGGAGGCACAGACCATTGTCCTAGAGAGCAGCACAGTGTCTCTAGCAGCGATCGCTTCCCGGAGGATACTTAAGCCACACCGAGATTCCAGCAGGGAGTTTTGCCTTATAGCAGTACAACTCACTCAAGAAAGAGGGATGAGGTGTAGGGCTAATCTACGTGCGCTCACGCTCTGTGTCCCCGAGAAGGTTTCACGGAGCAGAATGCATCACCGACCGCTACCACGTGTGTGCACCAAAGAAGCCCTGTGCCGTGGGTGTTCTCAGGCCGACAGCGAAGACCTAGGTGTGTGCTGCACCCGTGCCCGGTGGTTCACACGTTGCGTGACCCTGTGCCTTTTGAAGATGCTCAGAGCGGGTGGCACCTGCGTGCTGCGAGCGCAAGAGGTGTAGAGTGTAAAGGCCTTTCACACTGGAGGAAAGGCTTGCATCTCATGGAGAAAATGTGTACGTCGCCCGGGAGATGGAGGCGCGCTCTTGACACCATTTCCTCTGCCCGTTTCAAACACAAGTGTTTGTACTCGATCTGGGCTGCCTGGTGAAACGCTTGGCAGTCCGCATCACCCTGAGCACCTTTCCTGAAGTTTGATTCGTAGCTGGGTAAACTCGGGCTTCAGAGGCTTAGATGAGACCAAACGTGTTCAGCTTGTGGCGAAAGCCTTTGACCAGAGGCATATAAGCTTGTGCTTGGGGCGAGGGCTAGGCAAGAACGTTTACACACTGGGTTTTTATCTTTACCCTAAGCTGTCCCTTTTGGCTGCAGCAGGCGGAGGGAACCCGCGGAGAGAGAACAGCTGCGAAGTGGATGCACACAACAGTCACCTCGATACCAGCCCCGGGCTCCCAAGCAACGATCCTTCCCCGCAGGGTACTTAACCCACCCAGGGATTCAAGCAGGGAGTTCGCCTTGTCCAACTCGCACAGGAGACTGGCATGAGATGTAGGGCTCATCTACTTGCGTTCACACTACGTGGCCCGGAGAAGTTCTCACGGAGCCGAATCCAGCACCCTTCCTCCACCACGTGTGTACACAAAGGAGCGCTGGGCAGTGGGTGTTCTCAGGCCAAGAGAGAAGCCCTTGTTCTGTGCTGCACCTGCTGGGTGGTTCAAAGGTTTTCTGACCTTCCTGCTCTGGAAGCTTTTCAGAGCTGAGGCTACGCCTGGGCTGCGAAAGCAGAGAGGCGTAGAGGCCTTTCACACTGAAGGCGTGGGCCTGTTTCCCATGGGGAAAGTGTACGTCACCCAACCCCCACTCCCACCCCACCCCACCCCACCCCACCCCACTCCAACCCACCCCCAGCTGGAGGCGTGCGGGTTGACACCATTTTGTCCTGCCCATGGAAAATACAAAGAGGCGTACACGATTTGGGCTGTCTGGTGACAGAATTTTGAATCGGCGGCACCCTGAGTACCTTTCCCGAAGTTTGCTTCCTAGCTGGTTAAACTCGGCATTCAGAGGCGAGATGAGAACAAACTTGCTCCGCGTGCGGCGAAGTGCCCTGATGCCCTGCCCTAAATGTTTGAGCTTCTGGCCAGCGTCAGGCAAGTACTTTGACACGTAGGAGTCTCCCTTTTACTCCAAGCTGTCCCTGTTGGCTGAAGCAGTCGGCGTGTCTGTATCGCAGCCTGGGAGGCCGGGCGTTGGGGGAGTCTGCCAAGTGACTGGCCTCCATTTATAGCTAACTGAGAAACTGCGTCGAAGCTTTCGGGAGCCTCTTACAGGGAATGGTTGCAGTTGGGAATTGGAGACTGTGCTGGCAAACGTCAGCAGCTCCTCTCCCTCGGAGGGCTCTTGGTGTGCCGACTCCTAACAGCCAGCACGGTCCCCAGCTCGTGAACGGTCCCATTGCGAGCCGGTCTCGTCCGTGAAAGAGCCACGTGAGGCTGAGCTCCAAGAGTCGGGCTCCACACCTGGAGCCTTTGGGACAGGGCAGTCCTGAGCCGATGTGCCCACCAGGGGACGCGACCAAAGTTTACGTACCACAGGAAAGCGCATCAAGGCCTCGTGTTCTCTCCATGAAATGAACGTGAGCTTGAAGGGTGATGCGTCAGCGTGCACCGTGAACAGCTCGCTGGTACGCCTGTCTTTGCCCCCTCTCACGGTCTCACGCACCCGGGCTCAGTTCCGTGCAGGAATGCTGAGTGGGAGCGCCAGCCTCGCTTCTGGACTCGAAAGCCTTCCACCCCCTAATGGCAGGTTGTGTGTGTCTCTCACGTGGGGGGAGGAATGAGGTCGCCCACAGAGGTTCTGCCATGAAAGATCTAAAGACGCACGCTGCTGAGGAGCTTGTTCCTCATGGAGCGTCCCCGAAGGCCAGAAGCATGCCGAAGGTCTCTTTCAAAGCTGCCGGACGCTCTGCCGTTCTAGGCCTGAGATAAGGACCTTGTGACGGCACTGTAACCCCGCGAGATTCAGGAGACATCGCCAGTGCGAGTGGCAATCCGGAAGGAGGAACCTTCAAGGCGGAGTGTCCTTTCCTGTACAAAACGGCGCCCAAGTGGCTGAGGCAGGGAGCATTTTCCTTCACAGAACCGGCATCCTCGTATGCCTGTGGGTTACTCTAAAGAAACGACACTGTGAGCAACCTCTTCGAAAAGGCCTTCACAAGCGACTTGGAGACAACAGCAGCGCAGTGGAGGCACAGACCATTGTCCTAGAGAGCAGCACAGTGTCTCTAGCAGCGATCGCTTCCCGGAGGATACTTAAGCCACACCGAGATTCCAGCAGGGAGTTTTGCCTTATAGCAGTACAACTCACTCAAGAAAGAGGGATGAGGTGTAGGGCTAATCTACGTGCGCTCACGCTCTGTGTCCCCGAGAAGGTTTCACGGAGCAGAATGCATCACCGACCGCTACCACGTGTGTGCACCAAAGAAGCCCTGTGCCGTGGGTGTTCTCAGGCCGACAGCGAAGACCTAGGTGTGTGCTGCACCCGCGCCCGGTGGTTCACACGTTGCGTGACCCTGTGCCTTTTGAAGATGCTCAGAGCGGGTGGCACCTGCGTGCTGCGAGCGCAAGAGGTGTAGAGTGTAAAGGCCTTTCACACTGGAGGAAAGGCTTGCATCTCATGGAGAAAATGTGTACGTCGCCCGGGAGATGGAGGCGCGCTCTTGACACCATTTCCTCTGCCCGTTTCAAACACAAGTGTTTGTACTCGATCTGGGCTGCCTGGTGAAACGCTTGGCAGTCCGCATCACCCTGAGCACCTTTCCTGAAGTTTGATTCGTAGCTGGGTAAACTCGGGCTTCAGAGGCTTAGATGAGACCAAACGTGTTCAGCTTGTGGCGAAAGCCTTTGACCAGAGGCATATAAGCTTGTGCTTGGGGCGAGGGCTAGGCAAGAACGTTTACACACTGGGTTTTTATCTTTACCCTAAGCTGTCCCTTTTGGCTGCAGCAGGCGGAGGGAACCCGCGGAGAGAGAACAGCTGCGAAGTGGATGCACACAACAGTCACCTCGATACCAGCCCCGGGCTCCCAAGCAACGATCCTTCCCCGCAGGGTACTTAACCCACCCAGGGATTCAAGCAGGGAGTTCGCCTTGTCCAACTCGCACAGGAGGCTGGCATGAGATGTAGGGCTCATCTACTTGCGTTCACACTACGTGGCCCGGAGAAGTTCTCACGGAGCCGAATCCAGCACCCTTCCTCCACCACGTGTGTACACAAAGGAGCGCTGGGCAGTGGGTGTTCTCAGGCCAAGAGAGAAGCCCTTGTTCTGTGCTGCACCTGCTGGGTGGTTCAAAGGTTTTCTGACCTTCCTGCTCTGGAAGCTTTTCAGAGCTGAGGCTACGCCTGGGCTGCGAAAGCAGAGAGGCGTAGAGGCCTTTCACACTGAAGGCGTGGGCCTGTTTCCCATGGAGAAAGTGTACGTCGCCCAACCACCACCCCCACCCCACCCCACCCCACCCCACCCCACTCCAACCCACCCCCAGCTGGAGGCGTGCGGGTTGACACCATTTTGTCCTGCCCATGGAAAATACAAAGAGGCGTACACGATTTGGGCCGTCTGGTGAAAGAATTTTGAATCGGCGGCACCCTGAGTACCTTTCCCGAAGTTTGCTTCCTAGCTGGTTAAACTCGGCATTCAGAGGCGAGATGAGAACAAACTTGCTCCGCGTGCGGCGAAGTGCCTTGATGCCCTGCCCTAAATGTTTGAGCTTCTGGCCAGCGTCAGGCAAGTACTTTGACACGTAGGAGTCTCACTTTTACTCCAAGCTGTCCCTGTTGGCTGAAGCAGTCGGCGTGTCTGTATCGCAGCCTGGGAGGCCGGGCGTTGGGGGAGTCTGCCAAGTGACTGGCCTCCATTTATAGCTAACTGAGAAACTGCGTCGAAGCTTTCGGGAGCCTCTTACAGGGAATGGTTGCAGTTGGGAATTGGAGACTGTGCTGGCAAACGTCAGCAGCTCCTCTCCCTCGGAGGGCTCTTGGTGTGCCGACTCCTAACAGCCAGCACGGTCCCCAGCTCGTGAACGGTCCCATTGCGAGCCGGTCTCGTCCGTGAAAGAGCCACGTGAGGCTGAGCTCCAAGAGTCGGGCTCCACACCTGGAGCCTTTGGGACAGGGCAGTCCTGAGCCGATGTGCCCACCAGGGGACGCGACCAAAGTTTACGTACCACAGGAAAGCGCATCAAGGCCTCGTGTTCTCTCCATGAAATGAACGTGAGCTTGAAGGGTGATGCGTCAGCGTGCACCGTGAACAGCTCGCTGGTACGCCTGTCTTTGCCCCCTCTCACGGTCTCACGCACCCGGGCTCAGTTCCGTGCAGGAATGCTGAGTGGGAGCGCCAGCCTCGCTTCTGGACTTGAAAGCCTTCCACCCCCTAATGGCAGGTTGTGTGTGTCTCTCACGTGGGGGGAGGAATGAGGTCGCCCACAGAGGTTCTGCCATGAAAGATCTAAAGACGCACGCTGCTGAGGAGCTTGTTCCTCATGGAGCGTCCCCGAAGGCCAGAAGCATGCCGAAGGTCTCTTTCAAAGCTGCCGGACGCTCTGCCGTTCTAGGCCTGAGATAAGGACCTTGTGACGGCACTGTAACCCCGCGAGATTCAGGAGACATCGCCAGTGCGAGTGGTAATCCGGAAGGAAGAACCTTCAAGGCGGAGTGTCCTTTCCTGTACAAAATGGCGCCCAAGTGGCTGAGGCCGGGAGCATTTTCCTTCACAGAACCGGCATCCTCGTATGCCTGTGGGTTACTCTAAAGAAACGACACTGTGAGCAAACTCTTCGAAAAGGCCTTCGCAAGCGACTTGGAGACAACAGCAGCGCAGTGGAGGCACAGACCATTGTCCTAGAGAGCAGCACAGTGTCTCTAGCAGCGATCGCTTCCCGGAGGATACTTAAGCCACACCGAGATTCCAGCAGGGAGTTTTGCCTTATAGCAGTACAACTCACTCAAGAAAGAGGGATGAGGTGTAGGGCTAATCTACGTGCGCTCACGCTCTGTGTCCCCGAGAAGGTTTCACGGAGCAGAATGCATCACCGACCGCTACCACGTGTGTGCACCAAAGAAGCCCTGTGCCGTGGGTGTTCTCAGGCCGACAGCGAAGACCTAGGTGTGTGCTGCACCCGCGCCCGGTGGTTCACACGTTGCGTGACCCTGTGCCTTTTGAAGATGCTCAGAGCGGGTGGCACCTGCGTGCTGCGAGCGCAAGAGGTGTAGAGTGTAAAGGCCTTTCACACTGGAGGAAAGGC
The DNA here is from genome assembly GCF_937001465.1 of Orcinus orca. Taxonomy (NCBI): domain Eukaryota; kingdom Metazoa; phylum Chordata; class Mammalia; order Artiodactyla; family Delphinidae; genus Orcinus; species Orcinus orca. Next base: position 595,390 of record NW_026043860.1, on the reverse strand, counting down.
TTGCATCTCATGGAGAAAATGTGTACGTCGCCCGGGAGATGGAGGCGCGCTCTTGACACCATTTCCTCTGCCCGTTTCAAACACAAGTGTTTGTACTCGATCTGGGCTGCCTGGTGAAACGCTTGGCAGTCCGCATCACCCTGAGCACCTTTCCTGAAGTTTGATTCGTAGCTGGGTAAACTCGGGCTTCAGAGGCTTAGATGAGACCAAACGTGTTCAGCTTGTGGCGAAAGCCTTTGACCAGAGGCATATAAGCTTGTGCTTGGGGCGAGGGCTAGGCAAGAACGTTTACACACTGGGTTTTTATCTTTACCCTAAGCTGTCCCTTTTGGCTGCAGCAGGCGGAGGGAACCCGCGGAGAGAGAACAGCTGCGAAGTGGATGCACACAACAGTCACCTCGATACCAGCCCCGGGCTCCCAAGCAACGATCCTTCCCCGCAGGGTACTTAACCCACCCAGGGATTCAAGCAGGGAGTTCGCCTTGTCCAACTCGCACAGGAGGCTGGCATGAGATGTAGGGCTCATCTACTTGCGTTCACACTACGTGGCCCGGAGAAGTTCTCACGGAGCCGAATCCAGCACCCTTCCTCCACCACGTGTGTACACAAAGGAGCGCTGGGCAGTGGGTGTTCTCAGGCCAAGAGAGAAGCCCTTGTTCTGTGCTGCACCTGCTGGGTGGTTCAAAGGTTTTCTGACCTTCCTGCTCTGGAAGCTTTTCAGAGCTGAGGCTACGCCTGGGCTGCGAAAGCAGAGAGGCGTAGAGGCCTTTCACACTGAAGGCGTGGGCCTGTTTCCCATGGAGAAAGTGTACGTCGCCCAACCACCACCCCCACCCCACCCCACCCCACCCCACCCCACTCCAACCCACCCCCAGCTGGAGGCGTGCGGGTTGACACCATTTTGTCCTGCCCATGGAAAATACAAAGAGGCGTACACGATTTGGGCCGTCTGGTGAAAGAATTTTGAATCGGCGGCACCATGAGTACCTTTCCCGAAGTTTGCTTCCTAGCTGGTTAAACTCGGCATTCAGAGGCGAGATGAGAACAAACTTGCTCCGCGTGCGGCGAAGTGCCTTGATGCCCTGCCCTAAATGTTTGAGCTTCTGGCCAGCGTCAGGCAAGTACTTTGACACGTAGGAGTCTCACTTTTACTCCAAGCTGTCCCTGTTGGCTGAAGCAGTCGGCGTGTCTGTATCGCAGCCTGGGAGGCCGGGCGTTGGGGGAGTCTGCCAAGTGACTGGCCTCCATTTATAGCTAACTGAGAAACTGCGTCGAAGCTTTCGGGAGCCTCTTACAGGGAATGGTTGCAGTTGGGAATTGGAGACTGTGCTGGCAAACGTCAGCAGCTCCTCTCCCTCGGAGGGCTCTTGGTGTGCCGACTCCTAACAGCCAGCACGGTCCCCAGCTCGTGAACGGTCCCATTGCGAGCCGGTCTCGTCCGTGAAAGAGCCACGTGAGGCTGAGCTCCAAGAGTCGGGCTCCACACCTGGAGCCTTTGGGACAGGGCAGTCCTGAGCCGATGTGCCCACCAGGGGACGCGACCAAAGTTTACGTACCACAGGAAAGCGCATCAAGGCCTCGTGTTCTCTCCATGAAATGAACGTGAGCTTGAAGGGTGATGCGTCAGCGTGCACCGTGAACAGCTCGCTGGTACTCCTGTCTTTGCCCCCTCTCACGGTCTCACGCACCCGGGCTCAGTTCCGTGCAGGAATGCTGAGTGGGAGCGCCAGCCTCGCTTCTGGACTCGAAAGCCTTCCACCCCCTAATGGCAGGTTGTGTGTGTCTCTCACGTGGGGGGAGGAATGAGGTCGCCCACAGAGGTTCTGCCATGAAAGATCTAAAGACGCACGCTGCTGAGGAGCTTGTTCCTCATGGAGCGTCCCCGAAGGCCAGAAGCATGCCGAAGGTCTCTTTCAAAGCTGCCGGACGCTCTGCCGTTCTAGGCCTGAGATAAGGACCTTGTGACGGCACTGTAACCCCGCGAGATTCAGGACACATCGCCAGTGCGAGTGGCAATCCGGAAGGAGGAACCTTCAAGGCGGAGTGTCCTTTCCTGTAAAAAATGGCGCCCAAGTGGCTGAGGCAGGGAGCATTTTCCTTCACAGAACCGGCATCCTCGTATGCCTGTGGGTTACTCTAAAGAAACGACACTGTGAGCAACCTCTTCGAAAAGGCCTTCGCAAGCGACTTGGAGACAACAGCAGCGCAGTGGAGGCACAGACCATTGTCCTAGAGAGCAGCACAGTGTCTCTAGCAGCGATCGCTTCCCGGAGGATACTTAAGCCACACCGAGATTCCAGCAGGGAGTTTTGCCTTATAGCAGTACAACTCACTCAAGAAAGAGGGATGAGGTGTAGGGCTAATCTACGTGCGCTCACGCTCTGTGTCCCCGAGAAGGTTTCACGGAGCAGAATGCATCACCGACCGCTACCACGTGTGTGCACCAAAGAAGCCCTGTGCCGTGGGTGTTCTCAGGCCGACAGCGAAGACCTAGGTGTGTGCTGCACCCGCGCCCGGTGGTTCACACGTTGCGTGACCCTGTGCCTTTTGAAGATGCTCAGAGCGGGTGGCACCTGCGTGCTGCGAGCGCAAGAGGTGTAGAGTGTAAAGGCCTTTCACACTGGAGGAAAGGCTTGCATCTCATGGAGAAAATGTGTACGTCGCCCGGGAGATGGAGGCGCGCTCTTGACACCATTTCCTCTGCCCGTTTCAAACACAAGTGTTTGTACTCGATCTGGGCTGCCTGGTGAAACGCTTGGCAGTCCGCATCACCCTGAGCACCTTTCCTGAAGTTTGATTCGTAGCTGGGTAAACTCGGGCTTCAGAGGCTTAGATGAGACCAAACGTGTTCAGCTTGTGGCGAAAGCCTTTGACCAGAGGCATATAAGCTTGTGCTTGGGGCGAGGGCTAGGCAAGAACGTTTACACACTGGGTTTTTATCTTTACCCTAAGCTGTCCCTTTTGGCTGCAGCAGGCGGAGAGAACCCGCGGAGAGAGAACAGCTGCGAAGTGGATGCACAGAACAGTCACCTCGATACCAGCCCCGGGCTCCCAAGCAACGATCCTTCCCCGCAGGGTACTTAACCCACCCAGGGATTCAAGCAGGGAGTTCGCCTTGTCCAACTCGCACAGGAGACTGGCATGAGATATAGGGCTCATCTACTTGCGTTCACACTACGTGGCTCATCTACTTGCGTTCACACTACGTTCTCACGGAGCCGAATCCAGCACCCTTCCTCCACCACGTGTGTACACAAAGGAGCGCTGGGCAGTGGGTGTTCTCAGGCCAAGAGAGAAGCCCTTGTTCTGTGCTGCACCTGCTGGGTGGTTCAAAGGTTTTCTGACCTTCCTGCTCTGGAAGCTTTTCAGAGCTGAGGCTACGCCTGGGCTGCGAAAGCAGAGAGGCGTAGAGGCCTTTCACACTGAAGGCGTGGGCCTGTTTCCCATGGGGAAAGTGTACGTCGCCCAACCCCCACTCCCACCCCACCCCACCCCACCCCACCCCACTCCAACCCACCCCCAGCTGGAGGCGTGCGGGTTGACACCATTTTGTCCTGCCCATGGAAAATACAAAGAGGCGTACACGATTTGGGCTGTCTGGTGAAAGAATTTTGAATCGGCGGCACCCTGAGTACCTTTCCCGAAGTTTGCTTCCTAGCTGGTTAAACTCGGCATTCAGAGGCGAGATGAGAACAAACTTGTTCCACGTGCGGCGAAGTGCCCTGATGCCCTGCCCTCAATGTTTGAGCTTCTGGCCAGCGTCAGGCAAGTACTTTGACACGTAGGAGTCTCACTTTTACTCCAAGCTGTCCCTGTTGGCTGAAGCAGTCGGCGTGTCTGTATCGCAGCCTGGGAGGCCGGGCGTTGGGGGAGTCTGCCAAGTGACTGGCCTCCATTTATAGCTAACTGAGAAACTGCGTCGAAGCTTTCGGGAGCCTCTTACAGGGAATGGTTGCAGTTGGGAATTGGAGACTGTGCTGGCAAACGTCAGCAGCTCCTCTCCCTCGGAGGGCTCTTGGTGTGCCGACTCCTAACAGCCAGCACGGTCCCCAGCTCGTGAACGGTCCCATTGCGAGCCGGTCTCGTCCGTGAAAGAGCCACGTGAGGCTGAGCTCCAAGAGTCGGGCTCCACACCTGGAGCCTTTGGGACAGGGCAGTCCTGAGCCGATGTGCCCACCAGGGGACGCGACCAAAGTTTACGTACCACAGGAAAGCGCATCAAGGCCTCGTGTTCTCTCCATGAAATGAACGTGAGCTTGAAGGGTGATGCGTCAGCGTGCACCGTGAACAGCTCGCTGGTACTCCTGTCTTTGCCCCCTCTCACGGTCTCACGCACCCGGGCTCAGTTCCGTGCAGGAATGCTGAGTGGGAGCGCCAGCCTCGCTTCTGGACTCGAAAGCCTTCCACCCCCTAATGGCAGGTTGTGTGTGTCTCTCACGTGGGGGGAGGAATGAGGTCGCCCACAGAGGTTCTGCCATGAAAGATCTAAAGACGCACGCTGCTGAGGAGCTTGTTCCTCATGGAGCGTCCCCGAAGGCCAGAAGCATGCCGAAGGTCTCTTTCAAAGCTGCCGGACGCTCTGCCGTTCTAGGCCTGAGATAAGGACCTTGTGACGGCACTGTAACCCCGCGAGATTCAGGACACATCGCCAGTGCGAGTGGCAATCCGGAAGGAGGAACCTTCAAGGCGGAGTGTCCTTTCCTGTACAAAATGGCGCCCAAGTGGCTGAGGCAGGGAGCATTTTCCTTCACAGAACCGGCATCCTCGTATGCCTGTGGGTTACTCTAAAGAAACGACACTGTGAGCAACCTCTTCGAAAAGGCCTTCGCAAGCGACTTGGAGACAACAGCAGCGCAGTGGAGGCACAGACCATTGTCCTAGAGAGCAGCACAGTGTCTCTAGCAGCGATCGCTTCCCGGAGGATACTTAAGCCACACCGAGATTCCAGCAGGGAGTTTTGCCTTATAGCAGTACAACTCACTCAAGAAAGAGGGATGAGGTGTAGGGCTAATCTACGTGCGCTCACGCTCTGTGTCCCCGAGAAGGTTTCACGGAGCAGAATGCATCACCGACCGCTACCACGTGTGTGCACCAAAGAAGCCCTGTGCCTTGGGTGTTCTCAGGCCGACAGCGAAGACCTAGGTGTGTGCTGCACCCGCGCCCGGTGGTTCACACGTTGCGTGACCCTGTGTCTTTTGAAGATGCTCAGAGCGGGTGGCACCTGCGTGCTGCGAGCGCAAGAGGTGTAGAGTGTAAAGGCCTTTCACACTGGAGGAAAGGCTTGCATCTCATGGAGAAAATGTGTACGTCACCCGGGAGATGGAGGCGCGCTCTTGACACCATTTCCTCTGCCCGTTTCAAACACAAGTGTTTGTACTCGATCTGGGCTGCCTGGTGAAACGCTTGGCAGTCCGCATCACCCTGAGCACCTTTCCTGAAGTTTGATTCGTAGCTGGGTAAACTCGGGCTTCAGAGGCTTAGATGAGACCAAACGTGTTCAGCTTGTGGCGAAAGCCTTTGACCAGAGGCATATAAGCTTGTGCTTGGGGCGAGGGCTAGGCAAGAACGTTTACACACTGGGTTTTTATCTTTACCCTAAGCTGTCCCTTTTGGCTGCAGCAGGTGGAGGGAACCCGCGGAGAGAGAACAGCTGCGAAGTGGATGCACACAACAGTCACCTCGATACCAGCCCCGGGCTCCCAAGCAACGATCCTTCCCCGCAGGGTACTTAACCCACCCAGGGATTCAAGCAGGGAGTTCGCCTTGTCCAACTCGCACAGGAGACTGTCATGAGATGTAGGGCTCATCTACTTGCGTTCACACTACGTGGCCCGGAGAAGTTCTCACGGAGCCGAATCCAGCACCCTTCCTCCACCACGTGTGTACACAAAGGAGCGCTGGGCAGTGGGTGTTCTCAGGCCAAGAGAGAAGCCCTTGTTCTGTGCTGCACCTGCTGGGTGGTTCAAAGGTTTTCTGACCTTCCTGCTCTGGAAGCTTTTCAGAGCTGAGGCTACGCCTGGGCTGCGAAAGCAGAGAGGCGTAGAGGCCTTTCACACTGAAGGCGTGGGCCTGTTTCCCATGGGGAAAGTGTACGTCGCCCAACCCCCACTCCCACCCCACCCCACCCCACCCCACCCCACTGCAACCCACCCCCAGCTGGAGGCGTGCGGGTTGACACCATTTTGTCCTGCCCATGGAAAATACAAAGAGGCGTACACGATTTGGGCCGTCTGGTGAAAGAATTTTGAATCGGCGGCACCCTGAGTACCTTTCCCGAAGTTTGCTTCCTAGCTGGTTAAACTCGGCATTCAGAGGCGAGATGAGAACAAACTTGCTCCGCGTGCGGCGAAGTGCCTTGATGCCCTGCCCTAAATGTTTGAGCTTCTGGCCAGCGTCAGGCAAGTACTTTGACACGTAGGAGTCTCACTTTTACTCCAAGCTGTCCCTGTTGGCTGAAGCAGTCGGCGTGTCTGTATCGCAGCCTGGGAGGCCGGGCGTTGGGGGAGTCTGCCAAGTGACTGGCCTCCATTTATAGCTAACTGAGAAACTATGTCGAAGCTTTCGGGAGCCTCTTACAGGGAATGGTTGCATTTGGGAATTGGAGACTGTGCTGGCAAACGTCAGCAGCTCCTCTCCCTCGGAGGGCTCTTGGTGTGCCGACTCCTAACAGCCAGCACGGTCCCCAGCTCGTGAACGGTCCCATTGCGAGCCGGTCTCGTCCGTGAAAGAGCCAAGTGAGGCTGAGCTCCAAGAGTCGGGCTCCACACCTGGAGCCTTTGGGACAGGGCAGTCCTGAGCCGATGTGCCCACCAGGGGACGCGACCAAAGTTTACGTACCACAGGAAAGCGCATCAAGGCCTCGTGTTCTCTCCATGAAATGAACGTGAGCTTGAAGGGTGATGCGTCAGCGTGCACCGTGAACAGCTCGCTGGTACGCCTGTCTTTGCCCCCTCTCACGGTCTCACGCACCCGGGCTCAGTTCCGTGCAGGAATGCTGAGTGGGAGCGCCAGCCTCCCTTCTGGACTCGAAAGCCTTCCACCCCCTAATGGCAGGTTGTGTGTGTCTCTCACGTGGGGGGAGGAATGAGGTCGCCCACAGAGGTTCTGCCATGAAAGATCTAAAGACGCACGCTGCTGAGGAGCTTGTTCCTCATGGAGCGTCCCCGAAGGCCAGAAGCATGCCGAAGGTCTCTTTCAAAGCTGCCGGACGCTCTGCCGTTCTAGGCCTGAGATAAGGACCTTGTGACGGCACTGTAACCCCGCGAGATTCAGGAGACATCGCCAGTGCGAGTGGCAATCCGGAAGGAAGAACCTTCAAGGCGGAGTGTCCTTTCCTGTACAAAACGGCGCCCAAGTGGCTGAGGCAGGGAGCATTTTCCTTCACAGAACCGGCATCCTCGTATGCCTGTGGGTTACTCTAAAGAAACGACACTGTGAGCAACCTCTTCGAAAAGGCCTTCGCAAGCGACTTGGAGACAACAGCAGCGCAGTGGAGGCACAGACCATTGTCCTAGAGAGCAGCACAGTGTCTCTAGCAGCGATCGCTTCCCGGAGGATACTTAAGCCACACCGAGATTCCAGCAGGGAGTTTTGCCTTATAGCAGTACAACTCACTCAAGAAAGAGGGATGAGGTGTAGGGCTAATCTACGTGCGCTCACGCTCTGTGTCCCCGAGAAGGTTTCACGGAGCAGAATGCATCACCGACCGCTACCACGTGTGTGCACCAAAGAAGCCCTGTGCCGTGGGTGTTCTCAGGCCGACAGCGAAGACCTAGGTGTGTGCTGCACCCGTGCCCGGTGGTTCACACGTTGCGTGACCCTTGCCTTTTGAAGATGCTCAGAGCGGGTGGCACCTGCGTGCTGCGAGCGCAAGAGGTGTAGAGTGTAAAGGCCTTTCACACTGGAGGAAAGGCTTGCATCTCATGGAGAAAATGTGTACGTCGCCCGGGAGATGGAGGCGCGCTCTTGACACCATTTCCTCTGCCCGTTTCAAACACAAGTGTTTGTACTCGATCTGGGCTGCCTGGTGAAACGCTTGGCAGTCCGCATCACCCTGAGCACCTTTCCTGAAGTTTGATTCGTAGCTGGGTAAACTCGGGCTTCAGAGGCTTAGATGAGACCAAACGTGTTCAGCTTGTGGCGAAAGCCTTTGACCAGAGGCATATAAGCTTGTGCTTGGGGCGAGGGCTAGGCAAGAACGTTTACACACTGGGTTTTTATCTTTACCCTAAGCTGTCCCTTTTGGCTGCAGCAGGCGGAGGGAACCCGCGGAGAGAGAACAGCTGCGAAGTGGATGCACAGAACAGTCACCTCGATACCAGCCCCGGGCTCCCAAGCAACGATCCTTCCCCGCAGGGTACTTAACCCACCCAGGGATTCAAGCAGGGAGTTCGCCTTGTCCAACTCGCACAGGAGACTGGCATGAGATGTAGGGCTCATCTACTTGCGTTCACACTACGTGGCCCGGAGAAGTTCTCACGGAGCCGAATCCAGCACCCTTCCTCCACCACGTGTGTACACAAAGGAGCGCTGGGCAGTGGGTGTTCTCAGGCCAAGAGAGAAGCCCTTGTTCTGTGCTGCACCTGCTGGGTGGTTCAAAGGTTTTCTGACCTTCCTGCTCTGGAAGCTTTTCAGAGCTGAGGCTACGCCTGGGCTGCGAAAGCAGAGAGGCGTAGAGGCCTTTCACACTGAAGGCGTGGGCCTGTTTCCCATGGGGAAAGTGTACGTCACCCAACCCCCACTCCCACCCCACCCCACCCCACCCCACCCCACTCCAACCCACCCCCAGCTGGAGGCGTGCGGGTTGACACCATTTTGTCCTGCCCATGGAAAATACAAAGAGGCGTACACGATTTGGGCTGTCTGGTGAAAGAATTTTGAATCGGCGGCACCCTGAGTACCTTTCCCGAAGTTTGCTTCCTAGCTGGTTAAACTCGGCATTCAGAGGCGAGATGAGAACAAACTTGCTCCGCGTGCGGCGAAGTGCCCTGATGCCCTGCCCTAAATGTTTGAGCTTCTGGCCAGCGTCAGGCAAGTACTTTGACACGTAGGAGTCTCACTTTTACTCCAAGCTGTCCCTGTTGGCTGAAGCAGTCGGCGTGTCTGTATCGCAGCCTGGGAGGCCGGGCGTTGGGGGAGTCTGCCAAGTGACTGGCCTCCATTTATAGCTAACTGAGAAACTGCGTCGAAGCTTTCGGGAGCCTCTTACAGGGAATGGTTGCAGTTGGGAATTGGAGACTGTGCTGGCAAACGTCAGCAGCTCCTCTCCCTCGGAGGGCTCTTGGTGTGCCGACTCCTAACAGCCAGCACGGTCCCCAGCTCGTGAACGGTCCCATTGCGAGCCGGTCTCGTCCGTGAAAGAGCCACGTGAGGCTGAGCTCCAAGAGTCGGGCTCCACACCTGGAGCCTTTGGGACAGGGCAGTCCTGAGCCGATGTGCCCACCAGGGGACGCGACCAAAGTTTACGTACCACAGGAAAGCGCATCAAGGCCTCGTGTTCTCTCCATGAAATGAACGTGAGCTTGAAGGGTGATGCGTCAGCGTGCACCGTGAACAGCTCGCTGGTACGCCTGTCTTTGCCCCCTCTCACGGTCTCACGCACCCGGGCTCAGTTCCGTGCAGGAATGCTGAGTGGGAGCGCCAGCCTCGCTTCTGGACTCGAAAGCCTTCCACCCCCTAATGGCAGGTTGTGTGTGTCTCTCACGTGGGGGGAGGAATGAGGTCGCCCACAGAGGTTCTGCCATGAAAGATCTAAAGACGCACGCTGCTGAGGAGCTTGTTCCTCATGGAGCGTCCCCGAAGGCCAGAAGCATGCCGAAGGTCTCTTTCAAAGCTGCCGGACGCTCTGCCGTTCTAGGCCTGAGATAAGGACCTTGTGACGGCACTGTAACCCCGCGAGATTCAGGAGACATCGCCAGTGCGAGTGGCAATCCGGAAGGAGGAACCTTCAAGGCGGAGTGTCCTTTCCTGTACAAAACGGCGCCCAAGTGGCTGAGGCAGGGAGCATTTTCCTTCACAGAACCGGCATCCTCGTATGCCTGTGGGTTACTCTAAAGAAACGACACTGTGAGCAACCTCTTCGAAAAGGCCTTCACAAGCGACTTGGAGACAACAGCAGCGCAGTGGAGGCACAGACCATTGTCCTAGAGAGCAGCACAGTGTCTCTAGCAGCGATCGCTTCCCGGAGGATACTTAAGCCACACCGAGATTCCAGCAGGGAGTTTTGCCTTATAGCAGTACAACTCACTCAAGAAAGAGGGATGAGGTGTAGGGCTAATCTACGTGCGCTCACGCTCTGTGTCCCCGAGAAGGTTTCACGGAGCAGAATGCATCACCGACCGCTACCACGTGTGTGCACCAAAGAAGCCCTGTGCCGTGGGTGTTCTCAGGCCGACAGCGAAGACCTAGGTGTGTGCTGCACCCGCGCCCGGTGGTTCACACGTTGCGTGACCCTGTGCCTTTTGAAGATGCTCAGAGCGGGTGGCACCTGCGTGCTGCGAGCGCAAGAGGTGTAGAGTGTAAAGGCCTTTCACACTGGAGGAAAGGCTTGCATCTCATGGAGAAAATGTGTACGTCGCCCGGGAGATGGAGGCGCGCTCTTGACACCATTTCCTCTGCCCGTTTCAAACACAAGTGTTTGTACTCGATCTGGGCTGCCTGGTGAAACGCTTGGCAGTCCGCATCACCCTGAGCACCTTTCCTGAAGTTTGATTCGTAGCTGGGTAAACTCGGGCTTCAGAGGCTTAGATGAGACCAAACGTGTTCAGCTTGTGGCGAAAGCCTTTGACCAGAGGCATATAAGCTTGTGCTTGGGGCGAGGGCTAGGCAAGAACGTTTACACACTGGGTTTTTATCTTTACCCTAAGCTGTCCCTTTTGGCTGCAGCAGGCGGAGGGAACCCGCGGAGAGAGAACAGCTGCGAAGTGGATGCACACAACAGTCACCTCGATACCAGCCCCGGGCTCCCAAGCAACGATCCTTCCCCGCAGGGTACTTAACCCACCCAGGGATTCAAGCAGGGAGTTCGCCTTGTCCAACTCGCACAGGAGGCTGGCATGAGATGTAGGGCTCATCTACTTGCGTTCACACTACGTGGCCCGGAGAAGTTCTCACGGAGCCGAATCCAGCACCCTTCCTCCACCACGTGTGTACACAAAGGAGCGCTGGGCAGTGGGTGTTCTCAGGCCAAGAGAGAAGCCCTTGTTCTGTGCTGCACCTGCTGGGTGGTTCAAAGGTTTTCTGACCTTCCTGCTCTGGAAGCTTTTCAGAGCTGAGGCTACGCCTGGGCTGCGAAAGCAGAGAGGCGTAGAGGCCTTTCACACTGAAGGCGTGGGCCTGTTTCCCATGGAGAAAGTGTACGTCGCCCAACCACCACCCCCACCCCACCCCACCCCACCCCACCCCACTCCAACCCACCCCCAGCTGGAGGCGTGCGGGTTGACACCATTTTGTCCTGCCCATGGAAAATACAAAGAGGCGTACACGATTTGGGCTGTCTGGTGAAAGAATTTTGAATCGGCGGCACCCTGAGTACCTTTCCCGAAGTTTGCTTCCTAGCTGGTTAAACTCGGCATTCAGAGGCGAGATGAGAACAAACTTGCTCCGCGTGCGGCGAAGTGCCTTGATGCCCTGCCCTAAATGTTTGAGCTTCTGGCCAGCGTCAGGCAAGTACTTTGACACGTAGGAGTCTCACTTTTACTCCAAGCTGTCCCTGTTGGCTGAAGCAGTCGGCGTGTCTGTATCGCAGCCTGGGAGGCCGGGCGTTGGGGGAGTCTGCCAAGTGACTGGCCTCCATTTATAGCTAACTGAGAAACTGCGTCGAAGCTTTCGGGAGCCTCTTACAGGGAATGGTTGCAGTTGGGAATTGGAGACTGTGCTGGCAAAGGTCAGCAGCTCCTCTCCCTCGGAGGGCTCTTGGTGTGCCGACTCCTAACAGCCAGCACGGTCCCCAGCTCGTGAACGGTCCCATTGCGAGCCGGTCTCGTCCGTGAAAGAGCCACGTGAGGCTGAGCTCCAAGAGTCGGGCTCCACACCTGGAGCCTTTGGGACAGGGCAGTCCTGAGCCGATGTGCCCACCAGGGGACGCGACCAAAGTTTACGTACCACAGGAAAGCGCATCAAGGCCTCGTGTTCTCTCCATGAAATGAACGTGAGCTTGAAGGGTGATGCGTCAGCGTGCACCGTGAACAGCTCGCTGGTACGCCTGTCTTTGCCCCCTCTCACGGTCTCACGCACCCGGGCTCAGTTCCGTGCAGGAATGCTGAGTGGGAGCGCCAGCCTCGCTTCTGGACTTGAAAGCCTTCCACCCCCTAATGGCAGGTTGTGTGTGTCTCTCACGTGGGGGGAGGAATGAGGTCGCCCACAGAGGTTCTGCCATGAAAGATCTAAAGACGCACGCTGCTGAGGAGCTTGTTCCTCATGGAGCGTCCCCGAAGGCCAGAAGCATGCCGAAGGTCTCTTTCAAAGCTGCCGGATTCTCTGCCGTTCTAGGCCTGAGATAAGGACCTTGTGACGGCACTGTAACCCCGCGAGATTCAGGAGACATCGCCAGTGCGAGTGGTAATCCGGAAGGAAGAACCTTCAAGGCGGAGTGTCCTTTCCTGTACAAAATGGCGCCCAAGTGGCTGAGGCCGGGAGCATTTTCCTTCACAGAACCGGCATCCTCGTATGCCTGTGGGTTACTCTAAAGAAACGACACTGTGAGCAAACTCTTCGAAAAGGCCTTCGCAAGCGACTTGGAGACAACAGCAGCGCAGTGGAGGCACAGACCATTGTCCTAGAGAGCAGCACAGTGTCTCTAGCAGCGATCGCTTCCCGGAGGATACTTAAGCCACACCGAGATTCCAGCAGGGAGTTTTGCCTTATAGCAGTACAACTCACTCAAGAAAGAGGGATGAGGTGTAGGGCTAATCTACGTGCGCTCATGCTCTGTGTCCCCGAGAAGGTTTCACGGAGCAGAATGCATCACCGACCGCTACCACGTGTGTGCACCAAAGAAGCCCTGTGCCGTGGGTGTTCTCAGGCCGACAGCGAAGACCTAGGTGTGTGCTGCACCCGCGCCCGGTGGTTCACACGTTGCGTGACCCTGTGCCTTTTGAAGATGCTCAGAGCGGGTGGCACCTGCGTGCTGCGAGCGCAAGAGGTGTAGAGTGTAAAGGCCTTTCACACTGGAGGAAAGGCTTGCATCTCATGGAGAAAATGTGTACGTCGCCCGGGAGATGGAGGCGCGCTCTTGACACCATTTCCTCTGCCCGTTTCAAACACAAGTGTTTGTACTCGATCTGGGCTGCCTGGTGAAACGCTTGGCAGTCCGCATCACCCTGAGCACCTTTCCTGAAGTTTGATTCGTAGCTGGGTAAACTCGGGCTTCAGAGGCTTAGATGAGACCAAACGTGTTCAGCTTGTGGCGAAAGCCTTTGACCAGAGGCATATAAGCTTGTGCTTGGGGCGAGGGCTAGGCAAGAACGTTTACACACTGGGTTTTTATCTTTACCCTAAGCTGTCCCTTTTGGCTGCAGCAGGCGGAGGGAACCCGCGGAGAGAGAACAGCTGCGAAGTGGATGCACACAACAGTCACCTCGATACCAGCCCCGGGCTCCCAAGCAACGATCCTTCCCCGCAGGGTACTTAACCCACCCAGGGATTCAAGCAGGGAGTTCGCCTTGTCCAACTCGCACAGGAGACTGGCATGAGATGTAGGGCTCATCTACTTGCGTTCACACTACATGGCCCGGAGAAGTTCTCACGGAGCCGAATCCAGCACCCTTCCTCCACCACGTGTGTACACAAAGGAGCACTGGGCAGTGGGTGTTCTCAGGCCAAGAGAGAAGCCCTTGTTCTGTGCTGCACCTGCTGGGTGGTTCAAAGGTTTTCTGACCTTCCTGCTCTGGAAGCTTTTCAGAGCTGAGGCTACGCCTGGGCTGCGAAAGCAGAGAGGCGTAGAGGCCTTTCACACTGAAGGCGTGGGCCTGTTTCCCATGGGGAAAGTGTACGTCGCCCAACCCCCACTCCCTCCCCACCCCACCCCACCCCACCCCACTCCAACCCAGCCCCAGCTGGAGGCGTGCGGGTTGACACCATTTTGTCCTGCCCATGGAAAATACAAAGAGGCGTACACGATTTGGGCCGTCTGGTGAAAGAATTTTGAATCGGCGGCACCCTGAGTACCTTTCCCGAAGTTTGCTTCCTAGCTGGTTAAACTCGGCATTCAGAGGCGAGATGAGAACAAACTTGCTCCGCGTGCGGCGAAGTGCCTTGATGCCCTGCCCTAAATGTTTGAGCTTCTGGCCAGCGTCAGGCAAGTACTTTGACACGTAGGAGTCTCACTTTTACTCCAAGCTGTCCCTGTTGGCTGAAGCAGTCGGCGTGTCTGTATCGCAGCCTGGGAGGCCGGGCGTTGGGGGAGTCTGCCAAGTGACTGGCCTCCATTTATAGCTAACTGAGAAACTGCGTCGAAGCTTTCGGGAGCCTCTTACAGGGAATGGTTGCAGTTGGGAATTGGAGACTGTGCTGGCAAAGGTCAGCAGCTCCGCTCCCTCGGAGGGCTCTTGGTGTGCCGACTCCTAACAGCCAGCACGGGCCCCAGCTCGTGAACGGTCCCATTGCGAGCCGGTCTCGTCCGTGAAAGAGCCACGTGAGGCTGAGCTCCAAGAGTCGGGCTCCACACCTGGAGCCTTTGGGACAGGGCAGTCCTGAGCCGATGTGCCCACCAGGGGACGCGACCAAAGTTTACGTACCACAGGAAAGCGCATCAAGGCCTCGTGTTCTCTCCATGAAATGAACGTGAGCTTGAAGGGTGATGCGTCAGCGTGCACCGTGAACAGCTCGCTGGTACGCCTGTCTTTGCCCCCTCTCACGGTCTCACGCACCCGGGCTCAGTTCCGTGCAGGAATGCTGAGTGGGAGCGCCAGCCTCGCTTCTGGACTCGAAAGCCTTCCACCCCCTAATGGCAGGTTGTGTGTGTCTCTCACGTGGGGGGAGGAATGAGGTCGCCCACAGAGGTTCTGCCATGAAAGATCTAAAGACGCACGCTGCTGAGGAGCTTGTTCCTCATGGAGCGTCCCCGAAGGCCAGAAGCATGCCGAAGGTCTCTTTCAAAGCTGCCGGACGCTCTGCCGTTCTAGGCCTGAGATAAGGACCTTGTGACGGCACTGTAACCCCGCGAGATTCAGGAGACATCGCCAGTGCGAGTGGTAATCCGGAAGGAAGAACCTTCAAGGCGGAGTGTCCTTTCCTGTACAAAATGGCGCCCAAGTGGCTGAGGCAGGGAGCATTTTCCTTCACAGAACCGGCATCCTCGTATGCCTGTGGGTTACTCTAAAGAAACGACACTGTGAGCAACCTCTTCGAAAAGGCCTTCGCAAGCGACTTGGAGACAACAGCAGCGCAGTGGAGGCACAGACCATTGTCCTAGAGAGCAGCACAGTGTCTCTAGCAGCGATCGCTTCCCGGAGGATACTTAAGCCACACCGAGATTCCAGCAGGGAGTTTTGCCTTATAGCAGTACAACTCACTCAAGAAAGAGGGATGAGGTGTAGGGCTAATCTACGTGCGCTCATGCTCTGTGTCCCCGAGAAGGTTTCACGGAGCAGAATGCATCACCGACCGCTACCACGTGTGTGCACAAAAGAAGCCCTGTGCCGTGGGTGTTCTCAGGCCGACAGCGAAGACCTAGGTGTGTGCTGCACCCGCGCCCGGTGGTTCACACGTTGCGTGACCCTGTGCCTTTTGAAGATGCTCAGAGCGGGTGGCACCTGCGTGCTGCGAGTGCAAGAGGTGTAGAGTGTAAAGGCCTTTCACACTGGAGGAAAGGCTTGCATCTCATGGAGAAAATGTGTACGTCGCCCGGGAGATGGAGGCGCGCTCTTGACACCATTTCCTCTGCCCGTTTCAAACACAAGTGTTTGTACTCGATCTGGGCTGCCTGTTGAAACGCTTGGCAGTCCGCATCACCCTGAGCACCTTTCCTGAAGTTTGATTCGTAGCTGGGTAAACTCGGGCTTCAGAGGCTTAGATGAGACCAAACGTGTTCAGCTTGTGGCGAAAGCCTATGACCAGAGGCATATAAGCTTGGTGCTTGGGGCGAGGGCTAGGCAAGAACGTTTACACACTGGGTTTTTATCTTTACCCTAAAGCTGTCCCTTTTGGCTGCAGCAGGCGGAGGGAACCCGCGGAGAGAGAACAGCTGCGAAGTGGATGCACACAACAGTCACCTCGATACCAGCCCCGGGCTCCCAAGCAACGATCCTTCCCCGCAGGGTACTTAACCCACCCAGGGATTCAAGCAGGGAGTTCGCCTTGTCCAACTCGCACAGGAGACTGGCATGAGATGTAGGGCTCATCTACTTGCGTTCACACTACGTGGCCCGGAGAAGTTCTCACGGAGCCGAATCCAGCACCCTTCCTCCACCACGTGTGTACACAAAGGAGCGCTGGGCAGTGGGTGTTCTCAGGCCAAGAGATAAGCCCTTGTTCTGTGCTGCACCTGCTGGGTGGTTCAAAGGATTTCTGACCTTCCTGCTCTGGAAGCTTTTCAGAGCTGAGGCTACGCCTGGGCTGCGAAAGCAGAGAGGCGTAGAGGCCTTTCACACTGAAGGCGTGGGCCTGTTTCCCATGGGGAAAGTGTACGTCGCCCAACCCCCACTCCCACCCCACCCCACCCCACCCCCACCCCACTCCAACCCACCCCCAGCTGGAGGCGTGCGGGTTGACACCATTTTGTCCTGCCCATGTAAAATACAAAGAGGCGTACACGATTTGGGGCCGTCTGGTGAAAGAATTTTGAATCGGCGGCACCCTGAGTACCTTTCCCGAAGTTTGCTTCCTAGCTGGTTAAACTCGGCATTCAGAGGCGAGATGAGAACAAACTTGCTCCGCGTGCGGCGAAGTGCCTTGATGCCCTGCCCTAAATGTTTGAGCTTTCTGGCCAGCGTCAGGCAAGTACTTTGACACGTAGGAGTCTCACTTTTACTCCAAGCTGTCCCTGTTGCTGAAGCAGTCGGCGTGTCTGTATCGCAGCCTGGGAGGCCGGGTGTTGGGGGAGTCTGCAAGTGACTGGCCTCCATTTATAGCTAACTGAGAAACTGCGTCGAAGCTTTTGGGAGCCTCTTACAGGGAAATGGTTGCAGTTGGGAATTGGAGACTGTGCTGGCAAACGTCAGCAGCTCCTCTCCCTCGGAGGGCTCTTGGTGTGCCGACTCCTAACAGCCAGCAACGGTCCCCAGCTCGTGAACGGTCCCATTGCGAGCCGGTCTCGTCCATGAAAGAACCACGTGAGGCTGAGCTCCAAGAGTCGGGCTCCACACCTGGAGCCTTTGGGACAGGGCAGTCCTGAGCCGATGTGCCCACCAGGGGACGCGACCAAAGTTTACGTACCACAGGAAAGCGCATCAAGGCCTCGTGTTCTCTCCATGAAATGAACGTGAGCTTGAAGGGTGATGCGTCAGCGTGCACCGTGAACAGCTCGCTGGTACGCCTGTCTTTGCCCCCTCTCACGGTCTCACGCACCCGGGCTCAGTTCCGTGCAGGAATGCTGAGTGGGAGCGCCAGCCTCGCTTCTGGACTCGAAAGCCTTCCACCCCCTAATGGCAGGTTGTGTGTGTCTCTCACGTGGGGGGAGGAATGAGGTCGCCCACAGAGGTTCTGCCATGAAAGATCTAAAGACGCACGCTGCTGAGGAGCTTGTTCCTCATGGAGCGTCCCCGAAGGCCAGAAGAATGCCGAAGGTCTCTTTCAAAGCTGCCGGACGCTCTGCCGTTCTAGGCCTGAGATAAGGACCTTTTGACGGCACTGTAACCCCGCGAGATTCAGGAGACATCGCCAGTGCGAGTGGCAATCCTGAAGGAGGAACCTTCAAGGCGGAGTGTCCTTTCCTGTACAAAATGGCGCCCAAGTGGCTGAGGCAGGGAGCATTTTCCCTTCACAGAACCGGCATCCTCGTATGCCTGTGGGTTACTCTAAAGAAACGACACTGTGAGCAACCTCTTCAAAAAGGCCTTCGCAAGCGACTTGGAGACAACAGCAGCGCAGTGGAGGCACAGACCATTGTCCTAGAGAGCAGCACAGTGTCTCTAGCAGCAGCGATCGCTTCCCGGAGGATACTTAAGCCACACCGAGATTCCAACAGGGAGTTTTGCCTTATAGCAGTACAACTCACTCAAGAAAGAGGGATGAGGTGTAGGGCTAATCTACGTGCGCTCACAGCTCTGTGTCCCCGAGAAGGTTTCACGGAGCAGAATGCATCACCGACCGCTACCACGTGTGTGCACCAAAGAAGCCCTGTGCCGTGGGTGTTCTCAGGCCAACAGCGAAGACCTAGGTGTGTGCTGCACCCGCGCCCGGTGGTTCACACGTTGCGTGACCCTGTGCCTTTTGAAGATGCTCAGAGCGGGTGGCACCTGCGTGCTGCGAGCGCAAGAGGTGTAGAGTGTAAAGGCCTTTCACACTGGAGGAAAGGCTTGCATCTCATGGAGAAAATGTGTACGTCGCCCGGGAGATGAAGGCGCGCTCTTGACACCATTTCCTCTGCCCGTTTCAAACACAAGTGTTTGTACTCGATCTGGGCTGCCTGGTGAAACGCTTGGCAGTCCGCATCACCCTGAGCACCTTTCCTGAAGTTTGATTCGTAGCTGGGTAAACTCGGGCTTCAGAGGCTTAGATGAGACCAAACGTGTTCAGCTTGTGGCGAAAGCCTTTGACCAGAGGCATATAAGCTTGTGCTTGGGGCGAGGGCTAGGCAAGAACGTTTACACACTGGGTTTTTATCTTTACACTAAGCTGTCCCTTTTGGCTGCAGCAGGTGGAGGGAACCCGCGGAGAGAGAACAGCTGCGAAGTGGATGCACACAACAGTCACCTCGATACCAGCCCCGGGCTCCCAAGCAACGATCCTTCCCCGCAGGGTACTTAACCCACCCAGGGATTCAAGCAGGGAGTTCGCCTTGTCCAACTCGCACAGGAGACTGGCATGAGATGTAGGGCTCATCTACTTGCGTTCACACTACGTGGCCCGGAGAAGTTCTCACGGAGCCGAATCCAGCACCCTTCCTCCACCACGTGTGTACACAAAGGAGCGCTGGGCAGTGGGTGTTCTCAGGCCAAGAGAGAAGCCCTTGTTCTGTGCTGCACCTGCTGGGTGGTTCAAAGGTTTTCTGACCTTCCTGCTCTGGAAGCTTTTCAGAGCTGAGGCTACGCCTGGGCTGCGAAAGCAGAGAGGCGTAGAGGCCTTTCACACTGAAGGCGTGGACCTGTTTCCCATGGGGAAAGTGTACGTCGCCCAACCCCCACTCCCACCCCACCCCACCCCACTCCAACCCACCCCCAGCTGGAGGCGTGCGGGTTGACACCATTTTGTCCTGCCCATGGAAAATACAAAGAGGCGTACACGATTTGGGCTGTCTGGTGAAAGAATTTTGAATCGGCGGCACCCTGAGTACCTTTCCCGAAGTTTGCTTCCTAGCTGGTTAAACTCGGCATTCAGAGGCGAGATGAGAACAAACTTGCTCCGCGTGCGGCGAAGTGCCCTGATGCCCTGCCCCAAATGTTTGAGTTTCTGGCCAGCGTCAGGCAAGTACTTTGACACGTAGGAGTCTCACTTTTACTCCAAGCTGTCCCTGTTGGCTGAAGCAGTCGGCGTGTCTGTATCGCAGCCTGGGAGGCCGGGCGTTGGGGGAGTCTGCCAAGTGACTGGCCTCCATTTATAGCTAACTGAGAAACTGCGTCGAAGCTTTCGGGAGCCTCTTACAGGGAATGGTTGCAGTTGGGAATTGGAGACTGTGCTGGCAAACGTCAGCAGCTCCTCTCCCTCGGAGGGCTCTTGGTGTGCCGACTCCTAACAGCCAGCACGGTCCCCAGCTCGTGAACGGTCCCATTGCGAGCCGGTCTCGTCCGTGAAAGAGCCACGTGAGGCTGAGCTCCAAGAGTCGGGCTCCACACCTGGAGCCTTTGGGACAGGGCAGTCCTGAGCCGATGTGCCCACCAGGGGACGCGACCAAAGTTTACGTACCACAGGAAAGCGCATCAAGGCCTCGTGTTCTCTCCATGAAATGAACGTGAGCTTGAAGGGTGATGCGTCAGTGTGCACCGTGAACAGCTCGCTGGTACACCTGTCTTTGCCCCCTCTCACGGTCTCACGCACCCGGGCTCAGTTCCGTGCAGGAATGCTGAGTGGGAGCGCCAGCCTCGCTTCTGGACTCGAAAGCCTTCCACCCCCTAATGGCAGGTTGTGTGTGTCTCTCACGTGGGGGGAGGAATGAGGTCGCCCACAGAGGTTCTGCCATGAAAGATCTAAAGACGCACGCTGCTGAGGAGCTTGTTCCTCATGGAGCGTCCCCGAAGGCCAGAAGCATGCCGAAGGTCTCTTTCAAAGCTGCCGGACGCTCTGCCGTTCTGGGCCTGAGATAAGGACCTTGTGACGGCACTGTAACCCCGCGAGATTCAGGACACATCGCCAGTGCGAGTGGCAATCCGGAAGGAAGAACCTTCAAGGCGGAGTGTCCTTTCCTGTACAAAACGGCGCCCAAGTGGCTGAGGCAGGGAGCATTTTCCTTCACAGAACCGGCATCCTCGTATGCCTGTGGGTTACTCTAAAGAAACAACACTGTGAGCAACCTCTTCGAAAAGGCCTTCGCAAGCGACTTGGAGACAACAGCAGCGCAGTGGAGGCACAGACCATTGTCCTAGAGAGCAGCACAGTGTCTCTAGCAGCGATCGCTTCCCGGAGGATACTTAAGCCACACCGAGATTCCAGCAGGGAGTTTTGCCTTATAGCATTACAACTCACTCAAGAAAGAGGGATGAGGTGTAGGGCTAATCTACGTGCGCTCACGCTCTGTGTCCCCGAGAAGGTTTCACGGAGCAGAATGCATCACCGACCGCTACCACGTGTGTGCACCAAAGAAGCCCTGTGCTGTGGGTGTTCTCAGGCCGACAGCGAAGACCTAGGTGTGTGCTGCACCCGCGCCCGGTGGTTCACACGTTGCGTGACCCTGTGCCTTTTGAAGATGCTCAGAGCGGGTGGCACCTGCGTGCTGCGAGCGCAAGAGGTGTAGAGTGTAAAGGCCTTTCACACTGGAGGAAAGGCTTGCATCTCATGGAGAAAATGTGTACGTCGCCCGGGAGATGGAGGCGCACTCTTGACACCATTTCCTCTGCCCGTTTCAAACACAGGTGTTTGTACTCGATCTGGGCTGCCTGGTGAAACGCTTGGCAGTCCGCATCACCCTGAGCACCTTTCCTGAAGTTTGATTCGTAGCTGGGTAAACTCGGGCTTCAGAGGCTTAGATGAGACCAAACGTGTTCAGCTTGTGGCGAAAGCCTTTGACCAGAGGCATATGTGCTTGTGCTTGGGGCGAGGGCTAGGCAAGAACGTTTACACACTGGGTTTTTATCTTTACCCTAAGCTGTCCCTTTTGGCTGCAGCAGGCGGAGGGAACCCGCGGAGAGAGAACAGCTGCGAAGTGGATGCACACAACAGTCACCTCGATACCAGCCCCGGGCTCCCAAGCAACGATCCTTCCCCACAGGGTAGTTAACCCACCCAGGGATTCAAGCAGGGAGTTCGCCTTGTCCAACTCGCACAGGAGACTGGCATGAGATGTAGGGCTCATCTACTTGCGTTCACACTACGTGGCCCGGAGAAGTTCTCACGGAGCCGAATCCAGCACCCTTCCTCCACCACGTGTGTACACAAAGGAGCGCTGGGCAGTGGGTGTTCTCAGGCCAAGAGAGAAGCCCTTGTTCTGTGCTGCACCTGCTGGGTGGTTCAAAGGTTTTCTGACCTTCCTGCTCTGGAAGCTTTTCAGAGCTGAGGCTACGCCTGGGCTGCGAAAGCAGAGAGGCGTAGAGGCCTTTCACACTGAAGGCGTGGGCCTGTTTCCCATGGGGAAAGTGTACGTCGCCCAACCCCCACTCCCACCCCACCCCACCCCACTCCAACCCACCCCCAGCTGGAGGCGTGCGGGTTGACACCATTTTGTCCTGCCCATGGAAAATACAAAGAGGCGTACACGATTTGGGCCGTCTGGTGAAAGAATTTTGAATCGGCGGCACCCTGAGTACCTTTCCCGAAGTTTGCTTCCTAGCTGGTTAAACTCGGCATTCAGAGGCGAGATGAGAACAAACTTGCTCCGCGTGCAGCGAAGTGCCCTGATGCCCTGCCCTAAATGTTTGAGCTTCTGGCCAGCGTCAGGCAAGTACTTTGACACGTAGGAGTCTCACTTTTACTCCAAGCTGTCCCTGTTGGCTGAAGCAGTCGGCGTGTCTGTATCGCAGCCTGGGAGGCCGGGCATTGGGGGAGTCTGCCAAGTGACTGGCCTCCATTTATAGCTAACTGAGAAACTGCGTCGAAGCTTTCGGGAGCCTCTTACAGGGAATGGTTGCAGTTGGGAATTGGAGACTGTGCTGGCAAACGTCAGCAGCTCCTCTCCCTCGGAGGGCTCTTGGTGTGCCGACTCCTAACAGCCAGCACGGTCCCCAGCTCGTGAACGGTCCCATTGCGAGCCGGTCTCGTCCGTGAAAGAGCCACGTGAGGCTGAGCTCCAAGAGTCGGGCTCCACACCTGGAGCCTTTGGGACAGGGCAGTCCTGAGCCGATGTGCCCACCAGGGGACGCGACCAAAGTTTACGTACCACAGGAAAGCACATCAAGGCCTCGTGTTCTCTCCATGAAATGAACGTGAGCTTGAAGGGTGATGCGTCAGCGTGCACCGTGAACAGCTCGCTGGTACTCCTGTCTTTGCCCCCTCTCACGGTCTCACGCACCCGGGCTCAGTTCCGTGCAGTAATGCTGAGTGGGAGCGCCAGCCTCGCTTCTGGACTCGAAAGCCTTCCACCCCCTAATGGCAGGTTGTGTGTGTCTCTCACGTGGGGGGAGGAATGAGGTCGCCCACAGAGGTTCTGCCATTAAAGATCTAAAGACGCACGCTGCTGAGGAGCTTGTTCCTCATGGAGCGTCCCCGAAGGCCAGAAGCATGCCGAAGGTCTCTTTCAAAGCTGCCGGACGCTCTGCCGTTCTAGGCCTGAGATAAGGACCTTGTGACGGCACTGTAACCCCGCGAGATTCAGGAGACATCGCCAGTGCGAGTGGCAATCCGGAAGGAGGAACCTTCAAGGCGGAGTGTCCTTTCCTGTACAAAACGGCGCCCAAGTGGCTGAGGCAGGGAGCATTTTCCTTCATAGAACCGGCATCCTCGTATGCCTGTGGGTTACTCTAAAGAAACGACACTGTGAGCAACCTCTTCGAAAAGGCCTTCGCAAGCGACTTGGAGACAACAGCAGCGCAGTGGAGGCACAGACCATTGTCCTAGAGAGCAGCACAGTGTCTCTAGCAGCGATCGCTTCCCGGAGGATACTTAAGCCACACCGAGATTCCAGCAGGGAGTTTTGCCTTATAGCAGTACAACTCACTCAAGAAAGAGGGATGAGGTGTAGGGCTAATCTACGTGCGCTCACGCTCTGTGGCCCCGAGAAGGTTTCACGGAGCAGAATGCATCACCGACCGCTACCACGTGTGTGCACCAAAGAAGCCCTGTGCTGTGGGTGTTCTCAGGCCGACAGCGAAGACCTAGGTGTGTGCTGCACCCGCGCCCGGTGGTTCACATGTTGCGTGACTCTGTGCCTTTTGAAGATGCTCAGAGCGGGTGGCACCTGCGTGCTGCGAGCACAAGAGGTGTAGAGTGTAAAGGCCTTTCACACTGGAGGAAAGTCTTGCATCTCATGGAGAAAATGTGTACGTCGCCCGGGAGATGGAGGCGCGCTCTTGACACCATTTCCTCTGCCCGTTTCAAACACAAGTGTTTGTACTCGATCTGGGCTGCCTGGTGAAACGCTTGGCAGTCCGCATCACCCTGAGCACCTTTCCTGAAGTTTGATTCGTAGCTGGGTAAACTCGGGCTTCAGAGGCTTAGATGAGACCAAACGTGTTCAGCTTGTGGCGAAAGCCTTTGACCAGAGGCATATGTGCTTGTGCTTGGGGCGAGGGCTAGGCAAGAACGTTTACACACTGGGTTTTTATCTTTACCCTAAGCTGTCCCTTTTGGCTGCAGCAGGCGGAGGGAACCCGCGGAGAGAGAACAGCTGCGAAGTGGATGCACACAACAGTCACCTCGATACCAGCCCCGGGCTCCCAAGCAACGATCCTTCCCCGCAGGGTACTTAACCCACCCAGGGATTCAAGCAGGGAGTTCGCCTTGTCCAACTCGCACAGGAGACTGGCATGAGATGTAGGGCTCATCTACTTGCGTTCACACTACGTGGCCCGGAGAAGTTCTCACGGAGCCGAATCCAGCACCCTTCCTCCACCACGTGTGTACACAAAGGAGCGCTGGGCAGTGGGTGTTCTCAGGCCAAGAGAGAAGCCCTTGTTCTGTGCTGCACCTGCTGGGTGGTTCAAAGGTTTTCTGACCTTCCTGCTCTGGAAGCTTTTCAGAGCTGAGGCTACGCCTGGTCTGCGAAAGCAGAGAGGCGTAGAGGCCTTTCACACTGAAGGCGTGGGCCTGTTTCCCATGGGGAAAGTGTACGTCGCCCAACCCCCACTCCCACCCCACCCCACCCCACCCCACCCCACTCCAACCCACCCCCAGCTGGAGGCGTGCGGGTTGACACCATTTTATCCTGCTCATGGAAAATACAAAGAGGCGTACACGATTTGGGCCGTCTGGTGAAAGAATTTTGAATCGGCGGCACCCTGAGTACCTTTCCCGAAGTTTGCTTCCTAGCTGGTTAAACTCGGCATTCAGAGGCGAGATGAGAACAAACTTGCTCCGCATGCGGCGAAGTGCCCTGATGCCCTGCCCTAAATGTTTGAGCTTCTGGCCAGCGTCAGGCAAGTACTTTGACACGTAGGAGTCTCCCTTTTACTCCAAGCTGTCCCTGTTGGCTGAAGCAGTCGGCGTGTCTGTATCGCAGCCTGGGAGGCCGGGCGTTGGGGGAGTCTGCCAAGTGACTGGCCTCCATTTATAGCTAACTGAGAAACTGCGTCGAAGCTTTCGGGAGCCTC
Source organism: Orcinus orca (assembly GCF_937001465.1). Taxonomy (NCBI): domain Eukaryota; kingdom Metazoa; phylum Chordata; class Mammalia; order Artiodactyla; family Delphinidae; genus Orcinus; species Orcinus orca. Next base: position 570,398 of record NW_026043860.1, on the reverse strand, counting down.
TTACAGGGAATGGTTGCAGTTGGGAATTGGAGACTGTGCTGGCAAACGTCAGCAGCTCCTCTCCCTCGGAGGGCTCTTGGTGTGCCGACTCCTAACAGCCAGCACGGTCCCCAGCTCGTGAACGGTCCCATTGCGAGCCGGTCTCGTCCGTGAAAGAGCCACGTGAGGCTGAGCTCCAAGAGTTGGGCTCCACACCTGGAGCCTTTGGGACAGGGCAGTCCTGAGCCGATGTGCCCACCAGGGGACGCGACCAAAGTTTACGTACCACAGGAAAGCGCATCAAGGCCTCGTGTTCTCTCCATGAAATGAACGTGAGCTTGAAGGGTGATGCGTCAGCGTGCACCGTGAACAGCTCGCTGGTACGCCTGTCTTTGCCCCCTCTCACGGTCTCACGCACCCGGGCTCAGTTCCGTGCAGGAATGCTGGGTGAGAGCGCCAGCCTCGCTTCTGGACTCGAAAGCCTTCCACCCCCTAATGGCAGGTTGTGTGTGTCTCTCACGTGGGGGGAGGAATGAGGTCGCCCACAGAGGTTCTGCCATGAAAGATCTAAAGACGCACGCTGCTGAGGAGCTTGTTCCTCATGGAGCGTCCCCGAAGGCCAGAAGCATGCCGAAGGTCTCTTTCAAAGCTGCCGGACGCTCTGCCATTCTAGGCCTGAGATAAGGACCTTGTGACGGCACTGTAACCCCGCGAGATTCAGGAGACATCGCCAGTGCGAGTGGCAATCCGGAAGGAAGAACCTTCAAGGCGGAGTGTCCTTTCCTGTACAAAACGGCGCCCAAGTGGCTGAGGCAGGGAGCATTTTCCTTCACAGAACCGGCATCCTCGTATGCCTGTGGGTTACTCTAAAGAAACGACACTGTGAGCAACCTCTTCGAAAAGGCCTTCGCAAGCGACTTGGAGACAACAGCAGCGCAGTGGAGGCACAGACCATTGTCCTAGAGAGCAGCACAGTGTCTCTAGCAGCGATCGCTTCCCGGAGGATACTTAAGCCACACCAAGATTCCAGCAGGGAGTTTTGCCTTATAGCAGTACAACTCACTCAAGAAAGAGGGATGAGGTGTAGGGCTAATCTACGTGCGCTCACGCTCTGTGGCCCCGAGAAGGTTTCACGGAGCAGAATGCATCACCGACCGCTACCACGTGTGTGCACCAAAGAAGCCCTGTGCTGTGGGTGTTCTCAGGCCGACAGCGAAGACCTAGGTGTGTGCTGCACCCGCGCCCGGTGGTTCACATGTTGCGTGACTCTGTGCCTTTTGAAGATGCTCAGAGCGGGTGGCACCTGCGTGCTGCGAGCACAAGAGGTGTAGAGTGTAAAGGCCTTTCACACTGGAGGAAAGTCTTGCATCTCATGGAGAAAATGTGTACGTCGCCCGGGAGATGGAGGCGCGCTCTTGACACCATTTCCTCTGCCCGTTTCAAACACAAGTGTTTGTACTCGATCTGGGCTGCCTGGTGAAACGCTTGGCAGTCCGCATCACCCTGAGCACCTTTCCTGAAGTTTGATTCGTAGCTGGGTAAACTCGGGCTTCAGAGGCTTAGATGAGACCAAACGTGTTCAGCTTGTGGCGAAAGCCTTTGACCAGAGGCATATGTGCTTGTGCTTGGGGCGAGGGCTAGGCAAGAACGTTTACACACTGGGTTTTTATCTTTACCCTAAGCTGTCCCTTTTGGCTGCAGCAGGCGGAGGGAACCCGCGGAGAGAGAACAGCTGCGAAGTGGATGCACACAACAGTCACCTCGATACCAGCCCCGGGCTCCCAAGCAACGATCCTTCCCCGCAGGGTACTTAACCCACCCAGGGATTCAAGCAGGGAGTTCGCCTTGTCCAACTCGCACAGGAGACTGGCATGAGATGTAGGGCTCATCTACTTGCGTTCACACTACGTGGCCCGGAGAAGTTCTCACGGAGCCGAATCCAGCACCCTTCCTCCACCACGTGTGTACACAAAGGAGCGCTGGGCAGTGGGTGTTCTCAGGCCAAGAGAGAAGCCCTTGTTCTGTGCTGCACCTGCTGGGTGGTTCAAAGGTTTTCTGACCTTCCTGCTCTGGAAGCTTTTCAGAGCTGAGGCTACGCCTGGGCTGCGAAAGCAGAGAGGCGTAGAGGCCTTTCACACTGAAGGCGTGGGCCTGTTTCCCATGGGGAAAGTGTACGTCGCCCAACCCCCACTCCCACCCCACCCCACCCCACTCCAACCCACCCCCAGCTGGAGGCATGCGGGTTGACACCATTTTGTCCTGCCCATGGAAAATACAAAGAGGCGTACACGATTTGGGCCGTCTGGTGAAAGAATTTTGAATCGGCGGCACCCTGAGTACCTTTCCCGAAGTTTGCTTCCTAGCTGGTTAAACTCGGCATTCAGAGGCGAGATGAGAACAAACTTGCTCCGCGTGCGGCGAAGTGCCTTGATGCCCTGCCCTAAATGTTTGAGCTTCTGGCCAGCGTCAGGCAAGTACTTTGACACGTAGGAGTCTCACTTTTACTCCAAGCTGTCCCTGTTGGCTGAAGCAGTCGGCGTGTCTGTATCGCAGCCTGGGAGGCCGGGCGTTGGGGGAGTCTGCCAAGTGACTGGCCTCCATTTATAGCTAACTGAGAAACTGCGTCGAAGCTTTCGGGAGCCTCTTACAGGGAATGGTTGCAGTTGGGAATTGGAGACTGTGCTGGCAAAGGTCAGCAGCTCCTCTCCCTCGGAGGGCTCTTGGTGTGCCGACTCCTAACAGCCAGCACGGGCCCCAGCTCGTGAACGGTCCCATTGCGAGCCGGTCTCGTCCGTGAAAGAGCCACGTGAGGCTGAGCTCCAAGAGTCGGGCTCCACACCTGGAGCCTTTGGGACAGGGCAGTCCTGAGCCGATGTGCCCACCAGGGGACGCGACCAAAGTTTACGTACCACAGGAAAGCGCATCAAGGCCTCGTGTTCTCTCCATGAAATGAACGTGAGCTTGAAGTGTGATGCGTCAGCGTGCACCGTGAACAGCTCGCTGGTACGCCTGTCTTTGCCCCCTCTCACGGTCTCACGCACCCGGGCTCAGTTCCGTGCAGGAATGCTGAGTGGGAGCGCCAGCCTCGCTTCTGGACTCGAAAGCCTTCCACCCCCTAATGGCAGGTTGTGTGTGTCTCTCACGTGGGGGGAGGAATGAGGTCGCCCACAGAGGTTCTGCCATGAAAGATCTAAAGACGCACGCTGCTGAGGAGCTTGTTCCTCATGGAGCGTCCCCGAAGGCCAGAAGCATGCCGAAGGTCTCTTTCAAAGATGCCGGATGCTCTGCCGTTCTAGGCCTGAGATAAGGACCTTGTGACGGCACTGTAACCCCGCGAGATTCAGGAGACATCGCCAGTGCGAGTGGTAATCCGGAAGGAAGAACCTTCAAGGCGGAGTGTCCTTTCCTGTACAAAATGGCGCCCAAGTGGCTGAGGCAGGGAGCATTTTCCTTCACAGAACCGGCATCCTCGTATGCCTGTGGGTTACTCTAAAGAAACGACACTGTGAGCAACCTCTTCGAAAAGGCCTTCGCAAGCGACTTGGAGACAACAGCAGCGCAGTGGAGGCACAGACCATTGTCCTAGAGAGCAGCACAGTGTCTCTAGCAGCGATCGCTTCCCGGAGGATACTTAAGCCACACCGAGATTCCAGCAGGGAGTTTTGCCTTATAGCAGTACAACTCACTCAAGAAAGAGGGATGAGGTGTAGGGCTAATCTACGTGCGCTCATGCTCTGTGTCCCCGAGAAGGTTTCACGGAGCAGAATGCATCACCGACCGCTACCACGTGTGTGCACCAAAGAAGCCCTGTGCCGTGGGTGTTCTCAGGCCGACAGCGAAGACCTAGGTGTGTGCTGCACCCGCGCCCGGTGGTTCACACGTTGCGTGACCCTGTGCCTTTTGAAGATGCTCCGAGCGGGTGGCACCTGCGTGCTGCGAGCGCAAGAGGTGTAGAGTGTAAAGGCCTTTCACACTGGAGGAAAGGCTTGCATCTCATGGAGAAAATGTGTACGTCGCCCGGGAGATGGAGGCGCGCTCTTGACACCATTTCCTCTGCCCGTTTCAAACACAAGTGTTTGTACTCGATCTGGGCTGCCTGGTGAAACGCTTGGCAGTCCGCATCACCCTGAGCACCTTTCCTGAAGTTTGATTCGTAGCTGGGTAAACTCGGGCTTCAGAGGCTTAGATGAGACCAAACGTGTTCAGCTTGTGGCGAAAGCCTTTGACCAGAGGCATATAAGCTTGTGCTTGGGGCGAGGGCTAGGCAAGAACGTTTACACACTGGGTTTTTATCTTTACCCTAAGCTGTCCCTTTTGGCTGCAGCAGGCGGAGGGAACCCGCGGAGAGAGAACAGCTGCGAAGTGGATGCACACAACAGTCACCTCGATACCAGCCCCGGGCTCCCAAGCAACGATCCTTCCCCGCAGGGTACTTAACCCACCCAGGGATTCAAGCAGGGAGTTCGCCTTGTCCAACTCGCACAGGAGACTGGCATGAGATGTAGGGCTCATCTACTTGCGTTCACACTACATGGCCCGGAGAAGTTCTCACGGAGCCGAATCCAGCACCCTTCCTCCACCACGTGTGTACACAAAGGAGCACTGGGCAGTGGGTGTTCTCAGGCCAAGAGAGAAGCCCTTGTTCTGTGCTGCACCTGCTGGGTGGTTCAAAGGTTTTCTGACCTTCCTGCTCTGGAAGCTTTTCAGAGCTGAGGCTACGCCTAGTCTGCGAAAGCAGAGAGGCGTAGAGGCCTTTCACACTGAAGGCGTGGGCCTGTTTCCCATGGGGAAAGTGTACGTCGCCCAACCCCCACTCCCACCCCACCCCACCCCACCCCACCCCACTCCAACCCACCCCCAGCTGGAGGCGTGCGGGTTGACACCATTTTGTCCTGCCCATGGAAAATACAAAGAGGCGTACACGATTTGGGCCGTCTGGTGAAAGAATTTTGAATCGGCGGCACCCTGAGTACCTTTCCCGAAGTTTGCTTCCTAGCTGGTTAAACTCGGCATTCAGAGGCGAGATGAGAACAAACTTGCTCCGCGTGCGGCGAAGTGCCTTGATGCCCTGCCCTAAATGTTTGAGCTTCTGGCCAGCGTCAGGCAAGTACTTTGACACGTAGGAGTCTCACTTTTACTCCAAGCTGTCCCTGTTGGCTGAAGCAGTCGGCGTGTCTGTATCGCAGCCTGGGAGGCCGGGCGTTGGGGGAGTCTGCCAAGTGACTGGCCTCCATTTATAGCTAACTGAGAAACTGCGTCGAAGCTTTCGGGAGCCTCTTACAGGGAATGGTTGCAGTTGGGAATTGGAGACTGTGCTGGCAAAGGTCAGCAGCTCCTCTCCCTCGGAGGGCTCTTGGTGTGCCGACTCCTAACAGCCAGCACGGGCCCCAGCTCGTGAACGGTCCCATTGCGAGCCGGTCTCGTCCATGAAAGAGCCACGTGAGGCTGAGCTCCAAGAGTCGGGCTCCACACCTGGAGCCTTTGGGACAGGGCAGTCCTGAGCCGATGTGCCCACCAGGGGACGCGACCAAAGTTTACGTACCACAGGAAAGCGCATCAAGGCCTCGTGTTCTCTCCATGAAATGAACGTGAGCTTGAAGGGTGATGCGGGGTGATGCGTCAGCGTGCACCGTGAACAGCTCGCTGGTACGCCTGTCTTTGCCCCCTCTCACGGTCTCACGCACCCGGGCTCAGTTCCGTGCAGGAATGCTGAGTGGGAGCGCCAGCCTCGCTTCTGGACTCGAAAGCCTTCCACCCCCTAATGGCAGGTTGTGTGTGTCTCTCACGTGGGGGGAGGAATGAGGTCGCCCACAGAGGTTCTGCCATGAAAGATCTAAAGACGCACGCTGCTGAGGAGCTTGTTCCTCATGGAGCGTCCCCGAAGGCCAGAAGCATGCCGAAGGTCTCTTTCAAAGCTGCCGGACGCTCTGCCGTTCTAGGCCTGAGATAAGGACCTTGTGACGGCACTGTAACCCCGCGAGATTCAGGAGACATCGCCAGTGCGAGTGGCAATCCGGAAGGAGGAACCTTCAAGGCGGAGTGTCCTTTCCTGTACAAAACGGCGCCCAAGTGGCTGAGGCAGGGAGCATTTTCCTTCACAGAACCGGCATCCTCGTATGCCTGTGGGTTACTCTAAAGAAACGACACTGTGAGCAACCTCTTCGAAAAGGCCTTCGCAAGCGACTTGGAGACAACAGCAGCGCAGTGGAGGCACAGACCATTGTCCTAGAGAGCAGCACAGTGTCTCTAGCAGCGATCGCTTCCCGGAGGATACTTAAGCCACACCGAGATTCCAGCAGGGAGTTTTGCCTTATAGCAGTACAACTCACTCAAGAAAGAGGGATGAGGTGTAGGGCTAATCTACGTGCGCTCACGCTCTGTGTCCCCGAGAAGGTTTCACGGAGCAGAATGCATCACCGACCGCTACCACGTGTGTGCACCAAAGAAGCCCTGTGCTGTGGGTGTTCTCAGGCCGACAGCGAAGACCTAGGTGTGTGCTGCACCCGCGCCCGGTGGTTCACACGTTGCGTGACCCTGTGCCTTTTGAAGATGCTCAGAGCGGGTGGCACCTGCGTGCTGCGAGCGCAAGAGGTGTAGAGTGTAAAGGCCTTTCACACTGGAGGAAAGGCTTGCATCTCATGGAGAAAATGTGTACGTCGCCCGGGAGATGGAGGCGCGCTCTTGACACCATTTCCTCTGCCCGTTTCAAACACAAGTGTTTGTACTCGATCTGGGCTGCCTGGTGAAACGCTTGGCAGTCCGCATCACCCTGAGCACCTTTCCTGAAGTTTGATTCGTAGCTGGGTAAACTCGGGCTTCAGAGGCTTAGATGAGACCAAACGTGTTCAGCTTGTGGCGAAAGCCTTTGACCAGAGGCATATGTGCTTGTGCTTGGGGCGAGGGCTAGGCAAGAACGTTTACACACTGGGTTTTTATCTTTACCCTAAGCTGTCCCTTTTGGCTGCAGCAGGCGGAGGGAACCCGCGGAGAGAGAACAGCTGCGAAGTGGATGCACACAACAGTCACCTCGATACCAGCCCCGGGTTCCCAAGCAACGATCCTTCCCCGCAGGGTAGTTAACCCACCCAGGGATTCAAGCAGGGAGTTCGCCTTGTCCAACTCGCACAGGAGACTGGCATGAGATGTAGGGCTCATCTACTTGCGTTCACACTACGTGGCCCGGAGAAGTTCTCACGGAGCCGAATCCAGCACCCTTCCTCCACCACGTGTGTACACAAAGGAGCGCTGGGCAGTGGGTGTTCTCAGGCCAAGAGAGAAGCCCTTGTTCTGTGCTGCACCTGCTGGGTGGTTCAAAGGTTTTCTGACCTTCCTGCTCTGGAAGCTTTTCAGAGCTGAGGCTATGCCTGGGCTGCGAAAGCAGAGAGGCGTAGAGGCCTTTCACACTGAAGGCGTGGGCCTGTTTCCCATGGGGAAAGTGTACGTCGCCCAACCCCCACTCCCACCCCACCCCACCCCACTCCAACCCACCCCCAGCTGGAGGCGTGCGGGTTGACACCATTTTGTCCTGCCCATGGAAAATACAAAGAGGCGTACACGATTTGGGCCGTCTGGTGAAAGAATTTTGAATCGGCGGCACCCTGAGTACCTTTCCCGAAGTTTGCTTCCTAGCTGGTTAAACTCGGCATTCAGAGGCGAGATGAGAACAAACTTGCTCCGCGTGCGGCGAAGTGCCCTGATGCCCTGCCCTAAATGTTTGAGCTTCTGGCCAGCGTCAGGCAAGTACTTTGACACGTAGGAGTCTCACTTTTACTCCAAGCTGTCCCTGTTGGCTGAAGCAGTCGGCGTGTCTGTATCGCAGCCTGGGAGGCCGGGCGTTGGGGGAGTCTGCCAAGTGACTGGCCTCCATTTATAGCTAACTGAGAAACTGCGTCGAAGCTTTCGGGAGCCTCTTACAGGGAATGGTTGCAGTTGGGAATTGGAGACTGTGCTGGCAAACGTCAGCAGCTCCTCTCCCTCGGAGGGCTCTTGGTGTGCCGACTCCTAACAGCCAGCACGGTCCCCAGCTCGTGAACGGTCCCATTGCGAGCCGGTCTCGTCCGTGAAAGAGCCACGTGAGGCTGAGCTCCAAGAGTCGGGCTCCACACCTGGAGCCTTTGGGACAGGGCAGTCCTGAGCCGATGTGCCCACCAGGGGACGCGACCAAAGTTTACGTACCACAGGAAAGCGCATCAAGGCCTCGTGTTCTCTCCATGAAATGAACGTGAGCTTGAAGGGTGATGCGTCAGCGTGCACCGTGAACAGCTCGCTGGTACTCCTGTCTTTGCCCCCTCTCACGGTCTCACGCACCCGGGCTCAGTTCCGTGCAGGAATGCTGAGTGGGAGCGCCAGCCTCGCTTCTGGACTCGAAAGCCTTCCACCCCCTAATGGCAGGTTGTGTGTGTCTCTCACGTGGGGGGAGGAATGAGGTCGCCCACAGAGGTTCTGCCATGAAAGATCTAAAGACGCACGCTGCTGAGGAGCTTGTTCCTCATGGAGCGTCCCCGAAGGCCAGAAGCATGCCGAAGGTCTCTTTCAAAGCTGCCGGACGCTCTGCCGTTCTAGGCCTGAGATAAGGACCTTGTGACGGCACTGTAACCCCGCGAGATTCAGGAGACATCGCCAGTGCGAGTGGCAATCCGGAAGGAGGAACCTTCAAGGCGGAGTGTCCTTTCCTGTACAAAACGGCGCCCAAGTGGCTGAGGCAGGGAGCATTTTCCTTCACAGAACCGGCATCCTCGTATGCCTGTGGGTTACTCTAAAGAAACGACACTGTGAGCAACCTCTTCGAAAAGGCCTTCGCAAGCGACTTGGAGACAACAGCAGCGCAGTGGAGGCACAGACCATTGTCCTAGAGAGCAGCACAGTGTCTCTAGCAGCGATCGCTTCCCGGAGGATACTTAAGCCACACCGAGATTCCAGCAGGGAGTTTTGCCTTATAGCAGTACAACTCACTCAAGAAAGAGGGATGAGGTGTAGGGCTAATCTACGTGCGCTCACGCTCTGTGTCCCCGAGAAGGTTTCACGGAGCAGAATGCATCACCGACCGCTACCACGTGTGTGCACCAAAGAAGCCCTGTGCTGTGGGTGTTCTCAGGCCGACAGCGAAGACCTAGGTGTGTGCTGCACCCGCGCCCGGTGGTTCACACGTTGCGTGACCCTGTGCCTTTTGAAGATGCTCAGAGCGGGTGGCACCTGCGTGCTGCGAGCGCAAGAGGTGTAGAGTGTAAAGGCCTTTCACACTGGAGGAAAGGCTTGCATCTCATGGAGAAAATGTGTACGTCGCCCGGGAGATGGAGGCGCGCTCTTGACACCATTTCCTCTGCCCGTTTCAAACACAAGTGTTTGTACTCGATCTGGGCTGCCTGGTGAAACGCTTGGCAGTCCGCATCACCCTGAGCACCTTTCCTGAAGTTTGATTCGTAGCTGGGTAAACTCGGGCTTCAGAGGCTTAGATGAGACCAAACGTGTTCAGCTTGTGGCGAAAGCCTTTGACCAGAGGCATATGTGCTTGTGCTTGGGGCGAGGGCTAGGCAAGAACGTTTACACACTGGGTTTTTATCTTTACCCTAAGCTGTCCCTTTTGGCTGCAGCAGGCGGAGGGAACCCGCGGAGAGAGAACAGCTGCGAAGTGGATGCACACAACAGTCACCTCGATACCAGCCCCGGGTTCCCAAGCAACGATCCTTCCCCGCAGGGTAGTTAACCCACCCAGGGATTCAAGCAGGGAGTTCGCCTTGTCCAACTCGCACAGGAGACTGGCATGAGATGTAGGGCTCATCTACTTGCGTTCACACTACGTGGCCCGGAGAAGTTCTCACGGAGCCGAATCCAGCACCCTTCCTCCACCACGTGTGTACACAAAGGAGCGCTGGGCAGTGGGTGTTCTCAGGCCAAGAGAGAAGCCCTTGTTCTGTGCTGCACCTGCTGGGTGGTTCAAAGGTTTTCTGACCTTCCTGCTCTGGAAGCTTTTCAGAGCTGAGGCTATGCCTGGGCTGCGAAAGCAGAGAGGCGTAGAGGCCTTTCACACTGAAGGCGTGGGCCTGTTTCCCATGGGGAAAGTGTACGTCGCCCAACCCCCACTCCCACCCCACCCCACCCCACTCCAACCCACCCCCAGCTGGAGGCGTGCGGGTTGACACCATTTTGTCCTGCCCATGGAAAATACAAAGAGGCGTACACGATTTGGGCCGTCTGGTGAAAGAATTTTGAATCGGCGGCACCCTGAGTACCTTTCCCGAAGTTTGCTTCCTAGCTGGTTAAACTCGGCATTCAGAGGCGAGATGAGAACAAACTTGCTCCGCGTGCGGCGAAGTGCCCTGATGCCCTGCCCTAAATGTTTGAGCTTCTGGCCAGCGTCAGGCAAGTACTTTGACACGTAGGAGTCTCACTTTTACTCCAAGCTGTCCCTGTTGGCTGAAGCAGTCGGCGTGTCTGTATCGCAGCCTGGGAGGCCGGGCGTTGGGGGAGTCTGCCAAGTGACTGGCCTCCATTTATAGCTAACTGAGAAACTGCGTCGAAGCTTTCGGGAGCCTCTTACAGGGAATGGTTGCAGTTGGGAATTGGAGACTGTGCTGGCAAACGTCAGCAGCTCCTCTCCCTCGGAGGGCTCTTGGTGTGCCGACTCCTAACAGCCAGCACGGTCCCCAGCTCGTGAACGGTCCCATTGCGAGCCGGTCTCGTCCGTGAAAGAGCCACGTGAGGCTGAGCTCCAAGAGTCGGGCTCCACACCTGGAGCCTTTGGGACAGGGCAGTCCTGAGCCGATGTGCCCACCAGGGGACGCGACCAAAGTTTACGTACCACAGGAAAGCGCATCAAGGCCTCGTGTTCTCTCCATGAAATGAACGTGAGCTTGAAGGGTGATGCGTCAGCGTGCACCGTGAACAGCTCGCTGGTACTCCTGTCTTTGCCCCCTCTCACGGTCTCACGCACCCGGGCTCAGTTCCGTGCAGGAATGCTGAGTGGGAGCGCCAGCCTCGCTTCTGGACTCGAAAGCCTTCCACCCCCTAATGGCAGGTTGTGTGTGTCTCTCACGTGGGGGGAGGAATGAGGTCGCCCACAGAGGTTCTGCCATGAAAGATCTAAAGACGCACGCTGCTGAGGAGCTTGTTCCTCATGGAGCGTCCCCGAAGGCCAGAAGCATGCCGAAGGTCTCTTTCAAAGCTGCCGGACGCTCTGCCGTTCTAGGCCTGAGATAAGGACCTTGTGACGGCACTGTAACCCCGCGAGATTCAGGAGACATCGCCAGTGCGAGTGGCAATCCGGAAGGAGGAACCTTCAAGGCGGAGTGTCCTTTCCTGTACAAAACGGCGCCCAAGTGGCTGAGGCAGGGAGCATTTTCCTTCACAGAACCGGCATCCTCGTATGCCTGTGGGTTACTCTAAAGAAACGACACTGTGAGCAACCTCTTCGAAAAGGCCTTCGCAAGCGACTTGGAGACAACAGCAGCGCAGTGGAGGCACAGACCATTGTCCTAGAGAGCAGCACAGTGTCTCTAGCAGCGATCGCTTCCCGGAGGATACTTAAGCCACACCGAGATTCCAGCAGGGAGTTTTGCCTTATAGCAGTACAACTCACTCAAGAAAGAGGGATGAGGTGTAGGGCTAATCTACGTGCGCTCACGCTCTGTGTCCCCGAGAAGGTTTCACGGAGCAGAATGCATCACCGACCGCTACCACGTGTGTGCACCAAAGAAGCCCTGTGCTGTGGGTGTTCTCAGGCCGACAGCGAAGACCTAGGTGTGTGCTGCACCCGCGCCCGGTGGTTCACACGTTGCGTGACCCTGTGCCTTTTGAAGATGCTCAGAGCGGGTGGCACCTGCGTGCTGCGAGCGCAAGAGGTGTAGAGTGTAAAGGCCTTTCACACTGGAGGAAAGGCTTGCATCTCATGGAGAAAATGTGTACGTCGCCCGGGAGATGGAGGCGCGCTCTTGACACCATTTCCTCTGCCCGTTTCAAACACAAGTGTTTGTACTCGATCTGGGCTGCCTGGTGAAACGCTTGGCAGTCCGCATCACCCTGAGCACCTTTCCTGAAGTTTGATTCGTAGCTGGGTAAACTCGGGCTTCAGAGGCTTAGATGAGACCAAACGTGTTCAGCTTGTGGCGAAAGCCTTTGACCAGAGGCATATGTGCTTGTGCTTGGGGCGAGGGCTAGGCAAGAACGTTTACACACTGGGTTTTTATCTTTACCCTAAGCTGTCCCTTTTGGCTGCAGCAGGCGGAGGGAACCCGCGGAGAGAGAACAGCTGCGAAGTGGATGCACACAACAGTCACCTCGATACCAGCCCCGGGCTCCCAAGCAACGATCCTTCCCCGCAGGGTACTTAACCCACCCAGGGATTCAAGCAGGGAGTTCGCCTTGTCCAACTCGCACAGGAGACTGGCATGAGATGTAGGGCTCATCTACTTGCGTTCACACTACGTGGCCCGGAGAAGTTCTCACGGAGCCGAATCCAGCACCCTTCCTCCACCACGTGTGTACACAAAGGAGCGCTGGGCAGTGGGTGTTCTCAGGCCAAGAGAGAAGCCCTTGTTCTGTGCTGCACCTGCTGGGTGGTTCAAAGGTTTTCTGACCTTCCTGCTCTGGAAGCTTTTCAGAGCTGAGGCTACGCCTGGGCTGCGAAAGCAGAGAGGCGTAGAGGCCTTTCACACTGAAGGCGTGGGCCTGTTTCCCATGGGGAAAGTGTACGTCGCCCAACCCCCACTCCCACCCCACCCCACCCCACTCCAACCCACCCCCAGCTGGAGGCGTGCGGGTTGACACCATTTTGTCCTGCCCATGGAAAATACAAAGAGGCGTACACGATTTGGGCCTTCTGGTGAAAGAATTTTGAATCGGCGGCACCCTGAGTACCTTTCCCGAAGTTTGCTTCCTAGCTGGTTAAACTCGGCATTCAGAGGCGAGATGAGAACAAACTTGCTCCGCGTGCGGCGAAGTGCCCTGATGCCCTGCCCTAAATGTTTGAGCTTCTGGCCAGCGTCAGGCAAGTACTTTGACACGTAGGAGTCTCACTTTTACTCCAAGCTGTCCCTGTTGGCTGAAGCAGTCGGCGTGTCTGTATCGCAGCCTGGGAGGCCGGGCGTTGGGGGAGTCTGCCAAGTGACTGGCCTCCATTTATAGCTAACTGAGAAACTGCGTCGAAGCTTTCGGGAGCCTCTTACAGGGAATGGTTGCAGTTGGGAATTGGAGACTGTGCTGGCAAACGTCAGCAGCTCCTCTCCCTCGGAGGGCTCTTGGTGTGCCGACTCCTAACAGCCAGCACGGTCCCCAGCTCGTGAACGGTCCCATTGCGAGCCGGTCTCGTCCGTGAAAGAGCCACGTGAGGCTGAGCTCCAAGAGTCGGGCTCCACACCTGGAGCCTTTGGGACAGGGCAGTCCTGAGCCGATGTGCCCACCAGGGGACGCGACCAAAGTTTACGTACCACAGGAAAGCGCATCAAGGCCTCGTGTTCTCTCCATGAAATGAACGTGAGCTTGAAGGGTGATGCGTCAGTGTGCACCGTGAACAGCTCGCTGGTACTCCTGTCTTTGCCCCCTCTCACGGTCTCACGCACCCGGGCTCAGTTCCGTGCAGGAATGCTGAGTGGGAGCGCCAGCCTCGCTTCTGGACTCGAAAGCCTTCCACCCCCTAATGGCAGGTTGTGTGTGTCTCTCACGTGGGGGGAGGAATGAGGTCGCCCACAGAGGTTCTGCCATGAAAGATCTAAAGACGCACGCTGCTGAGGAGCTTGTTCCTCATGGAGCGTCCCCGAAGGCCAGAAGCATGCCGAAGGTCTCTTTCAAAGCTGCCGGACGCTCTGCCGTTCTAGGCCTGAGATAAGGACCTTGTGACGGCACTGTAACCCCGCGAGATTCAGGAGACATCGCCAGTGCGAGTGGCAATCCGGAAGGAGGAACCTTCAAGGCGGAGTGTCCTTTCCTGTACAAAACGGCGCCCAAGTGGCTGAGGCAGGGAGCATTTTCCTTCACAGAACCGGCATCATCGTATGCCTGTGGGTTACTCTAAAGAAACGACACTGTGAGCAACCTCTTCGAAAAGGCCTTCGCAAGCGACTTGGAGACAACAGGAGCGCAGTGGAGGCACAGACCATTGTCCTAGAGAGCAGCACAGTGTCTCTAGCAGCGATCGCTTCCCGGAGGATACTTAAGCCACACCGAGATTCCAGCAGGGAGTTTTGCCTTATAGCAGTACAACTCACTCAAGAAAGAGGGATGAGGTGTAGGGCTAATCTACGTGCGCTCACGCTCTGTGTCCCCGAGAAGGTTTCACGGAGCAGAATGCATCACCGACCGCTACCACGTGTGTGCACCAAAGAAGCCCTGTGCTGTGGGTGTTCTCAGGCCGACAGCGAAGACCTAGGTGTGTGCTGCACCCGCGCCCGGTGGTTCACACGTTGCGTGACCCTGTGCCTTTTGAAGATGCTCAGAGCGGGTGGCACCTGCGTGCTGCGAGCGCAAGAGGTGTAGAGTGTAAAGGCCTTTCACACTGGAGGAAAGGCTTGCATCTCATGGAGAAAATGTGTACGTCGCCCGGGAGATGGAGGCGCGCTCTTGACACCATTTCCTCTGCCCGTTTCAAACACAAGTGTTTGTACTCGATCTGGGCTGCCTGGTGAAACGCTTGGCAGTCCGCATCACCCTGAGCACCTTTCCTGAAGTTTGATTCGTAGCTGGGTAAACTCGGGCTTCAGAGGCTTAGATGAGACCAAACGTGTTCAGCTTGTGGCGAAAGCCTTTGACCAGAGGCATATGTGCTTGTGCTTGGGGCGAGGGCTAGGCAAGAACGTTTACACACTGGGTTTTTATCTTTACCCTAAGCTGTCCCTTTTGGCTGCAGCAGGCGGAGGGAACCCGCGGAGAGAGAACAGCTGCGAAGTGGATGCACACAACAGTCACCTCGATACCAGCCCCGGGCTCCCAAGCAACGATCCTTCCCCGCAGGGTACTTAACCCACCCAGGGATTCAAGCAGGGAGTTCGCCTTGTCCAACTCGCACAGGAGACTGGCATGAGATGTAGGGCTCATCTACTTGCGTTCACACTACGTGGCCCGGAGAAGTTCTCACGGAGCCGAATCCAGCACCCTTCCTCCACCACGTGTGTACACAAAGGAGCGCTGGGCAGTGGGTGTTCTCAGGCCAAGAGAGAAGCCCTTGTTCTGTGCTGCACCTGCTGGGTGGTTCAAAGGTTTTCTGACCTTCCTGCTCTGGAAGCTTTTCAGAGCTGAGGCTACGCCTGGGCTGCGAAAGCAGAGAGGCGTAGAGGCCTTTCACACTGAAGGCGTGGGCCTGTTTCCCATGGGGAAAGTGTACGTCGCCCAACCCCCACTCCCACCCCACCCCACCCCACTCCAACCCACCCCCAGCTGGAGGCGTGCGGGTTGACACCATTTTGTCCTGCCCATGGAAAATACAAAGAGGCGTACACGATTTGGGCCTTCTGGTGAAAGAATTTTGAATCGGCGGCACCCTGAGTACCTTTCCCGAAGTTTGCTTCCTAGCTGGTTAAACTCGGCATTCAGAGGCGAGATGAGAACAAACTTGCTCCGCGTGCGGCGAAGTGCCCTGATGCCCTGCCCTAAATGTTTGAGCTTCTGGCCAGCGTCAGGCAAGTACTTTGACACGTAGGAGTCTCACTTTTACTCCAAGCTGTCCCTGTTGGCTGAAGCAGTCGGCGTGTCTGTATCGCAGCCTGGGAGGCCGGGCGTTGGGGGAGTCTGCCAAGTGACTGGCCTCCATTTATAGCTAACTGAGAAACTGCGTCGAAGCTTTCGGGAGCCTCTTACAGGGAATGGTTGCAGTTGGGAATTGGAGACTGTGCTGGCAAACGTCAGCAGCTCCTCTCCCTCGGAGGGCTCTTGGTGTGCCGACTCCTAACAGCCAGCACGGTCCCCAGCTCGTGAACGGTCCCATTGCGAGCCGGTCTCGTCCGTGAAAGAGCCACGTGAGGCTGAGCTCCAAGAGTCGGGCTCCACAACTGGAGCCTTTGGGACAGGGCAGTCCTGAGCCGATGTGCCCACCAGGGGACGCGACCAAAGTTTACGTACCACAGGAAAGCGCATCAAGGCCTCGTGTTCTCTCCATGAAATGAACGTGAGCTTGAAGGGTGATGCGTCAGCGTGCACCGTGAACAGCTCGCTGGTACTCCTGTCTTTGCCCCCTCTCACGGTCTCACGCACCCGGGCTCAGTTCCGTGCAGGAATGCTGAGTGGGAGCGCCAGCCTCGCTTCTGGACTCGAAAGCCTTCCACCCCCTAATGGCAGGTTGTGTGTGTCTCTCACGTGGGGGGAGGAATGAGGTCGCCCACAGAGGTTCTGCCATGAAAGATCTAAAGACGCACGCTGCTGAGGAGCTTGTTCCTCATGGAGCGTCCCCGAAGGCCAGAAGCATGCCGAAGGTCTCTTTCAAAGCTGCCGGACGCTCTGCCGTTCTAGGCCTGAGATAAGGACCTTGTGACGGCACTGTAACCCCGCGAGATTCAGGAGACATCGCCAGTGCGAGTGGCAATCCGGAAGGAGGAACCTTCAAGGCGGAGTGTCCTTTCCTGTACAAAACGGCGCCCAAGTGGCTGAGGCAGGGAGCATTTTCCTTCACAGAACCGGCATCATCGTATGCCTGTGGGTTACTCTAAAGAAACGACACTGTGAGCAACCTCTTCGAAAAGGCCTTCGCAAGCGACTTGGAGACAACAGGAGCGCAGTGGAGGCACAGACCATTGTCCTAGAGAGCAGCACAGTGTCTCTAGCAGCGATCGCTTCCCGGAGGATACTTAAGCCACACCGAGATTCCAGCAGGGAGTTTTGCCTTATAGCAGTACAACTCACTCAAGAAAGAGGGATGAGGTGTAGGGCTAATCTACGTGCGCTCACGCTCTGTGTCCCCGAGAAGGTTTCACGGAGCAGAATGCATCACCGACCGCTACCACGTGTGTGCACCAAAGAAGCCCTGTGCTGTGGGTGTTCTCAGGCCGACAGCGAAGACCTAGGTGTGTGCTGCACCCGCGCCCGGTGGTTCACACGTTGCGTGACCCTGTGCCTTTTGAAGATGCTCAGAGCGGGTGGCACCTGCGTGCTGCGAGCGCAAGAGGTGTAGAGTGTAAAGGCCTTTCACACTGGAGGAAAGGCTTGCATCTCATGGAGAAAATGTGTACGTCGCCCGGGAGATGGAGGCGCGCTCTTGACACCATTTCCTCTGCCCGTTTCAAACACAAGTGTTTGTACTCGATCTGGGCTGCCTGGTGAAACGCTTGGCAGTCCGCATCACCCTGAGCACCTTTCCTGAAGTTTGATTCGTAGCTGGGTAAACTCGGGCTTCAGAGGCTTAGATGAGACCAAACGTGTTCAGCTTGTGGCGAAAGCCTTTGACCAGAGGCATATGTGCTTGTGCTTGGGGCGAGGGCTAGGCAAGAACGTTTACACACTGGGTTTTTATCTTTACCCTAAGCTGTCCCTTTTGGCTGCAGCAGGCGGAGGGAACCCGCGGAGAGAGAACAGCTGCGAAGTGGATGCACACAACAGTCACCTCGATACCAGCCCCGGGCTCCCAAGCAACGATCCTTCCCCGCAGGGTACTTAACCCACCCAGGGATTCAAGCAGGGAGTTCGCCTTGTCCAACTCGCACAGGAGACTGGCATGAGATGTAGGGCTCATCTACTTGCGTTCACACTACGTGGCCCGGAGAAGTTCTCACGGAGCCGAATCCAGCACCCTTCCTCCACCACGTGTGTACACAAAGGAGCGCTGGGCAGTGGGTGTTCTCAGGCCAAGAGAGAAGCCCTTGTTCTGTGCTGCACCTGCTGGGTGGTTCAAAGGTTTTCTGACCTTCCTGCTCTGGAAGCTTTTCAGAGCTGAGGCTACGCCTGGGCTGCGAAAGCAGAGAGGCGTAGAGGCCTTTCACACTGAAGGCGTGGGCCTGTTTCCCATGGGGAAAGTGTACGTCGCCCAACCCCCACTCCCACCCCACCCCACCCCACCCCACCCCACTCCAACCCACCCCCAGCTGGAGGCGTGCGGGTTGACACCATTTTGTCCTGCTCATGGAAAATACAAAGAGGCGTACACGATTTGGGCCGTCTGGTGAAAGAATTTTGAATCGGCGGCACCCTGAGTACCTTTCCCGAAGTTTGCTTCCTAGCTGGTTAAACTCGGCATTCAGAGGCGAGATGAGAACAAACTTGCTCCGCGTGCGGCGAAGTGCCCTGATGCCCTGCCCTAAATGTTTGAGCTTCTGGCCAGCGTCAGGCAAGTACTTTGACACGAAGGAGTCTCACTTTTACTCCAAGCTGTCCCTGTTGGCTGAAGCAGTCGGCGTGTCTGTATCGCAGCCTGGGAGGCCGGGCGTTGGGGGAGTCTGCCAAGTGACTGGCCTCCATTTATAGCTAACTGAGAAACTGCGTCGAAGCTTTCGGGAGCCTCTTACAGGGAATGGTTGCAGTTGGGAATTGGAGACTGTGCTGGCAAACGTCAGCAGCTCCTCTCCCTCGGAGGGCTCTTGGTGTGCCGACTCCTAACAGCCAGCACGGTCCCCAGCTCGTGAACGGTCCCATTGCGAGCCGGTCTCGTCCGTGAAAGAGCCACGTGAGGCTGAGCTCCAAGAGTCGGGCTCCACACCTGGAGCCTTTGGGACAGGGCAGTCCTGAGCCGATGTGCCCACCAGGGGACGCGACCAAAGTTTACGTACCACAGGAAAGCGCATCAAGGCCTCGTGTTCTCTCCATGAAATGAACGTGAGCTTGAAGGGTGATGCGTCAGCGTGCACCGTGAACAGCTCGCTGGTACGCCTGTCTTTGCCCCCTCTCACGGTCTCACGCACCCGGGCTCAGTTCCGTGCAGGAATGCTGAGTGGGAGCGCCAGCCTTGCTTCCTGACTCGAAAGCCTTCCACCCCCTAATGGCAGGTTGTGTGTGTCTCTCACGTGGGGGGAGGAATGAGGTCGCCCACAGAGGTTCTGCCATGAAAGATCTAAAGACGCACGCTGCTGAGGAGCTTGTTCCTCATGGAGCGTCCCCGAAGGCCAGAAGCATGCCGAAGGTCTCTTTCAAAGCTGCCGGACGCTCTGCCGTTCTAGGCCTGAGATAAGGACCTTGTGACGGCACTGTAACCCCGCGAGATTCAGGAGACATCGCCAGTGCGAGTGGCAATCCGGAAGGAAGAACCTTCAAGGCGGAGTGTCCTTTCCTGTACAAAACGGCGCCCAAGTGGCTGAGGCAGGGAGCATTTTCCTTCACAGAACCGGCATCCTCGTATGCCTGTGGGTTACTCTAAAGAAACGACACTGTGAGCAACCTCTTCGAAAAGGCCTTCGCAAGCGACTTGGAGACAACAGGAGCGCAGTGGAGGCACAGACCATTGTCCTAGAGAGCAGCACAGTGTCTCTAGCAGCGATCGCTTCCCGGAGGATACTTAAGCCACACCGAGATTCCAGCAGGGAGTTTTGCCTTATAGCAGTACAACTCACTCAAGAAAGAGGGATGAGGTGTAGGGCTAATCTACGTGCGCTCACGCTCTGTGTCCCCGAGAAGGTTTCACGGAGCAGAATGCATCACCGACCGCTACCACGTGTGTGCACCAAAGAAGCCCTGTGCCGTGGGTGTTCTCAGGCCGACAGCGAAGACCTAGGTGTGTGCTGCACCCGCGCCCGGTGGTTCACACGTTGCGTGACCCTGTGCCTTTTGAAGATGCTCAGAGCGGGTGGCACCTGCGTGCTGCGAGCGCAAGAGGTGTAGAGTGTAAAGGCCTTTCACACTGGAGGAAAGGCTTGCATCTCATGGAGAAAATGTGTACGTCGCCCGGGAGATGGAGGCGCGCTCTTGACACCATTTCCTCTGCCCGTTTCAAACACAAGTGTTTGTACTCGATCTGGGCTGCCTGGTGAAACGCTTGGCAGTCCGCATCACCCTGAGCACCTTTCCTGAAGTTTGATTCGTAGCTGGGTAAACTCGGGCTTCAGAGGCTTAGATGAGACCAAACGTGTTCAGCTTGTGGCGAAAGCCTTTGACCAGAGGCATATGTGCTTGTGCTTGGGGCGAGGGCTAGGCAAGAACGTTTACACACTGGGTTTTTATCTTTACCCTAAGCTGTCCCTTTTGGCTGCAGCAGGCGGAGGGAACCCGCGGAGAGAGAACAGCTGCGAAGTGGATGCACACAACAGTCACCTCGATACCAGCCCCGGGCTCCCAAGCAACGATCCTTCCCCGCAGGGTACTTAACCCACCCAGGGATTCAAGCAGGGAGTTCGCCTTGTCCAACTCGCACAGGAGACTGGCATGAGATGTAGGGCTCATCTACTTGCGTTCACACTACGTGGCCCGGAGAAGTTCTCACGGAGCCGAATCCAGCACCCTTCCTCCACCACGTGTGTACACAAAGGAGCGCTGGGCAGTGGGTGTTCTCAGGCCAAGAGAGAAGCCCTTGTTCTGTGCTGCACCTGCTGGGTGGTTCAAAGGTTTTCTGACCTTCCTGCTCTGGAAGCTTTTCAGAGCTGAGGCTATGCCTGGGCTGCGAAAGCAGAGAGGCGTAGAGGCCTTTCACACTGAAGGCGTGGGCCTGTTTCCCATGGGGAAAGTGTACGTCGCCCAACCCCCACTCCCACCACACCCCACCCCACCCCACCCCACTCCAACCCACCCCCAGCTGGAGGCGTGCGGGTTGACACCATTTTGTCCTGCCCATGGAAAATACAAAGAGGCGTACACGATTTGGGCTGTCTGGTGAGAGAATTTTGAATCGGCGGCACCCTGAGTACCTTTCCCGAAGTTTGCTTCCTAGCTGGTTAAACTCGGCATTCAGAGGCGAGATGAGAACAAACTTGCTCCGCGTGCGGCGAAGTGCCCTGATGCCCTGCCCTAAATGTTTGAGCTTCTGGCCAGCGTCAGGAAAGTACTTTGACACGTAGGAGTCTCACTTTTACTCCAAGCTGTCCCTGTTGGCTGAAGCAGTCGGCGTGTCTGTATCGCAGCCTGGGAGGCCGGGCGTTGGGGGAGTCTGCCAAGTGACTGGCCTCCATTTATAGCTAACTGAGAAACTGCGTCGAAGCTTTCGGGAGCCTCTTACAGGGAATGGTTGCAGTTCGGAATTGGAGACTGTGCTGGCAAACGTCAGCAGCTCCTCTCCCTCGGAGTGCTCTTGGTGTGCCGACTCCTAACAGCCAGCACAGTCCCCAGCTCGTGAACGGTCCCATTGCGAGCCGGTCTCGTCCATGAAAGAGCCACGTGCGGCTGAGCTCCAAGAGTCGGGCTCCACACCTGGAGCCTTTGGGACAGGGCAGTCCTGAGCCGATGTGCCCACCAGGGGACGCGACCAAAGTTTACGTACCACAGGAAAGCGCATCAAGGCCTCGTGTTCTCTCCATGAAATGAACGTGAGCTTGAAGGGTGATGCGTCAGCGTGCACCGTGAACAGCTCGCTGGTACGCCTGTCTTTGCCCCCTCTCACGGTCTCACGCACCCGGGCTCAGTTCCGTGCAGGAATGCTGAGTGGGAGCGCCAGCCTCGCTTCTGGACTCGAAAGCCTTCCACCCCCTAATGGCAGGTTGTGTGTGTCTCTCACGTGGGGGGAGGAATGAGGTCGCCCACAGAGGTTCTGCCATGAAAGATCTAAAGACGCACGCTGCTGAGGAGCTTGTTCCTCATGGAGCGTCCCCGAAGGCCAGAAGCATGCCGAAGGTCTCTTTCAAAGCTGCCGGATGCTCTGCCGTTCTAGGCCTGAGATAAGGACCTTGTGACGGCACTGTAACCCCGCGAGATTCAGGAGACATTGCCAGTGCGAGTGGCAATCCGGAAGGAGGAACCTTCAAGGCGGAGTGTCCTTTCCTGTACAAAACGGCGCCCAAGTGGCTGAGGCAGGGAGCATTTTCCTTCACAGAACCGGCATCATCGTATGCCTGTGGGTTACTCTAAAGAAACGACACTGTGAGCAACCTCTTCGAAAAGGCCTTCGCAAGCGACTTGGAGACAACAGGAGCGCAGTGGAGGCACAGACCATTGTCCTAGAGAGCAGCACAGTGTCTCTAGCAGCGATCGCTTCCCGGAGGATACTTAAGCCACACCGAGATTCCAGCAGGGAGTTTTGCCTTATAGCAGTACAACTCACTCAAGAAAGAGGGATGAGGTGTAGGGCTAATCTACGTGCGCTCACGCTCTGTGTCCCCGAGAAGGTTTCACGGAGCAGAATGCATCACCGACCGCTACCACGTGTGTGCACCAAAGAAGCCCTGTGCTGTGGGTGTTCTCAGGCCGACAGCGAAGACCTAGGTGTGTGCTGCACCCGCGCCCGGTGGTTCACACGTTGCGTGACCCTGTGCCTTTTGAAGATGCTCAGAGCGGGTGGCACCTGCGTGCTGCGAGCGCAAGAGGTGTAGAGTGTAAAGGCCTTTCACACTGGAGGAAAGGCTTGCATCTCATGGAGAAAATGTGTACGTCGCCCGGGAGATGGAGGCGCGCTCTTGACACCATTTCCTCTGCCCGTTTCAAACACAAGTGTTTGTACTCGATCTGGGCTGCCTGGTGAAACGCTTGGCAGTCCGCATCACCCTGAGCACCTTTCCTGAAGTTTGATTCGTAGCTGGGTAAACTCGGGCTTCAGAGGCTTAGATGAGACCAAACGTGTTCAGCTTGTGGCGAAAGCCTTTGACCAGAGGCATATGTGCTTGTGCTTGGGGCGAGGGCTAGGCAAGAACGTTTACACACTGGGTTTTTATCTTTACCCTAAGCTGTCCCTTTTGGCTGCAGCAGGCGGAGGGAACCCGCGGAGAGAGAACAGCTGCGAAGTGGATGCACACAACAGTCACCTCGATACCAGCCCCGGGCTCCCAAGCAACGATCCTTCCGCGCAGGGTACTTAACCCACCCAGGGATTCAAGCAGGGAGTTCGCCTTGTCCAACTCGCACAGGAGACTGGCATGAGATGTAGGGCTCATCTACTTGCGTTCACACTACGTGGCCCGGAGAAGTTCTCACGGAGCCGAATCCAGCACCCTTCCTCCACCACGTGTGTACACAAAGGAGCGCTGGGCAGTGGGTGTTCTCAGGCCAAGAGAGAAGCCCTTGTTCTGTGCTGCACCTGCTGGGTGGTTCAAAGGTTTTCTGACCTTCCTGCTCTGGAAGCTTTTCAGAGCTGAGTCTACGCCTGGGCTGCGAAAGCAGAGAGGCGTAGAGGCCTTTCACACTGAAGGCGTGGGCCTGTTTCCCATGGGGAAAGTGTACGTCGCCCAACCCCCACTCCCACCCCACCCCACCCCACCCCACCCCACTCCAACCCACCCCCAGCTGGAGGCGTGCGGGTTGACACCATTTTGTCCTGCTCATGGAAAATACAAAGAGGCGTACACGATTTGGGCCGTCTGGTGAAAGAATTTTGAATCGGCGGCACCCTGAGTACCTTTCCCGAAGTTTGCTTCCTAGCTGGTTAAACTCGGCATTCAGAGGCGAGATGAGAACAAACTTGCTCCGCGTGCGGCGAAGTGCCCTGATGCCCTGCCCTAAATGTTTGAGCTTCTGGCCAGCGTCAGGCAAGTACTTTGACACGTAGGAGTCTCCCTTTTACTCCAAGCTGTCCCTGTTGGCTGAAGCAGTCGGCGTGTCTGTATCGCAGCCTGGGAGGCCGGGCGTTGGGGGAGTCTGCCAAGTGACTGGCCTCCATTTATAGCTAACTGAGAAACTGCGTCGAAGCTTTCGGGAGCCTCTTACAGGGAATGGTTGCAGTTGGGAATTGGAGACTGTGCTGGCAAACGTCAGCAGCTCCTCTCCCTCGGAGGGCTCTTGGTGTGCCGACTCCTAACAGCCAGCACGGTCCCCAGCTCGTGAACGGTCCCATTGCGAGCCGGTCTCGTCCGTGAAAGAGCCACGTGAGGCTGAGCTCCAAGAGTCGGGCTCCACACCTGGAGCCTTTGGGACAGGGCAGTCCTGAGCCGATGTGCCCACCAGGGGACGCGACCAAAGTTTACGTACCACAGGAAAGCGCATCAAGGCCTCGTGTTCTCTCCATGAAATGAACGTGAGCTTGAAGGGTGATGCGTCAGCGTGCACCGTGAACAGCTCGCTGGTACGCCTGTCTTTGCCCCCTCTCACGGTCTCACGCACCCGGGCTCAGTTCCGTGCAGGAATGCTGAGTGGGAGCGCCAGCCTTGCTTCCTGACTCGAAAGCCTTCCACCCCCTAATGGCAGGTTGTGTGTGTCTCTCACGTGGGGGGAGGAATGAGGTCGCCCACAGAGGTTCTGCCATGAAAGATCTAAAGACGCACGCTGCTGAGGAGCTTGTTCCTCATGGAGCGTCCCCGAAGGCCAGAAGCATGCCGAAGGTCTCTTTCAAAGCTGCCGGACGCTCTGCCGTTCTAGGCCTGAGATAAGGACCTTGTGACGGCACTGTAACCCCGCGAGATTCAGGAGACATCGCCAGTGCGAGTGGCAATCCGGAAGGAAGAACCTTCAAGGCGGAGTGTCCTTTCCTGTACAAAACGGCGCCCAAGTGGCTGAGGCAGGGAGCATTTTCCTTCACAGAACCGGCATCCTCGTATGCCTGTGGGTTACTCTAAAGAAACGACACTGTGAGCAACCTCTTCGAAAAGGCCTTCGCAAGCGACTTGGAGACAACAGGAGCGCAGTGGAGGCACAGACCATTGTCCTAGAGAGCAGCACAGTGTCTCTAGCAGCGATCGCTTCCCGGAGGATACTTAAGCCACACCGAGATTCCAGCAGGGAGTTTTGCCTTATAGCAGTACAACTCACTCAAGAAAGAGGGATGAGGTGTAGGGCTAATCTACGTGCGCTCACGCTCTGTGTCCCCGAGAAGGTTTCACGGAGCAGAATGCATCACCGACCGCTACCACGTGTGTGCACCAAAGAAGCCCTGTGCCGTGGGTGTTCTCAGGCCGACAGCGAAGACCTAGGTGTGTGCTGCACCCGCGCCCGGTGGTTCACACGTTGCGTGACCCTGTGCCTTTTGAAGATGCTCAGAGCGGGTGGCACCTGCGTGCTGCGAGCGCAAGAGGTGTAGAGTGTAAAGGCCTTTCACACTGGAGGAAAGGCTTGCATCTCATGGAGAAAATGTGTACGTCGCCCGGGAGATGGAGGCGCGCTCTTGACACCATTTCCTCTGCCCGTTTCAAACACAAGTGTTTGTACTCGATCTGGGCTGCCTGGTGAAACGCTTGGCAGTCCGCATCACCCTGAGCACCTTTCCTGAAGTTTGATTCGTAGCTGGGTAAACTCGGGCTTCAGAGGCTTAGATGAGACCAAACGTGTTCAGCTTGTGGCGAAAGCCTTTGACCAGAGGCATATGTGCTTGTGCTTGGGGCGAGGGCTAGGCAAGAACGTTTACACACTGGGTTTTTATCTTTACCCTAAGCTGTCCCTTTTGGCTGCAGCAGGCGGAGGGAACCCGCGGAGAGAGAACAGCTGCGAAGTGGATGCACACAACAGTCACCTCGATACCAGCCCCGGGCTCCCAAGCAACGATCCTTCCCCGCAGGGTACTTAACCCACCCAGGGATTCAAGCAGGGAGTTCGCCTTGTCCAACTCGCACAGGAGACTGGCATGAGATGTAGGGCTCATCTACTTGCGTTCACACTACGTGGCCCGGAGAAGTTCTCACGGAGCCGAATCCAGCACCCTTCCTCCACCACGTGTGTACACAAAGGAGCGCTGGGCAGTGGGTGTTCTCAGGCCAAGAGAGAAGCCCTTGTTCTGTGCTGCACCTGCTGGGTGGTTCAAAGGTTTTCTGACCTTCCTGCTCTGGAAGCTTTTCAGAGCTGAGGCTATGCCTGGGCTGCGAAAGCAGAGAGGCGTAGAGGCCTTTCACACTGAAGGCGTGGGCCTGTTTCCCATGGGGAAAGTGTACGTCGCCCAACCCCCACTCCCACCCCACCCCACCCCACCCCACCCCACTCCAACCCACCCCCAGCTGGAGGCGTGCGGGTTGACACCATTTTGTCCTGCCCATGGAAAATACAAAGAGGCGTACACGATTTGGGCTGTCTGGTGAGAGAATTTTGAATCGGCGGCACCCTGAGTACCTTTCCCGAAGTTTGCTTCCTAGCTGGTTAAACTCGGCATTCAGAGGCGAGATGAGAACAAACTTGCTCCGCGTGCGGCGAAGTGCCCTGATGCCCTGCCCTAAATGTTTGAGCTTCTGGCCAGCGTCAGGCAAGTACTTTGACACGTAGGAGTCTCACTTTTACTCCAAGCTGTCCCTGTTGGCTGAAGCAGTCGGCGTGTCTGTATCGCAGCCTGGGAGGCCGGGCGTTGGGGGAGTCTGCCAAGTGACTGGCCTCCATTTATAGCTAACTGAGAAACTGCGTCGAAGCTTTCGGGAGCCTCTTACAGGGAATGGTTGCAGTTCGGAATTGGAGACTGTGCTGGCAAACGTCAGCAGCTCCTCTCCCTCGGAGTGCTCTTGGTGTGCCGACTCCTAACAGCCAGCACAGTCCCCAGCTCGTGAACGGTCCCATTGCGAGCCGGTCTCGTCCATGAAAGAGCCACGTGCGGCTGAGCTCCAAGAGTCGGGCTCCACACCTGGAGCCTTTGGGACAGGGCAGTCCTGAGCCGATGTGCCCACCAGGGGACGCGACCAAAGTTTACGTACCACAGGAAAGCGCATCAAGGCCTCGTGTTCTCTCCATGAAATGAACGTGAGCTTGAAGGGTGATGCGTCAGCGTGCACCGTGAACAGCTCGCTGGTACGCCTGTCTTTGCCCCCTCTCACGGTCTCACGCACCCGGGCTCAGTTCCGTGCAGGAATGCTGAGTGGGAGCGCCAGCCTCGCTTCTGGACTCGAAAGCCTTCCACCCCCTAATGGCAGGTTGTGTGTGTCTCTCACGTGGGGGGAGGAATGAGGTCGCCCACAGAGGTTCTGCCATGAAAGATCTAAAGACGCACGCTGCTGAGGAGCTTGTTCCTCATGGAGCGTCCCCGAAGGCCAGAAGCATGCCGAAGGTCTCTTTCAAAGCTGCCGGACGCTCTGCCGTTCTAGGCCTGAGATAAGGACCTTGTGACGGCACTGTAACCCCGCGAGATTCAGGAGACATCGCCAGTGCGAGTGGCAATCCGGAAGGAGGAACCTTCAAGGCGGAGTGTCCTTTCCTGTACAAAACGGCGCCCAAGTGGCTGAGGCAGGGAGCATTTTCCTTCACAGAACCGGCATCCTCGTATGCCTGTGGGTTACTCTAAAGAAACGACACTGTGAGCAACCTCTTCGAAAAGGCCTTCGCAAGCGACTTGGAGACAACAGCAGCGCAGTGGAGGCACAGACCATTGTCCTAGAGAGCAGCACAGTGTCTCTAGCAGCGATCGCTTCCCGGAGGATACTTAAGCCACACCGAGATTCCAGCAGGGAGTTTTGCCTTATAGCAGTACAACTCACTCAAGAAAGAGGGATGAGGTGTAGGGCTAATCTACGTGCGCTCACGCTCTGTGTCCCCGAGAAGGTTTCACGGAGCAGAATGCATCACCGACCGCTACCACGTGTGTGCACCAAAGAAGCCCTGTGCCGTGGGTGTTCTCAGGCCGACAGCGAAGACCTAGGTGTGTGCTGCACCCGCGCCCGGTGGTTCACACGTTGCGTGACCCTGTGCCTTTTGAAGATGCTCAGAGCGGGTGGCACCTGCGTGCTGCGAGCGCAAGAGGTGTAGAGTGTAAAGGCCTTTCACACTGGAGGAAAGGCTTGCATCTCATGGAGAAAATGTGTACGTCGCCCGGGAGATGGAGGCGCGCTCTTGACACCATTTCCTCTGCCCGTTTCAAACACAAGTGTTTGTACTCGATCTGGGCTGCCTGGTGAAACGCTTGGCAGTCCGCATCACCCTGAGCACCTTTCCTGAAGTTTGATTCGTAGCTGGGTAAACTCGGGCTTCAGAGGCTTAGATGAGACCAAACGTGTTCAGCTTGTGGCGAAAGCCTTTGACCAGAGGCATATGTGCTTGTGCTTGGGGCGAGGGCTAGGCAAGAACGTTTACACACTGGGTTTTTATCTTTACCCTAAGCTGTCCCTTTTGGCTGCAGCAGGCGGAGGGAACCCGCGGAGAGAGAACAGCTGCGAAGTGGATGCACACAACAGTCACCTCGATACCAGCCCCGGGCTCCCAAGCAACGATCCTTCCCCGCAGGGTACTTAACCCACCCAGGGATTCAAGCAGGGAGTTCGCCTTGTCCAACTCGCACAGGAGACTGGCATGAGATGTAGGGCTCATCTACTTGCGTTCACACTACGTGGCCCGGAGAAGTTCTCACGGAGCCGAATCCAGCACCCTTCCTCCACCACGTGTGTACACAAAGGAGCGCTGGGCAGTGGGTGTTCTCAGGCCAAGAGAGAAGCCCTTGTTCTGTGCTGCACCTGCTGGGTGGTTCAAAGGTTTTCTGACCTTCCTGCTCTGGAAGCTTTTCAGAGCTGAGGCTATGCCTGGGCTGCGAAAGCAGAGAGGCGTAGAGGCCTTTCACACTGAAGGCGTGGGCCTGTTTCCCATGGGGAAAGTGTACGTCGCCCAACCCCCACTCCCACCCCACCCCACCCCACCCCACCCCACTCCAACCCACCCCCAGCTGGAGGCGTGCGGGTTGACACCATTTTGTCCTGCCCATGGAAAATACAAAGAGGCGTACACGATTTGGGCTGTCTGGTGAGAGAATTTTGAATCGGCGGCACCCTGAGTACCTTTCCCGAAGTTTGCTTCCTAGCTGGTTAAACTCGGCATTCAGAGGCGAGATGAGAACAAACTTGCTCCGCGTGCGGCGAAGTGCCCTGATGCCCTGCCCTAAATGTTTGAGCTTCTGGCCAGCGTCAGGAAAGTACTTTGACACGTAGGAGTCTCACTTTTACTCCAAGCTGTCCCTGTTGGCTGAAGCAGTCGGCGTGTCTGTATCGCAGCCTGGGAGGCCGGGCGTTGGGGGAGTCTGCCAAGTGACTGGCCTCCATTTATAGCTAACTGAGAAACTGCGTCGAAGCTTTCGGGAGCCTCTTACAGGGAATGGTTGCAGTTCGGAATTGGAGACTGTGCTGGCAAACGTCAGCAGCTCCTCTCCCTCGGAGTGCTCTTGGTGTGCCGACTCCTAACAGCCAGCACAGTCCCCAGCTCGTGAACGGTCCCATTGCGAGCCGGTCTCGTCCATGAAAGAGCCACGTGCGGCTGAGCTCCAAGAGTCGGGCTCCACACCTGGAGCCTTTGGGACAGGGCAGTCCTGAGCCGATGTGCCCACCAGGGGACGCGACCAAAGTTTACGTACCACAGGAAAGCGCATCAAGGCCTCGTGTTCTCTCCATGAAATGAACGTGAGCTTGAAGGGTGATGCGTCAGCGTGCACCGTGAACAGCTCGCTGGTACGCCTGTCTTTGCCCCCTCTCACGGTCTCACGCACCCGGGCTCAGTTCCGTGCAGGAATGCTGAGTGGGAGCGCCAGCCTCGCTTCTGGACTCGAAAGCCTTCCACCCCCTAATGGCAGGTTGTGTGTGTCTCTCACGTGGGGGGAGGAATGAGGTCGCCCACAGAGGTTCTGCCATGAAAGATCTAAAGACGCACGCTGCTGAGGAGCTTGTTCCTCATGGAGCGTCCCCGAAGGCCAGAAGCATGCCGAAGGTCTCTTTCAAAGCTGCCGGACGCTCTGCCGTTCTAGGCCTGAGATAAGGACCTTGTGACGGCACTGTAACCCCGCGAGATTCAGGAGACATCGCCAGTGCGAGTGGCAATCCGGAAGGAGGAACCTTCAAGGCGGAGTGTCCTTTCCTGTACAAAACGGCGCCCAAGTGGCTGAGGCAGGGAGCATTTTCCTTCACAGAACCGGCATCCTCGTATGCCTGTGGGTTACTCTAAAGAAACGACACTGTGAGCAACCTCTTCGAAAAGGCCTTCGCAAGCGACTTGGAGACAACAGCAGCGCAGTGGAGGCACAGACCATTGTCCTAGAGAGCAGCACAGTGTCTCTAGCAGCGATCGCTTCCCGGAGGATACTTAAGCCACACCGAGATTCCAGCAGGGAGTTTTGCCTTATAGCAGTACAACTCACTCAAGAAAGAGGGATGAGGTGTAGGGCTAATCTACGTGCGCTCACGCTCTGTGTCCCCGAGAAGGTTTCACGGAGCAGAATGCATCACCGACCGCTACCACGTGTGTGCACCAAAGAAGCCCTGTGCCGTGGGTGTTCTCAGGCCGACAGCGAAGACCTAGGTGTGTGCTGCACCCGCGCCCGGTGGTTCACACGTTGCGTGACCCTGTGCCTTTTGAAGATGCTCAGAGCGGGTGGCACCTGCGTGCTGCGAGCGCAAGAGGTGTAGAGTGTAAAGGCCTTTCACACTGGAGGAAAGGCTTGCATCTCATGGAGAAAATGTGTACGTCGCCCGGGAGATGGAGGCGCGCTCTTGACACCATTTCCTCTGCCCGTTTCAAACACAAGTGTTTGTACTCGATCTGGGCTGCCTGGTGAAACGCTTGGCAGTCCGCATCACCCTGAGCACCTTTCCTGAAGTTTGATTCGTAGCTGGGTAAACTCGGGCTTCAGAGGCTTAGATGAGACCAAACGTGTTCAGCTTGTGGCGAAAGCCTTTGACCAGAGGCATATGTGCTTGTGCTTGGGGCGAGGGCTAGGCAAGAACGTTTACACACTGGGTTTTTATCTTTACCCTAAGCTGTCCCTTTTGGCTGCAGCAGGCGGAGGGAACCCGCGGAGAGAGAACAGCTGCGAAGTGGATGCACACAACAGTCACCTCGATACCAGCCCCGGGCTCCCAAGCAACGATCCTTCCCCGCAGGGTACTTAACCCACCCAGGGATTCAAGCAGGGAGTTCGCCTTGTCCAACTCGCACAGGAGACTGGCATGAGATGTAGGGCTCATCTACTTGCGTTCACACTACGTGGCCCGGAGAAGTTCTCACGGAGCCGAATCCAGCACCCTTCCTCCACCACGTGTGTACACAAAGGAGCGCTGGGCAGTGGGTGTTCTCAGGCCAAGAGAGAAGCCCTTGTTCTGTGCTGCACCTGCTGGGTGGTTCAAAGGTTTTCTGACCTTCCTGCTCTGGAAGCTTTTCAGAGCTGAGGCTACGCCTGGGCTGCGAAAGCAGAGAGGCGTAGAGGCCTTTCACACTGAAGGCGTGGGCCTGTTTCCCATGGGGAAAGTGTACGTCGCCCAACCCCCACTCCCACCCCACCCCACCCCACCCCACCCCACTCCAACCCACCCCCAGCTGGAGGCGTGCGGGTTGACACCATTTTGTCCTGCCCATGGAAAATACAAAGAGGCGTACACGATTTGGGCCGTCTGGTGAAAGAATTTTGAATCGGCGGCAACCTGAGTACCTTTCCCGAAGTTTGCTTCCTAGCTGGTTAAACTCGGCATTCAGAGGCGAGATGAGAACAAACTTGCTCCGCGTGCGGCGAAGTGCCCTGATGCCCTGCCCTAAATGTTTGAGCTTCTGGCCAGCGTCAGGCAAGTACTTTGACACGTAGGAGTCTCACTTTTACTCCAAGCTGTCCCTGTTGGCTGAAGCAGTCGGCGTGTCTGTATCGCAGCCTGGGAGGCCGGGCGTTGGGGGAGTCTGCCAAGTGACTGGCCTCCATTTATAGCTAACTGAGAAACTGCGTCGAAGCTTTCGGGAGCCTCTTACAGGGAATGGTTGCAGTTGGGAATTGGAGACTGTGCTGGCAAACGTCAGCAGCTCCTCTCCCTCGGAGGGCTCTTGGTGTGCCGACTCCTAACAGCCAGCACGGTCCCCAGCTCGTGAACTGTCCCATTGCGAGCCGGTCTCGTCCGTGAAAGAGCCACGTGAGGCTGAGCTCCAAGAGTCGGGCTCCACACCTGGAGCCTTTGGGACAGGGCAGTCCTGAGCCGATGTGCCCACCAGGGGACGCGACCAAAGTTTACGTACCACAGGAAAGCGCATCAAGGCCTCGTGTTCTCTCCATGAAATGAACGTGAGCTTGAAGGGTGATGCGTCAGCGTGCACCGTGAACAGCTCGCTGGTACTCCTGTCTTTGCCCCCTCTCACGGTCTCACGCACCCGGGCTCAGTTCCGTGCAGGAATGCTGAGTGGGAGCGCCAGCCTCGCTTCTGGACTCGAAAGCCTTCCACCCCCTAAAGGCAGGTTGTGTGTGTCTCTCACGTGGGGGGAGGAATGAGGTCGCCCACAGAGGTTCTGCCATGAAAGATCTAAAGACGCACGCTGCTGAGGAGCTTGTTCCTCATGGAGCGTCCCCGAAGGCCAGAAGCATGCCGAAGGTCTCTTTCAAAGCTGCCGGACGCTCTGCCGTTCTAGGCCTGAGATAAGGACCTTGTGACGGCACTGTAACCCCGCGAGATTCAGGAGACATCGCCAGTGCGAGTGGCAATCCGGAAGGAGGAACCTTCAAGGCGGAGTGTCCTTTCCTGTACAAAACGGCGCCCAAGTGGCTGAGGCAGGGAGCATTTTCCTTCACAGAACCGGCATCCTCGTATGCCTGTGGGTTACTCTAAAGAAACGACACTGTGAGCAACCTCTTCGAAAAGGCCTTCGCAAGCGACTTGGAGACAACAGCAGCGCAGTGGAGGCACAGACCATTGTCCTAGAGAGCAGCACAGTGTCTCTAGCAGCGATCGCTTCCCGGAGGATACTTAAGCCACACCGAGATTCCAGCAGGGAGTTTTGCCTTATAGCAGTACAACTCACTCAAGAAAGAGGGATGAGGTGTAGGGCTAATCTACGTGCGCTCACGCTCTGTGTCCCCGAGAAGGTTTCACGGAGCAGAATGCATCACTGACCGCTACCACGTGTGTGAACCAAAGAAGCCCTGTGCTGTGGGTGTTCTCAGGCCGACAGCGAAGACCTAGGTGTGTGCTGCACCCGCGCCCGGTGGTTCACACGTTGCGTGACCCTGTGCCTTTTGAAGATGCTCAGAGCGGGTGGCACCTGCGTGCTGCGAGCGCAAGAGGTGTAGAGTGTAAAGGCCTTTCACACTGGAGGAAAGGCTTGCATCTCATGGAGAAAATGTGTACGTCGCCCGGGAGATGGAGGCGCGCTCTTGACACCATTTCCTCTGCCCGTTTCAAACACAAGTGTTTGTACTCGATCTGGGCTGCCTGGTGAAACGCTTGGCAGTCCGCATCACCCTGAGCACCTTTCCTGAAGTTTGATTCGTAGCTGGGTAAACTCGGGCTTCAGAGGCTTAGATGAGACCAAACGTGTTCAGCTTGTGGCGAAAGCCTTTGACCAGAGGTATATGTGCTTGTGCTTGGGGCGAGGGCTAGGCAAGAACGTTTACACACTGGGTTTTTATCTTTACCCTAAGCTGTCCCTTTTGGCTGCAGCAGGCGGAGGGAACCCGCGGAGAGAGAACAGCTGCGAAGTGGATGCACACAACAGTCACCTCGATACCAGCCCCGGGCTCCCAAGCAACGATCCTTCCCCGCAGGGTACTTAACCCACCCAGGGATTCAAGCAGGGAGTTCGCCTTGTCCAACTCGCACAGGAGACTGGCATGAGATGTAGGGCTCATCTACTTGCGTTCACACTACGTGGCCCGGAGAAGTTCTCACGGAGCCGAATCCAGCACCCTTCCTCCACCACGTGTGTACACAAAGGAGCGCTGGGCAGTGGGTGTTCTCAGGCCAAGAGAGAAGCCCTTGTTCTGTGCTGCACCTGCTGGGTGGTTCAAAGGTTTTCTGACCTTCCTGCTCTGGAAGCTTTTCAGAGCTGAGGCTACGCCTGGGCTGCGAAAGCAGAGAGGCGTAGAGGCCTTTCACACTGAAGGCGTGGGCCTGTTTCCCATGGGGAAAGTGTACGTCGCCCAACCCCCACTCCCACCCCACCCCACCCCACCCCACCCCACTCCAACCCACCCCCAGCTGGAGGCGTGCGGGTTGACACCATTTTGTCCTGCTCATGGAAAATACAAAGAGGCGTACACGATTTGGGCTGTCTGGTGAGGGAATTTTGAATCGGTGGCACCCTGAGTACCTTTCCCGAAGTTTGCTTCCTAGCTGGTTAAACTCGGCATTCAGAGGCGAGATGAGAACAAACTTGCTCCGCGTGCGGCGAAGTGCCCTGATGCCCTGCCCTAAATGTTTGAGCTTCTGGCCAGCGTCAGGCAAGTACTTTGACACGTAGGAGTCTCCCTTTTACTCCAAGCTGTCCCTGTTGGCTGAAGCAGTCGGCGTGTCTGTATCGCAGCCTGGGAGGCCGGGCGTTGGGGGAGTCTGCCAAGTGACTGGCCTCCATTTATAGCTAACTGAGAAACTGCGTCGAAGCTTTCGGGAGCCTCTTAAAGGGAATGGTTGCAGTTCGGAATTGGAGACTGTGCTGGCAAACGTCAGCAGCTCCTCTCCCTCGGAGGGCTCTTGGTGTGCCGACTCCTAACAGCCAGCACGGTCCCCAGCTCGTGAACGGTCCCATTGCGAGCCGGTCTCGTCCGTGAAAGAGCCACGTGAGGCTGAGCTCCAAGAGTCGGGCTCCACACCTGGAGCCTTTGGGACAGGGCAGTCCTGAGCCGATGTGCCCACCAGGGGACGCGACCAAAGTTTACGTACCACAGGAAAGCGCATCAAGGCCTCGTGTTCTCTCCATGAAATGAACGTGAGCTTGAAGGGTGATGGGTCAGCGTGCACCGTGAACAGCTCGCTGGTACGCCTGTCTTTGCCCCCTCTCACGGTCTCACGCACCCGGGCTCAGTTCCGTGCAGGAATGCTGAGTGGGAGCGCCAGCCTCGCTTCTGGACTCGAAAGCCTTCCACCCCCTAATGGCAGGTTGTGTGTGTCTCTCACGTGGGGGGAGGAATGAGGTCGCCCACAGAGGTTCTGCCATGAAAGATCTAAAGACGCACGCTGCTGAGGAGCTTGTTCCTCATGGAGCGTCCCCGAAGGCCAGAAGCATGCCGAAGTTCTCTTTTAAAGCTGCCGGACGCTCTGCCGTTCTAGGCCTGAGATAAGGACCTTGTGACGGCACTGTAACCCCGCGAGATTCAGGAGACATCGCCAGTGCGAGTGGCAATCCGGAAGGAAGAACCTTCAAGGCGGAGTGTCCTTTCCTGTACAAAACGGCACCCAAGTGGCTGAGGCAGGGAGCATTTTCCTTCACAGAACCGGCATCCTCGTATGCCTGTGGGTTACTCTAAAGAAACGACACTGTGAGCAACCTCTTCGAAAAGGCCTTCGCAAGCGACTTGGAGACAACAGCAGCGCAGTGGAGGCACAGACCATTGTCCTAGAGAGCAGCACAGTGTCTCTAGCAGCGATCGCTTCCCGGAGGATACTTAAGCCACACCGAGATTCCAGCAGGGAGTTTTGCCTTATAGCAGTACAACTCACTCAAGAAAGAGGGATGAGGTGTAGGGCTAATCTACGTGCGCTCACGCTCTGTGTCCCCGAGAAGGTTTCACGGAGCAGAATGCATCACCGACCGCTACCACGTGTGTGCACCAAAGAAGCCCTGTGCCGTGGGTGTTCTCAGGCCGACAGCGAAGACCTAGGTGTGTGCTGCACCCGCGCCCGGTGGTTCACACGTTGCGTGACCCTGTGCCTTTTGAAGATGCTCAGAGCGGGTGGCACCTGCGTGCTGCGAGCGCAAGAGGTGTAGAGTGTAAAGGCCTTTCACACTGGAGGAAAGGCTTGCATCTCATGGAGAAAATGTGTACGTCGCCCGGGAGATGGAGGCGCGCTCTTGACACCATTTCCTCTGCCCGTTTCAAACACAAGTGTTTGTACTCGATCTGGGCTGCCTGGTGAAACGCTTGGCAGTCCGCATCACCCTGAGCACCTTTCCTGAAGTTTGATTCGTAGCTGGGTAAACTCGGGCTTCAGAGGCTTAGATGAGACCAAACGTGTTCAGCTTGTGGCGAAAGCCTTTGACCAGAGGCATATGTGCTTGTGCTTGGGGCGAGGGCTAGGCAAGAACGTTTACACAGTGGGTTTTTATCTTTACCCTAAGCTGTCCCTTTTGGCTGCAGCAGGCGGAGGGAACCCGCGGAGAGAGAACAGCTGCGAAGTGGATGCACACAACAGTCACCTCGATACCAGCCCCGGGCTCCCAAGCAACGATCCTTCCCCGCAGGGTACTTAACCCACCCAGGGATTCAAGCAGGGAGTTCGCCTTGTCCAACTCGCACAGGAGACTGGCATGAGATGTAGGGCTCATCTACTTGCGTTCACACTACGTGGCCCGGAGAAGTTCTCACGGAGCCGAATCCAGCACCCTTCCTCCACCACGTGTGTACACAAAGGAGCGCTGGGCAGTGGGTGTTCTCAGGCCAAGAGAGAAGCCCTTGTTCTGTGCTGCACCTGCTGGGTGGTTCAAAGGTTTTCTGACCTTCCTGCTCTGGAAGCTTTTCAGAGCTGAGGCTACGCCTGGGCTGCGAAAGCAGAGAGGCGTAGAGGCCTTTCACACTGAAGGCGTGGGCCTGTTTCCCATGGGGAAAGTGTACGTCGCCCAACCCCCACTCCCACCCCACCCCACCCCACTCCAACCCACCCCCAGCTGGAGGCGTGCGGGTTGACACCATTTTGTCCTGCCCATGGAAAATACAAAGAGGCGTACACGATTTGGGCCGTCTGGTGAAAGAATTTTGAATCGGCGGCACCCTGAGTACCTTTCCCGAAGTTTGCTTCCTAGCTGGTTAAACTCGGCATTCAGAGGCGAGATGAGAACAAACTTGCTCCGCGTGCGGCGAAGTGCCCTGATGCCCTGCCCTAAATGTTTGAGCTTCTGGCCAGCGTCAGGCAAGTACTTTGACACGTAGGAGTCTCACTTTTACTCCAAGCTGTCCCTGTTGGCTGAAGCAGTCGGCGTGTCTGTATCGCAGCCTGGGAGGCCGGGCGTTGGGGGAGTCTGCCAAGTGACTGGCCTCCATTTATAGCTAACTGAGAAACTGCGTCGAAGCTTTCGGGAGCCTCTTACAGGGAATGGTTGCAGTTGGGAATTGGAGACTGTGCTGGCAAACGTCAGCAGCTCCTCTCCCTCGGAGGGCTCTTGGTGTGCCGACTCCTAACAGCCAGCACGGTCCCCAGCTCGTGAACGGTCCCATTGCGAGCCGGTCTCGTCCGTGAAAGAGCCACATGAGGCTGAGCTCCAAGAGTCGGGCTCCACACCTGGAGCCTTTGGGACAGGGCAGTCCTGAGCCGATGTGCCCACCAGGGGACGCGACCAAAGTTTACGTACCACAGGAAAGCGCATCAAGGCCTCGTGTTCTCTCCATGAAATGAACGTGAGCTTGAAGGGTGATGCGTCAGCGTGCACCGTGAACAGCTCGCTGGTACGCCTGTCTTTGCCCCCTCTCACGGTCTCACGCACCCGGGCTCAGTTCCGTGCAGGAATGCTGAGTGGGAGCGCCAGCCTCGCTTCTGGACTCGAAAGCCTTCCACCCCCTAATGGCAGGTTGTGTGTGTCTCTCACGTGGGGGGAGGAATGAGGTCGCCCACAGAGGTTCTGCCATGAAAGATCTAAAGACGCACGCTGCTGAGGAGCTTGTTCCTCATGGAGCGTCCCCGAAGGCCAGAAGCATGCCGAAGGTCTCTTTCAAAGCTGCCGGATGCTCTGCCGTTCTAGGCCTGAGATAAGGACCTTGTGACGGCACTGTAACCCCGCGAGATTCAGGAGACATCGCCAGTGCGAGTGGCAATCCGGAAGGAGGAACCTTCAAGGCGGAGTGTCCTTTCCTGTACAAAACGGCGCCCAAGTGGCTGAGGCAGGGAGCATTTTCCTTCACAGAACCGGCATCCTCGTATGCCTGTGGGTTACTCTAAAGAAACGACACTGTGAGCAACCTCTTCGAAAAGGCCTTCGCAAGCGACTTGGAGACAACAGCAGCGCAGTGGAGGCACAGACCATTGTCCTAGAGAGCAGCACAGTGTCTCTAGCAGCGATCGCTTCCCGGAGGATACTTAAGCCACACCGAGATTCCAGCAGGGAGTTTTGCCTTATAGCAGTACAACTCACTCAAGAAAGAGGGATGAGGTGTAGGGCTAATCTACGTGCGCTCACGCTCTGTGTCCCCGAGAAGGTTTCACGGAGCAGAATGCATCACCGACCGCTACCACGTGTGTGCACCAAAGAAGCCCTGTGCCGTGGGTGTTCTCAGGCCGACAGCGAAGACCTAGGTGTGTGCTGCACCCGCGCCCGGTGGTTCACACGTTGTGTGACCCTGTGCCTTTTGAAGATGCTCAGAGCGGGTGGCACCTGCGTGCTGCGAGTGCAAGAGGTGTAGAGTGTAAAGGCCTTTCACACTGGAGGAAAGGCTTGCATCTCATGGAGAAAATGTGTACGTCGCCCGGGAGATGGAGGCGCGCTCTTGACACCATTTCCTCTGCCCGTTTCAAACACAAGTGTTTGTACTCGATCTGGGCTGCCTGGTGAAACGCTTGGCAGTCCGCATCACCCTGAGCACCTTTCCTGAAGTTTGATTCGTAGCTGGGTAAACTCGGGCTTCAGAGGCTTAGATGAGACCAAACGTGTTCAGCTTGTGGCGAAAGCCTTTGACCAGAGGCATATGTGCTTGTGCTTGGGGCGAGGGCTAGGCAAGAACGTTTACACACTGGGTTTTTATCTTTACCCTAAGCTGTCCC
The DNA here is from genome assembly GCF_937001465.1 of Orcinus orca. Lineage (NCBI taxonomy): Eukaryota > Metazoa > Chordata > Mammalia > Artiodactyla > Delphinidae > Orcinus > Orcinus orca. The sequence goes on along the minus strand of NW_026043860.1, from coordinate 531,918 downwards.
TTTTGGCTGCAGCAGGCGGAGGGAACCCGCGGAGAGAGAACAGCTGCGAAGTGGATGCACACAACAGTCACCTCGATACCAGCCCCGGGCTCCCAAGCAACGATCCTTCCCCGCAGGGTACTTAACCCACCCAGGGATTCAAGCAGGGAGTTCGCCTTGTCCAACTCGCACAGGAGACTGGCATGAGATGTAGGGCTCATCTACTTGCGTTCACACTACGTGGCCCGGAGAAGTTCTCACGGAGCCGAATCCAGCACCCTTCCTCCACCACGTGTGTACACAAAGGAGCGCTGGGCAGTGGGTGTTCTCAGGCCAAGAGAGAAGCCCTTGTTCTGTGCTGCACCTGCTGGGTGGTTCAAAGGTTTTCTGACCTTCCTGCTCTGGAAGCTTTTCAGAGCTGAGGCTACGCCTGGTCTGCGAAAGCAGAGAGGCGTAGAGGCCTTTCACACTGAAGGCGTGGGCCTGTTTCCCATGGGGAAAGTGTACGTCGCCCAACCCCCACTCCCACCCCACCCCACCCCACTCCAACCCACCCCCAGCTGGAGGCGTGCGGGTTGACACCATTTTGTCCTGCCCATGGAAAATACAAAGAGGCGTACACGATTTGGGCCGTCTGGTGAAAGAATTTTGAATCGGCGGCACCCTGAGTACCTTTCCCGAAGTTTGCTTCCTAGCTGGTTAAACTCGGCATTCAGAGGCGAGATGAGAACAAACTTGCTCCGCGTGCGGCGAAGTGCCCTGATGCCCTGCCCTAAATGTTTGAGCTTCTGGCCAGCGTCAGGCAAGTACTTTGACACGTAGGAGTCTCACTTTTACTCCAAGCTGTCCCTGTTGGCTGAAGCAGTCGGCGTGTCTGTATCGCAGCCTGGGAGGCCGGGCGTTGGGGGAGTCTGCCAAGTGACTGGCCTCCATTTATAGCTAACTGAGAAACTGCGTCGAAGCTTTCGGGAGCCTCTTACAGGGAATGGTTGCAGTTGGGAATTGGAGACTGTGCTGGCAAACGTCAGCAGCTCCTCTCCCTCGGAGGGCTCTTGGTGTGCCGACTCCTAACAGCCAGCACGGTCCCCAGCTCGTGAACGGTCCCATTGCGAGCCGGTCTCGTCCGTGAAAGAGCCACGTGAGGCTGAGCTCCAAGAGTCGGGCTCCACACCTGGAGCCTTTGGGACAGGGCAGTCCTGAGCCGATGTGCCCACCAGGGGACGCGACCAAAGTTTACGTACCACAGGAAAGCGCATCAAGGCCTCATGTTCTCTCCATGAAATGAACGTGAGCTTGAAGGGTGATGCGTCAGCGTGCACCGTGAACAGCTCGCTGGTACTCCTGTCTTTGCCCCCTCTCACGGTCTCACGCACCCGGGCTCAGTTCCGTGCAGGAATGCTGAGTGGGAGCGCCAGCCTCGCTTCTGGACTCGAAAGCCTTCCACCCCCTAATGGCAGGTTGTGTGTGTCTCTCACGTGGGGGGAGGAATGAGGTCGCCCACAGAGGTTCTGCCATGAAAGATCTAAAGACGCACGCTGCTGAGGAGCTTGTTCCTCATGGAGCGTCCCCGAAGGCCAGAAGCATGCCGAAGGTCTCTTTCAAAGCTGCCGGACGCTCTGCCGTTCTAGGCCTGAGATAAGGACCTTGTGACGGCACTGTAACCCCGCGAGATTCAGGAGACATCGCCAGTGCGAGTGGCAATCCGGAAGGAGGAACCTTCAAGGCGGAGTGTCCTTTCCTGTACAAAACGGCGCCCAAGTGGCTGAGGCAGGGAGCATTTTCCTTCACAGAACCGGCATCCTCGTATGCCTGTGGGTTACTCTAAAGAAACGACACTGTGAGCAACCTCTTCGAAAAGGCCTTCGCAAGCGACTTGGAGACAACAGCAGCGCAGTGGAGGCACAGACCATTGTCCTAGAGAGCAGCACAGTGTCTCTAGCAGCGATCGCTTCCCGGAGGATACTTAAGCCACACCGAGATTCCAGCAGGGAGTTTTGCCTTATAGCAGTACAACTCACTCAAGAAAGAGGGATGAGGTGTAGGGCTAATCTACGTGCGCTCACGCTCTGTGTCCCCGAGAAGGTTTCACGGAGCAGAATGCATCACCGACCGCTACCACGTGTGTGCACCAAAGAAGCCCTGTGCCGTGGGTGTTCTCAGGCCGACAGCGAAGACCTAGGTGTGTGCTGCACCCGCGCCCGGTGGTTCACACGTTGCGTGACCCTGTGCCTTTTGAAGATGCTCAGAGCGGGTGGCACCTGCGTGCTGCGAGCGCAAGAGGTGTAGAGTGTAAAGGCCTTTCACACTGGAGGAAAGGCTTGCATCTCATGGAGAAAATGTGTACGTCGCCCGGGAGATGGAGGCGCGCTCTTGACACCATTTCCTCTGCCCGTTTCAAACACAAGTGTTTGTACTCGATCTGGGCTGCCTGGTGAAACGCTTGGCAGTCCGCATCACCCTGAGCACCTTTCCTGAAGTTTGATTCGTAGCTGAGTAAACTCGGGCTTCAGAGGCTTAGATGAGACCAAACGTGTTCAGCTTGTGGCGAAAGCCTTTGACCAGAGGCATATGTGCTTGTGCTTGGGGCGAGGGCTAGGCAAGAACGTTTACACACTGGGTTTTTATCTTTACCCTAAGCTGTCCCTTTTGGCTGCAGCAGGCGGAGGGAACCCGCGGAGAGAGAACAGCTGCGAAGTGGATGCACACAACAGTCACCTCGATACCAGCCCCGGGCTCCCAAGCAACGATCCTTCCCCGCAGGGTAGTTAACCCACCCAGGGATTCAAGCAGGGAGTTCGCCTTGTCCAACTCGCACAGGAGACTGGCATGAGATGTAGGGCTCATCTACTTGCGTTCACACTACGTGGCCCGGAGAAGTTCTCACGGAGCCGAATCCAGCACCCTTCCTCCACCACGTGTGTACACAAAGGAGCGCTGGGCAGTGGGTGTTCTCAGGCCAAGAGAGAAGCCCTTGTTCTGTGCTGCACCTGCTGGGTGGTTCAAAGGTTTTCTGACCTTCCTGCTCTGGAAGCTTTTCAGAGCTGAGGCTACGCCTGGGCTGCGAAAGCAGAGAGGCGTAGAGGCCTTTCACACTGAAGGCGTGGGCCTGTTTCCCATGGGGAAAGTGTACGTCGCCCAACCCCCACTCCCACCCCACCCCACCCCACTCCAACCCACCCCCAGCTGGAGGCGTGCGGGTTGACACCATTTTGTCCTGCCCATGGAAAATACAAAGAGGCGTACACGATTTGGGCCGTCTGGTGAAAGAATTTTGAATCGGCGGCACCCTGAGTACCTTTCCCGAAGTTTGCTTCCTAGCTGGTTAAACTCGGCATTCAGAGGCGAGATGAGAACAAACTTGCTCCGCGTGCGGCGAAGTGCCCTGATGCCCTGCCCTAAATGTTTGAGCTTCTGGCCAGCGTCAGGCAAGTACTTTGACACGTAGGAGTCTCACTTTTACTCCAAGCTGTCCCTGTTGGCTGAAGCAGTCGGCGTGTCTGTATCGCAGCCTGGGAGGCCGGGCGTTGGGGGAGTCTGCCAAGTGACTGGCCTCCATTTATAGCTAACTGAGAAACTGCGTCGAAGCTTTCGGGAGCCTCTTACAGGGAATGGTTGCAGTTGGGAATTGGAGACTGTGCTGGCAAACGTCAGCAGCTCCTCTCCCTCGGAGGGCTCTTGGTGTGCCGACTCCTAACAGCCAGCACGGTCCCCAGCTCGTGAACGGTCCCATTGCGAGCCGGTCTCGTCCGTGAAAGAGCCACGTGAGGCTGAGCTCCAAGAGTCGGGCTCCACACCTGGAGCCTTTGGGACAGGGCAGTCCTGAGCCGATGTGCCCACCAGGGGACGCGACCAAAGTTTACGTACCACAGGAAAGCGCATCAAGGCCTCGTGTTCTCTCCATGAAATGAACGTGAGCTTGAAGGGTGATGCGTCAGCGTGCACCGTGAACAGCTCGCTGGTACTCCTGTCTTTGCCCCCTCTCACGGTCTCACGCACCCGGGCTCAGTTCCGTGCAGGAATGCTGAGTGGGAGCGCCAGCCTCGCTTCTGGACTCGAAAGCCTTCCACCCCCTAATGGCAGGTTGTGTGTGTCTCTCACGTGGGGGGAGGAATGAGGTCGCCCACAGAGGTTCTGCCATGAAAGATCTAAAGACGCACGCTGCTGAGGAGCTTGTTCCTCATGGAGCGTCCCCGAAGGCCAGAAGCATGCCGAAGGTCTCTTTCAAAGCTGCCGGACGCTCTGCCGTTCTAGGCCTGAGATAAGGACCTTGTGACGGCACTGTAACCCCGCGAGATTCAGGAGACATCGCCAGTGCGAGTGGCAATCCGGAAGGAGGAACCTTCAAGGCGGAGTGTCCTTTCCTGTACAAAACGGCGCCCAAGTGGCTGAGGCAGGGAGCATTTTCCTTCACAGAACCGGCATCCTCGTATGCCTGTGGGTTACTCTAAAGAAACGACACTGTGAGCAACCTCTTCGAAAAGGCCTTCGCAAGCGACTTGGAGACAACAGCAGCGCAGTGGAGGCACAGACCATTGTCCTAGAGAGCAGCACAGTGTCTCTAGCAGCGATCGCTTCCCGGAGGATACTTAAGCCACACCGAGATTCCAGCAGGGAGTTTTGCCTTATAGCAGTACAACTCACTCAAGAAAGAGGGATGAGGTGTAGGGCTAATCTACGTGCGCTCACGCTCTGTGTCCCCGAGAAGGTTTCACGGAGCAGAATGCATCACCGACCGCTACCACGTGTGTGCACCAAAGAAGCCCTGTGCTGTGGGTGTTCTCAGGCCGACAGCGAAGACCTAGGTGTGTGCTGCACCCGCTCCCGGTGGTTCACACGTTGCGTGACCCTGTGCCTTTTGAAGATGCTCAGAGCGGGTGGCACCTGCGTGCTGCGAGCGCAAGAGGTGTAGAGTGTAAAGGCCTTTCACACTGGAGGAAAGGCTTGCATCTCATGGAGAAAATGTGTACGTCGCCCGGGAGATGGAGGCGCGCTCTTGACACCATTTCCTCTGCCCGTTTCAAACACAAGTGTTTGTACTCGATCTGGGCTGCCTGGTGAAACGCTTGGCAGTCCGCATCACCCTGAGCACCTTTCCTGAAGTTTGATTCGTAGCTGGGTAAACTCGGGCTTCAGAGGCTTAGATGAGACCAAACGTGTTCAGCTTGTGGCGAAAGCCTTTGACCAGAGGCATATGTGCTTGTGCTTGGGGCGAGGGCTAGGCAAGAACGTTTACACACTGGGTTTTTATCTTTACCCTAAGCTGTCCCTTTTGGCTGCAGCAGGCGGAGGGAACCCGCGGAGAGAGAACAGCTGCGAAGTGGATGCACACAACAGTCACCTCGATACCAGCCCCGGGCTCCCAAGCAACGATCCTTCCCCGCAGGGTACTTAACCCACCCAGGGATTCAAGCAGGGAGTTCACCTTGTCCAACTCGCACAGGAGACTGGCATGAGATGTAGGGCTCATCTACTTGCGTTCACACTACGTGGCCCGGAGAAGTTCTCACGGAGCCGAATCCAGCACCCTTCCTCCACCACGTGTGTACACAAAGGAGCGCTGGGCAGTGGGTGTTCTCAGGCCAAGAGAGAAGCCCTTGTTCTGTGCTGCACCTGCTGGGTGGTTCAAAGGTTTTCTGACCTTCCTGCTCTGGAAGCTTTTCAGAGCTGAGGCTACGCCTGGGCTGCGAAAGCAGAGAGGCGTAGAGGCCTTTCACACTGAAGGCGTGGGCCTGTTTCCCATGGGGAAAGTGTACGTCGCCCAACCCCCACTCCCACCCCACCCCACCCCACCCCACCCCACTCCAACCCACCCCCAGCTGGAGGCGTGCGGGTTGACACCATTTTGTCCTGCTCATGGAAAATACAAAGAGGCGTACACGATTTGGGCCGTCTGGTGAAAGAATTTTGAATCGGCGGCACCCTGAGTACCTTTCCCGAAGTTTGCTTCCTAGCTGGTTAAACTCGGCATTCAGAGGCGAGATGAGAACAAACTTGCTCCGCGTGCGGCGAAGTGCCCTGATGCCCTGCCCTAAATGTTTGAGCTTCTGGCCAGCGTCAGGCAAGTACTTTGACACATAGGAGTCTCCCTTTTACTCCAAGCTGTCCCTGTTGGCTGAAGCAGTCGGTGTGTCTGTATCGCAGCCTGGGAGGCCGGGCATTGGGGGAGTCTGCCAAGTGACTGGCCTCCATTTATAGCTAACTGAGAAACTGCGTCGAAGCTTTCGGGAGCCTCTTACAGGGAATGGTTGCAGTTGGGAATTGGAGACTGTGCTGGCAAACGTCAGCAGCTCCTCTCCCTCGGAGTGCTCTTGGTGTGCCGACTCCTAACAGCCAGCACGGTCCCCAGCTCGTGAACGGTCCCATTGCGAGCCGGTCTCGTCCGTGAAAGAGCCACGTGAGGCTGAGCTCCAAGAGTCGGGCTCCACACCTGGATCCTTTGGGACAGGGCAGTCCTGAGCCGATGTGCCCACCAGGGGACGCGACCAAAGTTTACGTACCACAGGAAAGCGCATCAAGGCCTCGTGTTCTCTCCATGAAATGAACGTGAGCTTGAAGGGTGATGCGTCAGCGTGCACCGTGAACAGCTCGCTGGTACGCCTGTCTTTGCCCCCTCTCACGGTCTCACGCACCCGGGCTCAGTTCCGTGCAGGAATGCTGAGTGAGAGCGCCAGCCTCGCTTCTGGACTCGAAAGCCTTCCACCCCCTAATGGCAGGTTGTGTGTGTCTCTCACGTGGGGGGAGGAATGAGGTCGCCCACAGAGGTTCTGCCATGAAAGATCTAAAGACGCACGCTGCTGAGGAGCTTGTTCCTCATGGAGCGTCCCCGAAGGCCAGAAGCATGCCGAAGGTCTCTTTCAAAGCAGCCGGACGCTCTGCCATTCTAGGCCTGAGATAAGGACCTTGTGACGGCACTGTAACCCCGCGAGATTCAGTAGACATCGCCAGTGCGAGTGGCAATCCGGAAGGAGGAACCTTCAAGGCGGAGTGTCCTTTCCTGTACAAAACGGCGCCCAAGTGGCTGAGGCAGGGAGCATTTTCCTTCACAGAACCGGCACCCTCGTATGCCTGTGGGTTACTCTAAAGAAACGACACTGTGAGCAACCTCTTCGAAAAGGCCTTCGCAAGCGACTTGGAGACAACAGCAGCACAGTGGAGGCACAGACCATTGTCCTAGAGAGCAGCACAGTGTCTCTAGCAGCGATCGCTTCCCGGAGGATACTTAAGCCACACCAAGATTCCAGCAGGGAGTTTTGCCTTATAGAAGTACAACTCACTCAAGAAAGAGGGATGAGGTGTAGGGCTAATCTACGTGCGCTCACGCTCTGTGTCCCCGAGAAGGTTTCACGGAGCAGAATGCATCACCGACCGCTACCACGTGTGTGCACCAAAGAAGCCCTGTGCTGTGGGTGTTCTCAGGCCGACAGCGAAGACCTAGGTGTGTGCTACACCCGCGCCCGGTGGTTCACACGTTGCGTGACCCTGTGCCTTTTGAAGATGCTCAGAGCGGGTGGCACCTGCGTGCTGCGAGCGCAAGAGGTGTAGAGTGTAAAGGCCTTTCACACTGGAGGAAAGGCTTGCATCTCATGGAGAAAATGTGTACGTCGCCCGGGAGATGGAGGCGCGCTCTTGACACCATTTCCTCTGCCCGTTTCAAACACAAGTGTTTGTACTCGATCTGGGCTGCCTGGTGAAACGCTTGGCAGTCCGCATCACCCTGAGCACCTTTCCTGAAGTTTGATTCGTAGCTGGGTAAACTCGGGCTTCAGAGGCTTAGATGAGACCAAACGTGTTCAGCTTGTGGCGAAAGCCTTTGACCAGAGGCATATGTGCTTGTGCTTGGGGCGAGGGCTAGGCAAGAACGTTTACACAGTGGGTTTTTATCTTTACCCTAAGCTGTCCCTTTTGGCTGCAGCAGGCGGAGGGAACCCGCGGAGAGAGAACAGCTGCGAAGTGGATGCACACAACAGTCACCTCGATACCAGCCCCGGGCTCCCAAGCAACGATCCTTCCCCGCAGGGTACTTAACCCACCCAGGGATTCAAGCAGGGAGTTCGCCTTGTCCAACTCGCACAGGAGACTGGCATGAGATGTAGGGCTCATCTACTTGCGTTCACACTACGTGGCCCGGAGAAGTTCTCACGGAGCCGAATCCAGCACCCTTCCTCCACCACGTGTGTACACAAAGGAGCGCTGGGCAGTGGGTGTTCTCAGGCCAAGAGAGAAGCCCTTGTTCTGTGCTGCACCTGCTGGGTGGTTCAAAGGTTTTCTGACCTTCCTGCTCTGGAAGCTTTTCAGAGCTGAGGCTACGCCTGGTCTGCGAAAGCAGAGAGGCGTAGAGGCCTTTCACACTGAAGGCGTGGGCCTGTTTCCCATGGGGAAAGTGTACGTCGCCCAACCCCCACTCCCACCCCACCCCACCCCACCCCACCCCACTCCATCCCACCCCCAGCTGGAGGCGTGCGGGTTGACACCATTTTGTCCTGCCCATGGAAAATACAAAGAGGCGTACACGATTTGGGCCATCTGGTGAAAGAATTTTGAATCGGCGGCACCCTGAGTACCTTTCCCGAAGTTTGCTTCCTAGCTGGTTAAACTCGGCATTCAGAGGCGAGATGAGAACAAACTTGCTCCGCGTGCGGCGAAGTTCCTTGATGCCCTGCCCTAAATGTTTGAGCTTCTGGCCAGCGTCAGGCAAGTACTTTGACACGTAGGAGTCTCACTTTTACTCCAAGCTGTCCCTGTTGGCTGAAGCAGTCGGCGTGTCTGTATCGCAGCCTGGGAGGCCGGGCATTGGGGGAGTCTGCCAAGTGACTGGCCTCCATTTATAGCTAACTGAGAAACTGCGTCGAAGCTTTCGGGAGCCTCTTACAGGGAATGGTTGCAGTTGGGAATTGGAGACTGTGCTGGCAAACGTCAGCAGCTCCTCTCCCTCGGAGGGCTCTTGGTGTGCCGACTCCTAACAGCCAGCACGGTCCCCAGCTCGTGAACGGTCCCATTGCGAGCCGGTCTCGTCCGTGAAAGAGCCACGTGAGGCTGAGCTCCAACAGTCGGGCTCCACACCTGGAGCCTTTGGGACAGGGCAGTCCTGAGCCGATGTGCCCACCAGGGGACGCGACCAAAGTTTACGTACCACAGGAAAGCGCATCAAGGCCTCGTGTTCTCTCCATGAAATGAACGTGAGCTTGAAGGGTGATGCGTCAGCGTGCACCGTGAACAGCTCGCTGGTACGCCTGTCTTTGCCCCCTCTCACGGTCTCACGCACCCGGGCTCAGTTCCGTGCAGGAATGCTGAGTGGGAGCGCCAGCCTCGCTTCTGGACTCGAAAGCCTTCCACCCCCTAATGGCAGGTTGTGTGTGTCTCTCACGTGGGGGGAGGAATGAGGTCGCCCACAGAGGTTCTGCCATGAAAGATCTAAAGACGCACGCTGCTGAGGAGCTTGTTCCTCATGGAGCGTCCCCGAAGGCCAGAAGAATGCCGAAGGTCTCTTTCAAAGCTGCCGGACGCTCTGCCGTTCTAGGCCTGAGATAAGGACCTTGTGACGGCACTGTAACCCCGCGAGATTCAGGAGACATCGCCAGTGCGAGTAGCAATCCGGAAGGAAGAACCTTCAAGGCGGAGTGTCCTTTCCTGTACAAAACGGCGCCCAAGTGGCTGAGGCAGGGAGCATTTTCCTTCACAGAACCGGCATCCTCGTATGCCTGTGGGTTACTCTAAAGAAACGACACTGTGAGCAACCTCTTCGAAAAGGCCTTCGCAAGCGACTTGGAGACAACAGCAGCGCGGTGGAGGCACAGACCATTGTCCTAGAGAGCAGCACAGTGTCTCTAGCAGCGATCGCTTCCCGGAGGATACTTAAGCCACACCGAGATTCCAGCAGGGAGTTTTGCCTTGTAGCAGTACAACTCACTCAAGAAAGAGGGATGAGGTGTAGGGCTAATCTACGTGCGCTCACGCTCTGTGTCCCCGAGAAGGTTTCACGGAGCAGAATGCATCACCGACCGCTACCACGTGTGTGCACCAAAGAAGCCCTGTGCCGTGGGTGTTCTCAGGCCGACAGCGAAGACCTAGGTGTGTGCTGCACCCGCGCCCGGTGGTTCACACGTTGCGTGACCCTGTGCCTTTTGAAGATGCTCAGAGCGGGTGGCACCTGCGTGCTGCGAGCGCAAGAGGTGTAGAGTGTAAAGGCCTTTCACACTGGAGGAAAGGCTTGCATCTCATGGAGAAAATGTGTACGTCGCCCGGGAGATGGAGGCGCGCTCTTGACACCATTTCCTCTGCCCGTTTCAAACACAAGTGTTTGTACTCGATCTGGGCTGCCTGGTGAAACGCTTGGCAGTCCGCATCACCCTGAGCACCTTTCCTGAAGTTTGATTCGTAGCTGAGTAAACTCGGGCTTCAGAGGCTTAGATGAGACCAAACGTGTTCAGCTTGTGGCGAAAGCCTTTGACCAGAGGCATATGTGCTTGTGCTTGGGGCGAGGGCTAGGCAAGAACGTTTACACACTGGGTTTTTATCTTTACCCTAAGCTGTCCCTTTTGGCTGCAGCAGGCGGAGGGAACCCGCGGAGAGAGAACAGCTGCGAAGTGGATGCACACAACAGTCACCTCGATACCAGCCCCGGGCTCCCAAGCAACGATCCTTCCCCGCAGGGTAGTTAACCCACCCAGGGATTCAAGCAGGGAGTTCGCCTTGTCCAACTCGCACAGGAGACTGGCATGAGATGTAGGGCTCATCTACTTGCGTTCACACTACGTGGCCCGGAGAAGTTCTCACGGAGCCGAATCCAGCACCCTTCCTCCACCACGTGTGTACACAAAGGAGCGCTGGGCAGTGGGTGTTCTCAGGCCAAGAGAGAAGCCCTTGTTCTGTGCTGCACCTGCTGGGTGGTTCAAAGGTTTTCTGACCTTCCTGCTCTGGAAGCTTTTCAGAGCTGAGGCTACGCCTGGGCTGCGAAAGCAGAGAGGCGTAGAGGCCTTTCACACTGAAGGCGTGGGCCTGTTTCCCATGGGGAAAGTGTACGTCGCCCAACCCCCACTCCCACCCCACCCCACCCCACTCCAACCCACCCCCAGCTGGAGGCGTGCGGGTTGACACCATTTTGTCCTGCCCATGGAAAATACAAAGAGGCGTACACGATTTGGGCCGTCTGGTGAAAGAATTTTGAATCGGCGGCACCCTGAGTACCTTTCCCGAAGTTTGCTTCCTAGCTGGTTAAACTCGGCATTCAGAGGCGAGATGAGAACAAACTTGCTCCGCGTGCGGCGAAGTGCCCTGATGCCCTGCCCTAAATGTTTGAGCTTCTGGCCAGCGTCAGGCAAGTACTTTGACACGTAGGAGTCTCACTTTTACTCCAAGCTGTCCCTGTTGGCTGAAGCAGTCGGCGTGTCTGTATCGCAGCCTGGGAGGCCGGGCGTTGGGGGAGTCTGCCAAGTGACTGGCCTCCATTTATAGCTAACTGAGAAACTGCGTCGAAGCTTTCGGGAGCCTCTTACAGGGAATGGTTGCAGTTGGGAATTGGAGACTGTGCTGGCAAACGTCAGCAGCTCCTCTCCCTCGGAGGGCTCTTGGTGTGCCGACTCCTAACAGCCAGCACGGTCCCCAGCTCGTGAACGGTCCCATTGCGAGCCGGTCTCGTCCGTGAAAGAGCCACGTGAGGCTGAGCTCCAAGAGTCGGGCTCCACACCTGGAGCCTTTGGGACAGGGCAGTCCTGAGCCGATGTGCCCACCAGGGGACGCGACCAAAGTTTACGTACCACAGGAAAGCGCATCAAGGCCTCGTGTTCTCTCCATGAAATGAACGTGAGCTTGAAGGGTGATGCGTCAGCGTGCACCGTGAACAGCTCGCTGGTACTCCTGTCTTTGCCCCCTCTCACGGTCTCACGCACCCGGGCTCAGTTCCGTGCAGGAATGCTGAGTGGGAGCGCCAGCCTCGCTTCTGGACTCGAAAGCCTTCCACCCCCTAATGGCAGGTTGTGTGTGTCTCTCACGTGGGGGGAGGAATGAGGTCGCCCACAGAGGTTCTGCCATGAAAGATCTAAAGACGCACGCTGCTGAGGAGCTTGTTCCTCATGGAGCGTCCCCGAAGGCCAGAAGCATGCCGAAGGTCTCTTTCAAAGCTGCCGGACGCTCTGCCGTTCTAGGCCTGAGATAAGGACCTTGTGACGGCACTGTAACCCCGCGAGATTCAGGAGACATCGCCAGTGCGAGTGGCAATCCGGAAGGAGGAACCTTCAAGGCGGAGTGTCCTTTCCTGTACAAAACGGCGCCCAAGTGGCTGAGGCAGGGAGCATTTTCCTTCACAGAACCGGCATCCTCGTATGCCTGTGGGTTACTCTAAAGAAACGACACTGTGAGCAACCTCTTCGAAAAGGCCTTCGCAAGCGACTTGGAGACAACAGCAGCGCAGTGGAGGCACAGACCATTGTCCTAGAGAGCAGCACAGTGTCTCTAGCAGCGATCGCTTCCCGGAGGATACTTAAGCCACACCGAGATTCCAGCAGGGAGTTTTGCCTTATAGCAGTACAACTCACTCAAGAAAGAGGGATGAGGTGTAGGGCTAATCTACGTGCGCTCACGCTCTGTGTCCCCGAGAAGGTTTCACGGAGCAGAATGCATCACCGACCGCTACCACGTGTGTGCACCAAAGAAGCCCTGTGCTGTGGGTGTTCTCAGGCCGACAGCGAAGACCTAGGTGTGTGCTGCACCCGCTCCCGGTGGTTCACACGTTGCGTGACCCTGTGCCTTTTGAAGATGCTCAGAGCGGGTGGCACCTGCGTGCTGCGAGCGCAAGAGGTGTAGAGTGTAAAGGCCTTTCACACTGGAGGAAAGGCTTGCATCTCATGGAGAAAATGTGTACGTCGCCCGGGAGATGGAGGCGCGCTCTTGACACCATTTCCTCTGCCCGTTTCAAACACAAGTGTTTGTACTCGATCTGGGCTGCCTGGTGAAACGCTTGGCAGTCCGCATCACCCTGAGCACCTTTCCTGAAGTTTGATTCGTAGCTGGGTAAACTCGGGCTTCAGAGGCTTAGATGAGACCAAACGTGTTCAGCTTGTGGCGAAAGCCTTTGACCAGAGGCATATGTGCTTGTGCTTGGGGCGAGGGCTAGGCAAGAACGTTTACACACTGGGTTTTTATCTTTACCCTAAGCTGTCCCTTTTGGCTGCAGCAGGCGGAGGGAACCCGCGGAGAGAGAACAGCTGCGAAGTGGATGCACACAACAGTCACCTCGATACCAGCCCCGGGCTCCCAAGCAACGATCCTTCCCCGCAGGGTACTTAACCCACCCAGGGATTCAAGCAGGGAGTTCACCTTGTCCAACTCGCACAGGAGACTGGCATGAGATGTAGGGCTCATCTACTTGCGTTCACACTACGTGGCCCGGAGAAGTTCTCACGGAGCCGAATCCAGCACCCTTCCTCCACCACGTGTGTACACAAAGGAGCGCTGGGCAGTGGGTGTTCTCAGGCCAAGAGAGAAGCCCTTGTTCTGTGCTGCACCTGCTGGGTGGTTCAAAGGTTTTCTGACCTTCCTGCTCTGGAAGCTTTTCAGAGCTGAGGCTACGCCTGGGCTGCGAAAGCAGAGAGGCGTAGAGGCCTTTCACACTGAAGGCGTGGGCCTGTTTCCCATGGGGAAAGTGTACGTCGCCCAACCCCCACTCCCACCCCACCCCACCCCACCCCACCCCACTCCAACCCACCCCCAGCTGGAGGCGTGCGGGTTGACACCATTTTGTCCTGCTCATGGAAAATACAAAGAGGCGTACACGATTTGGGCCGTCTGGTGAAAGAATTTTGAATCGGCGGCACCCTGAGTACCTTTCCCGAAGTTTGCTTCCTAGCTGGTTAAACTCGGCATTCAGAGGCGAGATGAGAACAAACTTGCTCCGCGTGCGGCGAAGTGCCCTGATGCCCTGCCCTAAATGTTTGAGCTTCTGGCCAGCGTCAGGCAAGTACTTTGACACGTAGGAGTCTCCCTTTTACTCCAAGCTGTCCCTGTTGGCTGAAGCAGTCGGTGTGTCTGTATCGCAGCCTGGGAGGCCGGGCATTGGGGGAGTCTGCCAAGTGACTGGCCTCCATTTATAGCTAACTGAGAAACTGCGTCGAAGCTTTCGGGAGCCTCTTACAGGGAATGGTTGCAGTTGGGAATTGGAGACTGTGCTGGCAAACGTCAGCAGCTCCTCTCCCTCGGAGGGCTCTTGGTGTGCCGACTCCTAACAGCCAGCACGGTCCCCAGCTCGTGAACGGTCCCATTGCGAGCCGGTCTCGTCCGTGAAAGAGCCACGTGAGGCTGAGCTCCAAGAGTCGGGCTCCACACCTGGAGCCTTTGGGACAGGGCAGTCCTGAGCCGATGTGCCCACCAGGGGACGCGACCAAAGTTTACGTACCACAGGAAAGCGCATCAAGGCCTCGTGTTCTCTCCATGAAATGAACGTGAGCTTGAAGGGTGATGCGTCAGCGTGCACCGTGAACAGCTCGCTGGTACGCCTGTCTTTGCCCCCTCTCACGGTCTCACGCACCCGGGCTCAGTTCCGTGCAGGAATGCTGAGTGGGAGCGCCAGCCTCGCTTCTGGACTCGAAAGCCTTCCACCCCCTAATGGCAGGTTGTGTGTGTCTCTCACATGGGGGGAGGAATGAGGTCGCCCACAGAGGTTCTGCCATGAAAGATCTAAAGACGCACGGTGCTGAGGAGCTTGTTCCTCATGGAGCGTCCCCGAAGGCCAGAAGCATGCCGAAGGTCTCTTTCAAAGCTGCCGGACGCTCTGCCGTTCTAGGCCTGAGATAAGGACCTTGTGACGGCACTGTAACCCCGCGAGATTCAGGAGACATCGCCAGTGCGAGTGGCAATCCGGAAGGAAGAACCTTCAAGGCGGAGTGTCCTTTCCTGTACAAAACGGCGCCCAAGTGGCTGAGGCAGGGAGCATTTTCCTTCACAGAACCGGCATCCTCGTATGCCTGTGGGTTACTCTAAAGAAACGACACTGTGAGCAACCTCTTCAAAAAGGCCTTCGCAAGCGACTTGGAGACAACAGGAGCGCAGTGGAGGCACAGACCATTGTCCTAGAGAGCAGCACAGTGTCTCTAGCAGCGATCGCTTTCCAGAGGATACTTAAGCCATACCGAGATTCCAGCAGGGAGTTTTGCCTTATAGCAGTACAACTCACTCAAGAAAGAGGGATGAGGTGTAGGGCTAATCTACGTGCGCTCACGCTCTGTGTCCCCGAGAAGGTTTCACGGAGCAGAATGCATCACCGACCGCTACCACGTGTGTGCACCAAAGAAGCCCTGTGCTGTGGGTGTTCTCAGGCCGACAGCGAGGACCTAGATGTGTGCTACACCCGCGCCCGGTGGTTCACACGTTGCGTGACCCTGTGCCTTTTGAAGATGCTCAGAGCGGGTGGCACCTGCGTGCTGCGAGCGCAAGAGGTGTAGAGTGTAAAGGCCTTTCACACTGGAGGAAAGGCTTGCATCTCATGGAGAAAATGTGTACGTCGCCCGGGAGATGGAGGCGCGCTCTTGACACCATTTCCTCTGCCCGTTTCAAACACAAGTGTTTGTACTCGATCTGGGCTGCCTGGTGAAACGCTTGGCAGTCCGCATCACCCTGAGCACCTTTCCTGAAGTTTGATTCGTAGCTGGGTAAACTCGGGCTTCAGAGGCTTAGATGAGACCAAACGTGTTCAGCTTGTGGCGAAAGCCTTTGACCAGAGGCATATGTGCTTGTGCTTGGGGCGAGGGCTAGGCAAGAACGTTTACACACTGGGTTTTTATCTTTACCCTAAGCTGTCCCTTTTGGCTGCAGCAGGCGGAGGGAACCCGCGGAGAGAGAACAGCTGCGAAGTGGATGCACACAACAGTCACCTCGATACCAGCCCCGGGCTCCCAAGCAACGATCCTTCCCCGCAGGGTACTTAACCCACCCAGGGATTCAAGCAGGGAGTTCGCCTTGTCCAACTCGCACAGGAGACTGGCATGAGATGTAGGGCTCATCTACTTGCGTTCACACTACGTGGCCCGGAGAAGTTCTCACGGAGCCGAATCCAGCACCCTTCCTCCACCACGTGTGTACACAAAGGAGCGCTGGGCAGTGGGTGTTCTCAGGCCAAGAGAGAAACCCTTGTTCTGTGCTGCACCTGCTGGGTGGTTCAAAGGTTTTCTGACCTTCCTGCTCTGGAAGCTTTTCAGAGCTGAGGCTACGCCTGGTCTGCGAAAGCAGAGAGGCGTAGAGGCCTTTCACACTGAAGGCGTGGGCCTGTTTCCCATGGGGAAAGTGTACGTCGCCCAACCCCCACTCCCACCCCACTCCCACCCCACCCCACCCCACTCCAACCCACCCCCAGCTGGAGGCGTGCGGGTTGACACCATTTTGTCCTGCCCATGGAAAATACAAAGAGGCGTACACGATTTGGGCTGTCTGGTGAGAGAATTTTGAATCGGCGGCACCCTGAGTACCTTTCCCGAAGTTTGCTTCCTAGCTGGTTAAACTCGGCATTCAGAGGCGAGATGAGAACAAACTTGCTCCGCGTGCGGCGAAGTGCCCTGATGCCCTGCCCTAAATGTTTGAGCTTCTGGCCAGCGTCAGGCAAGTACTTTGACACGTAGGAGTCTCACTTTTACTCCAAGCTGTCCCTGTTGGCTGAAGCAGTCGGCGTGTCTGTATCGCAGCCTGGGAGGCCGGGCGTTGGGGGAGTCTGCCAAGTGACTGGCCTCCATTTATAGCTAACTGAGAAACTGCGTCGAAGCTTTCGGGAGCCTCTTACAGGGAATGGTTGCAGTTCGGAATTGGAGACTGTGCTGGCAAACGTCAGCAGCTCCTCTCCCTCGGAGGGCTCTTGGTGTGCC
This sequence comes from Orcinus orca, assembly GCF_937001465.1. Classification (NCBI taxonomy): domain Eukaryota; kingdom Metazoa; phylum Chordata; class Mammalia; order Artiodactyla; family Delphinidae; genus Orcinus; species Orcinus orca. The sequence goes on along the minus strand of NW_026043860.1, from coordinate 515,098 downwards.
GACTCCTAACAGCCAGCACGGTCCCCAGCTCGTGAACGGTCCCATTGCGAGCCGGTCTCGTCCGTGAAAGAGCCACATGAGGCTGAGCTCCAAGAGTCGGGCTCCACACCTGGAGCCTTTGGGACAGGGCAGTCCTGAGCCGATGTGCCCACCAGGGGACGCAACCAAAGTTTACGTACCACAGGAAAGCGCATCAAGGCCTCGTGTTCTCTCCATGAAATGAACGTGAGCTTGAAGGGTGATGCGTCAGCGTGCACCGTGAACAGCTCGCTGGTACGCCTGTCTTTGCCCCCTCTCACGGTCTCACGCACCCGGGCTCAGTTCAGTGCAGGAATGTTGAGTGGAGGTGCCAGCCTCGCTTCTGGACTCGAAAGCCTTCCACCCCCTAATGGCAGGTTGTGTGTGTCTCTCACGTGGGGGGAGGAATGAGGTCGCCCACAGAGGTTCTGCCATGAAAGATCTAAAGACGCACGCTGCTGAGGAGCTTGTTCCTCATGGAGCGTCCCCGAAGGCCAGAAGAATGCCGAAGGTCTCTTTCAAAGCTGCCGGACGCTCTGCCGTTCTAGGCCTGAGATAAGGACCTTGTGACGGCACTGTAACCCTGCGAGATTCAGGAGACATCGCCAGTGCGAGTGGCAATCCGGAAGGAAGAACCTTCAAGGCGGAGTGTCCTTTCCTGTACAAAACGGCGCCCAAGTGGCTGAGGCAGGGAGCATTTTCCTTCACAGAACCGGCATCCTCGTATGCCTGTGGGTTACTCTAAAGAAACGACACTGTGAGCAACCTCTTCGAAAAGGCCTTCGCAAGCGACTTGGAGACAACAGCAGCGCAGTGGAGGCACAGACCATTGTCCTAGAGAGCAGCACAGTGTCTCTAGCAGCGATCGCTTCCCGGAGGATACTTAAGCCACACCGAGATTCCAGCAGGGAGTTTTGCCTTATAGCAGTACAACTCACTCAAGAAAGAGGGATGAGGTGTAGGGCTAATCTACGTGCGCTCACGCTCTGTGTCCCCGAGAAGGTTTCACGGAGCAGAATGCATCACCGACCGCTACCACGTGTGTGCACCAAAGAAGCCCTGTGCCGTGGGTGTTCTCAGGCCGACAGCGAAGACCTAGGTGTGTGCTGCACCCGCGCCCGGTGGTTCACACGTTGCGTGACCCTGTGCCTTTTGAAGACGCTCAGAGCGGGTGGCACCTGCGTGCTGCGAGCGCAAGAGGTGTAGAGTGTAAAGGCCTTTCACACTGGAGGAAAGGCTTGCATCTCATGGAGAAAATGTGTACGTCGCCCAGGAGATGGAGGCGCGCTCTTGACACCATTTCCTCTGCCCGTTTCAAACACAAGTGTTTGTACTCGATCTGGGCTGCCTGGTGAAACGCTTGGCAGTCCGCATCACCCTGAGCACCTTTCCTGAAGTTTGATTCGTAGCTGGGTAAACTCGGGCTTCAGAGGCTTAGATGAGACCAAACGTGTTCAGCTTGTGGCGAAAGCCTTTGACCAGAGGCATATGTGCTTGTGCTTGGGGCGAGGGCTAGGCAAGAACGTTTACACACTGGGTTTTTATCTTTACCCTAAGCTGTCCCTTTTGGCTGCAGCAGGCGGAGGGAACCCGCGGAGAGAGAACAGCTGCGAAGTGGATGCACACAACAGTCACCTCAATACCAGCCCCGGGCTCCCAAGCAACGATCTTTCCCCGCAGGGTACTTAACCCACCCAGGGATTCAAGCAGGGAGTTCGCCTTGTCCAACTCGCACAGGAGACTGGCATGAGATGTAGGGCTCATCTACTTGCGTTCACACTACGTGGCCCGGAGAAGTTCTCACGGAGCCGAATCCAGCACCCTTCCTCCACCACGTGTGTACACAAAGGAGCGCTGGGCAGTGGGTGTTCTCAGGCCAAGAGAGAAGCCCTTGTTCTGTGCTGCACCTGCTGGGTGGTTCAAAGGTTTTCTGACCTTCCTGCTCTGGAAGCTTTTCAGAGCTGAGGCTACGCCTGGGCTGCGAAAGCAGAGAGGCGTAGAGGCCTTTCACACTGAAGGCGTGGGCCTGTTTCCCATGGGGAAAGTGTACGTCACCCAACCCCCACTCCCACCCCACCCCACCCCACCCCACCCCACTCCAACCCACCCCCAGCTGGAGGCGTGCGGGTTGACACCATTTTGTCCTGCCCATGGAAAATACAAAGAGGCGTACACGATTTGGGCTGTCTGGTGAAAGAATTTTGAATCGGCGGCACCCTGAGTACCTTTCCCGAAGTTTGCTTCCTAGCTGGTTAAACTCGGCATTCAGAGGCGAGATGAGAACAAACTTGCTCCGCGTGCGGCGAAGTGCCTTGATGCCCTGCCCTAAATGTTTGAGCTTCTGGCCAGCGTCAGGCAAGTACTTTGACACGTAGGAGTCTCACTTTTACTCCAAGCTGTCCCTGTTGGCTGAAGCAGTCGGCGTGTCTGTATCGCAGCCTGGGAGGCCGGGCGTTGGGGGAGTCTGCCAAGTGACTGCCCTCCATTTATAGCTAACTGAGAAACTGCGTCGAAGCTTTCGGGAGCCTCTTACAGGGAATGGTTGCAGTTCGGAATTGGAGACTGTGCTGGCAAACGTCAGCAGCTCCTCTCCCTCGGAAGGCTCTTGGTGTGCCGACTCCTAACAGCCAGCACGGTCCCCAGCTCGTGAACGGTCCCATTGCGAGCCGGTCTCGTCCGTGAAAGAGCCACGTGAGGCTGAGCTCCAAGAGTCGGGCTCCACACCTGGAGCCTTTGGGACAGGGCAGTCCTGAGCCGATGTGCCCACCAGGGGACGCGACCAAAGTTTACGTACCACAGGAAAGCGCATCAAGGCCTCGTGTTCTCTCCATGAAATGAACGTGAGCTTGAAGGGTGATGCGTCAGCGTGCACCGTGAACAGCTCGCTGGTACGCCTGTCTTTGCCCCCTCTCACGGTCTCACGCACCCGGGCTCAGTTCAGTGCAGGAATGTTGAGTGGAGGTGCCAGCCTCGCTTCTGGACTCGAAAGCCTTCCACCCCCTAATGGCAGGTTGTGTGTGTCTCTCACGTGGGGGGAGGAATGAGGTCGCCCACAGAGGTTCTGCCATGAAAGATCTAAAGACGCACGCTGCTGAGGAGCTTGTTCCTCATGGAGCGTCCCCGAAGGCCAGAAGAATGCCGAAGGTCTCTTTCAAAGCTGCCGGACGCTCTGCCGTTCTAGGCCTGAGATAAGGACCTTGTGACGGCACTGTAACCCTGCGAGATTCAGGAGACATCGCCAGTGCGAGTGGCAATCCGGAAGGAAGAACCTTCAAGGCGGAGTGTCCTTTCCTGTACAAAACGGCGCCCAAGTGGCTGAGGCAGGGAGCATTTTCCTTCACAGAACCGGCATCCTCGTATGCCTGTGGGTTACTCTAAAGAAACGACACTGTGAGCAACCTCTTCGAAAAGGCCTTCGCAAGCGACTTGGAGACAACAGCAGCGCAGTGGAGGCACAGACCATTGTCCTAGAGAGCAGCACAGTGTCTCTAGCAGCGATCGCTTCCCGGAGGATACTTAAGCCACACCGAGATTCCAGCAGGGAGTTTTGCCTTATAGCAGTACAACTCACTCAAGAAAGAGGGATGAGGTGTAGGGCTAATCTACGTGCGCTCACGCTCTGTGTCCCCGAGAAGGTTTCACGGAGCAGAATGCATCACCGACCGCTACCACGTGTGTGCACCAAAGAAGCCCTGTGCCGTGGGTGTTCTCAGGCCGACAGCGAAGACCTAGGTGTGTGCTGCACCCGCGCCCGGTGGTTCACACGTTGCGTGACCCTGTGCCTTTTGAAGACGCTCAGAGCGGGTGGCACCTGCGTGCTGCGAGCGCAAGAGGTGTAGAGTGTAAAGGCCTTTCACACTGGAGGAAAGGCTTGCATCTCATGGAGAAAATGTGTACGTCGCCCGGGAGATGGAGGCGCGCTCTTGACACCATTTCCTCTGCCCGTTTCAAACACAAGTGTTTGTACTCGATCTGGGCTGCCTGGTGAAACGCTTGGCAGTCCGCATCACCCTGAGCACCTTTCCTGAAGTTTGATTCGTAGCTGGGTAAACTCGGGCTTCAGAGGCTTAGATGAGACCAAACGTGTTCAGCTTGTGGCGAAAGCCTTTGACCAGAGGCATATGTGCTTGTGCTTGGGGCGAGGGCTAGGCAAGAACGTTTACACACTGGGTTTTTATCTTTACCCTAAGCTGTCCCTTTTGGCTGCAGCAGGCGGAGGGAACCCGCGGAGAGAGAACAGCTGCGAAGTGGATGCACACAACAGTCACCTCGATACCAGCCCCGGGCTCCCAAGCAACGATCTTTCCCCGCAGGGTACTTAACCCACCCAGGGATTCAAGCAGGGAGTTCGCCTTGTCCAACTCGCACAGGAGACTGGCATGAGATGTAGGGCTCATCTACTTGCGTTCACACTACGTGGCCCGGAGAAGTTCTCACGGAGCCGAATCCAGCACCCTTCCTCCACCACGTGTGTACACAAAGGAGCGCTGGGCAGTGGGTGTTCTCAGGCCAAGAGAGAAGCCCTTGTTCTGTGCTGCACCTGCTGGGTGGTTCAAAGGTTTTCTGACCTTCCTGCTCTGGAAGCTTTTCAGAGCTGAGGCTACGCCTGGGCTGCGAAAGCAGAGAGGCGTAGAGGCCTTTCACACTGAAGGCGTGGGCCTGTTTCCCATGGGGAAAGTGTACGTCACCCAACCCCCACTCCCACCCCACCCCACCCCACCCCACCCCACTCCAACCCACCCCCAGCTGGAGGCGTGCGGGTTGACACCATTTTGTCCTGCCCATGGAAAATACAAAGAGGCGTACACGATTTGGGCTGTCTGGTGAAAGAATTTTGAATCGGCGGCACCCTGAGTACCTTTCCCGAAGTTTGCTTCCTAGCTGGTTAAACTCGGCATTCAGAGGCGAGATGAGAACAAACTTGCTCCGCGTGCGGCGAAGTGCCTTGATGCCCTGCCCTAAATGTTTGAGCTTCTGGCCAGCGTCAGGCAAGTACTTTGACACGTAGGAGTCTCACTTTTACTCCAAGCTGTCCCTGTTGGCTGAAGCAGTCGGCGTGTCTGTATCGCAGCCTGGGAGGCCGGGCGTTGGGGGAGTCTGCCAAGTGACTGCCCTCCATTTATAGCTAACTGAGAAACTGCGTCGAAGCTTTCGGGAGCCTCTTACAGGGAATGGTTGCAGTTCGGAATTGGAGACTGTGCTGGCAAACGTCAGCAGCTCCTCTCCCTCGGAGGGCTCTTGGTGTGCCGACTCCTAACAGCCAGCACGGTCCCCAGCTCGTGAACGGTCCCATTGCGAGCCGGTCTCGTCCGTGAAAGAGCCACGTGAGGCTGAGCTCCAAGAGTCGGGCTCCACACCTGGAGCCTTTGGGACAGGGCAGTCCTGAGCCGATGTGCCCACCAGGGGACGCGACCAAAGTTTACGTACCACAGGAAAGCGCATCAAGGCCTCGTGTTCTCTCCATGAAATGAACGTGAGCTTGAAGGGTGATGCGTCAGCGTGCACCGTGAACAGCTCGCTGGTACGCCTGTCTTTGCCCCCTCTCACGGTCTCACGCACCCGGGCTCAGTTCCGTGCAGGAATGCTGAGTGGGAGCGCCAGCCTCGCTTCTGGACTCGAAAGCCTTCCACCCCCTAATGGCAGGTTGTGTGTGTCTCTCACGTGGGGGGAGGAATGAGGTCGCCCACAGAGGTTCTGCCATGAAAGATCTAAAGACGCACGCTGCTGAGGAGCTTGTTCCTCATGGAGCGTCCCCGAAGGCCAGAAGCATGCCGAAGGTCTCTTTCAAAGCTGCCGGACGCTCTGCCGTTCTAGGCCTGAGATAAGGACCTTGTGACGGCACTGTAACCCCGCGAGATTCAGGAGACATCGCCAGTGCGAGTGGCAATCCGGAAGGAAGAACCTTCAAGGCGGAGTGTCCTTTCCTGTACAAAACGGCGCCCAAGTGGCTGAGGCAGGGAGCATTTTCCTTCACAGAACCGGCATCCTCGTATGCCTGTGGGTTACTCTAAAGAAACGACACTGTGAGCAACCTCTTCGAAAAGGCCTTCGCAAGCGACTTGGAGACAACAGCAGCGCAGTGGAGGCACAGACCATTGTCCTAGAGAGCAGCACAGGGTCTCTAGCAGCGATCGCTTCCCGGAGGATACTTAAGCCACACCGAGATTCCAGCAGGGAGTTTTGCCTTATAGCAGTACAACTCACTCAAGAAAGAGGGATGAGGTGTAGGGCTAATCTACGTGCGCTCACGCTCTGTGTCCCCGAGAAGGTTTCACGGAGCAGAATGCATCACCGACCGCTACCACGTGTGTGCACCAAAGAAGCCCTGTGCCGTGGGTGTTCTCAGGCCGACAGCGAAGACCTAGGTGTGTGCTGCACCCGCGCCCGGTGGTTCACACGTTGCGTGACCCTGTGCCTTTTGAAGACGCTCAGAGCGGGTGGCACCTGCGTGCTGCGAGCGCAAGAGGTGTAGAGTGTAAAGGCCTTTCACACTGGAGGAAAGGCTTGCATCTCATGGAGAAAATGTGTACGTCGCCCGGGAGATGGAGGCGCGCTCTTGACACCATTTCCTCTGCCCGTTTCAAACACAAGTGTTTGTACTCGATCTGGGCTGCCTGGTGAAACGCTTGGCAGTCCGCATCACCCTGAGCACCTTTCCTGAAGTTTGATTCGTAGCTGGGTAAACTCGGGCTTCAGAGGCTTAGATGAGACCAAACGTGTTCAGCTTGTGGTGAAAGCCTTTGACCAGAGGCATATAAGCTTGTGCTTGGGGCGAGGGCTAGGCAAGAACGTTTACACACTGGGTTTTTATCTTTACCCTAAGCTGTCCCTTTTGGCTGCAGCAGGCGGAGGGAACCCGCGGAGAGAGAACAGCTGCGAAGTGGATGCACACAACAGTCACCTCGATACCAGCCCCGGGCTCCCAAGCAACGATCCTTCCCCGCAGGGTACTTAACCCACCCAGGGATTCAAGCAGGGAGTTCGCCTTGTCCAACTCGCACAGGAGACTGGCATGAGATGTAGGGCTCATCTACTTGCGTTCACACTACGTGGCCCGGAGAAGTTCTCACGGAGCCGAATCCAGCACCCTTCCTCCACCACGTGTGTACACAAAGGAGCGCTGGGCAGTGGGTGTTCTCAGGCCAAGAGAGAAGCCCTTGTTCTGTGCTGCACCTGCTGGGTGGTTCAAAGGTTTTCTGACCTTCCTGCTCTGGAAGCTTTTCAGAGCTGAGGCTACGCCTGGTCTGCGAAAGCAGAGAGGCGTAGAGGCCTTTCACACTGAAGGCGTGGGCCTGTTTCCCATGGGGAAAGTGTACGTCGCCCAACCCCCACTCCCACCCCACTCCCACCCCACCCCACCCCACTCCAACCCACCCCCAGCTGGAGGCGTGCGGGTTGACACCATTTTGTCCTGCCCATGGAAAATACAAAGAGGCGTACACGATTTGGGCTGTCTGGTGAGAGAATTTTGAATCGGCGGCACCCTGAGTACCTTTCCCGAAGTTTGCTTCCTAGCTGGTTAAACTCGGCATTCAGAGGCGAGATGAGAACAAACTTGCTCCGCGTGCGGCGAAGTGCCCTGATGCCCTGCCCTAAATGTTTGAGCTTCTGGCCAGCGTCAGGCAAGTACTTTGACACGTAGGAGTCTCACTTTTACTCCAAGCTGTCCCTGTTGGCTGAAGCAGTCGGCGTGTCTGTATCGCAGCCTGGGAGGCCGGGCGTTGGGGGAGTCTGCCAAGTGACTGGCCTCCATTTATAGCTAACTGAGAAACTGCGTCGAAGCTTTCGGGAGCCTCTTACAGGGAATGGTTGCAGTTCGGAATTGGAGACTGTGCTGGCAAACGTCAGCAGCTCCTCTCCCTCGGAGGGCTCTTGGTGTGCCGACTCCTAACAGCCAGCACGGTCCCCAGCTCGTGAACGGTCCCATTGCGAGCCGGTCTCGTCCGTGAAAGAGCCACATGAGGCTGAGCTCCAAGAGTCGGGCTCCACACCTGGAGCCTTTGGGACAGGGCAGTCCTGAGCCGATGTGCCCACCAGGGGACGCAACCAAAGTTTACGTACCACAGGAAAGCGCATCAAGGCCTCGTGTTCTCTCCATGAAATGAACGTGAGCTTGAAGGGTGATGCGTCAGCGTGCACCGTGAACAGCTCGCTGGTACGCCTGTCTTTGCCCCCTCTCACGGTCTCACGCACCCGGGCTCAGTTCAGTGCAGGAATGTTGAGTGGAGGTGCCAGCCTCGCTTCTGAACTCGAAAGCCTTCCACCCCCTAATGGCAGGTTGTGTGTGTCTCTCACGTGGGGGGAGGAATGAGGTCGCCCACAGAGGTTCTGCCATGAAAGATCTAAAGACGCACGCTGCTGAGGAGCTTGTTCCTCATGGAGCGTCCCCGAAGGCCAGAAGAATGCCGAAGGTCTCTTTCAAAGCTGCCGGACGCTCTGCCGTTCTAGGCCTGAGATAAGGACCTTGTGACGGCACTGTAACCCTGCGAGATTCAGGAGACATCGCCAGTGCGAGTGGCAATCCGGAAGGAAGAACCTTCAAGGCGGAGTGTCCTTTCCTGTACAAAACGGCGCCCAAGTGGCTGAGGCAGGGAGCATTTTCCTTCACAGAACCGGCATCCTCGTATGCCTGTGGGTTACTCTAAAGAAACGACACTGTGAGCAACCTCTTCGAAAAGGCCTTCGCAAGCGACTTGGAGACAACAGCAGCGCAGTGGAGGCACAGACCATTGTCCTAGAGAGCAGCACAGTGTCTCTAGCAGCGATCGCTTCCCGGAGGATACTTAAGCCACACCGAGATTCCAGCAGGGAGTTTTGCCTTATAGCAGTACAACTCACTCAAGAAAGAGGGATGAGGTGTAGGGCTAATCTACGTGCGCTCACGCTCTGTGTCCCCAAGAAGGTTTCACGGAGCAGAATGCATCACCGACCGCTACCACGTGTGTGCACCAAAGAAGCCCTGTGCCGTGGGTGTTCTCAGGCCGACAGCGAAGACCTAGGTGTGTGCTGCACCCGCGCCCGGTGGTTCACACGTTGCGTGACCCTGTGCCTTTTGAAGACGCTCAGAGCGGGTGGCACCTGCGTGCTGCGAGCGCAAGAGGTGTAGAGTGTAAAGGCCTTTCACACTGGAGGAAAGGCTTGCATCTCATGGAGAAAATGTGTACGTCGCCCGGGAGATGGAGGCGCGCTCTTGACACCATTTCCTCTGCCCGTTTCAAACACAAGTGTTTGTACTCGATCTGGGCTGCCTGGTGAAACGCTTGGCAGTCCGCATCACCCTGAGCACCTTTCCTGAAGTTTGATTCGTAGCTGGGTAAACTCGGGCTTCAGAGGCTTAGATGAGACCAAACGTGTTCAGCTTGTGGCGAAAGCCTTTGACCAGAGGCATATGTGCTTGTGCTTGGGGCGAGGGCTAGGCAAGAACGTTTACACACTGGGTTTTTATCTTTACCCTAAGCTGTCCCTTTTGGCTGCAGCAGGCGGAGGGAACCCGCGGAGAGAGAACAGCTGCGAAGTGGATGCACACAACAGTCACCTCGATACCAGCCCCGGGCTCCCAAGCAACGATCTTTCCCCGCAGGGTACTTAACCCACCCAGGGATTCAAGCAGGGAGTTCGCCTTGTCCAACTCACACAGGAGACTGGCATGAGATGTAGGGCTCATCTACTTGCGTTCACACTACGTGGCCCGGAGAAGTTCTCACGGAGCCGAATCCAGCACCCTTCCTCCACCACGTGTGTACACAAAGGAGCGCTGGGCAGTGGGTGTTCTCAGGCCAAGAGAGAAGCCCTTGTTCTGTGCTGCACCTGCTGGGTGGTTCAAAGGTTTTCTGACCTTCCTGCTCTGGAAGCTTTTCAGAGCTGAGGCTACGCCTGGGCTGCGAAAGCAGAGAGGCGTAGAGGCCTTTCACACTGAAGGCGTGGGCCTGTTTCCCATGGGGAAAGTGTACGTCGCCCAACCCCCACTCCCACCCCACCCCACCCCACCCCACCCCACTCCAACCCACCCCCAGCTGGAGGCGTGCGGGTTGACACCATTTTGTCCTGCCCATGGAAAATACAAAGAGGCGTACACGATTTGGGCTGTCTGGTGAGAGAATTTTGAATCGGCGGCACCCTGAGTACCTTTCCCGAAGTTTGCTTCCTAGCTGGTTAAACTCGGCATTCAGAGGCGAGATGAGAACAAACTTGCTCCGCGTGCGGCGAAGTGCCCTGATGCCCTGCCCTAAATGTTTGAGCTTCTGGCCAGCGTCAGGCAAGTACTTTGACACGTAGGAGTCTCACTTTTACTCCAAGCTGTCCCTGTTGGCTGAAGCAGTCGGCGTGTCTGTATCGCAGCCTGGGAGGCCGGGCGTTGGGGGAGTCTGCCAAGTGACTGGCCTCCATTTATAGCTAACTGAGAAACTGCGTCAAAGCTTTCGGGAGCCTCTTACAGGGAATGGTTGCAGTTCGGAATTGGAGACTGTGCTGGCAAACGTCAGCAGCTCCTCTCCCTCGGAGGGCTCTTGGTGTGCCGACTCCTAACAGCCAGCACGGTCCCCAGCTCGTGAACGGTCCCATTGCGAGCCGGTCTCGTCCGTGAAAGAGCCACATGAGGCTGAGCTCCAAGAGTCGGGCTCCACACCTGGAGCCTTTGGGACAGGGCAGTCCTGAGCCGATGTGCCCACCAGGGGACGCAACCAAAGTTTACGTACCACAGGAAAGCGCATCAAGGCCTCGTGTTCTCTCCATGAAATGAACGTGAGCTTGAAGGGTGATGCGTCAGCGTGCACCGTGAACAGCTCGCTGGTACGCCTGTCTTTGCCCCCTCTCACGGTCTCACGCACCCGGGCTCAGTTCAGTGCAGGAATGTTGAGTGGAGGTGCCAGCCTCGCTTCTGAACTCGAAAGCCTTCCACCCCCTAATGGCAGGTTGTGTGTGTCTCTCACGTGGGGGGAGGAATGAGGTCGCCCACAGAGGTTCTGCCATGAAAGATCTAAAGACGCACGCTGCTGAGGAGCTTGTTCCTCATGGAGCGTCCCCGAAGGCCAGAAGAATGCCGAAGGTCTCTTTCAAAGCTGCCGGACGCTCTGCCGTTCTAGGCCTGAGATAAGGACCTTGTGACGGCACTGTAACCCTGCGAGATTCAGGAGACATCGCCAGTGCGAGTGGCAATCCGGAAGGAAGAACCTTCAAGGCGGAGTGTCCTTTCCTGTACAAAACGGCGCCCAAGTGGCTGAGGCAGGGAGCATTTTCCTTCACAGAACCGGCATCCTCGTATGCCTGTGGGTTACTCTAAAGAAACGACACTGTGAGCAACCTCTTCGAAAAGGCCTTCGCAAGCGACTTGGAGACAACAGCAGCGCAGTGGAGGCACAGACCATTGTCCTAGAGAGCAGCACAGTGTCTCTAGCAGCGATCGCTTCCCGGAGGATACTTAAGCCACACCGAGATTCCAGCAGGGAGTTTTGCCTTATAGCAGTACAACTCACTCAAGAAAGAGGGATGAGGTGTAGGGCTAATCTACGTGCGCTCACGCTCTGTGTCCCCAAGAAGGTTTCACGGAGCAGAATGCATCACCGACCGCTACCACGTGTGTGCACCAAAGAAGCCCTGTGCCGTGGGTGTTCTCAGGCCGACAGCGAAGACCTAGGTGTGTGCTGCACCCGCGCCCGGTGGTTCACACGTTGCGTGACCCTGTGCCTTTTGAAGACGCTCAGAGCGGGTGGCACCTGCGTGCTGCGAGCGCAAGAGGTGTAGAGTGTAAAGGCCTTTCACACTGGAGGAAAGGCTTGCATCTCATGGAGAAAATGTGTACGTCGCCCGGGAGATGGAGGCGCGCTCTTGACACCATTTCCTCTGCCCGTTTCAAACACAAGTGTTTGTACTCGATCTGGGCTGCCTGGTGAAACGCTTGGCAGTCCGCATCACCCTGAGCACCTTTCCTGAAGTTTGATTCGTAGCTGGGTAAACTCGGGCTTCAGAGGCTTAGATGAGACCAAACGTGTTCAGCTTGTGGCGAAAGCCTTTGACCAGAGGCATATGTGCTTGTGCTTGGGGCGAGGGCTAGGCAAGAACGTTTACACACTGGGTTTTTATCTTTACCCTAAGCTGTCCCTTTTGGCTGCAGCAGGCGGAGGGAACCCGCGGAGAGAGAACAGCTGCGAAGTGGATGCACACAACAGTCACCTCGATACCAGCCCCGGGCTCCCAAGCAACGATCTTTCCCCGCAGGGTACTTAACCCACCCAGGGATTCAAGCAGGGAGTTCGCCTTGTCCAACTCACACAGGAGACTGGCATGAGATGTAGGGCTCATCTACTTGCGTTCACACTACGTGGCCCGGAGAAGTTCTCACGGAGCCGAATCCAGCACCCTTCCTCCACCACGTGTGTACACAAAGGAGCGCTGGGCAGTGGGTGTTCTCAGGCCAAGAGAGAAGCCCTTGTTCTGTGCTGCACCTGCTGGGTGGTTCAAAGGTTTTCTGACCTTCCTGCTCTGGAAGCTTTTCAGAGCTGAGGCTACGCCTGGGCTGCGAAAGCAGAGAGGCGTAGAGGCCTTTCACACTGAAGGCGTGGGCCTGTTTCCCATGGGGAAAGTGTACGTCGCCCAACCCCCACTCCCACCCCACCCCACCCCACCCCACCCCACTCCAACCCACCCCCAGCTGGAGGCGTGCGGGTTGACACCATTTTGTCCTGCCCATGGAAAATACAAAGAGGCGTACACGATTTGGGCTGTCTGGTGAGAGAATTTTGAATCGGCGGCACCCTGAGTACCTTTCCCGAAGTTTGCTTCCTAGCTGGTTAAACTCGGCATTCAGAGGCGAGATGAGAACAAACTTGCTCCGCGTGCGGCGAAGTGCCCTGATGCCCTGCCCTAAATGTTTGAGCTTCTGGCCAGCGTCAGGCAAGTACTTTGACACGTAGGAGTCTCACTTTTACTCCAAGCTGTCCCTGTTGGCTGAAGCAGTCGGCGTGTCTGTATCGCAGCCTGGGAGGCCGGGCGTTGGGGGAGTCTGCCAAGTGACTGGCCTCCATTTATAGCTAACTGAGAAACTGCGTCGAAGCTTTCGGGAGCCTCTTACAGGGAATGGTTGCAGTTCGGAATTGGAGACTGTGCTGGCAAACGTCAGCAGCTCCTCTCCCTCGGAGGGCTCTTGGTGTGCCGACTCCTAACAGCCAGCACGGTCCCCAGCTCGTGAACGGTCCCATTGCGAGCCGGTCTCGTCCGTGAAAGAGTCACATGAGGCTGAGCTCCAAGAGTCGGGCTCCACACCTGGAGCCTTTGGGACAGGGCAGTCCTGAGCCGATGTGCCCACCAGGGGACGCGACCAAAGTTTACGTACCACAGGAAAGCGCATCAAGGCCTCGTGTTCTCTCCATGAAATGAACGTGAGCTTGAAGGGTGATGCGTCAGCGTGCACCGTGAACAGCTCGCTGGTACGCCTGTCTTTGCCCCCTCTCACGGTCTCACGCACCCGGGCTCAGTTCAGTGCAGGAATGTTGAGTGGAGGTGCCAGCCTCGCTTCTGGACTCGAAAGCCTTCCACCCCCTAATGGCAGGTTGTGTGTGTCTCTCACGTGGGGGGAGGAATGAGGTCGCCCACAGAGGTTCTGCCATGAAAGATCTAAAGACGCACGCTGCTGAGGAGCTTGTTCCTCATGGAGCGTCCCCGAAGGCCAGAAGAATGCCGAAGGTCTCTTTCAAAGCTGCCGGACGCTCTGCCGTTCTAGGCCTGAGATAAGGACCTTGTGACGGCACTGTAACACTGCGAGATTCAGGAGACATCGCCAGTGCGAGTGGCAATCCGGAAGGAAGAACCTTCAAGGCGGAGTGTCCTTTCCTGTACAAAACGGCGCCCAAGTGGCTGAGGCAGGGAGCATTTTCCTTCACAGAACCGGCATCCTCGTATGCCTGTGGGTTACTCTAAAGAAACGACACTGTGAGCAACCTCTTCGAAAAGGCCTTCGCAAGCGACTTGGAGACAACAGCAGCGCAGTGGAGGCACAGACCATTGTCCTAGAGAGCAGCACAGTGTCTCTAGCAGCGATCGCTTCCCGGAGGATACTTAAGCCACACCGAGATTCCAGCAGGGAGTTTTGCCTTATAGCAGTACAACTCACTCAAGAAAGAGGGATGAGGTGTAGGGCTAATCTACGTGCGCTCACGCTCTGTGTCCCCGAGAAGGTTTCACGGAGCAGAATGCATCACCGACCGCTACCACGTGTGTGCACCAAAGAAGCCCTGTGCCGTGGGTGTTCTCAGGCCGACAGCGAAGACCTAGGTGTGTGCTGCACCCGCGCCCGGTGGTTCACACGTTGCGTGACCCTGTGCCTTTTGAAGATGCTCAGAGCGGGTGGCACCTGCGTGCTGCGAGCGCAAGAGGTGTAGAGTGTAAAGGCCTTTCACACTGGAGGAAAGGCTTGCATCTCATGGAGAAAATGTGTACGTCGCCCGGGAGATGGAGGCGCGCTCTTGACACCATTTCCTCTGCCCGTTTCAAACACAAGTGTTTGTACTCGATCTGGGCTGCCTGGTGAAACGCTTGGCAGTCCGCATCACCCTGAGCACCTTTCCTGAAGTTTGATTCGTAGCTGGGTAAACTCGGGCTTCAGAGGCTTAGATGAGACCAAACGTGTTCAGCTTGTGGCGAAAGCCTTTGACCAGAGGCATATGTGCTTGTGCTTGGGGCGAGGGCTAGGCAAGAACGTTTACACACTGGGTTTTTATCTTTACCCTAAGCTGTCCCTTTTGGCTGCAGCAGGTGGAGGGAACCCGCGGAGAGAGAACAGCTGCGAAGTGGATGCACACAACAGTCACCTCGATACCAGCCCCGGGCTCCCAAGCAACGATCCTTCCCCGCAGGGTACTTAACCCACCCAGGGATTCAAGCAGGGAGTTCGCCTTGTCCAACTCGCACAGGAGACTGGCATGAGATGTAGGGCTCATCTACTTGCGTTCACACTACGTGGCCCGGAGAAGTTCTCACGGAGCCGAATCCAGCACCCTTCCTCCACCACGTGTGTACACAAAGGAGCGCTGGGCAGTGGGTGTTCTCAGGCCAAGAGAGAAGCCCTTGTTCTGTGCTGCACCTGCTGGGTGGTTCAAAGGTTTTCTGACCTTCCTGCTCTGGAAGCTTTTCAGAGCTGAGGCTACGCCTGGGCTGCGAAAGCAGAGAGGCGTAGAGGTCTTTCACACTGAAGGTTTGGGCCTGTTTCCCATGGGGAAAGTGTACGTCGCCCAACCCCCACTCCCACCCCACCCCACCCCACCCCACCCCACTCCAACCCACCCCCAGCTGGAGGCGTGCGGGTTGACACCATTTTGTCCTGCCCATGGAAAATACAAAGAGGCGTACACGATTTGGGCTGTCTGGTGAGAGAATTTTGAATCGGCGGCACCCTGAGTACCTTTCCCGAAGTTTGCTTCCTAGCTGGTTAAACTCGGCATTCAGAGGCGAGATGAGAACAAACTTGCTCCGCGTGCGGCGAAGTGCCCTGATGCCCTGCCCTAAATGTTTGAGCTTCTGGCCAGCGTCAGGCAAGTACTTTGACACGTAGGAGTCTGCCTTTTACTCCAAGCTGTCCCTGTTGGCTGAAGCAGTTGGCGTGTCTGTATCGCAGCCTGGGAGGCCGGGCGTTGGGGGAGTCTGCCAAGTGACTGCCCTCCATTTATAGCTAACTGAGAAACTGCGTCGAAGCTTTCGGGAGCCTCTTACAGGGAATGGTTGCAGTTCGGAATTGGAGACTGTGCTGGCAAACGTCAGCAGCTCCTCTCCCTCGGAGGGCCCTTGGTGTGCCGACTCCTAACAGCCAGCACAGTCCCCAGCTCGTGAACGGTCCCATTGCGAGCCGGTCTCGTCCATGAAAGAGCCACGTGCGGCTGAGCTCCAAGAGTCGGGCTCCACACCTGGAGCCTTTGGGACAGGGCAGTCCTGAGCCGATGTGCCCACCAGGGGACGCGACCAAAGTTTACGTACCACAGGAAAGCGCATCAAGGCCTCGTGTTCTCTCCATGAAATGAACGTGAGCTTGAAGGGTGATGCGTCAGCGTGCACCGTGAACAGCTCGCTGGTACGCCTGTCTTTGCCCCCTCTCACGGTCTCACGCACCCGGGCTCAGTTCCGTGCAGGAATGCTGAGTGGGAGCGCCAGCCTCGCTTCTGGACTCGAAAGCCTTCCACCCCCTAATGGCAGGTTGTGTGTGTCTCTCACGTGGGGGGAGGAATGAGGTCGCCCACAGAGGTTCTGCCATGAAAGATCTAAAGACGCACGCTGCTGAGGAGCTTGTTCCTCATGGAGCGTCCCCGAAGGCCAGAAGCATGCCGAAGGTCTCTTTCAAAGCTGCCGGACGCTCTGCCATTCTAGGCCTGAGATAAGGACCTTGTGACGGCACTGTAACCCCGCGAGATTCAGGAGACATCGCCAGTGCGAGTGGCAATCCGGAAGGAGGAACCTTCAAGGCGGAGTGTCCTTTCCTGTACAAAACGGCGCCCAAGTGGCTGAGGCAGGGAGCATTTTCCTTCACAGAACCGGCATCCTCGTATGCCTGTGGGTTACTCTAAAGAAACGACACTGTGAGCAACCTCTTCGAAAAGGCCTTCGCAAGCGACTTGGAGACAACAGCAGCGCAGTGGAGGCACAGACCATTGTCCTAGAGAGCAGCACAGTGTCTCTAGCAGCGATCGCTTCCCGGAGGATACTTAAGCCACACCGAGATTCCAGCAGGGAGTTTTGCCTTATAGCAGTACAACTCACTCAAGAAAGAGGGATGAGGTGTAGGGCTAATCTACGTGCGCTCACGCTCTGTGTCCCCGAGAAGGTTTCACGGAGCAGAATGCATCACCGACCGCTACCACGTGTGTGCACCAAAGAAGCCCTGTGCCGTGGGTGTTCTCAGGCCGACAGCGAAGACCTAGGTGTGTGCTGCACCCGCGCCCGGTGGTTCACACGTTGCGTGACCCTGTGCCTTTTGAAGATGCTCAGAGCGGGTGGCACCTGCGTGCTGCGAGCGCAAGAGGTGTAGAGTGTAAAGGCCTTTCACACTGGAGGAAAGGCTTGCATCTCATGGAGAAAATGTGTACGTCGCCCGGGAGATGGAGGCGCGCTCTTGACACCATTTCCTCTGCCCGTTTCAAACACAAGTGTTTGTACTCGATCTGGGCTGCCTGGTGAAACGCTTGGCAGTCCGCATCACCCTGAGCACCTTTCCTGAAGTTTGATTCGTAGCTGGGTAAACTCGGGCTTCAGAGGCTTAGATGAGACCAAACGTGTTCAGCTTGTGGCGAAAGCCTTTGACCAGAGGCATATGTGCTTGTGCTTGGGGCGAGGGCTAGGCAAGAACGTTTACACAGTGGGTTTTTATCTTTACCCTAAGCTGTCCCTTTTGGCTGCAGCAGGCGGAGGGAACCCGCGGAGAGAGAACAGCTGCGAAGTGGATGCACAGAACAGTCACCTCGATACCAGCCCCGGGCTCCCAAGCAACGATCCTTCCCCGCAGGGTACTTAACCCACCCAGGGATTCAAGCAGGGAGTTCGCCTTGTCCAACTCGCACAGGAGACTGGCATGAGATGTAGGGCTCATCTACTTGCGTTCACACTACGTGGCCCGGAGAAGTTCTCACGGAGCCGAATCCAGCACCCTTCCTCCACCACGTGTGTACACAAAGGAGCGCTGGGCAGTGGGTGTTCTCAGGCCAAGAGAGAAGCCCTTGTTCTGTGCTGCACCTGCTGGGTGGTTCAAAGGTTTTCTGACCTTCCTGCTCTGGAAGCTTTTCAGAGCTGAGGCTACGCCTGGGCTGCGAAAGCAGAGAGGCGTAGAGGCCTTTCACACTGAAGGCGTGGGCCTGTTTCCCATGGGGAAAGTGTACGTCGCCCAACCCCCACTCCCACCCCACCCCACCCCACTCCAACCCACCCCCAGCTGGAGGCGTGCGGGTTGACACCATTTTGTCCTGCCCATGGAAAATACAAAGAGGCGTACACGATTTGGGCCGTCTGGTGAAAGAATTTTGAATCGGCGGCACCCTGAGTACCTTTCCCGAAGTTTGCTTCCTAGCTGGTTAAACTCGGCATTCAGAGGCGAGATGAGAACAAACTTGCTCCGCGTGCGGCGAAGTGCCCTGATGCCCTGCCCTAAATGTTTGAGCTTCTGGCCAGCGTCAGGCAAGTACTTTGACACGTAGGAGTCTCACTTTTACTCCAAGCTGTCCCTGTTGGCTGAAGCAGTCGGCGTGTCTGTATCGCAGCCTGGGAGGCCGGGCGTTGGGGGAGTCTGCCAAGTGACTGGCCTCCATTTATAGCTAACTGAGAAACTGCGTCGAAGCTTTCGGGAGCCTCTTACAGGGAATGGTTGCAGTTGGGAATTGGAGACTGTGCTGGCAAACGTCAGCAGCTCCTCTCCCTCGGAGGGCTCTTGGTGTGCCGACTCCTAACAGCCAGCACGGTCCCCAGCTCGTGAACGGTCCCATTGCGAGCCGGTCTCGTCCGTGAAAGAGCCACATGAGGCTGAGCTCCAAGAGTCGGGCTCCACACCTGGAGCCTTTGGGACAGGGCAGTCCTGAGCCGATGTGCCCACCAGGGGACGCGACCAAAGTTTACGTACCACAGGAAAGCGCATCAAGGCCTCGTGTTCTCTCCATGAAATGAACGTGAGCTTGAAGGGTGATGCGTCAGCGTGCACCGTGAACAGCTCGCTGGTACGCCTGTCTTTGCCCCCTCTCACGGTCTCACGCACCCGGGCTCAGTTCCGTGCAGGAATGCTGAGTGGGAGCGCCAGCCTCGCTTCTGGACTCGAAAGCCTTCCACCCCCTAATGGCAGGTTGTGTGTGTCTCTCACGTGGGGGGAGGAATGAGGTCGCCCACAGAGGTTCTGCCATGAAAGATCTAAAGACGCACGCTGCTGAGGAGCTTGTTCCTCATGGAGCGTCCCCGAAGGCCAGAAGCATGCCGAAGGTCTCTTTCAAAGCTGCCGGATGCTCTGCCGTTCTAGGCCTGAGATAAGGACCTTGTGACGGCACTGTAACCCCGCGAGATTCAGGAGACATCGCCAGTGCGAGTGGCAATCCGGAAGGAGGAACCTTCAAGGCGGAGTGTCCTTTCCTGTACAAAACGGCGCCCAAGTGGCTGAGGCAGGGAGCATTTTCCTTCACAGAACCGGCATCCTCGTATGCCTGTGGGTTACTCTAAAGAAACGACACTGTGAGCAACCTCTTCGAAAAGGCCTTCGCAAGCGACTTGGAGACAACAGCAGCGCAGTGGAGGCACAGACCATTGTCCTAGAGAGCAGCACAGTGTCTCTAGCAGCGATCGCTTCCCGGAGGATACTTAAGCCACACCGAGATTCCAGCAGGGAGTTTTGCCTTATAGCAGTACAACTCACTCAAGAAAGAGGGATGAGGTGTAGGGCTAATCTACGTGCGCTCACGCTCTGTGTCCCCGAGAAGGTTTCACGGAGCAGAATGCATCACCGACCGCTACCACGTGTGTGCACCAAAGAAGCCCTGTGCCGTGGGTGTTCTCAGGCCGACAGCGAAGACCTAGGTGTGTGCTGCACCCGCGCCCGGTGGTTCACACGTTGTGTGACCCTGTGCCTTTTGAAGATGCTCAGAGCGGGTGGCACCTGCGTGCTGCGAGTGCAAGAGGTGTAGAGTGTAAAGGCCTTTCACACTGGAGGAAAGGCTTGCATCTCATGGAGAAAATGTGTACGTCGCCCGGGAGATGGAGGCGCGCTCTTGACACCATTTCCTCTGCCCGTTTCAAACACAAGTGTTTGTACTCGATCTGGGCTGCCTGGTGAAACGCTTGGCAGTCCGCATCACCCTGAGCACCTTTCCTGAAGTTTGATTCGTAGCTGGGTAAACTCGGGCTTCAGAGGCTTAGATGAGACCAAACGTGTTCAGCTTGTGGCGAAAGCCTTTGACCAGAGGCATATGTGCTTGTGCTTGGGGCGAGGGCTAGGCAAGAACGTTTACACACTGGGTTTTTATCTTTACCCTAAGCTGTCCCTTTTGGCTGCAGCAGGCGGAGGGAACCCGCGGAGAGAGAACAGCTGCGAAGTGGATGCACACAACAGTCACCTCGATACCAGCCCCGGGCTCCCAAGCAACGATCCTTCCCCGCAGGGTACTTAACCCACCCAGGGATTCAAGCAGGGAGTTCGCCTTGTCCAACTCGCACAGGAGACTGGCATGAGATGTAGGGCTCATCTACTTGCGTTCACACTACGTGGCCCGGAGAAGTTCTCACGGAGCCGAATCCAGCACCCTTCCTCCACCACGTGTGTACACAAAGGAGCGCTGGGCAGTGGGTGTTCTCAGGCCAAGAGAGAAGCCCTTGTTCTGTGCTGCACCTGCTGGGTGGTTCAAAGGTTTTCTGACCTTCCTGCTCTGGAAGCTTTTCAGAGCTGAGGCTACGCCTGGTCTGCGAAAGCAGAGAGGCGTAGAGGCCTTTCACACTGAAGGCGTGGGCCTGTTTCCCATGGGGAAAGTGTACGTCGCCCAACCCCCACTCCCACCCCACCCCACCCCACTCCAACCCACCCCCAGCTGGAGGCGTGCGGGTTGACACCATTTTGTCCTGCCCATGGAAAATACAAAGAGGCGTACACGATTTGGGCCGTCTGGTGAAAGAATTTTGAATCGGCGGCACCCTGAGTACCTTTCCCGAAGTTTGCTTCCTAGCTGGTTAAACTCGGCATTCAGAGGCGAGATGAGAACAAACTTGCTCCGCGTGCGGCGAAGTGCCCTGATGCCCTGCCCTAAATGTTTGAGCTTCTGGCCAGCGTCAGGCAAGTACTTTGACACGTAGGAGTCTCACTTTTACTCCAAGCTGTCCCTGTTGGCTGAAGCAGTCGGCGTGTCTGTATCGCAGCCTGGGAGGCCGGGCGTTGGGGGAGTCTGCCAAGTGACTGGCCTCCATTTATAGCTAACTGAGAAACTGCGTCGAAGCTTTCGGGAGCCTCTTACAGGGAATGGTTGCAGTTGGGAATTGGAGACTGTGCTGGCAAACGTCAGCAGCTCCTCTCCCTCGGAGGGCTCTTGGTGTGCCGACTCCTAACAGCCAGCACGGTCCCCAGCTCGTGAACGGTCCCATTGCGAGCCGGTCTCGTCCGTGAAAGAGCCACGTGAGGCTGAGCTCCAAGAGTCGGGCTCCACACCTGGAGCCTTTGGGACAGGGCAGTCCTGAGCCGATGTGCCCACCAGGGGACGCGACCAAAGTTTACGTACCACAGGAAAGCGCATCAAGGCCTCATGTTCTCTCCATGAAATGAACGTGAGCTTGAAGGGTGATGCGTCAGCGTGCACCGTGAACAGCTCGCTGGTACTCCTGTCTTTGCCCCCTCTCACGGTCTCACGCACCCGGGCTCAGTTCCGTGCAGGAATGCTGAGTGGGAGCGCCAGCCTCGCTTCTGGACTCGAAAGCCTTCCACCCCCTAATGGCAGGTTGTGTGTGTCTCTCACGTGGGGGGAGGAATGAGGTCGCCCACAGAGGTTCTGCCATGAAAGATCTAAAGACGCACGCTGCTGAGGAGCTTGTTCCTCATGGAGCGTCCCCGAAGGCCAGAAGCATGCCGAAGGTCTCTTTCAAAGCTGCCGGACGCTCTGCCGTTCTAGGCCTGAGATAAGGACCTTGTGACGGCACTGTAACCCCGCGAGATTCAGGAGACATCGCCAGTGCGAGTGGCAATCCGGAAGGAGGAACCTTCAAGGCGGAGTGTCCTTTCCTGTACAAAACGGCGCCCAAGTGGCTGAGGCAGGGAGCATTTTCCTTCACAGAACCGGCATCCTCGTATGCCTGTGGGTTACTCTAAAGAAACGACACTGTGAGCAACCTCTTCGAAAAGGCCTTCGCAAGCGACTTGGAGACAACAGCAGCGCAGTGGAGGCACAGACCATTGTCCTAGAGAGCAGCACAGTGTCTCTAGCAGCGATCACTTCCCGGAGGATACTTAAGCCACACCGAGATTCCAGCAGGGAGTTTTGCCTTATAGCAGTACAACTCACTCAAGAAAGAGGGATGAGGTGTAGGGCTAATCTACGTGCGCTCACGCTCTGTGTCCCCGAGAAGGTTTCACGGAGCAGAATGCATCACCGACCGCTACCACGTGTGTGCACCAAAGAAGCCCTGTGCCGTGGGTGTTCTCAGGCCGACAGCGAAGACCTAGGTGTGTGCTGCACCCGCGCCCGGTGGTTCACACGTTGCGTGACCCTGTGCCTTTTGAAGATGCTCAGAGCGGGTGGCACCTGCGTGCTGCGAGCGCAAGAGGTGTAGAGTGTAAAGGCCTTTCACACTGGAGGAAAGGCTTGCATCTCATGGAGAAAATGTGTACGTCGCCCGGGAGATGGAGGCGCGCTCTTGACACCATTTCCTCTGCCCGTTTCAAACACAAGTGTTTGTACTCGATCTGGGCTGCCTGGTGAAACGCTTGGCAGTCCGCATCACCCTGAGCACCTTTCCTGAAGTTTGATTCGTAGCTGAGTAAACTCGGGCTTCAGAGGCTTAGATGAGACCAAACGTGTTCAGCTTGTGGCGAAAGCCTTTGACCAGAGGCATATGTGCTTGTGCTTGGGGCGAGGGCTAGGCAAGAACGTTTACACACTGGGTTTTTATCTTTACCCTAAGCTGTCCCTTTTGGCTGCAGCAGGCGGAGGGAACCCGCGGAGAGAGAACAGCTGCGAAGTGGATGCACACAACAGTCACCTCGATACCAGCCCCGGGCTCCCAAGCAACGATCCTTCCCCGCAGGGTAGTTAACCCACCCAGGGATTCAAGCAGGGAGTTCGCCTTGTCCAACTCGCACAGGAGACTGGCATGAGATGTAGGGCTCATCTACTTGCGTTCACACTACGTGGCCCGGAGAAGTTCTCACGGAGCCGAATCCAGCACCCTTCCTCCACCACGTGTGTACACAAAGGAGCGCTGGGCAGTGGGTGTTCTCAGGCCAAGAGAGAAGCCCTTGTTCTGTGCTGCACCTGCTGGGTGGTTCAAAGGTTTTCTGACCTTCCTGCTCTGGAAGCTTTTCAGAGCTGAGGCTACGCCTGGGCTGCGAAAGCAGAGAGGCGTAGAGGCCTTTCACACTGAAGGCGTGGGCCTGTTTCCCATGGGGAAAGTGTACGTCGCCCAACCCCCACTCCCACCCCACCCCACCCCACTCCAACCCACCCCCAGCTGGAGGCGTGCGGGTTGACACCATTTTGTCCTGCCCATGGAAAATACAAAGAGGCGTACACGATTTGGGCCGTCTGGTGAAAGAATTTTGAATCGGCGGCACCCTGAGTACCTTTCCCGAAGTTTGCTTCCTAGCTGGTTAAACTCGGCATTCAGAGGCGAGATGAGAACAAACTTGCTCCGCGTGCGGCGAAGTGCCCTGATGCCCTGCCCTAAATGTTTGAGCTTCTGGCCAGCGTCAGGCAAGTACTTTGACACGTAGGAGTCTCACTTTTACTCCAAGCTGTCCCTGTTGGCTGAAGCAGTCGGCGTGTCTGTATCGCAGCCTGGGAGGCCGGGCGTTGGGGGAGTCTGCCAAGTGACTGGCCTCCATTTATAGCTAACTGAGAAACTGCGTCGAAGCTTTCGGGAGCCTCTTACAGGGAATGGTTGCAGTTGGGAATTGGAGACTGTGCTGGCAAACGTCAGCAGCTCCTCTCCCTCGGAGGGCTCTTGGTGTGCCGACTCCTAACAGCCAGCACGGTCCCCAGCTCGTGAACGGTCCCATTGCGAGCCGGTCTCGTCCGTGAAAGAGCCACGTGAGGCTGAGCTCCAAGAGTCGGGCTCCACACCTGGAGCCTTTGGGACAGGGCAGTCCTGAGCCGATGTGCCCACCAGGGGACGCGACCAAAGTTTACGTACCACAGGAAAGCGCATCAAGGCCTCGTGTTCTCTCCATGAAATGAACGTGAGCTTGAAGGGTGATGCGTCAGCGTGCACCGTGAACAGCTCGCTGGTACTCCTGTCTTTGCCCCCTCTCACGGTCTCACGCACCCGGGCTCAGTTCCGTGCAGGAATGCTGAGTGGGAGCGCCAGCCTCGCTTCTGGACTCGAAAGCCTTCCACCCCCTAATGGCAGGTTGTGTGTGTCTCTCACGTGGGGGGAGGAATGAGGTCGCCCACAGAGGTTCTGCCATGAAAGATCTAAAGACGCACGCTGCTGAGGAGCTTGTTCCTCATGGAGCGTCCCCGAAGGCCAGAAGCATGCCGAAGGTCTCTTTCAAAGCTGCCAGACGCTCTGCCGTTCTAGGCCTGAGATAAGGACCTTGTGACGGCACTGTAACCCCGCGAGATTCAGGAGACATCGCCAGTGCGAGTGGCAATCCGGAAGGAGGAACCTTCAAGGCGGAGTGTCCTTTCCTGTACAAAACGGCGCCCAAGTGGCTGAGGCAGGGAGCATTTTCCTTCACAGAACCGGCATCCTCGTATGCCTGTGGGTTACTCTAAAGAAACGACACTGTGAGCAACCTCTTCGAAAAGGCCTTCGCAAGCGACTTGGAGACAACAGCAGCGCAGTGGAGGCACAGACCATTGTCCTAGAGAGCAGCACAGTGTCTCTAGCAGCGATCGCTTCCCGGAGGATACTTAAGCCACACCGAGATTCCAGCAGGGAGTTTTGCCTTATAGCAGTACAACTCACTCAAGAAAGAGGGATGAGGTGTAGGGCTAATCTACGTGCGCTCACGCTCTGTGTCCCCGAGAAGGTTTCACGGAGCAGAATGCATCACCGACCGCTACCACGTGTGTGCACCAAAGAAGCCCTGTGCTGTGGGTGTTCTCAGGCCGACAGCGAAGACCTAGGTGTGTGCTGCACCCGCTCCCGGTGGTTCACACGTTGCGTGACCCTGTGCCTTTTGAAGATGCTCAGAGCGGGTGGCACCTGCGTGCTGCGAGCGCAAGAGGTGTAGAGTGTAAAGGCCTTTCACACTGGAGGAAAGGCTTGCATCTCATGGAGAAAATGTGTACGTCGCCCGGGAGATGGAGGCGCGCTCTTGACACCATTTCCTCTGCCCGTTTCAAACACAAGTGTTTGTACTCGATCTGGGCTGCCTGGTGAAACGCTTGGCAGTCCGCATCACCCTGAGCACCTTTCCTGAAGTTTGATTCGTAGCTGGGTAAACTCGGGCTTCAGAGGCTTAGATGAGACCAAACGTGTTCAGCTTGTGGCGAAAGCCTTTGACCAGAGGCATATGTGCTTGTGCTTGGGGCGAGGGCTAGGCAAGAACGTTTACACACTGGGTTTTTATCTTTACCCTAAGCTGTCCCTTTTGGCTGCAGCAGGCGGAGGGAACCCGCGGAGAGAGAACAGCTGCGAAGTGGATGCACACAACAGTCACCTCGATACCAGCCCCGGGCTCCCAAGCAACGATCCTTCCCCGCAGGGTACTTAACCCACCCAGGGATTCAAGCAGGGAGTTCACCTTGTCCAACTCGCACAGGAGACTGGCATGAGATGTAGGGCTCATCTACTTGCGTTCACACTACGTGGCCCGGAGAAGTTCTCACGGAGCCGAATCCAGCACCCTTCCTCCACCACGTGTGTACACAAAGGAGCGCTGGGCAGTGGGTGTTCTCAGGCCAAGAGAGAAGCCCTTGTTCTGTGCTGCACCTGCTGGGTGGTTCAAAGGTTTTCTGACCTTCCTGCTCTGGAAGCTTTTCAGAGCTGAGGCTACGCCTGGGCTGCGAAAGCAGAGAGGCGTAGAGGCCTTTCACACTGAAGGCGTGGGCCTGTTTCCCATGGGGAAAGTGTACGTCGCCCAACCCCCACTCCCACCCCACCCCACCCCACCCCACCCCACTCCAACCCACCCCCAGCTGGAGGCGTGCGGGTTGACACCATTTTGTCCTGCTCATGGAAAATACAAAGAGGCGTACACGATTTGGGCCGTCTGGTGAAAGAATTTTGAATCGGCGGCACCCTGAGTACCTTTCCCGAAGTTTGCTTCCTAGCTGGTTAAACTCGGCATTCAGAGGCGAGATGAGAACAAACTTGCTCCGCGTGCGGCGAAGTGCCCTGATGCCCTGCCCTAAATGTTTGAGCTTCTGGCCAGCGTCAGGCAAGTACTTTGACACATAGGAGTCTCCCTTTTACTCCAAGCTGTCCCTGTTGGCTGAAGCAGTCGGTGTGTCTGTATCGCAGCCTGGGAGGCCGGGCATTGGGGGAGTCTGCCAAGTGACTGGCCTCCATTTATAGCTAACTGAGAAACTGCGTCGAAGCTTTCGGGAGCCTCTTACAGGGAATGGTTGCAGTTGGGAATTGGAGACTGTGCTGGCAAACGTCAGCAGCTCCTCTCCCTCGGAGGGCTCTTGGTGTGCCGACTCCTAACAGCCAGCACGGTCCCCAGCTCGTGAACGGTCCCATTGCGAGCCGGTCTCGTCCGTGAAAGAGCCACGTGAGGCTGAGCTCCAAGAGTCGGGCTCCACACCTGGATCCTTTGGGACAGGGCAGTCCTGAGCCGATGTGCCCACCAGGGGACGCGACCAAAGTTTACGTACCACAGGAAAGCGCATCAAGGCCTCGTGTTCTCTCCATGAAATGAACGTGAGCTTGAAGGGTGATGCGTCAGCGTGCACCGTGAACAGCTCGCTGGTACGCCTGTCTTTGCCCCCTCTCACGGTCTCACGCACCCGGGCTCAGTTCCGTGCAGGAATGTTGAGTGAGAGCGCCAGCCTCGCTTCTGGACTCGAAAGCCTTCCACCCCCTAATGGCAGGTTGTGTGTGTCTCTCACGTGGGGGGAGGAATGAGGTCGCCCACAGAGGTTCTGCCATGAAAGATCTAAAGACGCACGCTGCTGAGGAGCTTGTTCCTCATGGAGCGTCCCCGAAGGCCAGAAGCATGCCGAAGGTCTCTTTCAAAGCAGCCGGACGCTCTGCCATTCTAGGCCTGAGATAAGGACCTTGTGACGGCACTGTAACCCCGCGAGATTCAGTAGACATCGCCAGTGCGAGTGGCAATCCGGAAGGAGGAACCTTCAAGGCGGAGTGTCCTTTCCTGTACAAAACGGCGCCCAAGTGGCTGAGGCAGGGAGCATTTTCCTTCACAGAACCGGCACCCTCGTATGCCTGTGGGTTACTCTAAAGAAACGACACTGTGAGCAACCTCTTCGAAAAGGCCTTCGCAAGCGACTTGGAGACAACAGCAGCACAGTGGAGGCACAGACCATTGTCCTAGAGAGCAGCACAGTGTCTCTAGCAGCGATCGCTTCCCGGAGGATACTTAAGCCACACCAAGATTCCAGCAGGGAGTTTTGCCTTATAGAAGTACAACTCACTCAAGAAAGAGGGATGAGGTGTAGGGCTAATCTACGTGCGCTCACGCTCTGTGTCCCCGAGAAGGTTTCACGGAGCAGAATGCATCACCGACCGCTACCACGTGTGTGCACCAAAGAAGCCCTGTGCTGTGGGTGTTCTCAGGCCGACAGCGAAGACCTAGGTGTGTGCTACACCCGCGCCCGGTGGTTCACACGTTGCGTGACCCTGTGCCTTTTGAAGATGCTCAGAGCGGGTGGCACCTGCGTGCTGCGAGCGCAAGAGGTGTAGAGTGTAAAGGCCTTTCACACTGGAGGAAAGGCTTGCATCTCATGGAGAAAATGTGTACGTCGCCCGGGAGATGGAGGCGCGCTCTTGACACCATTTCCTCTGCCCGTTTCAAACACAAGTGTTTGTACTCGATCTGGGCTGCCTGGTGAAACGCTTGGCAGTCCGCATCACCCTGAGCACCTTTCCTGAAGTTTGATTCGTAGCTGGGTAAACTCGGGCTTCAGAGGCTTAGATGAGACCAAACGTGTTCAGCTTGTGGCGAAAGCCTTTGACCAGAGGCATATGTGCTTGTGCTTGGGGCGAGGGCTAGGCAAGAACGTTTACACACTGGGTTTTTATCTTTACCCTAAGCTGTCCCTTTTGGCTGCAGCAGGCGGAGGGAACCCGCGGAGAGAGAACAGCTGCGAAGTGGATGCACACAACAGTCACCTCGATACCAGCCCCGGGCTCCCAAGCAACGATCCTTCCCCGCAGGGTACTTAACCCACCCAGGGATTCAAGCAGGGAGTTCGCCTTGTCCAACTCGCACAGGAGACTGGCATGAGATGTAGGGCTCATCTACTTGCGTTCACACTACGTGGCCCGGAGAAGTTCTCACGGAGCCGAATCCAGCACCCTTCCTCCACCACGTGTGTACACAAAGGAGCGCTGGGCAGTGGGTGTTCTCAGGCCAAGAGAGAAGCCCTTGTTCTGTGCTGCACCTGCTGGGTGGTTCAAAGGTTTTCTGACCTTCCTGCTCTGGAAGCTTTTCAGAGCTGAGGCTACGCCTGGGCTGCGAAAGCAGAGAGGCGTAGAGGCCTTTCACACTGAAGGCGTGGGCCTGTTTCCCATGGGGAAAGTGTACGTCGCCCAACCCCCACTCCCACCCCACCCCACCCCACCCCACCCCACTCCATCCCACCCCCAGCTGGAGGCGTGCGGGTTGACACCATTTTGTCCTGCCCATGGAAAATACAAAGAGGCGTACACGATTTGGGCCATCTGGTGAAAGAATTTTGAATCGGCGGCACCCTGAGTACCTTTCCCGAAGTTTGCTTCCTAGCTGGTTAAACTCGGCATTCAGAGGCGAGATGAGAACAAACTTGCTCCGCGTGCGGCGAAGTTCCTTGATGCCCTGCCCTAAATGTTTGAGCTTCTGGCCAGCGTCAGGCAAGTACTTTGACACGTAGGAGTCTCACTTTTACTCCAAGCTGTCCCTGTTGGCTGAAGCAGTCGGCGTGTCTGTATCGCAGCCTGGGAGGCCGGGCATTGGGGGAGTCTGCCAAGTGACTGGCCTCCATTTATAGCTAACTGAGAAACTGCGTCGAAGCTTTCGGGAGCCTCTTACAGGGAATGGTTGCAGTTGGGAATTGGAGACTGTGCTGGCAAACGTCAGCAGCTCCTCTCCCTCGGAGGGCTCTTGGTGTGCCGACTCCTAACAGCCAGCACGGTCCCCAGCTCGTGAACGGTCCCATTGCGAGCCGGTCTCGTCCGTGAAAGAGCCACGTGAGGCTGAGCTCCAACAGTCGGGCTCCACACCTGGAGCCTTTGGGACAGGGCAGTCCTGAGCCGATGTGCCCACCAGGGGACGCGACCAAAGTTTACGTACCACAGGAAAGCGCATCAAGGCCTCGTGTTCTCTCCATGAAATGAACGTGAGCTTGAAGGGTGATGCGTCAGCGTGCACCGTGAACAGCTCGCTGGTACGCCTGTCTTTGCCCCCTCTCACGGTCTCACGCACCCGGGCTCAGTTCCGTGCAGGAATGCTGAGTGAGAGCGCCAGCCTCGCTTCTGGACTCGAAAGCCTTCCACCCCCTAATGGCAGGTTGTGTGTGTCTCTCACGTGGGGGGAGGAATGAGGTCGCCCACAGAGGTTCTGCCATGAAAGATCTAAAGACGCACGCTGCTGAGGAGCTTGTTCCTCATGGAGCGTCCCCGAAGGCCAGAAGAATGCCGAAGGTCTCTTTCAAAGCTGCCGGACGCTCTGCCGTTCTAGGCCTGAGATAAGGACCTTGTGACGGCACTGTAACCCCGCGAGATTCAGGAGACATCGCCAGTGCGAGTAGCAATCCGGAAGGAAGAACCTTCAAGGCGGAGTGTCCTTTCCTGTACAAAACGGCGCCCAAGTGGCTGAGGCAGGGAGCATTTTCCTTCACAGAACCGGCATCCTCGTATGCCTGTGGGTTACTCTAAAGAAACGACACTGTGAGCAACCTCTTCGAAAAGGCCTTCGCAAGCGACTTGGAGACAACAGCAGCGCGGTGGAGGCACAGACCATTGTCCTAGAGAGCAGCACAGTGTCTCTAGCAGCGATCGCTTCCCGGAGGATACTTAAGCCACACCGAGATTCCAGCAGGGAGTTTTGCCTTGTAGCAGTACAACTCACTCAAGAAAGAGGGATGAGGTGTAGGGCTAATCTACGTGCGCTCACGCTCTGTGTCCCCGAGAAGGTTTCACGGAGCAGAATGCATCACCGACCGCTACCACGTGTGTGCACCAAAGAAGCCCTGTGCCGTGGGTGTTCTCAGGCCGACAGCGAAGACCTAGGTGTGTGCTGCACCCGCGCCCGGTGGTTCACACGTTGCGTGACCCTGTGCCTTTTGAAGATGCTCAGAGCGGGTGGCACCTGCGTGCTGCGAGCGCAAGAGGTGTAGAGTGTAAAGGCCTTTCACACTGGAGGAAAGGCTTGCATCTCATGGAGAAAATGTGTACGTCGCCCGGGAGATGGAGGCGCGCTCTTGACACCATTTCCTCTGCCCGTTTCAAACACAAGTGTTTGTACTCGATCTGGGCTGCCTGGTGAAACGCTTGGCAGTCCGCATCACCCTGAGCACCTTTCCTGAAGTTTGATTCGTAGCTGAGTAAACTCGGGCTTCAGAGGCTTAGATGAGACCAAACGTGTTCAGCTTGTGGCGAAAGCCTTTGACCAGAGGCATATGTGCTTGTGCTTGGGGCGAGGGCTAGGCAAGAACGTTTACACACTGGGTTTTTATCTTTACCCTAAGCTGTCCCTTTTGGCTGCAGCAGGCGGAGGGAACCCGCGGAGAGAGAACAGCTGCGAAGTGGATGCACACAACAGTCACCTCGATACCAGCCCCGGGCTCCCAAGCAACGATCCTTCCCCGCAGGGTAGTTAACCCACCCAGGGATTCAAGCAGGGAGTTCGCCTTGTCCAACTCGCACAGGAGACTGGCATGAGATGTAGGGCTCATCTACTTGCGTTCACACTACGTGGCCCGGAGAAGTTCTCACGGAGCCGAATCCAGCACCCTTCCTCCACCACGTGTGTACACAAAGGAGCGCTGGGCAGTGGGTGTTCTCAGGCCAAGAGAGAAGCCCTTGTTCTGTGCTGCACCTGCTGGGTGGTTCAAAGGTTTTCTGACCTTCCTGCTCTGGAAGCTTTTCAGAGCTGAGGCTACGCCTGGGCTGCGAAAGCAGAGAGGCGTAGAGGCCTTTCACACTGAAGGCGTGGGCCTGTTTCCCATGGGGAAAGTGTACGTCGCCCAACCCCCACTCCCACCCCACCCCACCCCACTCCAACCCACCCCCAGCTGGAGGCGTGCGGGTTGACACCATTTTGTCCTGCCCATGGAAAATACAAAGAGGCGTACACGATTTGGGCCGTCTGGTGAAAGAATTTTGAATCGGCGGCACCCTGAGTACCTTTCCCGAAGTTTGCTTCCTAGCTGGTTAAACTCGGCATTCAGAGGCGAGATGAGAACAAACTTGCTCCGCGTGCGGCGAAGTGCCCTGATGCCCTGCCCTAAATGTTTGAGCTTCTGGCCAGCGTCAGGCAAGTACTTTGACACGTAGGAGTCTCACTTTTACTCCAAGCTGTCCCTGTTGGCTGAAGCAGTCGGCGTGTCTGTATCGCAGCCTGGGAGGCCGGGCGTTGGGGGAGTCTGCCAAGTGACTGGCCTCCATTTATAGCTAACTGAGAAACTGCGTCGAAGCTTTCGGGAGCCTCTTACAGGGAATGGTTGCAGTTGGGAATTGGAGACTGTGCTGGCAAACGTCAGCAGCTCCTCTCCCTCGGAGGGCTCTTGGTGTGCCGACTCCTAACAGCCAGCACGGTCCCCAGCTCGTGAACGGTCCCATTGCGAGCCGGTCTCGTCCGTGAAAGAGCCACGTGAGGCTGAGCTCCAAGAGTCGGGCTCCACACCTGGAGCCTTTGGGACAGGGCAGTCCTGAGCCGATGTGCCCACCAGGGGACGCGACCAAAGTTTACGTACCACAGGAAAGCGCATCAAGGCCTCGTGTTCTCTCCATGAAATGAACGTGAGCTTGAAGGGTGATGCGTCAGCGTGCACCGTGAACAGCTCGCTGGTACTCCTGTCTTTGCCCCCTCTCACGGTCTCACGCACCCGGGCTCAGTTCCGTGCAGGAATGCTGAGTGGGAGCGCCAGCCTCGCTTCTGGACTCGAAAGCCTTCCACCCCCTAATGGCAGGTTGTGTGTGTCTCTCACGTGGGGGGAGGAATGAGGTCGCCCACAGAGGTTCTGCCATGAAAGATCTAAAGACGCACGCTGCTGAGGAGCTTGTTCCTCATGGAGCGTCCCCGAAGGCCAGAAGCATGCCGAAGGTCTCTTTCAAAGCTGCCGGACGCTCTGCCGTTCTAGGCCTGAGATAAGGACCTTGTGACGGCACTGTAACCCCGCGAGATTCAGGAGACATCGCCAGTGCGAGTGGCAATCCAGAAGGAGGAACCTTCAAGGCGGAGTGTCCTTTCCTGTACAAAACGGCGCCCAAGTGGCTGAGGCAGGGAGCATTTTCCTTCACAGAACCGGCATCCTCGTATGCCTGTGGGTTACTCTAAAGAAACGACACTGTGAGCAACCTCTTCGAAAAGGCCTTCGCAAGCGACTTGGAGACAACAGCAGCGCAGTGGAGGCACAGACCATTGTCCTAGAGAGCAGCACAGTGTCTCTAGCAGCGATCGCTTCCCGGAGGATACTTAAGCCACACCGAGATTCCAGCAGGGAGTTTTGCCTTATAGCAGTACAACTCACTCAAGAAAGAGGGATGAGGTGTAGGGCTAATCTACGTGCGCTCACGCTCTGTGTCCCCGAGAAGGTTTCACGGAGCAGAATGCATCACCGACCGCTACCACGTGTGTGCACCAAAGAAGCCCTGTGCTGTGGGTGTTCTCAGGCCGACAGCGAAGACCTAGGTGTGTGCTGCACCCGCTCCCGGTGGTTCACACGTTGCGTGACCCAGTGCCTTTTGAAGATGCTCAGAGCGGGTGGCACCTGCGTGCTGCGAGCGCAAGAGGTGTAGAGTGTAAAGGCCTTTCACACTGGAGGAAAGGCTTGCATCTCATGGAGAAAATGTGTACGTCGCCCGGGAGATGGAGGCGCGCTCTTGACACCATTTCCTCTGCCCGTTTCAAACACAAGTGTTTGTACTCGATCTGGGCTGCCTGGTGAAACGCTTGGCAGTCCGCATCACCCTGAGCACCTTTCCTGAAGTTTGATTCGTAGCTGGGTAAACTCGGGCTTCAGAGGCTTAGATGAGACCAAACGTGTTCAGCTTGTGGCGAAAGCCTTTGACCAGAGGCATATGTGCTTGTGCTTGGGGCGAGGGCTAGGCAAGAACGTTTACACACTGGGTTTTTATCTTTACCCTAAGCTGTCCCTTTTGGCTGCAGCAGGCGGAGGGAACCCGCGGAGAGAGAACAGCTGCGAAGTGGATGCACACAACAGTCACCTCGATACCAGCCCCGGGCTCCCAAGCAACGATCCTTCCCCGCAGGGTACTTAACCCACCCAGGGATTCAAGCAGGGAGTTCACCTTGTCCAACTCGCACAGGAGACTGGCATGAGATGTAGGGCTCATCTACTTGCGTTCACACTACGTGGCCCGGAGAAGTTCTCACGGAGCCGAATCCAGCACCCTTCCTCCACCACGTGTGTACACAAAGGAGCGCTGGGCAGTGGGTGTTCTCAGGCCAAGAGAGAAGCCCTTGTTCTGTGCTGCACCTGCTGGGTGGTTCAAAGGTTTTCTGACCTTCCTGCTCTGGAAGCTTTTCAGAGCTGAGGCTACGCCTGGGCTGCGAAAGCAGAGAGGCGTAGAGGCCTTTCACACTGAAGGCGTGGGCCTGTTTCCCATGGGGAAAGTGTACGTCGCCCAACCCCCACTCCCACCCCACCCCACCCCACCCCACCCCACTCCAACCCACCCCCAGCTGGAGGCGTGCGGGTTGACACCATTTTGTCCTGCTCATGGAAAATACAAAGAGGCGTACACGATTTGGGCCGTCTGGTGAAAGAATTTTGAATCGGCGGCACCCTGAGTACCTTTCCCGAAGTTTGCTTCCTAGCTGGTTAAACTCGGCATTCAGAGGCGAGATGAGAACAAACTTGCTCCGCGTGCGGCGAAGTGCCCTGATGCCCTGCCCTAAATGTTTGAGCTTCTGGCCAGCGTCAGGCAAGTACTTTGACACGTAGGAGTCTCCCTTTTACTCCAAGCTGTCCCTGTTGGCTGAAGCAGTCGGTGTGTCTGTATCGCAGCCTGGGAGGCCGGGCATTGGGGGAGTCTGCCAAGTGACTGGCCTCCATTTATAGCTAACTGAGAAACTGCGTCGAAGCTTTCGGGAGCCTCTTACAGGGAATGGTTGCAGTTGGGAATTGGAGACTGTGCTGGCAAACGTCAGCAGCTCCTCTCCCTCGGAGGGCTCTTGGTGTGCCGACTCCTAACAGCCAGCACGGTCCCCAGCTCGTGAACGGTCCCATTGCGAGCCGGTCTCGTCCGTGAAAGAGCCACGTGAGGCTGAGCTCCAACAGTCGGGCTCCACACCTGGAGCCTTTGGGACAGGGCAGTCCTGAGCCGATGTGCCCACCAGGGGACGCGACCAAAGTTTACGTACCACAGGAAAGCGCATCAAGGCCTCGTGTTCTCTCCATGAAATGAACGTGAGCTTGAAGGGTGATGCGTCAGCGTGCACCGTGAACAGCTCGCTGGTACGCCTGTCTTTGCCCCCTCTCACGGTCTCACGCACCCGGGCTCAGTTCCGTGCAGGAATGCTGAGTGGGAGCGCCAGCCTCGCTTCTGGACTCGAAAGCCTTCCACCCCCTAATGGCAGGTTGTGTGTGTCTCTCACATGGGGGGAGGAATGAGGTCGCCCACAGAGGTTCTGCCATGAAAGATCTAAAGACGCACGGTGCTGAGGAGCTTGTTCCTCATGGAGCGTCCCCGAAGGCCAGAAGCATGCCGAAGGTCTCTTTCAAAGCTGCCGGACGCTCTGCCGTTCTAGGCCTGAGATAAGGACCTTGTGACGGCACTGTAACCCCGCGAGATTCAGGAGACATCGCCAGTGCGAGTGGCAATCCGGAAGGAAGAACCTTCAAGGCGGAGTGTCCTTTCCTGTACAAAACGGCGCCCAAGTGGCTGAGGCAGGGAGCATTTTCCTTCACAGAACCGGCATCCTCGTATGCCTGTGGGTTACTCTAAAGAAACGACACTGTGAGCAACCTCTTCAAAAAGGCCTTCGCAAGCGACTTGGAGACAACAGGAACGCAGTGGAGGCACAGACCATTGTCCTAGAGAGCAGCACAGTGTCTCTAGCAGCGATCGCTTTCCAGAGGATACTTAAGCCACACCGAGATTCCAGCAGGGAGTTTTGCCTTATAGCAGTACAACTCACTCAAGAAAGAGGGATGAGGTGTAGGGCTAATCTACGTGCGCTCACGCTCTGTGTCCCCGAGAAGGTTTCACGGAGCAGAATGCATCACCGACCGCTACCACGTGTGTGC
This sequence comes from Orcinus orca, assembly GCF_937001465.1. Classification (NCBI taxonomy): domain Eukaryota; kingdom Metazoa; phylum Chordata; class Mammalia; order Artiodactyla; family Delphinidae; genus Orcinus; species Orcinus orca. The sequence goes on along the minus strand of NW_026043860.1, from coordinate 479,843 downwards.
ACCAAAGAAGCCCTGTGCTGTGGGTGTTCTCAGGCCGACAGCGAGGACCTAGGTGTGTGCTACACCCGCGCCCGGTGGTTCACACGTTGCGTGACCCTGTGCCTTTTGAAGATGCTCAGAGCGGGTGGCACCTGCGTGCTGCGAGCGCAAGAGGTGTAGAGTGTAAAGGCCTTTCACACTGGAGGAAAGGCTTGCATCTCATGGAGAAAATGTGTACGTCACCCGGGAGATGGAGGCGCGCTCTTGACACCATTTCCTCTGCCCGTTTCAAACACAAGTGTTTGTACTCGATCTGGGCTGCCTGGTGAAACGCTTGGCAGTCCGCATCACCCTGAGCACCTTTCCTGAAGTTTGATTCGTAGCTGGGTAAACTCGGGCTTCAGAGGCTTAGATGAGACCAAACGTGTTCAGCTTGTGGCGAAAGCCTTTGACCAGAGGCATATGTGCTTGTGCTTGGGGCGAGGGCTAGGCAAGAACGTTTACACACTGGGTTTTTATCTTTACCCTAAGCTGTCCCTTTTGGCTGCAGCAGGCGGAGGGAACCCGCGGAGAGAGAACAGCTGCGAAGTGGATGCACACAACAGTCACCTCGATACCAGCCCCGGGCTCCCAAGCAACGATCCTTCCCCGCAGGGTACTTAACCCACCCAGGGATTCAAGCAGGGAGTTCGCCTTGTCCAACTCGCACAGGAGACTGGCATGAGATGTAGGGCTCATCTACTTGCGTTCACACTACGTGGCCCGGAGAAGTTCTCACGGAGCCGAATCCAGCACCCTTCCTCCACCACGTGTGTACACAAAGGAGCGCTGGGCAGTGGGTGTTCTCAGGCCAAGAGAGAAACCCTTGTTCTGTGCTGCACCTGCTGGGTGGTTCAAAGGTTTTCTGACCTTCCTGCTCTGGAAGCTTTTCAGAGCTGAGGCTACGCCTGGTCTGCGAAAGCAGAGAGGCGTAGAGGCCTTTCACACTGAAGGCGTGGGCCTGTTTCCCATGGGGAAAGTGTACGTCGCCCAACCCCCACTCCCACCCCACTCCCACCCCACCCCACCCCACTCCAACCCACCCCCAGCTGGAGGCGTGCGGGTTGACACCATTTTGTCCTGCCCATGGAAAATACAAAGAGGCGTACACGATTTGGGCTGTCTGGTGAGAGAATTTTGAATCGGCGGCACCCTGAGTACCTTTCCCGAAGTTTGCTTCCTAGCTGGTTAAACTCGGCATTCAGAGGCGAGATGAGAACAAACTTGCTCCGCGTGCGGCGAAGTGCCCTGATGCCCTGCCCTAAATGTTTGAGCTTCTGGCCAGCGTCAGGCAAGTACTTTGACACGTAGGAGTCTCACTTTTACTCCAAGCTGTCCCTGTTGGCTGAAGCAGTCGGCGTGTCTGTATCGCAGCCTGGGAGGCCGGGCGTTGGGGGAGTCTGCCAAGTGACTGGCCTCCATTTATAGCTAACTGAGAAACTGCGTCGAAGCTTTCGGGAGCCTCTTACAGGGAATGGTTGCAGTTCGGAATTGGAGACTGTGCTGGCAAACGTCAGCAGCTCCTCTCCCTCGGAGGGCTCTTGGTGTGCCGACTCCTAACAGCCAGCACGGTCCCCAGCTCGTGAACGGTCCCATTGCGAGCCGGTCTCGTCCGTGAAAGAGCCACATGAGGCTGAGCTCCAAGAGTCGGGCTCCACACCTGGAGCCTTTGGGACAGGGCAGTCCTGAGCCGATGTGCCCACCAGGGGACGCAACCAAAGTTTACGTACCACAGGAAAGCGCATCAAGGCCTCGTGTTCTCTCCATGAAATGAACGTGAGCTTGAAGGGTGATGCGTCAGCGTGCACCGTGAACAGCTCGCTGGTACGCCTGTCTTTGCCCCCTCTCACGGTCTCACGCACCCGGGCTCAGTTCAGTGCAGGAATGTTGAGTGGAGGTGCCAGCCTCGCTTCTGGACTCGAAAGCCTTCCACCCCCTAATGGCAGGTTGTGTGTGTCTCTCACGTGGGGGGAGGAATGAGGTCGCCCACAGAGGTTCTGCCATGAAAGATCTAAAGACGCACGCTGCTGAGGAGCTTGTTCCTCATGGAGCGTCCCCGAAGGCCAGAAGAATGCCGAAGGTCTCTTTCAAAGCTGCCGGACGCTCTGCCGTTCTAGGCCTGAGATAAGGACCTTGTGACGGCACTGTAACCCTGCGAGATTCAGGAGACATCGCCAGTGCGAGTGGCAATCCGGAAGGAAGAACCTTCAAGGCGGAGTGTCCTTTCCTGTACAAAACGGCGCCCAAGTGGCTGAGGCAGGGAGCATTTTCCTTCACAGAACCGGCATCCTCGTATGCCTGTGGGTTACTCTAAAGAAACGACACTGTGAGCAACCTCTTCGAAAAGGCCTTCGCAAGCGACTTGGAGACAACAGCAGCGCAGTGGAGGCACAGACCATTGTCCTAGAGAGCAGCACAGTGTCTCTAGCAGCGATCGCTTCCCGGAGGATACTTAAGCCACACCGAGATTCCAGCAGGGAGTTTTGCCTTATAGCAGTACAACTCACTCAAGAAAGAGGGATGAGGTGTAGGGCTAATCTACGTGCGCTCACGCTCTGTGTCCCCGAGAAGGTTTCACGGAGCAGAATGCATCACCGACCGCTACCACGTGTGTGCACCAAAGAAGCCCTGTGCCGTGGGTGTTCTCAGGCCGACAGCGAAGACCTAGGTGTGTGCTGCACCCGCGCCCGGTGGTTCACACGTTGCGTGACCCTGTGCCTTTTGAAGACGCTCAGAGCGGGTGGCACCTGCGTGCTGCGAGCGCAAGAGGTGTAGAGTGTAAAGGCCTTTCACACTGGAGGAAAGGCTTGCATCTCATGGAGAAAATGTGTACGTCGCCCGGGAGATGGAGGCGCGCTCTTGACACCATTTCCTCTGCCCGTTTCAAACACAAGTGTTTGTACTCGATCTGGGCTGCCTGGTGAAACGCTTGGCAGTCCGCATCACCCTGAGCACCTTTCCTGAAGTTTGATTCGTAGCTGGGTAAACTCGGGCTTCAGAGGCTTAGATGAGACCAAACGTGTTCAGCTTGTGGCGAAAGCCTTTGACCAGAGGCATATGTGCTTGTGCTTGGGGCGAGGGCTAGGCAAGAACGTTTACACACTGGGTTTTTATCTTTACCCTAAGCTGTCCCTTTTGGCTGCAGCAGGCGGAGGGAACCCGCGGAGAGAGAACAGCTGCGAAGTGGATGCACACAACAGTCACCTCAATACCAGCCCCGGGCTCCCAAGCAACGATCTTTCCCCGCAGGGTACTTAACCCACCCAGGGATTCAAGCAGGGAGTTCGCCTTGTCCAACTCGCACAGGAGACTGGCATGAGATGTAGGGCTCATCTACTTGCGTTCACACTACGTGGCCCGGAGAAGTTCTCACGGAGCCGAATCCAGCACCCTTCCTCCACCACGTGTGTACACAAAGGAGCGCTGGGCAGTGGGTGTTCTCAGGCCAAGAGAGAAGCCCTTGTTCTGTGCTGCACCTGCTGGGTGGTTCAAAGGTTTTCTGACCTTCCTGCTCTGGAAGCTTTTCAGAGCTGAGGCTACGCCTGGGCTGCGAAAGCAGAGAGGCGTAGAGGCCTTTCACACTGAAGGCGTGGGCCTGTTTCCCATGGGGAAAGTGTACGTCACCCAACCCCCACTCCCACCCCACCCCACCCCACCCCACCCCACTCCAACCCACCCCCAGCTGGAGGCGTGCGGGTTGACACCATTTTGTCCTGCCCATGGAAAATACAAAGAGGCGTACACGATTTGGGCTGTCTGGTGAAAGAATTTTGAATCGGCGGCACCCTGAGTACCTTTCCCGAAGTTTGCTTCCTAGCTGGTTAAACTCGGCATTCAGAGGCGAGATGAGAACAAACTTGCTCCGCGTGCGGCGAAGTGCCTTGATGCCCTGCCCTAAATGTTTGAGCTTCTGGCCAGCGTCAGGCAAGTACTTTGACACGTAGGAGTCTCACTTTTACTCCAAGCTGTCCCTGTTGGCTGAAGCAGTCGGCGTGTCTGTATCGCAGCCTGGGAGGCCGGGCGTTGGGGGAGTCTGCCAAGTGACTGCCCTCCATTTATAGCTAACTGAGAAACTGCGTCGAAGCTTTCGGGAGCCTCTTACAGGGAATGGTTGCAGTTCGGAATTGGAGACTGTGCTGGCAAACGTCAGCAGCTCCTCTCCCTCGGAAGGCTCTTGGTGTGCCGACTCCTAACAGCCAGCACGGTCCCCAGCTCGTGAACGGTCCCATTGCGAGCCGGTCTCGTCCGTGAAAGAGCCACGTGAGGCTGAGCTCCAAGAGTCGGGCTCCACACCTGGAGCCTTTGGGACAGGGCAGTCCTGAGCCGATGTGCCCACCAGGGGACGCGACCAAAGTTTACGTACCACAGGAAAGCGCATCAAGGCCTCGTGTTCTCTCCATGAAATGAACGTGAGCTTGAAGGGTGATGCGTCAGCGTGCACCGTGAACAGCTCGCTGGTACGCCTGTCTTTGCCCCCTCTCACGGTCTCACGCACCCGGGCTCAGTTCAGTGCAGGAATGTTGAGTGGAGGTGCCAGCCTCGCTTCTGGACTCGAAAGCCTTCCACCCCCTAATGGCAGGTTGTGTGTGTCTCTCACGTGGGGGGAGGAATGAGGTCGCCCACAGAGGTTCTGCCATGAAAGATCTAAAGACGCACGCTGCTGAGGAGCTTGTTCCTCATGGAGCGTCCCCGAAGGCCAGAAGAATGCCGAAGGTCTCTTTCAAAGCTGCCGGACGCTCTGCCGTTCTAGGCCTGAGATAAGGACCTTGTGACGGCACTGTAACCCTGCGAGATTCAGGAGACATCGCCAGTGCGAGTGGCAATCCGGAAGGAAGAACCTTCAAGGCGGAGTGTCCTTTCCTGTACAAAACGGCGCCCAAGTGGCTGAGGCAGGGAGCATTTTCCTTCACAGAACCGGCATCCTCGTATGCCTGTGGGTTACTCTAAAGAAACGACACTGTGAGCAACCTCTTCGAAAAGGCCTTCGCAAGCGACTTGGAGACAACAGCAGCGCAGTGGAGGCACAGACCATTGTCCTAGAGAGCAGCACAGTGTCTCTAGCAGCGATCGCTTCCCGGAGGATACTTAAGCCACACCGAGATTCCAGCAGGGAGTTTTGCCTTATAGCAGTACAACTCACTCAAGAAAGAGGGATGAGGTGTAGGGCTAATCTACGTGCGCTCACGCTCTGTGTCCCCGAGAAGGTTTCACGGAGCAGAATGCATCACCGACCGCTACCACGTGTGTGCACCAAAGAAGCCCTGTGCCGTGGGTGTTCTCAGGCCGACAGCGAAGACCTAGGTGTGTGCTGCACCCGCGCCCGGTGGTTCACACGTTGCGTGACCCTGTGCCTTTTGAAGACGCTCAGAGCGGGTGGCACCTGCGTGCTGCGAGCGCAAGAGGTGTAGAGTGTAAAGGCCTTTCACACTGGAGGAAAGGCTTGCATCTCATGGAGAAAATGTGTACGTCGCCCGGGAGATGGAGGCGCGCTCTTGACACCATTTCCTCTGCCCGTTTCAAACACAAGTGTTTGTACTCGATCTGGGCTGCCTGGTGAAACGCTTGGCAGTCCGCATCACCCTGAGCACCTTTCCTGAAGTTTGATTCGTAGCTGGGTAAACTCGGGCTTCAGAGGCTTAGATGAGACCAAACGTGTTCAGCTTGTGGCGAAAGCCTTTGACCAGAGGCATATGTGCTTGTGCTTGGGGCGAGGGCTAGGCAAGAACGTTTACACACTGGGTTTTTATCTTTACCCTAAGCTGTCCCTTTTGGCTGCAGCAGGCGGAGGGAACCCGCGGAGAGAGAACAGCTGCGAAGTGGATGCACACAACAGTCACCTCGATACCAGCCCCGGGCTCCCAAGCAACGATCTTTCCCCGCAGGGTACTTAACCCACCCAGGGATTCAAGCAGGGAGTTCGCCTTGTCCAACTCGCACAGGAGACTGGCATGAGATGTAGGGCTCATCTACTTGCGTTCACACTACGTGGCCCGGAGAAGTTCTCACGGAGCCGAATCCAGCACCCTTCCTCCACCACGTGTGTACACAAAGGAGCGCTGGGCAGTGGGTGTTCTCAGGCCAAGAGAGAAGCCCTTGTTCTGTGCTGCACCTGCTGGGTGGTTCAAAGGTTTTCTGACCTTCCTGCTCTGGAAGCTTTTCAGAGCTGAGGCTACGCCTGGGCTGCGAAAGCAGAGAGGCGTAGAGGCCTTTCACACTGAAGGCGTGGGCCTGTTTCCCATGGGGAAAGTGTACGTCACCCAACCCCCACTCCCACCCCACCCCACCCCACCCCACCCCACTCCAACCCACCCCCAGCTGGAGGCGTGCGGGTTGACACCATTTTGTCCTGCCCATGGAAAATACAAAGAGGCGTACACGATTTGGGCTGTCTGGTGAAAGAATTTTGAATCGGCGGCACCCTGAGTACCTTTCCCGAAGTTTGCTTCCTAGCTGGTTAAACTCGGCATTCAGAGGCGAGATGAGAACAAACTTGCTCCGCGTGCGGCGAAGTGCCTTGATGCCCTGCCCTAAATGTTTGAGCTTCTGGCCAGCGTCAGGCAAGTACTTTGACACGTAGGAGTCTCACTTTTACTCCAAGCTGTCCCTGTTGGCTGAAGCAGTCGGCGTGTCTGTATCGCAGCCTGGGAGGCCGGGCGTTGGGGGAGTCTGCCAAGTGACTGCCCTCCATTTATAGCTAACTGAGAAACTGCGTCGAAGCTTTCGGGAGCCTCTTACAGGGAATGGTTGCAGTTCGGAATTGGAGACTGTGCTGGCAAACGTCAGCAGCTCCTCTCCCTCGGAGGGCTCTTGGTGTGCCGACTCCTAACAGCAAGCACGGTCCCCAGCTCGTGAACGGTCCCATTGCGAGCCGGTCTCGTCCGTGAAAGAGCCACGTGAGGCTGAGCTCCAAGAGTCGGGCTCCACACCTGGAGCCTTTGGGACAGGGCAGTCCTGAGCCGATGTGCCCACCAGGGGACGCGACCAAAGTTTACGTACCACAGGAAAGCGCATCAAGGCCTCGTGTTCTCTCCATGAAATGAACGTGAGCTTGAAGGGTGATGCGTCAGCGTGCACCGTGAACAGCTCGCTGGTACGCCTGTCTTTGCCCCCTCTCACGGTCTCACGCACCCGGGCTCAGTTCCGTGCAGGAATGCTGAGTGGGAGCGCCAGCCTCGCTTCTGGACTCGAAAGCCTTCCACCCCCTAATGGCAGGTTGTGTGTGTCTCTCACGTGGGGGGAGGAATGAGGTCGCCCACAGAGGTTCTGCCATGAAAGATCTAAAGACGCACGCTGCTGAGGAGCTTGTTCCTCATGGAGCGTCCCCGAAGGCCAGAAGCATGCCGAAGGTCTCTTTCAAAGCTGCCGGACGCTCTGCCGTTCTAGGCCTGAGATAAGGACCTTGTGACGGCACTGTAACCCCGCGAGATTCAGGAGACATCGCCAGTGCGAGTGGCAATCCGGAAGGAAGAACCTTCAAGGCGGAGTGTCCTTTCCTGTACAAAACGGCGCCCAAGTGGCTGAGGCAGGGAGCATTTTCCTTCACAGAACCGGCATCCTCGTATGCCTGTGGGTTACTCTAAAGAAACGACACTGTGAGCAACCTCTTCGAAAAGGCCTTCGCAAGCGACTTGGAGACAACAGCAGCGCAGTGGAGGCACAGACCATTGTCCTAGAGAGCAGCACAGGGTCTCTAGCAGCGATCGCTTCCCGGAGGATACTTAAGCCACACCGAGATTCCAGCAGGGAGTTTTGCCTTATAGCAGTACAACTCACTCAAGAAAGAGGGATGAGGTGTAGGGCTAATCTAAGTGCGCTCACGCTCTGTGTCCCCGAGAAGGTTTCACGGAGCAGAATGCATCACCGACCGCTACCACGTGTGTGCACCAAAGAAGCCCTGTGCCGTGGGTGTTCTCAGGCCGACAGCGAAGACCTAGGTGTGTGCTGCACCCGCGCCCGGTGGTTCACACGTTGCGTGACCCTGTGCCTTTTGAAGACGCTCAGAGCGGGTGGCACCTGCGTGCTGCGAGCGCAAGAGGTGTAGAGTGTAAAGGCCTTTCACACTGGAGGAAAGGCTTGCATCTCATGGAGAAAATGTGTACGTCGCCCGGGAGATGGAGGCGCGCTCTTGACACCATTTCCTCTGCCCGTTTCAAACACAAGTGTTTGTACTCGATCTGGGCTGCCTGGTGAAACGCTTGGCAGTCCGCATCACCCTGAGCACCTTTCCTGAAGTTTGATTCGTAGCTGGGTAAACTCGGGCTTCAGAGGCTTAGATGAGACCAAACGTGTTCAGCTTGTGGTGAAAGCCTTTGACCAGAGGCATATAAGCTTGTGCTTGGGGCGAGGGCTAGGCAAGAACGTTTACACACTGGGTTTTTATCTTTACCCTAAGCTGTCCCTTTTGGCTGCAGCAGGCGGAGGGAACCCGCGGAGAGAGAACAGCTGCGAAGTGGATGCACACAACAGTCACCTCGATACCAGCCCCGGGCTCCCAAGCAACGATCCTTCCCCGCAGGGTACTTAACCCACCCAGGGATTCAAGCAGGGAGTTCGCCTTGTCCAACTCGCACAGGAGACTGGCATGAGATGTAGGGCTCATCTACTTGCGTTCACACTACGTGGCCCGGAGAAGTTCTCACGGAGCCGAATCCAGCACCCTTCCTCCACCACGTGTGTACACAAAGGAGCGCTGGGCAGTGGGTGTTCTCAGGCCAAGAGAGAAGCCCTTGTTCTGTGCTGCACCTGCTGGGTGGTTCAAAGGTTTTCTGACCTTCCTGCTCTGGAAGCTTTTCAGAGCTGAGGCTACGCCTGGTCTGCGAAAGCAGAGAGGCGTAGAGGCCTTTCACACTGAAGGCGTGGGCCTGTTTCCCATGGGGAAAGTGTACGTCGCCCAACCCCCACTCCCACCCCACTCCCACCCCACCCCACCCCACTCCAACCCACCCCCAGCTGGAGGCGTGCGGGTTGACACCATTTTGTCCTGCCCATGGAAAATACAAAGAGGCGTACACGATTTGGGCTGTCTGGTGAGAGAATTTTGAATCGGCGGCACCCTGAGTACCTTTCCCGAAGTTTGCTTCCTAGCTGGTTAAACTCGGCATTCAGAGGCGAGATGAGAACAAACTTGCTCCGCGTGCGGCGAAGTGCCCTGATGCCCTGCCCTAAATGTTTGAGCTTCTGGCCAGCGTCAGGCAAGTACTTTGACACGTAGGAGTCTCACTTTTACTCCAAGCTGTCCCTGTTGGCTGAAGCAGTCGGCGTGTCTGTATCGCAGCCTGGGAGGCCGGGCGTTGGGGGAGTCTGCCAAGTGACTGGCCTCCATTTATAGCTAACTGAGAAACTGCGTCGAAGCTTTCGGGAGCCTCTTACAGGGAATGGTTGCAGTTCGGAATTGGAGACTGTGCTGGCAAACGTCAGCAGCTCCTCTCCCTCGGAGGGCTCTTGGTGTGCCGACTCCTAACAGCCAGCACGGTCCCCAGCTCGTGAACGGTCCCATTGCGAGCCGGTCTCGTCCGTGAAAGAGCCACATGAGGCTGAGCTCCAAGAGTCGGGCTCCACACCTGGAGCCTTTGGGACAGGGCAGTCCTGAGCCGATGTGCCCACCAGGGGACGCAACCAAAGTTTACGTACCACAGGAAAGCGCATCAAGGCCTCGTGTTCTCTCCATGAAATGAACGTGAGCTTGAAGGGTGATGCGTCAGCGTGCACCGTGAACAGCTCGCTGGTACGCCTGTCTTTGCCCCCTCTCACGGTCTCACGCACCCGGGCTCAGTTCAGTGCAGGAATGTTGAGTGGAGGTGCCAGCCTCGCTTCTGAACTCGAAAGCCTTCCACCCCCTAATGGCAGGTTGTGTGTGTCTCTCACGTGGGGGGAGGAATGAGGTCGCCCACAGAGGTTCTGCCATGAAAGATCTAAAGACGCACGCTGCTGAGGAGCTTGTTCCTCATGGAGCGTCCCCGAAGGCCAGAAGAATGCCGAAGGTCTCTTTCAAAGCTGCCGGACGCTCTGCCGTTCTAGGCCTGAGATAAGGACCTTGTGACGGCACTGTAACCCTGCGAGATTCAGGAGACATCGCCAGTGCGAGTGGCAATCCGGAAGGAAGAACCTTCAAGGCGGAGTGTCCTTTCCTGTACAAAACGGCGCCCAAGTGGCTGAGGCAGGGAGCATTTTCCTTCACAGAACCGGCATCCTCGTATGCCTGTGGGTTACTCTAAAGAAACGACACTGTGAGCAACCTCTTCGAAAAGGCCTTCGCAAGCGACTTGGAGACAACAGCAGCGCAGTGGAGGCACAGACCATTGTCCTAGAGAGCAGCACAGTGTCTCTAGCAGCGATCGCTTCCCGGAGGATACTTAAGCCACACCGAGATTCCAGCAGGGAGTTTTGCCTTATAGCAGTACAACTCACTCAAGAAAGAGGGATGAGGTGTAGGGCTAATCTACGTGCGCTCACGCTCTGTGTCCCCAAGAAGGTTTCACGGAGCAGAATGCATCACCGACCGCTACCACGTGTGTGCACCAAAGAAGCCCTGTGCCGTGGGTGTTCTCAGGCCGACAGCGAAGACCTAGGTGTGTGCTGCACCCGCGCCCGGTGGTTCACACGTTGCATGACCCTGTGCCTTTTGAAGACGCTCAGAGCGGGTGGCACCTGCGTGCTGCGAGCGCAAGAGGTGTAGAGTGTAAAGGCCTTTCACACTGGAGGAAAGGCTTGCATCTCATGGAGAAAATGTGTACGTCGCCCGGGAGATGGAGGCGCGCTCTTGACACCATTTCCTCTGCCCGTTTCAAACACAAGTGTTTGTACTCGATCTGGGCTGCCTGGTGAAACGCTTGGCAGTCCGCATCACCCTGAGCACCTTTCCTGAAGTTTGATTCGTAGCTGGGTAAACTCGGGCTTCAGAGGCTTAGATGAGACCAAACGTGTTCAGCTTGTGGCGAAAGCCTTTGACCAGAGGCATATGTGCTTGTGCTTGGGGCGAGGGCTAGGCAAGAACGTTTACACACTGGGTTTTTATCTTTACCCTAAGCTGTCCCTTTTGGCTGCAGCAGGCGGAGGGAACCCGCGGAGAGAGAACAGCTGCGAAGTGGATGCACACAACAGTCACCTCGATACCAGCCCCGGGCTCCCAAGCAACGATCTTTCCCCGCAGGGTACTTAACCCACCCAGGGATTCAAGCAGGGAGTTCGCCTTGTCCAACTCACACAGGAGACTGGCATGAGATGTAGGGCTCATCTACTTGCGTTCACACTACGTGGCCCGGAGAAGTTCTCACGGAGCCGAATCCAGCACCCTTCCTCCACCACGTGTGTACACAAAGGAGCGCTGGGCAGTGGGTGTTCTCAGGCCAAGAGAGAAGCCCTTGTTCTGTGCTGCACCTGCTGGGTGGTTCAAAGGTTTTCTGACCTTCCTGCTCTGGAAGCTTTTCAGAGCTGAGGCTACGCCTGGGCTGCGAAAGCAGAGAGGCGTAGAGGCCTTTCACACTGAAGGCGTGGGCCTGTTTCCCATGGGGAAAGTGTACGTCGCCCAACCCCCACTCCCACCCCACCCCACCCCACCCCACCCCACTCCAACCCACCCCCAGCTGGAGGCGTGCGGGTTGACACCATTTTGTCCTGCCCATGGAAAATACAAAGAGGCGTACACGATTTGGGCTGTCTGGTGAGAGAATTTTGAATCGGCGGCACCCTGAGTACCTTTCCCGAAGTTTGCTTCCTAGCTGGTTAAACTCGGCATTCAGAGGCGAGATGAGAACAAACTTGCTCCGCGTGCGGCGAAGTGCCCTGATGCCCTGCCCTAAATGTTTGAGCTTCTGGCCAGCGTCAGGCAAGTACTTTGACACGTAGGAGTCTCACTTTTACTCCAAGCTGTCCCTGTTGGCTGAAGCAGTCGGCGTGTCTGTATCGCAGCCTGGGAGGCCGGGCGTTGGGGGAGTCTGCCAAGTGACTGGCCTCCATTTATAGCTAACTGAGAAACTGCGTCGAAGCTTTCGGGAGCCTCTTACAGGGAATGGTTGCAGTTCGGAATTGGAGACTGTGCTGGCAAACGTCAGCAGCTCCTCTCCCTCGGAGGGCTCTTGGTGTGCCGACTCCTAACAGCCAGCACGGTCCCCAGCTCGTGAACGGTCCCATTGCGAGCCGGTCTCGTCCGTGAAAGAGCCACATGAGGCTGAGCTCCAAGAGTCGGGCTCCACACCTGGAGCCTTTGGGACAGGGCAGTCCTGAGCCGATGTGCCCACCAGGGGACGCGACCAAAGTTTACGTACCACAGGAAAGCACATCAAGGCCTCGTGTTCTCTCCATGAAATGAACGTGAGCTTGAAGGGTGATGCGTCAGCGTGCACCGTGAACAGCTCGCTGGTACGCCTGTCTTTGCCCCCTCTCACGGTCTCACGCACCCGGGCTCAGTTCAGTGCAGGAATGTTGAGTGGAGGTGTCAGCCTCGCTTCTGGACTCGAAAGCCTTCCACCCCCTAATGGCAGGTTGTGTGTGTCTCTCACGTGGGGGGAGGAATGAGGTCGCCCACAGAGGTTCTGCCATGAAAGATCTAAAGATGCACGCTGCTGAGGAGCTTGTTCCTCATGGAGCGTCCCCGAAGGCCAGAAGAATGCCGAAGGTCTCTTTCAAAGCTGCCGGACGCTCTGCCGTTCTAGGCCTGAGATAAGGACCTTGTGACGGCACTGTAACCCTGCGAGATTCAGGAGACATCGCCAGTGCGAGTGGCAATCCGGAAGGAAGAACCTTCAAGGCGGAGTGTCCTTTCCTGTACAAAACGGCGCCCAAGTGGCTGAGGCAGGGAGCATTTTCCTTCACAGAACCGGCATCCTCGTATGCCTGTGGGTTACTCTAAAGAAACGACACTGTGAGCAACCTCTTCGAAAAGGCCTTCGCAAGCGACTTGGAGACAACAGCAGCGCAGTGGAGGCACAGACCATTGTCCTAGAGAGCAGCACAGTGTCTCTAGCAGCGATCGCTTCCCGGAGGATACTTAAGCCACACCGAGATTCCAGCAGGGAGTTTTGCCTTAGAGCAGTACAACTCACTCAAGAAAGAGGGATGAGGTGTAGGGCTAATCTAAGTGCGCTCACGCTCTGTGTCCCCGAGAAGGTTTCACGGAGCAGAATGCATCACCGACCGCTACCACGTGTGTGCACCAAAGAAGCCCTGTGCCGTGGGTGTTCTCAGGCCGACAGCGAAGACCTAGGTGTGTGCTGCACCCGCGCCCGGTGGTTCACACGTTGCGTGACCCTGTGCCTTTTGAAGACGCTCAGAGCGGGTGGCACCTGCGTGCTGCGAGTGCAAGAGGTGTAGAGTGTAAAGGCCTTTCACACTGGAGGAAAGGCTTGCATCTCATGGAGAAAATGTGTACGTCGCCCGGGAGATGGAGGCGTGCTCTTGACACCATTTCCTCTGCCCGTTTCAAACACAAGTGTTTGTACTCGATCTGGGCTGCCTGGTGAAACGCTTGGCAGTCCGCATCACCCTGAGCACCTTTCCTGAAGTTTGATTCGTAGCTGGGTAAACTCGGGCTTCAGAGGCTTAGATGAGACCAAACGTGTTCAGCTTGTGGCGAAAGCCTTTGACCAGAGGCATATGTGCTTGTGCTTGGGGCGAGGGCTAGGCAAGAACGTTTACACACTGGGTTTTTATCTTTACCCTAAGCTGTCCCTTTTGGCTGCAGCAGGCGGAGGGAACCCGCGGAGAGAGAACAGCTGCGAAGTGGATGCACACAACAGTCACCTCGATACCAGCCCCGGGCTCCCAAGCAACGATCCTTCCCCGCAGGGTACTTAACCCACCCAGGGATTCAAGCAGGGAGTTCGCCTTGTCCAACTCGCACAGGAGACTGGCATGAGATGTAGGGCTCATCTACTTGCGTTCACACTACGTGGCCCGGAGAAGTTCTCACGGAGCCGAATCCAGCACCCTTCCTCCACCACGTGTGTACACAAAGGAGCGCTGGGCAGTGGGTGTTCTCAGGCCAAGAGAGAAGCCCTTGTTCTGTGCTGCACCTGCTGGGTGGTTCAAAGGTTTTCTGACCTTCCTGCTCTGGAAGCTTTTCAGAGCTGAGGCTACGCCTGGTCTGCGAAAGCAGAGAGGCGTAGAGGCCTTTCACACTGAAGGCGTGGGCCTGTTTCCCATGGGGAAAGTGTACGTCGCCCAACCCCCACTCCCACCCCACTCCCACCCCACCCCACCCCACTCCAACCCACCCCCAGCTGGAGGCGTGCGGGTTGACACCATTTTGTCCTGCCCATGGAAAATACAAAGAGGCGTACACGATTTGGGCTGTCTGGTGAGAGAATTTTGAATCGGCGGCACCCTGAGTACCTTTCCCGAAGTTTGCTTCCTAGCTGGTTAAACTCGGCATTCAGAGGCGAGATGAGAACAAACTTGCTCCGCGTGCGGCGAAGTGCCCTGATGCCCTGCCCTAAATGTTTGAGCTTCTGGCCAGCGTCAGGCAAGTACTTTGACACGTAGGAGTCTCACTTTTACTCCAAGCTGTCCCTGTTGGCTGAAGCAGTCGGCGTGTCTGTATCGCAGCCTGGGAGGCCGGGCGTTGGGGGAGTCTGCCAAGTGACTGGCCTCCATTTATAGCTAACTGAGAAACTGCGTCGAAGCTTTCGGGAGCCTCTTACAGGGAATGGTTGCAGTTCGGAATTGGAGACTGTGCTGGCAAACGTCAGCAGCTCCTCTCCCTCGGAGGGCTCTTGGTGTGCCGACTCCTAACAGCCAGCACGGTCCCCAGCTCGTGAACGGTCCCATTGCGAGCCGGTCTCGTCCGTGAAAGAGCCACATGAGGCTGAGCTCCAAGAGTCGGGCTCCACACCTGGAGCCTTTGGGACAGGGCAGTCCTGAGCCGATGTGCCCACCAGGGGACGCAACCAAAGTTTACGTACCACAGGAAAGCGCATCAAGGCCTCGTGTTCTCTCCATGAAATGAACGTGAGCTTGAAGGGTGATGCGTCAGCGTGCACCGTGAACAGCTCGCTGGTACGCCTGTCTTTGCCCCCTCTCACGGTCTCACGCACCCGGGCTCAGTTCAGTGCAGGAATGTTGAGTGGAGGTGCCAGCCTCGCTTCTGAACTCGAAAGCCTTCCACCCCCTAATGGCAGGTTGTGTGTGTCTCTCACGTGGGGGGAGGAATGAGGTCGCCCACAGAGGTTCTGCCATGAAAGATCTAAAGACGCACGCTGCTGAGGAGCTTGTTCCTCATGGAGCGTCCCCGAAGGCCAGAAGAATGCCGAAGGTCTCTTTCAAAGCTGCCGGACGCTCTGCCGTTCTAGGCCTGAGATAAGGACCTTGTGACGGCACTGTAACCCTGCGAGATTCAGGAGACATCGCCAGTGCGAGTGGCAATCCGGAAGGAAGAACCTTCAAGGCGGAGTGTCCTTTCCTGTACAAAACGGCGCCCAAGTGGCTGAGGCAGGGAGCATTTTCCTTCACAGAACCGGCATCCTCGTATGCCTGTGGGTTACTCTAAAGAAACGACACTGTGAGCAACCTCTTCGAAAAGGCCTTCGCAAGCGACTTGGAGACAACAGCAGCGCAGTGGAGGCACAGACCATTGTCCTAGAGAGCAGCACAGTGTCTCTAGCAGCGATCGCTTCCCGGAGGATACTTAAGCCACACCGAGATTCCAGCAGGGAGTTTTGCCTTATAGCAGTACAACTCACTCAAGAAAGAGGGATGAGGTGTAGGGCTAATCTACGTGCGCTCACGCTCTGTGTCCCCAAGAAGGTTTCACGGAGCAGAATGCATCACCGACCGCTACCACGTGTGTGCACCAAAGAAGCCCTGTGCCGTGGGTGTTCTCAGGCCGACAGCGAAGACCTAGGTGTGTGCTGCACCCGCGCCCGGTGGTTCACACGTTGCGTGACCCTGTGCCTTTTGAAGACGCTCAGAGCGGGTGGCACCTGCGTGCTGCGAGCGCAAGAGGTGTAGAGTGTAAAGGCCTTTCACACTGGAGGAAAGGCTTGCATCTCATGGAGAAAATGTGTACGTCGCCCGGGAGATGGAGGCGCGCTCTTGACACCATTTCCTCTGCCCGTTTCAAACACAAGTGTTTGTACTCGATCTGGGCTGCCTGGTGAAACGCTTGGCAGTCCGCATCACCCTGAGCACCTTTCCTGAAGTTTGATTCGTAGCTGGGTAAACTCGGGCTTCAGAGGCTTAGATGAGACCAAACGTGTTCAGCTTGTGGCGAAAGCCTTTGACCAGAGGCATATGTGCTTGTGCTTGGGGCGAGGGCTAGGCAAGAACGTTTACACACTGGGTTTTTATCTTTACCCTAAGCTGTCCCTTTTGGCTGCAGCAGGCGGAGGGAACCCGCGGAGAGAGAACAGCTGCGAAGTGGATGCACACAACAGTCACCTCGATACCAGCCCCGGGCTCCCAAGCAACGATCTTTCCCCGCAGGGTACTTAACCCACCCAGGGATTCAAGCAGGGAGTTCGCCTTGTCCAACTCACACAGGAGACTGGCATGAGATGTAGGGCTCATCTACTTGCGTTCACACTACGTGGCCCGGAGAAGTTCTCACGGAGCCGAATCCAGCACCCTTCCTCCACCACGTGTGTACACAAAGGAGCGCTGGGCAGTGGGTGTTCTCAGGCCAAGAGAGAAGCCCTTGTTCTGTGCTGCACCTGCTGGGTGGTTCAAAGGTTTTCTGACCTTCCTGCTCTGGAAGCTTTTCAGAGCTGAGGCTACGCCTGGGCTGCGAAAGCAGAGAGGCGTAGAGGCCTTTCACACTGAAGGCGTGGGCCTGTTTCCCATGGGGAAAGTGTACGTCGCCCAACCCCCACTCCCACCCCACCCCACCCCACCCCACCCCACTCCAACCCACCCCCAGCTGGAGGCGTGCAGGTTGACACCATTTTGTCCTGCCCATGGAAAATACAAAGAGGCGTACACGATTTGGGCTGTCTGGTGAGAGAATTTTGAATCGGCGGCACCCTGAGTACCTTTCCCGAAGTTTGCTTCCTAGCTGGTTAAACTCGGCATTCAGAGGCGAGATGAGAACAAACTTGCTCCGCGTGCGGCGAAGTGCCCTGATGCCCTGCCCTAAATGTTTGAGCTTCTGGCCAGCGTCAGGCAAGTACTTTGACACGTAGGAGTCTCACTTTTACTCCAAGCTGTCCCTGTTGGCTGAAGCAGTCGGCGTGTCTGTATCGCAGCCTGGGAGGCCGGGCGTTGGGGGAGTCTGCCAAGTGACTGGCCTCCATTTATAGCTAACTGAGAAACTGCGTCGAAGCTTTCGGGAGCCTCTTACAGGGAATGGTTGCAGTTCGGAATTGGAGACTGTGCTGGCAAACGTCAGCAGCTCCTCTCCCTCGGAGGGCTCTTGGTGTGCCGACTCCTAACAGCCAGCACGGTCCCCAGCTCGTGAACGGTCCCATTGCGAGCCGGTCTCGTCCGTGAAAGAGTCACATGAGGCTGAGCTCCAAGAGTCGGGCTCCACACCTGGAGCCTTTGGGACAGGGCAGTCCTGAGCCGATGTGCCCACCAGGGGACGCGACCAAAGTTTACGTACCACAGGAAAGCGCATCAAGGCCTCGTGTTCTCTCCATGAAATGAACGTGAGCTTGAAGGGTGATGCGTCAGCGTGCACCGTGAACAGCTCGCTGGTACGCCTGTCTTTGCCCCCTCTCACGGTCTCACGCACCCGGGCTCAGTTCAGTGCAGGAATGTTGAGTGGAGGTGCCAGCCTCGCTTCTGGACTCGAAAGCCTTCCACCCCCTAATGGCAGGTTGTGTGTGTCTCTCACGTGGGGGGAGGAATGAGGTCGCCCACAGAGGTTCTGCCATGAAAGATCTAAAGACGCACGCTGCTGAGGAGCTTGTTCCTCATGGAGCGTCCCCGAAGGCCAGAAGAATGCCGAAGGTCTCTTTCAAAGCTGCCGGACGCTCTGCCGTTCTAGGCCTGAGATAAGGACCTTGTGACGGCACTGTAACACTGCGAGATTCAGGAGACATCGCCAGTGCGAGTGGCAATCCGGAAGGAAGAACCTTCAAGGCGGAGTGTCCTTTCCTGTACAAAACGGCGCCCAAGTGGCTGAGGCAGGGAGCATTTTCCTTCACAGAACCGGCATCCTCGTATGCCTGTGGGTTACTCTAAAGAAACGACACTGTGAGCAACCTCTTCGAAAAGGCCTTCGCAAGCGACTTGGAGACAACAGCAGCGCAGTGGAGGCACAGACCATTGTCCTAGAGAGCAGCACAGTGTCTCTAGCAGCGATCGCTTCCCGGAGGATACTTAAGCCACACCGAGATTCCAGCAGGGAGTTTTGCCTTATAGCAGTACAACTCACTCAAGAAAGAGGGATGAGGTGTAGGGCTAATCTACGTGCGCTCACGCTCTGTGTCCCCGAGAAGGTTTCACGGAGCAGAATGCATCACCGACCGCTACCACGTGTGTGCACCAAAGAAGCCCTGTGCCGTGGGTGTTCTCAGGCCGACAGCGAAGACCTAGGTGTGTGCTGCACCCGCGCCCGGTGGTTCACACGTTGCGTGACCCTGTGCCTTTTGAAGATGCTCAGAGCGGGTGGCACCTGCGTGCTGCGAGCGCAAGAGGTGTAGAGTGTAAAGGCCTTTCACACTGGAGGAAAGGCTTGCATCTCATGGAGAAAATGTGTACGTCGCCCGGGAGATGGAGGCGCGCTCTTGACACCATTTCCTCTGCCCGTTTCAAACACAAGTGTTTGTACTCGATCTGGGCTGCCTGGTGAAACGCTTGGCAGTCCGCATCACCCTGAGCACCTTTCCTGAAGTTTGATTCGTAGCTGGGTAAACTCGGGCTTCAGAGGCTTAGATGAGACCAAACGTGTTCAGCTTGTGGCGAAAGCCTTTGACCAGAGGCATATGTGCTTGTGCTTGGGGCGAGGGCTAGGCAAGAACGTTTACACACTGGGTTTTTATCTTTACCCTAAGCTGTCCCTTTTGGCTGCAGCAGGTGGAGGGAACCCGCGGAGAGAGAACAGCTGCGAAGTGGATGCACACAACAGTCACCTCGATACCAGCCCCGGGCTCCCAAGCAACGATCCTTCCCCGCAGGGTACTTAACCCACCCAGGGATTCAAGCAGGGAGTTCGCCTTGTCCAACTCGCACAGGAGACTGGCATGAGATGTAGGGCTCATCTACTTGCGTTCACACTACGTGGCCCGGAGAAGTTCTCACGGAGCCGAATCCAGCACCCTTCCTCCACCACGTGTGTACACAAAGGAGCGCTGGGCAGTGGGTGTTCTCAGGCCAAGAGAGAAGCCCTTGTTCTGTGCTGCACCTGCTGGGTGGTTCAAAGGTTTTCTGACCTTCCTGCTCTGGAAGCTTTTCAGAGCTGAGGCTACGCCTGGGCTGCGAAAGCAGAGAGGCGTAGAGGTCTTTCACACTGAAGGTTTGGGCCTGTTTCCCATGGGGAAAGTGTACGTCGCCCAACCCCCACTCCCACCCCACCCCACCCCACCCCACCCCACTCCAACCCACCCCCAGCTGGAGGCGTGCGGGTTGACACCATTTTGTCCTGCCCATGGAAAATACAAAGAGGCGTACACGATTTGGGCTGTCTGGTGAGAGAATTTTGAATCGGCGGCACCCTGAGTACCTTTCCCGAAGTTTGCTTCCTAGCTGGTTAAACTCGGCATTCAGAGGCGAGATGAGAACAAACTTGCTCCGCGTGCGGCGAAGTGCCCTGATGCCCTGCCCTAAATGTTTGAGCTTCTGGCCAGCGTCAGGCAAGTACTTTGACACGTAGGAGTCTGCCTTTTACTCCAAGCTGTCCCTGTTGGCTGAAGCAGTTGGCGTGTCTGTATCGCAGCCTGGGAGGCCGGGCGTTGGGGGAGTCTGCCAAGTGACTGCCCTCCATTTATAGCTAACTGAGAAACTGCGTCGAAGCTTTCGGGAGCCTCTTACAGGGAATGGTTGCAGTTCGGAATTGGAGACTGTGCTGGCAAACGTCAGCAGCTCCTCTCCCTCGGAGGGCCCTTGGTGTGCCGACTCCTAACAGCCAGCACGGTCCCCAGCTCGTGAACGGTCCCATTGCGAGCCGGTCTCGTCCGTGAAAGAGCCACGTGAGGCTGAGCTCCAAGAGTCGGGCTCCACACCTGGAGCCTTTGGGACAGGGCAGTCCTGAGCCGATGTGCCCACCAGGGGACGCAACCAAAGTTTACGTACCACAGGAAAGTGCATCAAGGCCTCGTGTTCTCTCCATGAAATGAACGTGAGCTTGAAGGGTGATGCGTCAGCGTGCACCGTGAACAGCTCGCTGGTACGCCTGTCTTTGCCCCCTCTCACGGTCTCACGCACCCGGGCTCAGTTCCGTGCAGGAATGTTGAGTGGGAGCGCCAGCCTCGCTTCTGGACTCGAAAGCCTTCCACCCCCTAATGGCAGGTTGTGTGTGTCTCTCACGTGGGGGGAGGAATGAGGTCGCCCACAGAGGTTCTGCCATGAAAGATCTAAAGACGCACGCTGCTGAGGAGCTTGTTCCTCATGGAGCGTCCCCGAAGGCCAGAAGCATGCCGAAGGTCTCTTTCAAAGCTGCCGGACGCTCTGCCGTTCTAGGCCTGAGATAAGGACCTTGTGACGGCACTGTAACCCCGCGAGATTCAGGAGACATCGCCAGTGCGAGTGGCAATCCGGAAGGAAGAACCTTCAAGGCGGAGTGTCCTTTCCTGTACAAAACGGTGCCCAAGTGGCTGAGGCAGGGAGCATTTTCCTTCACAGAACCGGCATCCTCGTATGCCTGTGGGTTACTCTAAAGAAACGACACTGTGAGCAACCTCTTCGAAAAGGCCTTCGCAAGCGACTTGGAGACAACAGCAGCGCAGTGGAGGCACAGACCATTGTCCTAGAGAGCAGCACAGGGTCTCTAGCAGCGATCGCTTCCCGGAGGATACTTAAGCCACACCGAGATTCCAGCAGGGAGTTTTGCCTTATAGCAGTACAACTCACTCAAGAAAGAGGGATGAGGTGTAGGGCTAATCTACGTGCGCTCACGCTCTGTGTCCCCAAGAAGGTTTCACGGAGCAGAATGCATCACCGACCGCTACCACGTGTGTGCACCAAAGAAGCCCTGTGCCGTGGGTGTTCTCAGGCCGACAGCGAAGACCTAGGTGTGTGCTGCACCCGCGCCCGGTGGTTCACACGTTGCGTGACCCTGTGCCTTTTGAAGACGCTCAGAGCGGGTGGCACCTGCGTGCTGCGAGCGCAAGAGGTGTAGAGTGTAAAGGCCTTTCACACTGGAGGAAAGGCTTGCATCTCATGGAGAAAATGTGTACGTCGCCCGGGAGATGGAGGCGCGCTCTTGACACCATTTCCTCTGCCCGTTTCAAACACAAGTGTTTGTACTCGATCTGGGCTGCCTGGTGAAACGCTTGGCAGTCCGCATCACCCTGAGCACCTTTCCTGAAGTTTGATTCGTAGCTGGGTAAACTCGGGCTTCAGAGGCTTAGATGAGACCAAACGTGTTCAGCTTGTGGTGAAAGCCTTTGACCAGAGGCATATAAGCTTGTGCTTGGGGCGAGGGCTAGGCAAGAACGTTTACACACTGGGTTTTTATCTTTACCCTAAGCTGTCCCTTTTGGCTGCAGCAGGCGGAGAGAACCCGCGGAGAGAGAACAGCTGTGAAGTGGATGCACACAACAGTCACCTCGATACCAGCCCCGGGCTCCCAAGCAATGATCTTTCCCCGCAGGGTATTTAACCCACCCAGGGATTCAAGCAGGGAGTTCGCCTTGTCCAACTCGCACAGGAGACTGGCATGAGATGTAGGGCTCATCTACTTGCGTTCACACTACGTGGCCCGGAGAAGTTCTCACGGAGCCGAATCCAGCACCCTTCCTCCACCACGTGTGTACACAAAGGAGCGCTGGGCAGTGGGTGTTCTCAGGCCAAGAGAGAATCCCTTGTTCTGTGCTGCACCTGCTGGGTGGTTCAAAGGTTTTCTGACCTTCCTGCTCTGGAAGCTTTTCAGAGCTGAGGCTACGCCTGGGCTGCGAAAGCAGAGAGGCGTAGAGGCCTTTCACACTGAAGGCGTGGGCCTGTTTCCCATGGGGAAAGTGTACGTCGCCCAACCCCCACTCCCACCCCACCCCACCCCACCCCACCCCACTCCAACCCACCCCCAGCTAGAGGCGTGCGGGTTGACACCATTTTGTCCTGCCCATGGAAAATACAAAGAGGCGTACACGATTTGGGCTGTCTGGTGAGAGAATTTTGAATCGGCGGCACCCTGAGTACCTTTCCCGAAGTTTGCTTCCTAGCTGGTTAAACTCGGCATTCAGAGGCGAGATGAGAACAAACTTGCTCCGCGTGCGGCGAAGTGCCCTGATGCCCTGCCCTAAATGTTTGAGCTTCTGGCCAGCGTCAGGCAAGTACTTTGACACGTAGGAGTCTGCCTTTTACTCCAAGCTGTCCCTGTTGGCTGAAGCAATTGGCGTGTCTGTATCGCAGCCTGGGAGGCCGGGCGTTGGGGGAGTCTGCCAAGTGACTGCCCTCCATTTATAGCTAACTGAGAAACTGCGTCGAAGCTTTCGGGAGCCTCTTACAGGGAATGGTTGCAGTTCGGAATTGGAGACTGTGCTGGCAAACGTCAGCAGCTCCTCTCCCTCGGAGGGCCCTTGGTGTGCCGACTCCTAACAGCCAGCACGGTCCCCAGCTCGTGAACGGTCCCATTGCGAGCCGGTCTCGTCCGTGAAAGAGCCACGTGAGGCTGAGCTCCAAGAGTCGGGCTCCACACCTGGAGCCTTTGGGACAGGGCAGTCCTGAGCCGATGTGCCCACCAGGGGACGCAACCAAAGTTTACGTACCACAGGAAAGTGCATCAAGGCCTCGTGTTCTCTCCATGAAATGAACGTGAGCTTGAAGGGTGATGCGTCAGCGTGCACCGTGAACAGCTCGCTGGTACGCCTGTCTTTGCCCCCTCTCACGGTCTCACGCACCCGGGCTCAGTTCCGTGCAGGAATGTTGAGTGGGAGCGCCAGCCTCGCTTCTGGACTCGAAAGCCTTCCACCCCCTAATGGCAGGTTGTGTGTGTCTCTCACGTGGGGGGAGGAATGAGGTCGCCCACAGAGGTTCTGCCATGAAAGATCTAAAGACGCACGCTGCTGAGGAGCTTGTTCCTCATGGAGCGTCCCCGAAGGCCAGAAGAATGCCGAAGGTCTCTTTCAAAGCTGCCGGACGCTCTGCCGTTCTAGGCCTGAGATAAGGACCTTGTGACGGCACTGTAACCCTGCGAGATTCAGGAGATATCGCCAGTGCGAGTGGCAATCCGGAAGGAAGAACCTTCAAGGCGGAGTGTCCTTTCCTGTACAAAACGGCGCCCAAGTGGCTGAGGCAGGGAGCATTTTCCTTCACAGAACCGGCATCCTCGTATGCCTGTGGGTTACTCTAAAGAAACGACACTGTGAGCAACCTCTTCGAAAAGGCCTTCGCAAGCGACTTGGAGACAACAGCAGCGCAGTGGAGGCACAGACCATTGTCCTAGAGAGCAGCACAGTGTCTCTAGCAGCGATCGCTTCCCGGAGGATACTTAAGCCACACCGAGATTCCAGCAGGGAGTTTTGCCTTATAGCAGTACAACTCACTCAAGAAAGAGGGATGAGGTGTAGGGCTAATCTACGTGCGCTCACGCTCTGTGTCCCCAAGAAGGTTTCACGGAGCAGAATGCATCACCGACCGCTACCACGTGTGTGCACCAAAGAAGCCCTGTGCCGTGGGTGTTCTCAGGCCGACAGCGAAGACCTAGGTGTGTGCTGCACCCGCGCCCGGTGGTTCACACGTTGCGTGACCCTGTGCCTTTTGAAGACGCTCAGAGCGGGTGGCACCTGCGTGCTGCGAGCGCAAGAGGTGTAGAGTGTAAAGGCCTTTCACACTGGAGGAAAGGCTTGCATCTCATGGAGAAAATGTGTACGTCGCCCGGGAGATGGAGGCGCGCTCTTGACACCATTTCCTCTGCCCGTTTCAAACACAAGTGTTTGTACTCGATCTGGGCTGCCTGGTGAAACGCTTGGCAGTCCGCATCACCCTGAGCACCTTTCCTGAAGTTTGATTCGTAGCTGGGTAAACTCGGGCTTCAGAGGCTTAGATGAGACCAAACGTGTTCAGCTTGTGGCGAAAGCCTTTGACCAGAGGCATATGTGCTTGTGCTTGGGGCGAGGGCTAGGCAAGAACGTTTACACACTGGGTTTTTATCTTTACCCTAAGCTGTCCCTTTTGGCTGCAGCAGGCGGAGGGAACCCGCGGAGAGAGAACAGCTGCGAAGTGGATGCACACAACAGTCACCTCGATACCAGCCCCGGGCTCCCAAGCAACGATCTTTCCCCGCAGGGTACTTAACCCACCCAGGGATTCAAGCAGGGAGTTCGCCTTGTCCAACTCGCACAGGAGACTGGCATGAGATGTAGGGCTCATCTACTTGCGTTCACACTACGTGGCCCGGAGAAGTTCTCACGGAGCCGAATCCAGCACCCTTCCTCCACCACGTGTGTACACAAAGGAGCGCTGGGCAGTGGGTGTTCTCAGGCCAAGAGAGAAGCCCTTGTTCTGTGCTGCACCTGCTGGGTGGTTCAAAGGTTTTCTGACCTTCCTGCTCTGGAAGCTTTTCAGAGCTGAGGCTACGCCTGGGCTGCGAAAGCAGAGAGGCGTAGAGGCCTTTCACACTGAAGGCGTGGGCCTGTTTCCCATGGGGAAAGTGTACGTCGCCCAACCCCCACTCCCACCCCACCCCACCCCACCCCACCCCACTCCAACCCACCCCCAGCTGGAGGCGTGCGGGTTGACACCATTTTGTCCTGCCCATGGAAAATACAAAGAGGCGTACACGATTTGGGCTGTCTGGTGAGAGAATTTTGAATCGGCGGCACCCTGAGTACCTTTCCCGAAGTTTGCTTCCTAGCTGGTTAAACTCGGCATTCAGAGGCGAGATGAGAACAAACTTGCTCCGCGTGCGGCGAAGTGCCCTGATGCCCTGCCCTAAATGTTTGAGCTTCTGGCCAGCGTCAGGCAAGTACTTTGACACGTAGGAGTCTCACTTTTACTCCAAGCTGTCCCTGTTGGCTGAAGCAGTCGGCGTGTCTGTATCGCAGCCTGGGAGGCCGGGCGTTGGGGGAGTCTGCCAAGTGACTGGCCTCCATTTATAGCTAACTGAGAAACTGCGTCGAAGCTTTCGGGAGCCTCTTACAGGGAATGGTTGCAGTTCGGAATTGGAGACTGTGCTGGCAAACGTCAGCAGCTCCTCTCCCTCAGAGGGCTCTTGGTGTGCCGACTCCTAACAGCCAGCACGGTCCCCAGCTCGTGAACGGTCCCATTGCGAGCCGGTCTCGTCCGTGAAAGAGTCACATGAGGCTGAGCTCCAAGAGTCGGGCTCCACACCTGGAGCCTTTGGGACAGGGCAGTCCTGAGCCGATGTGCCCACCAGGGGACGCGACCAAAGTTTACGTACCACAGGAAAGCGCATCAAGGCCTCGTGTTCTCTCCATGAAATGAACGTGAGCTTGAAGGGTGATGCGTCAGCGTGCACCGTGAACAGCTCGCTGGTACGCCTGTCTTTGCCCCCTCTCACGGTCTCACGCACCCGGGCTCAGTTCAGTGCAGGAATGTTGAGTGGAGGTGCCAGCCTCGCTTCTGGACTCGAAAGCCTTCCACCCCCTAATGGCAGGTTGTGTGTGTCTCTCACGTGGGGGGAGGAATGAGGTCGCCCACAGAGGTTCTGCCATGAAAGATCTAAAGACGCACGCTGCTGAGGAGCTTGTTCCTCATGGAGCGTCCCCGAAGGCCAGAAGAATGCCGAAGGTCTCTTTCAAAGCTGCCGGACGCTCTGCCGTTCTAGGCCTGAGATAAGGACCTTGTGACGGCACTGTAACCCTGCGAGATTCAGGAGACATCGCCAGTGCGAGTGGCAATCCGGAAGGAAGAACCTTCAAGGCGGAGTGTCCTTTCCTGTACAAAACGGCGCCCAAGTGGCTGAGGCAGGGAGCATTTTCCTTCACAGAACCGGCATCCTCGTATGCCTGTGGGTTACTCTAAAGAAACGACACTGTGAGCAACCTCTTCGAAAAGGCCTTCGCAAGCGACTTGGAGACAACAGCAGCGCAGTGGAGGCACAGACCATTGTCCTAGAGAGCAGCACAGTGTCTCTAGCAGCGATCGCTTCCCGGAGGATACTTAAGCCACACCGAGATTCCAGCAGGGAGTTTTGCCTTATAGCAGTACAACTCACTCAAGAAAGAGGGATGAGGTGTAGGGCTAATCTACGTGCGCTCACGCTCTGTGTCCCCAAGAAGGTTTCACGGAGCAGAATGCATCACCGACCGCTACCACGTGTGTGCACCAAAGAAGCCCTGTGCCGTGGGTGTTCTCAGGCCGACAGCGAAGACCTAGGTGTGTGCTGCACCCGCGCCCGGTGGTTCACACGTTGCGTGACCCTGTGCCTTTTGAAGACGCTCAGAGCGGGTGGCACCTGCGTGCTGCGAGCGCAAGAGGTGTAGAGTGTAAAGGCCTTTCACACTGGAGGAAAGGCTTGCATCTCATGGAGAAAATGTGTACGTCGCCCGGGAGATGGAGGCGCGCTCTTGACACCATTTCCTCTGCCCGTTTCAAACACAAGTGTTTGTACTCGATCTGGGCTGCCTGGTGAAACGCTTGGCAGTCCGCATCACCCTGAGCACCTTTCCTGAAGTTTGATTCGTAGCTGGGTAAACTCGGGCTTCAGAGGCTTAGATGAGACCAAACGTGTTCAGCTTGTGGCGAAAGCCTTTGACCAGAGGCATATGTGCTTGTGCTTGGGGCGAGGGCTAGGCAAGAACGTTTACACACTGGGTTTTTATCTTTACCCTAAGCTGTCCCTTTTGGCTGCAGCAGGCGGAGGGAACCCGCGGAGAGAGAACAGCTGCGAAGTGGATGCACACAACAGTCACCTCGATACCAGCCCCGGGCTCCCAAGCAACGATCTTTCCCCGCAGGGTACTTAACCCACCCAGGGATTCAAGCAGGGAGTTCGCCTTGTCCAACTCGCACAGGAGACTGGCATGAGATGTAGGGCTCATCTACTTGCGTTCACACTACGTGGCCCGGAGAAGTTCTCACGGAGCCGAATCCAGCACCCTTCCTCCACCACGTGTGTACACAAAGGAGCGCTGGGCAGTGGGTGTTCTCAGGCCAAGAGAGAAGCCCTTGTTCTGTGCTGCACCTGCTGGGTGGTTCAAAGGTTTTCTGACCTTCCTGCTCTGGAAGCTTTTCAGAGCTGAGGCTACGCCTGGGCTGCGAAAGCAGAGAGGCGTAGAGGCCTTTCACACTGAAGGCGTGGTCCTGTTTCCCATGGGGAAAGTGTACGTCACCCAACCCCCACTCCCACCCCACCCCACCCCACCCCACCCCACTCCAACCCACCCCCAGCTGGAGGCGTGCGGGTTGACACCATTTTGTCCTGCCCATGGAAAATACAAAGAGGCGTACACGATTTGGGCTGTCTGGTGAAAGAATTTTGAATCGGCGGCACCCTGAGTACCTTTCCCGAAGTTTGCTTCCTAGCTGGTTAAACTCGGCATTCAGAGGCGAGATGAGAACAAACTTGCTCCGCGTGCGGCGAAGTGCCTTGATGCCCTGCCCTAAATGTTTGAGCTTCTGGCCAGCGTCAGGCAAGTACTTTGACACGTAGGAGTCTCACTTTTACTCCAAGCTGTCCCTGTTGGCTGAAGCAGTCGGCGTGTCTGTATCGCAGCCTGGGAGGCCGGGCGTTGGGGGAGTCTGCCAAGTGACTGCCCTCCATTTATAGCTAACTGAGAAACTGCGTCGAAGCTTTCGGGAGCCTCTTACAGGGAATGGTTGCAGTTCGGAATTGGAGACTGTGCTGGCAAACGTCAGCAGCTCCTCTCCCTCGGAGGGCTCTTGGTGTGCCGACTCCTAACAGCCAGCACGGTCCCCAGCTCGTGAACGGTCCCATTGCGAGCCGGTCTCGTCCGTGAAAGAGCCACGTGAGGCTGAGCTCCAAGAGTCGGGCTCCACACCTGGAGCCTTTGGGACAGGGCAGTCCTGAGCCGATGTGCCCACCAGGGGACGCGACCAAAGTTTACGTACCACAGGAAAGCGCATCAAGGCCTCGTGTTCTCTCCATGAAATGAACGTGAGCTTGAAGGGTGATGCGTCAGCGTGCACCGTGAACAGCTCGCTGGTACGCCTGTCTTTGCCCCCTCTCACGGTCTCACGCACCCGGGCTCAGTTCCATGCAGGAATGCTGAGTGGGAGCGCCAGCCTCGCTTCTGGACTCGAAAGCCTTCCACCCCCTAATGGCAGGTTGTGTGTGTCTCTCACGTGGGGGGAGGAATGAGGTCGCCCACAGAGGTTCTGCCATGAAAGATCTAAAGACGCACGCTGCTGAGGAGCTTGTTCCTCATGGAGCGTCCCCGAAGGCCAGAAGCATGCCGAAGGTCTCTTTCAAAGCTGCCGGACGCTCTGCCGTTCTAGGCCTGAGATAAGGACCTTGTGACGGCACTGTAACCCCGCGAGATTCAGGAGACATCGCCAGTGCGAGTGGCAATCCGGAAGGAAGAACCTTCAAGGCGGAGTGTCCTTTCCTGTACAAAACGGCGCCCAAGTGGCTGAGGCAGGGAGCATTTTCCTTCACAGAACCGGCATCCTCGTATGCCTGTGGGTTACTCTAAAGAAACGACACTGTGAGCAACCTCTTCGAAAAGGCCTTCGCAAGCGACTTGGAGACAACAGCAGCGCAGTGGAGGCACAGACCATTGTCCTAGAGAGCAGCACAGTGTCTCTAGCAGCGATCGCTTCCCGGAGGATACTTAAGCCACACCGAGATTCCAGCAGGGAGTTTTGCCTTATAGCAGTACAACTCACTCAAGAAAGAGGGATGAGGTGTAGGGCTAATCTACGTGCGCTCACGCTCTGTGTCCCCGAGAAGGTTTCACGGAGCAGAATGCATCACCGACCGCTACCACGTGTGTGCACCAAAGAAGCCCTGTGCCGTGGGTGTTCTCAGGCCGACAGCGAAGACCTAGGTGTGTGCTGCACCCGCGCCCGGTGGTTCACACGTTGCGTGACCCTGTGCCTTTTGAAGACGCTCAGAGCGGGTGGCACCTGCGTGCTGCGAGCGCAAGAGGTGTAGAGTGTAAAGGCCTTTCACACTGGAGGAAAGGCTTGCATCTCATGGAGAAAATGTGTACGTCGCCCGGGAGATGGAGGCGCGCTCTTGACACCATTTCCTCTGCCCGTTTCAAACACAAGTGTTTGTACTCGATCTGGGCTGCCTGGTGAAACGCTTGGCAGTCCGCATCACCCTGAGCACCTTTCCTGAAGTTTGATTCGTAGCTGGGTAAACTCGGGCTTCAGAGGCTTAGATGAGACCAAACGTGTTCAGCTTGTGGCGAAAGCCTTTGACCAGAGGCATATGTGCTTGTGCTTGGGGCGAGGGCTAGGCAAGAACGTTTACACACTGGGTTTTTATCTTTACCCTAAGCTGTCCCTTTTGGCTGCAGCAGGCGGAGGGAACCCGCGGAGAGAGAACAGCTGCGAAGTGGATGCACACAACAGTCACCTCGATACCAGCCCCGGGCTCCCAAGCAACGATCTTTCCCCGCAGGGTACTTAACCCACCCAGGGATTCAAGCAGGGAGTTCGCCTTGTCCAACTCGCACAGGAGACTGGCATGAGATGTAGGGCTCATCTACTTGCGTTCACACTACGTGGCCCGGAGAAGTTCTCACGGAGCCGAATCCAGCACCCTTCCTCCACCACGTGTGTACACAAAGGAGCGCTGGGCAGTGGGTGTTCTCAGGCCAAGAGAGAAGCCCTTGTTCTGTGCTGCACCTGCTGGGTGGTTCAAAGGTTTTCTGACCTTCCTGCTCTGGAAGCTTTTCAGAGCTGAGGCTACGCCTGGGCTGCGAAAGCAGAGAGGCGTAGAGGCCTTTCACACTGAAGGCGTGGGCCTGTTTCCCATGGGGAAAGTGTACGTCGCCCAACCCCCACTCCCACCCCACCCCACCCCACCCCACCCCACTCCAACCCACCCCCAGCTGGAGGCGTGCGGGTTGACACCATTTTGTCCTGCCCATGGAAAATACAAAGAGGCGTACACGATTTGGGCTGTCTGGTGAGAGAATTTTGAATCGGCGGCACCCTGAGTACCTTTCCCGAAGTTTGCTTCCTAGCTGGTTAAACTCGGCATTCAGAGGCGAGATGAGAACAAACTTGCTCCGCGTGCGGCGAAGTGCCCTGATGCCCTGCCCTAAATGTTTGAGCTTCTGGCCAGCGTCAGGCAAGTACTTTGACACGTAGGAGTCTCACTTTTACTCCAAGCTGTCCCTGTTGGCTGAAGCAGTCGGCGTGTCTGTATCGCAGCCTGGGAGGCCGGGCGTTGGGGGAGTCTGCCAAGTGACTGGCCTCCATTTATAGCTAACTGAGAAACTGCGTCGAAGCTTTCGGGAGCCTCTTACAGGGAATGGTTGCAGTTCGGAATTGGAGACTGTGCTGGCAAACGTCAGCAGCTCCTCTCCCTCAGAGGGCTCTTGGTGTGCCGACTCCTAACAGCCAGCACGGTCCCCAGCTCGTGAACGGTCCCATTGCGAGCCGGTCTCGTCCGTGAAAGAGTCACATGAGGCTGAGCTCCAAGAGTCGGGCTCCACACCTGGAGCCTTTGGGACAGGGCAGTCCTGAGCCGATGTGCCCACCAGGGGACGCGACCAAAGTTTACGTACCACAGGAAAGCGCATCAAGGCCTCGTGTTCTCTCCATGAAATGAACGTGAGCTTGAAGGGTGATGCGTCAGCGTGCACCGTGAACAGCTCGCTGGTACGCCTGTCTTTGCCCCCTCTCACGGTCTCACGCACCCGGGCTCAGTTCAGTGCAGGAATGTTGAGTGGAGGTGCCAGCCTCGCTTCTGGACTCGAAAGCCTTCCACCCCCTAATGGCAGGTTGTGTGTGTCTCTCACGTGGGGGGAGGAATGAGGTCGCCCACAGAGGTTCTGCCATGAAAGATCTAAAGACGCACGCTGCTGAGGAGCTTGTTCCTCATGGAGCGTCCCCGAAGGCCAGAAGAATGCCGAAGGTCTCTTTCAAAGCTGCCGGACGCTCTGCCGTTCTAGGCCTGAGATAAGGACCTTGTGACGGCACTGTAACCCTGCGAGATTCAGGAGACATCGCCAGTGCGAGTGGCAATCCGGAAGGAAGAACCTTCAAGGCGGAGTGTCCTTTCCTGTACAAAACGGCGCCCAAGTGGCTGAGGCAGGGAGCATTTTCCTTCACAGAACCGGCATCCTCGTATGCCTGTGGGTTACTCTAAAGAAACGACACTGTGAGCAACCTCTTCGAAAAGGCCTTCGCAAGCGACTTGGAGACAACAGCAGCGCAGTGGAGGCACAGACCATTGTCCTAGAGAGCAGCACAGTGTCTCTAGCAGCGATCGCTTCCCGGAGGATACTTAAGCCACACCGAGATTCCAGCAGGGAGTTTTGCCTTATAGCAGTACAACTCACTCAAGAAAGAGGGATGAGGTGTAGGGCTAATCTACGTGCGCTCACGCTCTGTGTCCCCAAGAAGGTTTCACGGAGCAGAATGCATCACCGACCGCTACCACGTGTGTGCACCAAAGAAGCCCTGTGCCGTGGGTGTTCTCAGGCCGACAGCGAAGACCTAGGTGTGTGCTGCACCCGCGCCCGGTGGTTCACACGTTGCGTGACCCTGTGCCTTTTGAAGACGCTCAGAGCGGGTGGCACCTGCGTGCTGCGAGCGCAAGAGGTGTAGAGTGTAAAGGCCTTTCACACTGGAGGAAAGGCTTGCATCTCATGGAGAAAATGTGTACGTCGCCCGGGAGATGGAGGCGCGCTCTTGACACCATTTCCTCTGCCCGTTTCAAACACAAGTGTTTGTACTCGATCTGGGCTGCCTGGTGAAACGCTTGGCAGTCCGCATCACCCTGAGCACCTTTCCTGAAGTTTGATTCGTAGCTGGGTAAACTCGGGCTTCAGAGGCTTAGATGAGACCAAACGTGTTCAGCTTGTGGCGAAAGCCTTTGACCAGAGGCATATGTGCTTGTGCTTGGGGCGAGGGCTAGGCAAGAACGTTTACACACTGGGTTTTTATCTTTACCCTAAGCTGTCCCTTTTGGCTGCAGCAGGCGGAGGGAACCCGCGGAGAGAGAACAGCTGCGAAGTGGATGCACACAACAGTCACCTCGATACCAGCCCCGGGCTCCCAAGCAACGATCTTTCCCCGCAGGGTACTTAACCCACCCAGGGATTCAAGCAGGGAGTTCGCCTTGTCCAACTCGCACAGGAGACTGGCATGAGATGTAGGGCTCATCTACTTGCGTTCACACTACGTGGCCCGGAGAAGTTCTCACGGAGCCGAATCCAGCACCCTTCCTCCACCACGTGTGTACACAAAGGAGCGCTGGGCAGTGGGTGTTCTCAGGCCAAGAGAGAAGCCCTTGTTCTGTGCTGCACCTGCTGGGTGGTTCAAAGGTTTTCTGACCTTCCTGCTCTGGAAGCTTTTCAGAGCTGAGGCTACGCCTGGGCTGCGAAAGCAGAGAGGCGTAGAGGCCTTTCACACTGAAGGCGTGGGCCTGTTTCCCATGGGGAAAGTGTACGTCACCCAACCCCCACTCCCACCCCACCCCACCCCACCCCACCCCACTCCAACCCACCCCCAGCTGGAGGCGTGCGGGTTGACACCATTTTGTCCTGCCCATGGAAAATACAAAGAGGCGTACACGATTTGGGCTGTCTGGTGAAAGAATTTTGAATCGGCGGCACCCTGAGTACCTTTCCCGAAGTTTGCTTCCTAGCTGGTTAAACTCGGCATTCAGAGGCGAGATGAGAACAAACTTGCTCCGCGTGCGGCGAAGTGCCTTGATGCCCTGCCCTAAATGTTTGAGCTTCTGGCCAGCGTCAGGCAAGTACTTTGACACGTAGGAGTCTCACTTTTACTCCAAGCTGTCCCTGTTGGCTGAAGCAGTCGGCGTGTCTGTATCGCAGCCTGGGAGGCCGGGCGTTGGGGGAGTCTGCCAAGTGACTGCCCTCCATTTATAGCTAACTGAGAAACTGCGTTGAAGCTTTCGGGAGCCTCTTACAGGGAATGGTTGCAGTTCGGAATTGGAGACTGTGCTGGCAAACGTCAGCAGCTCCTCTCCCTCGGAGGGCTCTTGGTGTGCCGACTCCTAACAGCCAGCACGGTCCCCAGCTCGTGAACGGTCCCATTGCGAGCCGGTCTCGTCCGTGAAAGAGCCACGTGAGGCTGAGCTCCAAGAGTCGGGCTCCACACCTGGAGCCTTTGGGACAGGGCAGTCCTGAGCCGATGTGCCCACCAGGGGACGCGACCAAAGTTTACGTACCACAGGAAAGCGCATCAAGGCCTCGTGTTCTCTCCATGAAATGAACGTGAGCTTGAAGGGTGATGCGTCAGCGTGCACCGTGAACAGCTCGCTGGTACGCCTGTCTTTGCCCCCTCTCACGGTCTCACGCACCCGGGCTCAGTTCCGTGCAGGAATGCTGAGTGGGAGCGCCAGCCTCGCTTCTGGACTCGAAAGCCTTCCACCCCCTAATGGCAGGTTGTGTGTGTCTCTCACGTGGGGGGAGGAATGAGGTCGCCCACAGAGGTTCTGCCATGAAAGATCTAAAGACGCACGCTGCTGAGGAGCTTGTTCCTCATGGAGCGTCCCCGAAGGCCAGAAGCATGCCGAAGGTCTCTTTCAAAGCTGCCGGACGCTCTGCCGTTCTAGGCCTGAGATAAGGACCTTGTGACGGCACTGTAACCCCGCGAGATTCAGGAGACATCGCCAGTGCGAGTGGCAATCCGGAAGGAAGAACCTTCAAGGCGGAGTGTCCTTTCCTGTACAAAACGGCGCCCAAGTGGCTGAGGCAGGGAGCATTTTCCTTCACAGAACCGGCATCCTCGTATGCCTGTGGGTTACTCTAAAGAAACGACACTGTGAGCAACCTCTTCGAAAAGGCCTTCGCAAGCGACTTGGAGACAACAGCAGCGCAGTGGAGGCACAGACCATTGTCCTAGAGAGCAGCACAGGGTCTCTAGCAGCGATCGCTTCCCGGAGGATACTTAAGCCACACCGAGATTCCAGCAGGGAGTTTTGCCTTATAGCAGTACAACTCACTCAAGAAAGAGGGATGAGGTGTAGGGCTAATCTAAGTGCGCTCACGCTCTGTGTCCCCGAGAAGGTTTCACGGAGCAGAATGCATCACCGACCGCTACCACGTGTGTGCACCAAAGAAGCCCTGTGCCGTGGGTGTTCTCAGGCCGACAGCGAAGACCTAGGTGTGTGCTGCACCCGCGCCCGGTGGTTCACACGTTGCGTGACCCTGTGCCTTTTGAAGACGCTCAGAGCGGGTGGCACCTGCGTGCTGCGAGCGCAAGAGGTGTAGAGTGTAAAGGCCTTTCACACTGGAGGAAAGGCTTGCATCTCATGGAGAAAATGTGTACGTCGCCCGGGAGATGGAGGCGCGCTCTTGACACCATTTCCTCTGCCCGTTTCAAACACAAGTGTTTGTACTCGATCTGGGCTGCCTGGTGAAACGCTTGGCAGTCCGCATCACCCTGAGCACCTTTCCTGAAGTTTGATTCGTAGCTGGGTAAACTCGGGCTTCAGAGGCTTAGATGAGACCAAACGTGTTCAGCTTGTGGTGAAAGCCTTTGACCAGAGGCATATAAGCTTGTGCTTGGGGCGAGGGCTAGGCAAGAACGTTTACACACTGGGTTTTTATCTTTACCCTAAGCTGTCCCTTTTGGCTGCAGCAGGCGGAGAGAACCCGCGGAGAGAGAACAGCTGCGAAGTGGATGCACACAACAGTCACCTCGATACCAGCCCCGGGCTCCCAAGCAACGATCCTTCCTCGCAGGGTACTTAACCCACCCAGGGATTCAAGCAGGGAGTTCACCTTGTCCAACTCGCACAGGAGACTGGCATGAGATGTAGGGCTCATCTACTTGCGTTCACACTACGTGGCCCGGAGAAGTTCTCACGGAGCCGAATCCAGCACCCTTCCTCCACCACGTGTGTACACAAAGGAGCGCTGGGCAGTGGGTGTTCTCAGGCCAAGAGAGAATCCCTTGTTCTGTGCTGCACCTGCTGGGTGGTTCAAAGGTTTTCTGACCTTCCTGCTCTGGAAGATTTTCAGAGCTGAGGCTACGCCTGGGCTGCGAAAGCAGAGAGGCGTAGAGGCCTTTCACACTGAAGGCGTGGGCCTGTTTCCCATGGGGAAAGTGTACGTCGCCCAACCCCCACTCCCACCCCACCCCACCCCACCCCACCCCACTGCAACCCACCCCCAGCTGGAGGCGTGCGGGTTGACACCATTTTGTCCTGCCCATGGAAAATACAAAGAGGCGTACACGATTTGGGCTGTCTGGTGAGAGAATTTTGAAACGGCGGCACCCTGAGTACCTTTCCCGAAGTTTGCTTCCTAGCTGGTTAAACTCGGCATTCAGAGGCGAGATGAGAACAAACTTGCTCCGCGTGCGGCGAAGTGCCCTGATGCCCTGCCCTAAATGTTTGAGCTTCTGGCCAGCGTCAGGCAAGTACTTTGACACGTAGGAGTCTCACTTTTACTCCAAGCTGTCCCTGTTGGCTGAAGCAGTCGGCGTGTCTGTATCGCAGCCTGGGAGGCCGGGCGTTGGGGGAGTCTGCCAAGTGACTGGCCTCCATTTATAGCTAACTGAGAAACTGCGTCAAAGCTTTCGGGAGCCTCTTACAGGGAATGGTTGCAGTTCGGAATTGGAGACTGTGCTGGCAAACGTCAGCAGCTCCTCTCCCTCGGAGGGCTCTTGGTGTGCCGACTCCTAACAACCAGCACAGTCCCCAGCTCGTGAACGGTCCCATTGCGAGCCGGTCTCGTCCGTGAAAGAGCCACATGAGGCTTAGCTCCAAGAGTCGGGCTCCACACCTGGAGCCTTTGGGACAGGGCAGTCCTGAGCCGATGTGCCCACCAGGGGACGCAACCAAAGTTTACGTACCACAGGAAAGCGCATCAAGGCCTCGTGTTCTCTCCATGAAATGAACGTGAGCTTGAAGGGTGATGCGTCAGCGTGCACCGTGAACAGCTCGCTGGTACGCCTGTCTTTGCCCCCTCTCACGGTCTCACGCACCCGGGCTCAGTTCAGTGCAGGAATGTTGAGTGGAGGTGTCAGCCTCGCTTCTGGACTCGAAAGCCTTCCACCCCCTAATGGCAGGTTGTGTGTGTCTCTCACGTGGGGGGAGGAATGAGGTCGCCCACAGAGGTTCTGCCATGAAAGATCTAAAGATGCACGCTGCTGAGGAGCTTGTTCCTCATGGAGCGTCCCCGAAGGCCAGAAGAATGCCGAAGGTCTCTTTCAAAGCTGCCGGACGCTCTGCCGTTCTAGGCCTGAGATAAGGACCTTGTGACGGCACTGTAACCCTGCGAGATTCAGGAGACATCGCCAGTGCGAGTGGCAATCCGGAAGGAAGAACCTTCAAGGCGGAGTGTCCTTTCCTGTACAAAACGGCGCCCAAGTGGCTGAGGCAGGGAGCATTTTCCTTCACAGAACCGGCATCCTCGTATGCCTGTGGGTTACTCTAAAGAAACGACACTGTGAGCAACCTCTTCGAAAAGGCCTTCGCAAGCGACTTGGAGACAACAGCAGCGCAGTGGAGGCACAGACCATTGTCCTAGAGAGCAGCACAGTGTCTCTAGCAGCGATCGCTTCCCGGAGGATACTTAAGCCACACCGAGATTCCAGCAGGGAGTTTTGCCTTAGAGCAGTACAACTCACTCAAGAAAGAGGGATGAGGTGTAGGGCTAATCTACGTGCGCTCACGCTCTGTGTCCCCAAGAAGGTTTCACGGAGCAGAATGCATCACCGACCGCTACCACGTGTGTGCACCAAAGAAGCCCTGTGCCGTGGGTGTTCTCAGGCCGACAGCGAAGACCTAGGTGTGTGCTGCACCCGCGCCCGGTGGTTCACACGTTGCGTGACCCTGTGCCTTTTGAAGACGCTCAGAGCGGGTGGCACCTGCGTGCTGCGAGCGCAAGAGGTGTAGAGTGTAAAGGCCTTTCACACTGGAGGAAAGGCTTGCATCTCATGGAGAAAATGTGTACGTCGCCCGGGAGATGGAGGCGCGCTCTTGACACCATTTCCTCTGCCCGTTTCAAACACAAGTGTTTGTACTCGATCTGGGCTGCCTGGTGAAACGCTTGGCAGTCCGCATCACCCTGAGCACCTTTCCTGAAGTTTGATTCGTAGCTGGGTAAACTCGGGCTTCAGAGGCTTAGATGAGACCAAACGTGTTCAGCTTGTGGCGAAAGCCTTTGACCAGAGGCATATGTGCTTGTGCTTGGGGCGAGGGCTAGGCAAGAACGTTTACACACTGGGTTTTTATCTTTACCCTAAGCTGTCCCTTTTGGCTGCAGCAGGCGGAGGGAACCCGCGGAGAGAGAACAGCTGCGAAGTGGATGCACACAACAGTCACCTCGATACCAGCCCCGGGCTCCCAAGCAACGATCTTTCCCCGCAGGGTACTTAACCCACCCAGGGATTCAAGCAGGGAGTTCGCCTTGTCCAACTCGCACAGGAGACTGGCATGAGATGTAGGGCTCATCTACTTGCGTTCACACTACGTGGCCCGGAGAAGTTCTCACGGAGCCGAATCCAGCACCCTTCCTCCACCACGTGTGTACACAAAGGAGCGCTGGGCAGTGGGTGTTCTCAGGCCAAGAGAGAAGCCCTTGTTCTGTGCTGCACCTGCTGGGTGGTTCAAAGGTTTTCTGACCTTCCTGCTCTGGAAGCTTTTCAGAGCTGAGGCTACGCCTGGGCTGCGAAAGCAGAGAGGCGTAGAGGCCTTTCACACTGAAGGCGTGGGCCTGTTTCCCATGGGGAAAGTGTACGTCACCCAACCCCCACTCCCACCCCACCCCACCCCACCCCACCCCACTCCAACCCACCCCCAGCTGGAGGCGTGCGGGTTGACACCATTTTGTCCTGCCCATGGAAAATACAAAGAGGCGTACACGATTTGGGCTGTCTGGTGAAAGAATTTTGAATCGGCGGCACCCTGAGTACCATTCCCGAAGTTTGCTTCCTAGCTGGTTAAACTCGGCATTCAGAGGCGAGATGAGAACAAACTTGCTCCGCGTGCGGCGAAGTGCCTTGATGCC
Source organism: Orcinus orca (assembly GCF_937001465.1). Lineage (NCBI taxonomy): Eukaryota > Metazoa > Chordata > Mammalia > Artiodactyla > Delphinidae > Orcinus > Orcinus orca. The sequence continues at coordinate 441,705 of NW_026043860.1, read as the reverse complement.
CTGCCCTAAATGTTTGAGCTTCTGGCCAGCGTCAGGCAAGTACTTTGACACGTAGGAGTCTCACTTTTACTCCAAGCTGTCCCTGTTGGCTGAAGCAGTCGGCGTGTCAGTATCACAGCCTGGGAGGCCGGGCGTTGGGGGAGTCTGCCAAGTGACTGCCCTCCATTTATAGCTAACTGAGAAACTGCGTCGAAGCTTTCGGGAGCCTCTTACAGGGAATGGTTGCAGTTCGGAATTGGAGACTGTGCTGGCAAACGTCAGCAGCTCCTCTCCCTCGGAGGGCTCTTGGTGTGCCGACTCCTAACAGCCAGCACGGTCCCCAGCTCGTGAACGGTCCCATTGCGAGCCGGTCTCGTCCGTGAAAGAGCCACGTGAGGCTGAGCTCCAAGAGTCGGGCTCCACACCTGGAGCCTTTGGGACAGGGCAGTCCTGAGCCGATGTGCCCACCAGGGGACGCGACCAAAGTTTACATACCAAAGGAAAGCGCATCAAGGCCTCGTGTTCTCTCCATGAAATGAACGTGAGCTTGAAGGGTGATGCGTCAGCGTGCACCGTGAACAGCTCGCTGGTACGCCTGTCTTTGCCCCCTCTCACGGTCTCACGCACCCGGGCTCAGTTCCGTGCAGGAATGCTGAGTGGGAGCGCCAGCCTCGCTTCTGGACTCGAAAGCCTTCCACCCCCTAATGGCAGGTTGTGTGTGTCTCTCACGTGGGGGGAGGAATGAGGTCGCCCACAGAGGTTCTGCCATGGAAGATCTAAAGACGCACGCTGCTGAGGAGCTTGTTCCTCATGGAGCGTCCCCGAAGGCCAGAAGCATGCCGAAGGTCTCTTTCAAAGCTGCCGGACGCTCTGCCGTTCTAGGCCTGAGATAAGGAACTTGTGACGGCACTGTAACCCCGCGAGATTCAGGAGACATCGCCAGTGCGAGTGGCAATCCGGAAGGAAGAACCTTCAAGGCGGAGTGTCCTTTCCTGTACAAAATGGCGCCCAAGTGGCTGAGGCAGGGAGCATTTTCCTTCACAGAACCGGCATCCTCGTATGCCTGTGGGTTACTCTAAAGAAACGACACTGTGAGCAACCTCTTCGAAAAGGCCTTCGCAAGCGACTTGGAGACAACAGCAGCGCAGTGGAGGCACAGACCATTGTCCTAGAGAGCAGCACAGTGTCTCTAGCAGCGATCGCTTCCCGGAGGATACTTAAGCCACACCGAGATTCCAGCAGGGAGTTTTGCCTTATAGCAGTACAATTCACTCAAGAAAGAGGGATGAGGTGTAGGGCTAATCTACGTGCGCTCACGCTCTGTGTCCCCGAGAAGGTTTCTCGGAGCAGAATGCATCACCGACCGCTACCACGTGTGTGCACCAAAGAAGCCCTGTGCCGTGGGTGTTCTCAGGCCGACAGCGAAGACCTAGGTGTGTGCTGCACCCACGCCCGGTGGTTCACACGTTGCGTGACCCTGTGCCTTTTGAAGACGCTCAGAGCGGGTGGCACCTGCGTGCTGCGAGCGCAAGAGGTGTAGAGTGTAAAGGCCTTTCACACTGGAGGAAAGGCTTGCATCTCATGGAGAAAATGTGTACGTCGCCCGGGAGATGGAGGCGCGCTCTTGACACCATTTCCTCTGCCCGTTTCAAACACAAGTGTTTGTACTCGATCTGGGCTGCCTGGTGAAACGCTTGGCAGTCCGCATCACCCTGAGCACCTTTCCTGAAGTTTGATTCGTAGCTGGGTAAACTCGGACTTCAGAGGCTTAGATGAGACCAAACGTGTTCAGCTTGTGGCGAAAGCCTTTGACCAGAGGCATATAAGCTTGTGCTTGGGGCGAGGGCTAGGCAAGAACGTTTACACACTGGGTTTTTATCTTTACCCTAAGCTGTCCCTTTTGGCTGCAGCAGGCGGAGGGAACCCACGGAGAGAGAACAGCTGCGAAGTGGATGCACACAACAGTCACCTCGATACCAGCCCCGGGCTCCCAAGCAACGATCCTTCCCCGCAGGGTACTTAACCCACCCAGGGATTCAAGCAGGGAGTTCGCCTTGTCCAACTCGCACAGGAGACTGGCATGAGATGTAGGGCTCATCTACTTGCGTTCACACTACGTGGCCCGGAGAAGTTCTCACGGAGCCGAATCCAGCACCCTTCCTCCACCACGTGTGTACACAAAGGAGCGCTGGGCAGTGGGTGTTCTCAGGCCAAGAGAGAAGCCCTTGTTCTGTGCTGCACCTGCTGGGTGGTTCAAAGGTATTCTGACCTTCCTGCTCTGGAAGCTTTTCAGAGCTGAGGCTACGCCTGGGCTGCGAAAGCAGAGAGGCGTAGAGGCCTTTCACACTGAAGGCGTGGGCCTGTTTCCCATGGGGAAAGTGTACGTCGCCCAACCCCCACTCCCACCCCACCCCACCCCACCCCACCCCACTCCAACCCACCCCCAGCTGGAGGCGTGCGGGTTGACACCATTTTGTCCTGCCCATGGAAAATACAAAGAGGCGTACACGATTTGGGCTGTCTGGTGAGAGAATTTTGAATCGGCGGCACCCTGAGTACCTTTCCCGAAGTTTGCTTCCTAGCTGGTTAAACTCGGCATTCAGAGGCGAGATGAGAACAAACTTGCTCCGCGTGCGGCGAAGTGCCCTGATGCCCTGCCCTAAATGTTTGAGCTTCTGGCCAGCGTCAGGCAAGTACTTTGACACGTAGGAGTCTCACTTTTACTCCAAGCTGTCCCTGTTGGCTGAAGCAGTCGGCGTGTCTGTATCGCAGCCTGGGAGGCCGGGCATTGGGGGAGTCTGCCAAGTGACTGGCCTCCATTTATAGCTAACTGAGAAACTGCGTCGAAGCTTTCGGGAGCCTCTTACAGGGAATGGTTGCAGTTCGGAATTGGAGACTGTGCTGGCAAACGTCAGCAGCTCCTCTCCCTCGGAGGGCTCTTGGTGTGCCGACTCCTAACAGCCAGCACGGTCCCCAGCTCGTGAACGGTCCCATTGCGAGCCGGTCTCGTCCGTGAAAGAGCCACGTGAGGCTGAGCTCCAAGAGTCGGGCTCCACACCTGGAGCCTTTGGGACAGGGCAGTCCTGAGCCGATGTGCCCACCAGGGGACGCAACCAAAGTTTACGTACCACCGGAAAGCGCATCAAGGCCTCGTGTTCTCTCCATGAAATGAACGTGAGCTTGAAGGGTGAGGCGTCAGTGTGCACCGTGAACAGCTCGCTGGTACGCCTGTCTTTGCCCCCTCTCACGGTCTCACGCACCCGGGCTCAGTTCAGTGCAGGAATGTTGAGTGGAGGTGCCAGCCTCGCTTGTGGACTCGAAAGCCTTCCACCCCCTAATGGCAGGTTGTGTGTGTCTCTCACGTGGGGGGAGGAATGAGGTCGCACACAGAGGTTCTGCCATGAAAGATCTAAAGACGCACGCTGCTGAGGAGCTTGTTCCTCATGGAGCGTCCCCGAAGGCCAGAAGAATGCCGAAGGTCTCTTTCAAAGCTGCCGGACGCTCTGCCGTTCTAGGCCTGAGATAAGGACCTTGTGACGGCACTGTAACCCTGCGAGATTCAGGAGACATCGCCAGTGCGAGTGGCAATCCGGAAGGAAGAACCTTCAAGGCGGAGTGTCCTTTCCTGTACAAAACGGTGCCCAAGTGGCTGAGGCAGGGAGCATTTTCCTTCACAGAACCGGCATCCTCGTATGCCTGTGGGTTACTCTAAAGAAACGACACTGTGAGCAACCTCTTCGAAAAGGCCTTCGCAAGCGACTTGGAGACAACAGCAGCGCAGTGGAGGCACAGACCATTGTCCTAGAGAGCAGCACAGGGTCTCTAGCAGCGATCGCTTCCCGGAGGATACTTAAGCCACACCGAGATTCCAGCAGGGAGTTTTGCCTTATAGCAGTACAACTCACTCAAGAAAGAGGGATGAGGTGTAGGGCTAATCTACGTGCGCTCACGCTCTGTGTCCCCAAGAAGGTTTCACGGAGCAGAATGCATCACCGACCGCTACCACGTGTGTGCACCAAAGAAGCCCTGTGCCGTGGGTGTTCTCAGGCCGACAGCGAAGACCTAGGTGTGTGCTGCACCCGCGCCCGGTGGTTCACACGTTGCGAGACCCTGTGCCTTTTGAAGACGCTCAGAGCGGGTGGCACCTGCGTGCTGCGAGCGCAAGAGGTGTAGAGTGTAAAGGCCTTTCACACTGGAGGAAAGGCTTGCATCTCATGGAGAAAATGTGTACGTCGCCCGGGAGATGGAGGCGCGCTCTTGACACCATTTCCTCTGCCCGTTTCAAACACAAGTGTTTGTACTCGATCTGGGTTGCCTGGTGAAACGCTTGGCAGTCCGCATCACCCTGAGCACCTTTCCTGAAGTTTGATTCGTAGCTGGGTAAACTCGGGCTTCAGAGGCTTAGATGAGACCAAACGTGTTCAGCTTGTGGCGAAAGCCTTTGACCAGAGGCATATGTGCTTGTGCTTGGGGCGAGGGCTAGGCAAGAACGTTTACACACTGGGTTTTTATCTTTACCCTAAGCTGTCCCTTTTGGCTGCAGCAGGCGGAGGGAACCCGCGGAGAGAGAACAGCTGCGAAGTGGATGCACACAACAGTCACCTCGATACCAGCCCCGGGCTCCCAAGCAACGATCTTTCCCCGCAGGGTACTTAACCCACCCAGGGATTCAAGCAGGGAGTTCGCCTTGTCCAACTCGCACAGGAGACTGGCATGAGATGTAGGGCTCATCTACTTGCGTTCACACTACGTGGCCCGGAGAAGTTCTCACGGAGCCGAATCCAGCACCCTTCCTCCACCACGTGTGTACACAAAGGAGCACTGGGCAGTGGGTGTTCTCAGGCCAAGAGAGAAGCCCTTGTTCTGTGCTGCACCTGCTGGGTGGTTCAAAGGTTTTCTGACCTTCCTGCTCTGGAAGCTTTTCAGAGCTGAGGCTACGCCTGGGCTGCGAAAGCAGAGAGGCGTAGAGGCCTTTCACACTGAAGGCGTGGGCCTGTTTCCCATGGGGAAAGTGTACGTCACCCAACCCCCACTCCCACCCCACCCCACCCCACCCCACCCCACTGCAACCCACCCCCAGCTGGAGGCGTGCGGGTTGACACCATTTTGTCCTGCCCATGGAAAATACAAAGAGGCGTACACGATTTGGGCTGTCTGGTGAAAGAATTTTGAATCGGCGGCACCCTGAGTACCTTTCCCGAAGTTTGCTTCCTAGCTGGTTAAACTCGGCATTCAGAGGCGAGATGAGAACAAACTTGCTCCGCGTGCGGCGAAGTGCCTTGATGCCCTGCCCTAAATGTTTGAGCTTCTGGCCAGCGTCAGGCAAGTACTTTGACACGTAGGAGTCTCACTTTTACTCCAAGCTGTCCCTGTTGGCTGAAGCAGTCGGCGTGTCAGTATCACAGCCTTGGGAGGCCGGGCGTTGGGGGAGTCTGCCAAGTGACTGCACTCCATTTATAGCTAACTGAGAAACTGCGTCGAAGCTTTCGGGAGCCTCTTACAGGGAATGGTTGCAGTTCGGAATTGGAGACTGTGCTGGCAAATGTCAGCAGCTCCTCTCCCTCGGAGGGCTCTTGGTGTGCCGACTCCTAACAGCCAGCACGGTCCCCAGCTCGTGAACGGTCCCATTGCGAGCCGGTCTCGTCCGTGAAAGAGCCACGTGAGGCTGAGCTCCAAGAGTCAGGCTCCACACCTGGAGCCTTTGGGACAGGGCAGTCCTGAGCCGATGTGCCCACCAGGGGACGCGACCAAAGTTTACATACCAAAGGAAAGCGCATCAAGGCCTCGTGTTCTCTCCATGAAATGAACGTGAGCTTGAAGGGTGATGCGTCAGCGTGCACCGTGAACAGCTCGCTGGTACGCCTGTCTTTGCCCCCTCTCACGGTCTCACGCACCCGGGCTCAGTTCCGTGCAGGAATGCTGAGTGGGAGCGCCAGCCTCGCTTCTGGACTCGAAAGCCTTCCACCCCCTAATGGCAGGTTGTGTGTGTCTCTCACGTGGGGGGAGGAATGAGGTCGCCCACAGAGGTTCTGCCATGGAAGATCTAAAGACGCACGCTGCTGAGGAGCTTGTTCCTCATGGAGCGTCCCCGAAGGCCAGAAGCATGCCGAAGGTCTCTTTCAAAGCTGCCGGACGCTCTGCCGTTCTAGGCCTGAGATAAGGACCTTGTGACGGCACTGTAACCCCGCGAGATTCAGGAGACATCGCCAGTGCGAGTGGCAATCCGGAAGGAAGAACCTTCAAGGCGGAGTGTCCTTTCCTGTACAAAATGGCGCCCAAGTGGCTGAGGCAGGGAGCATTTTCCTTCACAGAACCGGCATCCTCGTATGCCTGTGGGTTACTCTAAAGAAACGACACTGTGAGCAACCTCTTCGAAAAGGCCTTCGCAAGCGACTTGGAGACAACAGCAGCGCAGTGGAGGCACAGACCATTGTCCTAGAGAGCAGCACAGTGTCTCTAGCAGCGATCGTTTCCCGGAGGATACTTAAGCCACACCGAGATTCCAGCAGGGAGTTTTGCCTTATAGCAGTACAATTCACTCAAGAAAGAGGGATGAGGTGTAGGGCTAATCTACGTGCGCTCACGCTCTGTGTCCCCGAGAAGGTTTCTCGGAGCAGAATGCATCACCGACCGCTACCACGTGTGTGCACCAAAGAAGCCCTGTGCCGTGGGTGTTCTCAGGCCGACAGCGAAGACCTAGGTGTGTGCTGCACCCACGCCCGGTGGTTCACACGTTGCGTGACCCTGTGCCTTTTGAAGACGCTCAGAGCGGGTGGCACCTGCGTGCTGCGAGCGCAAGAGGTGTAGAGTGTAAAGGCCTTTCACACTGGAGGAAAGGCTTGCATCTCATGGAGAAAATGTGTACGTCGCCCGGGAGATGGAGGCGCGCTCTTGACACCATTTCCTCTGCCCGTTTCAAACACAAGTGTTTGTACTCGATCTGGGCTGCCTGGTGAAACGCTTGGCAGTCCGCATCACCCTGAGCACCTTTCCTGAAGTTTGATTCGTAGCTGGGTAAACTCGGACTTCAGAGGCTTAGATGAGACCAAACGTGTTCAGCTTGTGGCGAAAGCCTTTGACCAGAGGCATATAAGCTTGTGCTTGGGGCGAGGGCTAGGCAAGAACGTTTACACACTGGGTTTTTATCTTTACCCTAAGCTGTCCCTTTTGGCTGCAGCAGGCGGAGGGAACCCACGGAGAGAGAACAGCTGCGAAGTGGATGCACACAACAGTCACCTCGATACCAGCCCCGGGCTCCCAAGCAACGATCCTTCCCCGCAGGGTACTTAACCCACCCAGGGATTCAAGCAGGGAGTTCGCCTTGTCCAACTCGCACAGGAGACTGGCATGAGATGTAGGGCTCATCTACTTGCGTTCACACTACGTGGCCCGGAGAAGTTCTCACGGAGCCGAATCCAGCACCCTTCCTCCACCACGTGTGTACACAAAGGAGCGCTGGGCAGTGGGTGTTCTCAGGCCAAGAGAGAAGCCCTTGTTCTGTGCTGCACCTGCTGGGTGGTTCAAAGGTATTCTGACCTTCCTGCTCTGGAAGCTTTTCAGAGCTGAGGCTACGCCTGGGCTGCGAAAGCAGAGAGGCGTAGAGGCCTTTCACACTGAAGGCGTGGGCCTGTTTCCCATGGGGAAAGTGTACGTCGCCCAACCCCCACTCCCACCCCACCCCACCCCACCCCACCCCACTCCAACCCACCCCCAGCTGGAGGCGTGCGGGTTGACACCATTTTGTCCTGCCCATGGAAAATACAAAGAGGCGTACACGATTTGGGCTGTCTGGTGAGAGAATTTTGAATCGGCGGCACCCTGAGTACCTTTCCCGAAGTTTGCTTCCTAGCTGGTTAAACTCGGCATTCAGAGGCGAGATGAGAACAAACTTGCTCCGCGTGCGGCGAAGTGCCCTGATGCCCTGCCCTAAATGTTTGAGCTTCTGGCCAGCGTCAGGCAAGTACTTTGACACGTAGGAGTCTCACTTTTACTCCAAGCTGTCCCTGTTGGCTGAAGCAGTCGGCGTGTCTGTATCGCAGCCTGGGAGGCCGGGCATTGGGGGAGTCTGCCAAGTGACTGGCCTCCATTTATAGCTAACTGAGAAACTGCGTCGAAGCTTTCGGGAGCCTCTTACAGGGAATGGTTGCAGTTCGGAATTGGAGACTGTGCTGGCAAATGTCAGCAGCTCCTCTCCCTCGGAGGGCTCTTGGTGTGCCGACTCCTAACAGCCAGCACGGTCCCCAGCTCGTGAACGGTCCCATTGCGAGCCGGTCTCGTCCGTGAAAGAGCCACGTGAGGCTGAGCTCCAAGAGTCGGGCTCCACACCTGGAGCCTTTGGGACAGGGCAGTCCTGAGCCGATGTGCCCACCAGGGGACGCGACCAAAGTTTACATACCAAAGGAAAGCGCATCAAGGCCTCGTGTTCTCTCCATGAAATGAACGTGAGCTTGAAGGGTGATGCGTCAGCGTGCACCGTGAACAGCTCGCTGGTACGCCTGTCTTTGCCCCCTCTCACGGTCTCACGCACCCGGGCTCAGTTCCGTGCAGGAATGCTGAGTGGGAGCGCCAGCCTCGCTTCTGGACTCGAAAGCCTTCCACCCCCTAATGGCAGGTTGTGTGTGTCTCTCACGTGGGGGGAGGAATGAGGTCGCCCACAGAGGTTCTGCCATGGAAGATCTAAAGACGCACGCTGCTGAGGAGCTTGTTCCTCATGGAGCGTCCCCGAAGGCCAGAAGCATGCCGAAGGTCTCTTTCAAAGCTGCCGGACGCTCTGCCGTTCTAGGCCTGAGATAAGGACCTTGTGACGGCACTGTAACCCCGCGAGATTCAGGAGACATCGCCAGTGCGAGTGGCAATCCGGAAGGAAGAACCTTCAAGGCGGAGTGTCCTTTCCTGTACAAAATGGCGCCCAAGTGGCTGAGGCAGGGAGCATTTTCCTTCACAGAACCGGCATCCTCGTATGCCTGTGGGTTACTCTAAAGAAACGACACTGTGAGCAACCTCTTCGAAAAGGCCTTCGCAAGCGACTTGGAGACAACAGCAGCGCAGTGGAGGCACAGACCATTGTCCTAGAGAGCAGCACAGTGTCTCTAGCAGCGATCGCTTCCCGGAGGATACTTAAGCCACACCGAGATTCCAGCAGGGAGTTTTGCCTTATAGCAGTACAATTCACTCAAGAAAGAGGGATGAGGTGTAGGGCTAATCTACGTGCGCTCACGCTCTGTGTCCCCGAGAAGGTTTCTCGGAGCAGAATGCATCACCGACCGCTACCACGTGTGTGCACCAAAGAAGCCCTGTGCCGTGGGTGTTCTCAGGCCGACAGCGAAGACCTAGGTGTGTGCTGCACCCACGCCCGGTGGTTCACACGTTGCGTGACCCTGTGCCTTTTGAAGACGCTCAGAGCGGGTGGCACCTGCGTGCTGCGAGCGCAAGAGGTGTAGAGTGTAAAGGCCTTTCACACTGGAGGAAAGGCTTGCATCTCATGGAGAAAATGTGTACGTCGCCCGGGAGATGGAGGCGCGCTCTTGACACCATTTCCTCTGCCCGTTTCAAACACAAGTGTTTGTACTCGATCTGGGCTGCCTGGTGAAACGCTTGGCAGTCCGCATCACCCTGAGCACCTTTCCTGAAGTTTGATTCGTAGCTGGGTAAACTCGGACTTCAGAGGCTTAGATGAGACCAAACGTGTTCAGCTTGTGGCGAAAGCCTTTGACCAGAGGCATATAAGCTTGTGCTTGGGGCGAGGGCTAGGCAAGAACGTTTACACACTGGGTTTTTATCTTTACCCTAAGCTGTCCCTTTTGGCTGCAGCAGGCGGAGGGAACCCACGGAGAGAGAACAGCTGCGAAGTGGATGCACACAACAGTCACCTCGATACCAGCCCCGGGCTCCCAAGCAACGATCCTTCCCCGCAGGGTACTTAACCCACCCAGGGATTCAAGCAGGGAGTTCGCCTTGTCCAACTCGCACAGGAGACTGGCATGAGATGTAGGGCTCATCTACTTGCGTTCACACTACGTGGCCCGGAGAAGTTCTCACGGAGCCGAATCCAGCACCCTTCCTCCACCACGTGTGTACACAAAGGAGCGCTGGGCAGTGGGTGTTCTCAGGCCAAGAGAGAAGCCCTTGTTCTGTGCTGCACCTGCTGGGTGGTTCAAAGGTATTCTGACCTTCCTGCTCTGGAAGCTTTTCAGAGCTGAGGCTACGCCTGGGCTGCGAAAGCAGAGAGGCGTAGAGGCCTTTCACACTGAAGGCGTGGGCCTGTTTCCCATGGGGAAAGTGTACGTCGCCCAACCCCCACTCCCACCCCACCCCACCCCACCCCACCCCACTCCAACCCACCCCCAGCTGGAGGCGTGCGGGTTGACACCATTTTGTCCTGCCCATGGAAAATACAAAGAGGCGTACACGATTTGGGCTGTCTGGTGAGAGAATTTTGAATCGGCGGCACCCTGAGTACCTTTCCCGAAGTTTGCTTCCTAGCTGGTTAAACTCGGCATTCAGAGGCGAGATGAGAACAAACTTGCTCCGCGTGCGGCGAAGTGCCCTGATGCCCTGCCCTAAATGTTTGAGCTTCTGGCCAGCGTCAGGCAAGTACTTTGACACGTAGGAGTCTCACTTTTACTCCAAGCTGTCCCTGTTGGCTGAAGCAGTCGGCGTGTCTGTATCGCAGCCTGGGAGGCCGGGCATTGGGGGAGTCTGCCAAGTGACTGGCCTCCATTTATAGCTAACTGAGAAACTGCGTCGAAGCTTTCGGGAGCCTCTTACAGGGAATGGTTGCAGTTCGGAATTGGAGACTGTGCTGGCAAACGTCAGCAGCTCCTCTCCCTCGGAGGGCTCTTGGTGTGCCGACTCCTAACAGCCAGCACGGTCCCCAGCTCGTGAACGGTCCCATTGCGAGCCGGTCTCGTCCGTGAAAGAGCCACGTGAGGCTGAGCTCCAAGAGTCGGGCTCCACACCTGGAGCCTTTGGGACAGGGCAGTCCTGAGCCGATGTGCCCACCAGGGGACGCAACCAAAGTTTACGTACCACCGGAAAGCGCATCAAGGCCTCGTGTTCTCTCCATGAAATGAACGTGAGCTTGAAGGGTGAGGCGTCAGTGTGCACCGTGAACAGCTCGCTGGTACGCCTGTCTTTGCCCCCTCTCACGGTCTCACGCACCCGGGCTCAGTTCAGTGCAGGAATGTTGAGTGGAGGTGCCAGCCTCGCTTGTGGACTCGAAAGCCTTCCACCCCCTAATGGCAGGTTGTGTGTGTCTCTCACGTGGGGGGAGGAATGAGGTCGCACACAGAGGTTCTGCCATGAAAGATCTAAAGACGCACGCTGCTGAGGAGCTTGTTCCTCATGGAGCGTCCCCGAAGGCCAGAAGAATGCCGAAGGTCTCTTTCAAAGCTGCCGGACGCTCTGCCGTTCTAGGCCTGAGATAAGGACCTTGTGACGGCACTGTAACCCTGCGAGATTCAGGAGACATCGCCAGTGCGAGTGGCAATCCGGAAGGAAGAACCTTCAAGGCGGAGTGTCCTTTCCTGTACAAAACGGTGCCCAAGTGGCTGAGGCAGGGAGCATTTTCCTTCACAGAACCGGCATCCTCGTATGCCTGTGGGTTACTCTAAAGAAACGACACTGTGAGCAACCTCTTCGAAAAGGCCTTCGCAAGCGACTTGGAGACAACAGCAGCGCAGTGGAGGCACAGACCATTGTCCTAGAGAGCAGCACAGGGTCTCTAGCAGCGATCGCTTCCCGGAGGATACTTAAGCCACACCGAGATTCCAGCAGGGAGTTTTGCCTTATAGCAGTACAACTCACTCAAGAAAGAGGGATGAGGTGTAGGGCTAATCTACGTGCGCTCACGCTCTGTGTCCCCAAGAAGGTTTCACGGAGCAGAATGCATCACCGACCGCTACCACGTGTGTGCACCAAAGAAGCCCTGTGCCGTGGGTGTTCTCAGGCCGACAGCGAAGACCTAGGTGTGTGCTGCACCCGCGCCCGGTGGTTCACACGTTGCGTGACCCTGTGCCTTTTGAAGACGCTCAGAGTGGGTGGCACCTGCGTGCTGCGAGCGCAAGAGGTGTAGAGTGTAAAGGCCTTTCACACTGGAGGAAAGGCTTGCATCTCATGGAGAAAATGTGTACGTCGCCCGGGAGATGGAGGCGCGCTCTTGACACCATTTCCTCTGCCCGTTTCAAACACAAGTGTTTGTACTCGATCTGGGCTGCCTGGTGAAACGCTTGGCAGTCCGCATCACCCTGAGCACCTTTCCTGAAGTTTGATTCGTAGCTGGGTAAACTCGGGCTTCAGAGGCTTAGATGAGACCAAACGTGTTCAGCTTGTGGCGAAAGCCTTTGACCAGAGGCATATGTGCTTGTGCTTGGGGCGAGGGCTAGGCAAGAACGTTTACACACTGGGTTTTTATCTTTACCCTAAGCTGTCCCTTTTGGCTGCAGCAGGCGGAGGGAACCCGCGGAGAGAGAACAGCTGCGAAGTGGATGCACACAACAGTCACCTCGATACCAGCCCCGGGCTCCCAAGCAACGATCTTTCCCCGCAGGGTACTTAACCCACCCAGGGATTCAAGCAGGGAGTTCGCCTTGTCCAACTCGCACAGGAGACTGGCATGAGATGTAGGGCTCATCTACTTGCGTTCACACTACGTGGCCCGGAGAAGTTCTCACGGAGCCGAATCCAGCACCCTTCCTCCACCACGTGTGTACACAAAGGAGCACTGGGCAGTGGGTGTTCTCAGGCCAAGAGAGAAGCCCTTGTTCTGTGCTGCACCTGCTGGGTGGTTCAAAGGTTTTCTGACCTTCCTGCTCTGGAAGCTTTTCAGAGCTGAGGCTACGCCTGGGCTGCGAAAGCAGAGAGGCGTAGAGGCCTTTCACACTGAAGGCGTGGGCCTGTTTCCCATGGGGAAAGTGTACGTCACCCAACCCCCACTCCCACCCCACCCCACCCCACCCCACCCCACTGCAACCCACCCCCAGCTGGAGGCGTGCGGGTTGACACCATTTTGTCCTGCCCATGGAAAATACAAAGAGGCGTACACGATTTGGGCTGTCTGGTGAAAGAATTTTGAATCGGCGGCACCCTGAGTACCTTTCCCGAAGTTTGCTTCCTAGCTGGTTAAACTCGGCATTCAGAGGCGAGATGAGAACAAACTTGCTCCGCGTGCGGCGAAGTGCCTTGATGCCCTGCCCTAAATGTTTGAGCTTCTGGCCAGCGTCAGGCAAGTACTTTGACACGTAGGAGTCTCACTTTTACTCCAAGCTGTCCCTGTTGGCTGAAGCAGTCGGCGTGTCAGTATCACAGCCTTGGGAGGCCGGGCGTTGGGGGAGTCTGCCAAGTGACTGCACTCCATTTATAGCTAACTGAGAAACTGCGTCGAAGCTTTCGGGAGCCTCTTACAGGGAATGGTTGCAGTTCGGAATTGGAGACTGTGCTGGCAAATGTCAGCAGCTCCTCTCCCTCGGAGGGCTCTTGGTGTGCCGACTCCTAACAGCCAGCACAGTCCCCAGCTCGTGAACGGTCCCATTGCGAGCCGGTCTCGTCCGTGAAAGAGCCACGTGAGGCTGAGCTCCAAGAGTCGGGCTCCACACCTGGAGCCTTTGGGACAGGGCAGTCCTGAGCCGATGTGCCCACCAGGGGACGCGACCAAAGTTTACATACCACAGGAAAGCGCATCAAGGCCTCGTGTTCTCTCCATGAAATGAACGTGAGCTTGAAGGGTGATGCGTCAGCGTGCACCGTGAACAGCTCGCTGGTACGCCTGTCTTTGCCCCCTCTCACGGTCTCACGCACCCGGGCTCAGTTCCGTGCAGGAATGCTGAGTGGGAGCGCCAGCCTCGCTTCTGGACTCGAAAGCCTTCCACCCCCTAATGGCAGGTTGTGTGTGTCTCTCACGTGGGGGGAGGAATGAGGTCGCCCACAGAGGTTCTGCCATGGAAGATCTAAAGACGCACGCTGCTGAGGAGCTTGTTCCTCATGGAGCGTCCCCGAAGGCCAGAAGCATGCCGAAGGTCTCTTTCAAAGCTGCCGGACGCTCTGCCGTTCTAGGCCTGAGATAAGGACCTTGTGACGGCACTGTAACCCCGCGAGATTCAGGAGACATCGCCAGTGCGAGTGGCAATCCGGAAGGAAGAACCTTCAAGGCGGAGTGTCCTTTCCTGTACAAAATGGCGCCCAAGTGGCTGAGGCAGGGAGCATTTTCCTTCACAGAACCGGCATCCTCGTATGCCTGTGGGTTACTCTAAAGAAACGACACTGTGAGCAACCTCTTCGAAAAGGCCTTCGCAAGCGACTTGGAGACAACAGCAGCGCAGTGGAGGCACAGACCATTGTCCTAGAGAGCAGCACAGTGTCTCTAGCAGCGATCGCTTCCCGGAGGATACTTAAGCCACACCGAGATTCCAGCAGGGAGTTTTGCCTTATAGCAGTACAACTCACTCAAGAAAGAGGGATGAGGTGTAGGGCTAATCTACGTGCGCTCACGCTCTGTGTCCCCGAGAAGGTTTCTCGGAGCAGAATGCATCACCGACCGCTACCACGTGTGTGCACCAAAGAAGCCCTGTGCCGTGGGTGTTCTCAGGCCGACAGCGAAGACCTAGGTGTGTGCTGCACCCGCGCCCGGTGGTTCACACGTTGCGTGACCCTGTGCCTTTTGAAGACGCTCAGAGCGGGTGGCACCTGCGTGCTGCGAGCGCAAGAGGTGTAGAGTGTAAAGGCCTTTCACACTGGAGGAAAGGCTTGCATCTCATGGAGAAAATGTGTACGTCGCCCGGGAGATGGAGGCGCGCTCTTGACACCATTTCCTCTGCCCGTTTCAAACACAAGTGTTTGTACTCGATCTGGGCTGCCTGGTGAAACGCTTGGCAGTCCGCATCACCCTGAGCACCTTTCCTGAAGTTTGATTCGTAGCTGGGTAAACTCGGGCTTAAGAGGCTTAGATGAGACCAAACGTGTTCAGCTTGTGGTGAAAGCCTTTGACCAGAGGCATATAAGCTTGTGCTTGGGGCGAGGGCTAGGCAAGAACGTTTACACACTGGGTTTTTATCTTTACCCTAAGCTGTCCCTTTTGGCTGCAGCAGGCGGAGAGAACCCGCGGAGAGAGAACAGCTGCGAAGTGGATGCACACAACAGTCACCTCGATACCAGCCCCGGGCTCCCAAGCAACGATCCTTCCCCGCAGGGTACTTAACCCACCCAGGGATTCAAGCAGGGAGTTCGCCTTGTCCAACTCGCACAGGAGACTGGCATGAGATGTAGGGCTCATCTACTTGCGTTCACACTACGTGGCCCGGAGAAGTTCTCACGGAGCCGAATCCAGCACCCTTCCTCCACCACGTGTGTACACAAAGGAGCGCTGGGCAGTGGGTGTTCTCAGGCCAAGAGAGAATCCCTTGTTCTGTGCTGCACCTGCTGGGTGGTTCAAAGGTTTTCTGACCTTCCTGCTCTGGAAGCTTTTCAGAGCTGAGGCTACGCCTGGGCTGCGAAAGCAGAGAGGCGTAGAGGCCTTTCACACTGAAGGCGTGGGCCTGTTTCCCATGGGGAAAGTGTACGTCGCCCAACCCCCACTCCCACCCCACCCCACCCCACCCCACCCCACTCCAACCCACCCCCAGCTGGAGGCGTGCGGGTTGACACCATTTTGTCCTGCCCATGGAAAATACAAAGAGGCGTACACGATTTGGGCTGTCTGGTGAGAGAATTTTGAATCGGCGGCACCCTGAGTACCTTTCCCGAAGTTTGCTTCCTAGCTGGTTAAACTCGGCATTCAGAGGCGAGATGAGAACAAACTTGCTCCGCGTGCGGCGAAGTGCCCTGATGCCCTGCCCTAAATGTTTGAGCTTCTGGCCAGCGTCAGGCAAGTACTTTGACACGTAGGAGTCTCACTTTTACTCCAAGCTGTCCCTGTTGGCTGAAGCAGTCGGCGTGTCTGTATCGCAGCCTGGGAGGCCGGGCGTTGGGGGAGTCTGCCAAGTGACTGGCCTCCATTTATAGCTAACTGAGAAACTGCGTCAAAGCTTTCGGGAGCCTCTTACAGGGAATGGTTGCAGTTGGGAATTGGAGACTGTGCTGGCAAACGTCAGCAGCTCCTCTCCCTCGGAGGGCTCTTGGTGTGCCAACTCCTAACAGCCAGCACGGTCCCCAGCTCGTGAACGGTCCCATTGCGAGCCGGTCTCGTCCGTGAAAGAGCCACGTGAGGCTGAGCTCCAAGAGTCGGGCTCCACACCTGGAGCCTTTGGGACAGGGCAGTCCTGAGCCGATGTGCCCACCAGGGGACGCGACCAAAGTTTACGTACCACAGGAAAGCGCATCAAGGCCTCGTGTTCTCTCCATGAAATGAACGTGAGCTTGAAGGGTGATGCGTCAGCGTGCACCGTGAACAGCTCGCTGGTACGCCTGTCTTTGCCCCCTCTCACGGTCTCACGCACCCGGGCTCAGTTCCGTGCAGGAATGCTGAGTGGGAGCGCCAGCCTCGCTTCTGGACTCGAAAGCCTTCCACCCCCTAATGGCAGGTTGTGTGTGTCTCTCACATGGGGGGAGGAATGAGGTCGCCCACAGAGGTTCTGCCATGAAAGATCTAAAGACGCACGCTGCTGAGGAGCTTGTTCCTCATGGAGCGTCCCCGAAGGCCAGAAGAATGCCGAAGGTCTCTTTCAAAGCTGCCGGACGCTCTGCCGTTCTAGGCCTGAGATAAGGACCTTGTGACGGCACTGTAACCCCGCGAGATTCAGGAGACATCGCCAGTGCGAGTGGCAATCCGGAAGGAAGAACCTTCAAGGCGGAGTGTCCTTTCCTGTACAAAACGGCGCCCAAGTGGCTGAGGCAGGGAGCATTTTCCTTCACAGAACCGGCATCCTCGTATGCCTGTGGGTTACTCTAAAGAAACGACACTGTGAGCAACCTCTTCGAAAAGGCCTTCGCAAGCGACTTGGAGACAACAGCAGCGCAGTGGAGGCACAGACCATTGTCCTAGAGAGCAGCACAGTGTCTCTAGCAGCGATCGCTTCCCGGAGGATACTTAAGCCACACCGAGATTCCAGCAGGGAGTTTTGCCTTATAGCAGTACAACTCACTCAAGAAAGAGGGATGAGGTGTAGGGCTAATCTACGTGCGCTCACGCTCTGTGTCCCCGAGAAGGTTTCACGGAGCATAATGCATCACCGACCGCTACCACGTGTGTGCACCAAAGAAGCCCTGTGCCGTGGGTGTTCTCAGGCCGACAGCGAAGACCTAGGTGTGTGCTGCACCCGCGCCCGGTGGTTCACACGTTGCGTGACCCTGTGCCTTTTGAAGACGCTCAGAGCGGGTGGCACCTGCGTGCTGCGAGCGCAAGAGGTGTAGAGTGTAAAGGCCTTTCACACTGGAGGAAAGGCTTGCATCTCATGGAGAAAATGTGTACGTCGCCCGGGAGATGGAGGCGCGCTCTTGACACCATTTCCTCTGCCCGTTTCAAACACAAGTGTTTGTACTCGATCTGGGCTGCCTGGTGAAACGCTTGGCAGTCCGCATCACCCTGAGCACCTTTCCTGAAGTTTGATTCGTAGCTGGGTAAACTCGGGCTTCAGAGGCTTAGATGAGACCAAACGTGTTCAGCTTGTGGCGAAAGCCTTTGACCAGAGGCATATAAGCTTGTGCTTGGGGCGAGGGCTAGGCAAGAACGTTTACACACTGGGTTTTTATCTTTACCCTAAGCTGTCCCTTTTGGCTGCAGCAGGCGGAGGGAACCCACGGAGAGAGAACAGCTGCGAAGTGGATGCACACAACAGTCACCTCGATACCAGCCCCGGGCTCCCAAGCAACGATCCTTCCCCGCAGGGTACTTAACCAACCCAGGGATTCAAGCAGGGAGTTCGCCTTGTCCAACTCACACAGGAGACTGGCATGAGATGTAGGGCTCATCTACTTGCGTTCACACTACGTGGCCCGGAGAAGTTCTCACGGAGCCGAATCCAGCACCCTTCCTCCACCACGTGTGTACACAAAGGAGCGCTGGGCAGTGGGTGTTCTCAGGCCAAGAGAGAAGCCCTTGTTCTGTGCTGCACCTGCTGGGTGGTTCAAAGGTTTTCTGACCTTCCTGCTCTGGAAGCTTTTCAGAGCTGAGGCTACGCCTGGGCTGCGAAAGCAGAGAGGCGTAGAGGCCTTTCACACTGAAGGCGTGGACCTGTTTCCCATGGGGAAAGTGTACATCGCCCAACCCCCACTCCCACCCCACCCCACCCCACCCCACCCCACTCCAACCCACCCCCAGCTGGAGGCGTGCGGGTTGACACCATTTTGTCCTGCCCGTGGCAAATACAAAGAGGCGTACACGATTTGGGCTGTCTGGTGAGAGAATTTTGAATCGGCGGCACCCTGAGTACCTTTCCCGAAGTTTGCTTCCTAGCTGGTTAAACTCGGCATTCAGAGGCGAGATGAGAACAAACTTGCTCCGCGTGCGGCGAAGTGCCCTGATGCCCTGCCCTAAATGTTTGGGCTTCTGGCCAGCGTCAGGCAAGTACTTTGACACGTAGGAGTCTCCCTTTTACTCCAAGCTGTCCCTGTTGGCTGAAGCAGTTGGCGTGTCTGTATCGCAGCCTGGGAGGCCGGGCGTTGGGGGAGTCTGCCAAGTGACTGGCCTCCATTTATAGCTAACTGAGAAACTGCGTCAAAGCTTTCGGGAGCCTCTTACAGGGAATGGTTGCAGTTCGGAATTGGAGACTGTGCTGGCAAACGTCAGCAGCTCCTCTCCCTCGGAGGGCCCTTGGTGTGCCGACTCCTAACAGCCAGCACGGTCCCCAGCTCGTGAACGGTCCCATTGCGAGCCGGTCTCGTCCGTGAAAGAGCCACGTGAGGCTGAGCTCCAAGAGTCGGGCTCCACACCTGGAGCCTTTGGGACAGGGCAGTCCTGAGCCGATGTGCCCACCAGGGGACGCGACCAAAGTTTACGTACCACAGGAAAGCGCATCAAGGCCTCGTGTTCTCTCCATGAAATGAACGTGAGCTTGAAGGGTGATGCGTCAGCGTGCACCGTGAACAGCTCGCTGGTACGCCTGTCTTTGCCCCCTCTCACGGTCTCACGCACCCGGGCTCAGTTCCGTGCAGGAATGCTGAGTGGGAGCGCCAGCCTCGCTTCTGGACTCGAAAGCCTTCCACCCCCTAATGGCAGGTTGTGTGTGTCTCTCACGTGGGGGGAGGAATGAGGTCGCCCACAGAGGTTCTGCCATGAAAGATCTAAAGACGCACGCTGCTGAGGAGCTTGTTCCTCATGGAGCGTCCCCGAAGGCCAGAAGAATGCCGAAGGTCTCTTTCAAAGCTGCCGGACGCTCTGCCGTTCTAGGCCTGAGATAAGGACCTTGTGACGGCACTGTAACCCCGCGAGATTCAGGAGACATCGCCAGTGCGAGTGGCAATCCAGAAGGAAGAACCTTCAAGGCGGAGTGTCCTTTCCTGTACAAAACGGCGCCCAAGTGGCTGAGGCAGGGAGCATTTTCCTTCACAGAACCGGCATCCTCGTATGCCTGTGGGTTACTCTAAAGAAACGACACTGTGAGCAACCTCTTCGAAAAGGCCTTCGCAAGCGACTTGGAGACAACAGCAGCGCAGTGGAGGCACAGACCATTGTCCTAGAGAGCAGCACAGGGTCTCTAGCAGCGATCGCTTCCCAGAGGATACTTAAGCCACACCGAGATTCCAGCAGGGAGTTTTGCCTTATAGCAGTACAACTCACTCAAGAAAGAGGGATGAGGTGTAGGGCTAATCTACGTGCGCTCACGCTCTGTGTCCCCGAGAAGGTTTCACGGAGCAGAATGCATCACCGACCGCTACCACGTGTGTGCACCAAAGAAGCCCTGTGCCGTGGGTGTTCTCAGGCCGACAGCGAAGACCTAGGTGTGTGCTGTACCCGCGCCCGGTGGTTCACACGTTGCGTGACCCTGTGCCTTTTGAAGACGCTCAGAGCGGGTGGCACCTGCGTGCTGCGAGCGCAAGAGGTGTAGAGTGTAAAGGCCTTTCACACTGGAGGAAAGGCTTGCATCTCATGGAGAAAATGTGTACGTCGCCCGGGAGATGGAGGCGCGCTCTTGACACCATTTCCTCTGCCCGTTTCAAACACAAGTGTTTGTACTCGATCTGGGCTGCCTGGTGAAACGCTTGGCAGTCCGCATCACCCTGAGCACCTTTCCTGAAGTTTGATTCGTAGCTGGGTAAACTCGGGCTTCAGAGGCTTAGATGAGACCAAACGTGTTCAGCTAGTGGTGAAAGCCTTTGACCAGAGGCATATAAGCTTGTGCTTGGGGCGAGGGCTAGGCAAGAACGTTTACACACTGGGTTTTTATCTTTACCCTAAGCTGTCCCTTTTGGCTGCAGCAGGCGGAGAGAACCCGCGGAGAGAGAACAGCTGCGAAGTGGATGCACACAACAGTCACCTCGATACCAGCCCCGGGCTCCCAAGCAACGATCCTTCCCCGCAGGGTACTTAACCCACCCAGGGATTCAAGCAGGGAGTTCGCCTTGTCCAACTCGCACAGGAGACTGGCATGAGATGTAGGGCTCATCTACTTGCGTTCACACTACGTGGCCCGGAGAAGTTCTCACGGAGCCGAATCCAGCACCCTTCCTCCACCACGTGTGTACACAAAGGAGCGCTGGGCAGTGGGTGTTCTCAGGCCAAGAGAGAATCCCTTGTTCTGTGCTGCACCTGCTGGGTGGTTCAAAGGTTTTCTGACCTTCCTGCTCTGGAAGCTTTTCAGAGCTGAGGCTACGCCTGGGCTGCGAAAGCAGAGAGGCGTAGAGGCCTTTCACACTGAAGGCGTGGGCCTGTTTCCCATGGGGAAAGTGTACGTCGCCCAACCCCCACTCCCACCCCACCCCACCCCACCCCACCCCACTCCAACCCACCCCCAGCTGGAGGCGTGCGGGTTGACACCATTTTGTCCTGCCCATGGAAAATACAAAGAGGCGTACACGATTTGGGCTGTCTGGTGAGAGAATTTTGAATCGGCGGCACCCTGAGTACCTTTCCCGAAGTTTGCTTCCTAGCTGGTTAAACTCGGCATTCAGAGGCGAGATGAGAACAAACTTGCTCCGCGTGCGGCGAAGTGCCCTGATGCCCTGCCCTAAATGTTTGAGCTTCTGGCCAGCGTCAGGCAAGTACTTTGACACGTAGGAGTCTCCCTTTTACTCCAAGCTGTCCCTGTTGGCTGAAGCAGTCGGCGTGTGTGTATCGCAGCCTGGGAGGCCGGGCGTTGGGGGAGTCTGCCAAGTGACTGGCCTCCATTTATAGCTAACTGAGAAACTGCGTCAAAGCTTTCGGGAGCCTCTTACAGGGAATGGTTGCAGTTGGGAATTGGAGACTGTGCTGGCAAACGTCAGCAGCTCCTCTCCCTCGGAGGGCTCTTGGTGTGCCAACTCCTAACAGCCAGCACGGTCCCCAGCTCGTGAACGGTCCCATTGCGAGCCGGTCTCGTCCGTGAAAGAGCCACGTGAGGCTGAGCTCCAAGAGTCGGGCTCCACACCTGGAGCCTTTGGGACAGGGCAGTCCTGAGCCGATGTGCCCACCAGGGGACGCGACCAAAGTTTACGTACCACAGGAAAGCGCATCAAGGCCTCGTGTTCTCTCCATGAAATGAACGTGAGCTTGAAGGGTGATGCGTCAGCGTGCACCGTGAACAGCTCGCTGGTACGCCTGTCTTTGCCCCCTCTCACGGTCTCACGCACCCGGGCTCAGTTCCGTGCAGGAATGCTGAGTGGGAGCGCCAGCCTCGCTTCTGGACTCGAAAGCCTTCCACCCCCTAATGGCAGGTTGTGTGTGTCTCTCACATGGGGGGAGGAATGAGGTCGCCCACAGAGGTTCTGCCATGAAAGATCTAAAGACGCACGCTGCTGAGGAGCTTGTTCCTCATGGAGCGTCCCCGAAGGCCAGAAGAATGCCGAAGGTCTCTTTCAAAGCTGCCGGACGCTCTGCCGTTCTAGGCCTGAGATAAGGACCTTGTGACGGCACTGTAACCCCGTGAGATTCAGGAGACATCGCCAGTGCGAGTGGCAATCCGGAAGGAAGAACCTTCAAGGCGGAGTGTCCTTTCCTGTACAAAACGGCGCCCAAGTGGCTGAGGCAGGGAGCATTTTCCTTCACAGAACCGGCATCCTCGTATGCCTGTGGGTTACTCTAAAGAAACGACACTGTGAGCAACCTCTTCGAAAAGGCCTTCGCAAGCGACTTGGAGACAACAGCAGCGCAGTGGAGGCACAGACCATTGTCCTAGAGAGCAGCACAGTGTCTCTAGCAGCGATCGCTTCCCGGAGGATACTTAAGCCACACCGAGATTCCAGCAGGGAGTTTTGCCTTATAGCAGTACAACTCACTCAAGAAAGAGGGATGAGGTGTAGGGCTAATCTACGTGCGCTCACGCTCTGTGTCCCCGAGAAGGTTTCACGGAGCAGAATGCATCACCGACCGCTACCACGTGTGTGCACCAAAGAAGCCCTGTGCCGTGGGTGTTCTCAGGCCGACAGCGAAGACCTAGGTGTGTGCTGCACCCGCGCCCGGTGGTTCACACGTTGCGTGACCCTGTGCCTTTTGAAGACGCTCAGAGCGGGTGGCACCTGCGTGCTGCGAGCGCAAGAGGTGTAGAGTGTAAAGGCCTTTCACACTGGAGGAAAGGCTTGCATCTCATGGAGAAAATGTGTACGTCGCCCGGGAGATGGAGGCGCGCTCTTGACACCATTTCCTCTGCCCGTTTCAAACACAAGTGTTTGTACTCGATCTGGGCTGCCTGGTGAAACGCTTGGCAGTCCGCATCACCCTGAGCACCTTTCCTGAAGTTTGATTCGTAGCTGGGTAAACTCGGGCTTCAGAGGCTTAGATGAGACCAAACGTGTTCAGCTAGTGGTGAAAGCCTTTGACCAGAGGCATATAAGCTTGTGCTTGGGGCGAGGGCTAGGCAAGAACGTTTACACACTGGGTTTTTATCTTTACCCTAAGCTGTCCCTTTTGGCTGCAGCAGGCGGAGAGAACCCGCGGAGAGAGAACAGCTGCGAAGTGGATGCACACAACAGTCACCTCGATACCAGCCCCGGGCTCCCAAGCAACGATCCTTCCCCGCAGGGTACTTAACCCACCCAGGGATTCAAGCAGGGAGTTCGCCTTGTCCAACTCGCACAGGAGACTGGCATGAGATGTAGGGCTCATCTACTTGCGTTCACACTACGTGGCCCGGAGAAGTTCTCACGGAGCCGAATCCAGCACCCTTCCTCCACCACGTGTGTACACAAAGGAGCGCTGGGCAGTGGGTGTTCTCAGGCCAAGAGAGAATCCCTTGTTCTGTGCTGCACCTGCTGGGTGGTTCAAAGGTTTTCTGACCTTCCTGCTCTGGAAGCTTTTCAGAGCTGAGGCTACGCCTGGGCTGCGAAAGCAGAGAGGCGTAGAGGCCTTTCACACTGAAGGCGTGGGCCTGTTTCCCATGGGGAAAGTGTACGTCGCCCAACCCCCACTCCCACCCCACCCCACCCCACCCCACCCCACTCCAACCCACCCCCAGCTGGAGGCGTGCGGGTTGACACCATTTTGTCCTGCCCATGGAAAATACAAAGAGGCGTACACGATTTGGGTTGTCTGGTGAGAGAATTTTGAATCGGCGGCACCCTGAGTACCTTTCCCGAAGTTTGCTTCCTAGCTGGTTAAACTCGGCATTCAGAGGCGAGATGAGAACAAACTTGCTACGCGTGCGGCGAAGTGCCCTGATGCCCTGCCCTAAATGTTTGAGCTTCTGGCCAGCGTCAGGCAAGTACTTTGACACGTAGGAGTCTCCCTTTTACTCCAAGCTGTCCCTGTTGGCTGAAGCAGTCGGCGTGTGTGTATCGCAGCCTGGGAGGCCGGGCGTTGGGGGAGTCTGCCAAGTGACTGGCCTCCATTTATAGCTAACTGAGAAACTGCGTCAAAGCTTTCGGGAGCCTCTTACAGGGAATGGTTGCAGTTGGGAATTGGAGACTGTGCTGGCAAACGTCAGCAGCTCCTCTCCCTCGGAGGGCTCTTGGTGTGCCAACTCCTAACAGCCAGCACGGTCCCCAGCTCGTGAACGGTCCCATTGCGAGCCGGTCTCGTCCGTGAAAGAGCCACGTGAGGCTGAGCTCCAAGAGTCGGGCTCCACACCTGGAGCCTTTGGGACAGGGCAGTCCTGAGCCGATGTGCCCACCAGGGGACGCGACCAAAGTTTACGTACCACAGGAAAGCGCATCAAGGCCTCGTGTTCTCTCCATGAAATGAACGTGAGCTTGAAGGGTGATGCGTCAGCGTGCACCGTGAACAGCTCGCTGGTACGCCTGTCTTTGCCCCCTCTCACGGTCTCACGCACCCGGGCTCAGTTCCGTGCAGGAATGCTGAGTGGGAGCGCCAGCCTCGCTTCTGGACTCGAAAGCCTTCCACCCCCTAATGGCAGGTTGTGTGTGTCTCTCACATGGGGGGAGGAATGAGGTCGCCCACAGAGGTTCTGCCATGAAAGATCTAAAGACGCACGCTGCTGAGGAGCTTGTTCCTCATGGAGTGTCCCCGAAGGCCAGAAGAATGCCGAAGGTCTCTTTCAAAGCTGCCGGACGCTCTGCCGTTCTAGGCCTGAGATAAGGACCTTGTGACGGCACTGTAACCCCGTGAGATTCAGGAGACATCGCCAGTGCGAGTGGCAATCCGGAAGGAAGAACCTTCAAGGCGGAGTGTCCTTTCCTGTACAAAACGGCGCCCAAGTGGCTGAGGCAGGGAGCATTTTCCTTCACAGAACCGGCATCCTCGTATGCCTGTGGGTTACTCTAAAGAAACGACACTGTGAGCAACCTCTTCGAAAAGGCCTTCGCAAGCGACTTGGAGACAACAGCAGCGCAGTGGAGGCACAGACCATTGTCCTAGAGAGCAGCACAGTGTCTCTAGCAGCGATCGCTTCCCGGAGGATACTTAAGCCACACCGAGATTCCAGCAGGGAGTTTTGCCTTATAGCAGTACAACTCACTCAAGAAAGAGGGATGAGGTGTAGGGCTAATCTACGTGCGCTCACGCTCTGTGTCCCCGAGAAGGTTTCACGGAGCAGAATGCATCACCGACCGCTACCACGTGTGTGCACCAAAGAAGCCCTGTGCCGTGGGTGTTCTCAGGCCAACAGCGAAGACCTAGGTGTGTGCTGCACCCGCGCCCGGTGGTTCACACGTTGCGTGACCCTGTGCCTTTTGAACACGCTCAGAGCGGGTGGCACCTGCGTGCTGCGAGCGCAAGAGGTGTAGAGTGTAAAGGCCTTTCACACTGGAGGAAAGGCTTGCATCTCATGGAGAAAATGTGTACGTCGCCCGGGAGATGGAGGCGCGCTCTTGACACCATTTCCTCTGCCCGTTTCAAACACAAGTGTTTGTACTCGATCTGGGCTGCCTGGTGAAACGCTTGGCAGTCCGCATCACCCTGAGCACCTTTCCTGAAGTTTGATTCGTAGCTGGGTAAACTCGGGCTTCAGAGGCTTAGATGAGACCAAACGTGTTCAGCTTGTGGCGAAAGCCTTTGACCAGAGGCATATAAGCTTGTGCTTGGGGCGAGGGCTAGGCAAGAATGTTTACACACTGGGTTTTTATCTTTACCCTAAGCTGTCCCTTTTGGCTGCAGCAGGCGGAGAGAACCCGCGGAGAGAGAACAGCTGCGAAGTGGATGCACACAACAGTCACCTCGATACCAGCCCCGGGCTCCCAAGCAACGATCCTTCCCCGCAGGGTACTTAACCCACCCAGGGATTCAAGCAGGGAGTTCGCCTTGTCCAACTCGCACAGGAGACTGGCATGAGATGTAGGGCTCATCTACTTGCGTTCACACTACGTGGCCCGGAGAAGTTCTCACGGAGCCGAATCCAGCACCCTTCCTCCACCACGTGTGTACACAAAGGAGCGCTGGGCAGTGGGTGTTCTCAGGCCAAGAGAGAAGCCCTTGTTCTGTGCTGCACCTGCTGGGTGGTTCAAAGGTTTTCTGACCTTCCTGCTCTGGAAGCTTTTCAGAGCTGAGGCTACGCCTGGGCTGCGAAAGCAGAGAGGCGTAGAGGCCTTTCACACTGAAGGCGTGGGCCTGTTTCCCATGGGGAAAGTGTACGTCGCCCAACCCCCACTCCCACCCCACCCCACCCCACCCCACCCCACTCCAACCCACCCCCAGCTGGAGGCGTGCGGGTTGACACCATTTTGTCCTGCCCATGGCAAATACAAAGAGGCGTACACGATTTGGGCTGTCTGGTGAAAGAATTTTGAATCGGCGGCACCCTGAGTACCTTTCCCGAAGTTTGCTTCCTAGCTGGTTAAACTCGGCATTCAGAGGCGAGATGAGAACAAACTTGCTCCGCGTGCGGCAAAGTGCCCTGATGCCCTGCCCTAAATGTTTGAGCTTCTGGCCAGCGTCAGGCAAGTACTTTGACACGTAGGAGTCTCCCTTTTACTCCAAGCTGTCCCTGTTGGCTGAAGCAGTCGGCGTGTCTGTATCGCAGCCTGGGAGGCCGGGCGTTGGGGGAGTCTGCCAAGTGACTGGCCTCCATTTATAGCTAACTGAGAAACTGCGTCGAAGCTTTCGGGAGCCTCTTACAGGGAATGGTTGCAGTTCGGAATTGGAGACTCTGCTAGCAAACGTCAGCAGCTCCTCTCCCTCGGAGGGCCCTTGGTGTGCCGACTCCTAACAGCCAGCACGGTCCCCAGCTCGTGAACGGTCCCATTGCGAGCCGGTCTCGTCCGTGAAAGAGCCACGTGAGGCTGAGCTCCAAGAGTCGGGCTCCACACCTGGAGCCTTTGGGACAGGGCAGTCCTGAGCCGATGTGCCCACCAGGGGACGCGACCAAAGTTTACGTACCACAGGAAAGCGCATCAAGGCCTCGTGTTCTCTCCATGAAATGAACGTGAGCTTGAAGGGTGATGCGTCAGCGTGCACCGTGAACAGCTCGCTGGTACGCCTGTCTTTGCCCCCTCTCACGGTCTCACGCACCCGGGCTCAGTTCCGTGCAGGAATGCTGAGTGGGAGCGCCAGCCTCGCTTCTGGACTCGAAAGCCTTCCACCCCCTAATGGCAGGTTGTGTGTGTCTCTCACGTGGGGGGAGGAATGAGGTCGCCCACAGAGGTTCTGCCATGAAAGATCTAAAGACGCACGCTGCTGAGGAGCTTGTTCCTCATGGAGCGTCCCCGAAGGCCAGAAGAATGCCGAAGGTCTCTTTCAAAGCTGCCGGACGCTCTGCCGTTCTAGGCTTGAGATAAGGACCTTGTGACGGCACTGTAACCCCGCGAGATTCAGGAGACATCGCCAGGGCGAGTGGCAATCCGGAAGAAAGAACCTTCAAGGCGGAGTGTCCTTTCCTGTACAAAACGGCGCCCAAGTGGCTGAGGCAGGGAGCATTTTCCTTCACAGAACCGGCATCCTCGTATGCCTGTGGGTTACTCTAAAGAAACGACACTGTGAGCAACCTCTTCGAAAAGGCCTTCGCAAGCGACTTGGAGACAACAGCAGCGCAGTGGAGGCACAGACCATTGTCCTAGAGAGCAGCACAGGGTCTCTAGCAGCGATCGCTTCCCGGAGGATACTTAAGCCACACCGAGATTCCAGCAGGGAGTTTTGCCTTATAGCAGTACAACTCACTCAAGAAAGAGGGATGAGGTGTAGGGCTAATCTACGTGCGCTCACGCTCTGTGTCCCCGAGAATGTTTCACGGAGCAGAATGCATCACTGACCGCTACCACGTGTGTGCACCAAAGAAGCCGTGTGCCGTGGGTGTTCTCAGGCCGACAGCAAAGACCTAGGTGTGTGCTGCACCCGCGCCCGGTGGTTCACACGTTGCGTGACCCTGTGCCTTTTGAAGACGCTCAGAGCGGGTGGCACCTGCGTGCTGCGAGCGCAAGAGGTGTAGAGTGTAAAGGCCTTTCACACTGGAGGAAAGGCTTGCATCTCATGGAGAAAATGTGTACGTCGCCCGGGAGATGGAGGCGCGCTCTTGACACCATTTCCTCTGCCCGTTTCAAACACAAGTGTTTGTACTCGATCTGGGCTGCCTGGTGAAACGCTTGGCAGTCCGCATCACCCTGAGCACCTTTCCTGAAGTTTGATTCGTAGCTGGGTAAACTCGGGCTTCAGAGGCTTAGATGAGACCAAACGTGTTCAGCTTGTGGTGAAAGCCTTTGACCAGAGGCATATAAGCTTGTGCTTGGGGCGAGGGCTAGGCAAGAACGTTTACACACTGGGTTTTTATCTTTACCCTAAGCTGTCCCTTTTGGCTGCAGCAGGCGGAGGGAACCCGCGGAGAGAGAACAGCTGCGAAGTGGATGCACACAACAGTCACCTCGATACCAGCCCCGGGCTCCCAAGCAACGATCCTTCCCCGCAGGGTACTTAACCCACCCAGGGATTCAAGCAGGGAGTTCGCCTTGTCCAACTCGCACAGGAGACTGGCATGAGATGTAGGGCTCATCTACTTGCGTTCACACTACGTGGCCCGGAGAAGTTCTCACGGAGCCGAATCCAGCACCCTTCCTCCACCACGTGTGTACACAAAGGAGCGCTGGGCAGTGGGTGTTCTCAGGCCAAGAGAGAATCCCTTGTTCTGTGCTGCACCTGCTGGGTGGTTCAAAGGTTTTCTGACCTTCCTGCTCTGGAAGCTTTTCAGAGCTGAGGCTACGCCTGGGCTGCGAAAGCAGAGAGGCGTAGAGGCCTTTCACACTGAAGGCGTGGGCCTGTTTCCCATGGGGAAAGTGTACGTCGCCCAACCCCCACTCCCACCCCACCCCACCCCACCCCACCCCACTCCAACCCACCCCCAGCTGGAGGCGTGCGGGTTGACACCATTTTGTCCTGCCCATGGAAAATACAAAGAGGCGTACACGATTTGGGCTGTCTGGTGAGAGAATTTTGAATCGGCGGCACCCTGAGTACCTTTCCCGAAGTTTGCTTCCTAGCTGGTTAAACTCGGCATTCAGAGGCGAGATGAGAACAAACTTGCTCCACGTGCGGCGAAGTGCCCTGATGCCCTGCCCTAAATGTTTGAGCTTCTGGCCAGCGTCAGGCAAGTACTTTGACACGTAGGAGTCTCACTTTTACTCCAAGCTGTCCCTGTTGGCTGAAGCAGTCGGCGTGTCTGTATCGCAGCCTGGGAGGCCGGGCGTTGGGGGAGTCTGCCAAGTGACTGGCCTCCATTTATAGGTAACTGAGAAACTGCGTCAAAGCTTTCGGGAGCCTCTTACAGGGAATGGTTGCAGTTGGGAATTGGAGACTGTGCTGGCAAACGTCAGCAGCTCCTCTCCCTCGGAGGGCTCTTGGTGTGCCAACTCCTAACAGCCAGCACGGTCCCCAGCTCGTGAACGGTCCCATTGCGAGCCGGTCTCGTCCGTGAAAGAGCCACGTGAGGCTGAGCTCCAAGAGTCGGGCTCCACACCTGGAGCCTTTGGGACAGGGCAGTCCTGAGCCGATGTGCCCACCAGGGGACGCGACCAAAGTTTACGTACCACAGGAAAGCGCATCAAGGCCTCGTGTTCTCTCCATGAAATGAACGTGAGCTTGAAGGGTGATGCGTCAGCGTGCACAGTGAACAGCTCGCTGGTACGCCTGTCTTTGCCCCCTCTCACGGTCTCACGCACCCGGGCTCAGTTCCATCTAGGAATGCTGAGTGGGAGCGCCAGCCTCGCTTCTGGACTCGAAAGCCTTCCACCCCCTAATGGCAGGTTGTGTGTGTCTCTCACATGGGGGGAGGAATGAGGTCGCCCACAGAGGTTCTGCCATGAAAGATCTAAAGACGCACGCTGCTGAGGGGCTTGTTCCTCATGGAGCGTCCCCGAAGGCCAGAAGAATGCCGAAGGTCTCTTTGAAAGCTGCCGGACGCTCTGCCGTTCTAGGCCTGAGATAAGGACCTTGTGACGGCACTGTAACCCCGCGAGATTCAGGAGACATCGCCAGTGCGAGTGGCAATCCGGAAGGAAGAACCTTCAAGGCGGAGTGTCCTTTCCTGTACAAAACGGCGCCCAAGTGGCTGAGGCAGGGAGCATTTTCCTTCACAGAACCGGCATCCTCGTATGCCTGTGGGTTACTCTAAAGAAACGACACTGTGAGCAACCTCTTCGAAAAGGCCTTCGCAAGCGACTTGGAGACAACAGCAGCGCAGTGGAGGCACAGACCATTGTCCTAGAGAGCAGCACAGTGTCTCTAGCAGCGATCGCTTCCCGGAGGATACTTAAGCCACACCGAGATTCCAGCAGGGAGTTTTGCCTTATAGCAGTACAACGCACTCAAGAAAGAGGGATGAGGTGTAGGGCTAATCTACGTGCGCTCACGCTCTGTGTCCCCGAGAAGGTTTCACGGAGCAGAATGCATCACCGACCGCTACCACGTGTGTGCACCAAAGAAGCCCTGTGCCGTGGGTGTTCTCAGGCCGACAGCGAAGACCTAGGTGTGTGCTGCACCCGCGCCCGGTGGTTCACACGTTGCGTGACCCTGTGCCTTTTGAAGACGCTCAGAGCGGGTGGCACCTGCATGCTGCGAGCGCAAGAGGTGTAGAGTGTAAAGGCCTTTCACACTGGAGGAAAGGCTTGCATCTCATGGAGAAAATGTGTACGTCGCCCGGGAGATGGAGGCGCGCTCTTGACACCATTTCCTCTGCCCGTTTCAAACACAAGTGTTTGTACTCGATCTGGGCTGCCTGGTGAAACGCTTGGCAGTCCGCATCACCCTGAGCACCTTTCCTTAAGTTTGATTCGTAGCTGGGTAAACTCGGGCTTCAGAGGCTTAGATGAGACCAAACGTGTTCAGCTTGTGGTGAAAGCCTTTGACCAGAGGCATATAAGCTTGTGCTTGGGGCGAGGACTAGGCAAGAACGTTTACACACTGGGTTTTTATCTTTACCCTAAGCTGTCCCTTTTGGCTGCAGCAGGCGGAGAGAACCCGCGGAGAGAGAACAGCTGCGAAGTGGATGCACACAACAGTCACCTCGATACCAGCCCCGGGCTCCCAAGCAACGATCCTTCCCCGCAGGGTACTTAACCCACCCAGGGATTCAAGCAGGGAGTTCGCCTTGTCCAACTCGCACAGGAGACTGGCATGAGATGTAGGGCTCATCTACTTGCGTTCACACTACGTGGCCCGGAGAAGTTCTCACGGAGCCGAATCCAGCACCCTTCCTCCACCACGTGTGTACACAAAGGAGCGCTGGGCAGTGGGTGTTCTCAGGCCAAGAGAGAAGCCCTTGTTCTGTGCTGCACCTGCTGGGTGGTTCAAAGGTTTTCTGACCTTCCTGCTCTGGAAGCTTTTCAGAGCTGAGGCTACGCCTGGGCTGCGAAAGCAGAGAGGCGTAGAGGCCTTTCACACTGAAGGCGTGGGCCTGTTTCCCATGGGGAAAGTGTACGTCGCCCAACCCCCACTCCCACCCCACCCCACCCCTCCCCACCCTACTCCAACCCACCCCCAGCTGGAGGCGTGCGGGTTGACACCATTTTGTCCTGCCCATGGAAAATACAAAGAGGCGTACACGATTTGGGCTGTCTGGTGAGAGAATTTTGAATCGGCGGCACCCTGAGTACCTTTCCCGAAGTTTGCTTCCTAGCTGGTTAAACTCGGCATTCAGAGGCGAGATGAGAACAAACTTGCTCCGCGTGCGGCGAAGTGCCCTGATGCCCTGCCCTAAATGTTTGAGCTTCTGGCCAGCGTCAGGCAAGTACTTTGACACGTAGGAGTCTCACTTTTACTCCAAGCTGTCCCTGTTGGCTGAAGCAGTCGGCGTGTCTGTATCGCAGCCTGGGAGGCCGGGCGTTGGGGGAGTCTGCCAAGTGACTGGCCTCCATTTATAGCTAACTGAGAAACTGCGTCGAAGCTTTCGGGAGCCTCTTACAGGGAATGGTTGCAGTTCGGAATTGGAGACTGTGCTGGCAAACGTCAGCAGCTCCTCTCCCTCGGAGGGCTCTTGGTGTGCCGACTCCTAACAGCCAGCACGGTCCCCAGCTCGTGAACGGTCCCATTGCGAGCCGGTCTCGTCCGTGAAAGAGCCACGTGAGGCTGAGCTCCAAGAGTCGGGCTCCACACCTGGAGCCTTTGGGACAGGGCAGTCCTGAGCCGATGTGCCCACCAGGGGACGCGACCAAAGTTTACGTACCACAGGAAAGCGCATCAAGGCCTCGTGTTCTCTCCATGAAATGAACGTGAGCTTGAAGGGTGATGCGTCAGCGTGCACCGTGAACAGCTCGCTGGTACGCCTGTCTTTGCCCCCTCTCACGGTCTCACGCACCCGGGCTCAGTTCCGTGCAGGAATGCTGAGTGGGAGCGCCAGCCTCGCTTCTGGACTCGAAAGCCTTCCACCCCCTAATGGCAGGTTGTGTGTGTCTCTCACGTGGGGGGAGGAATGAGGTCGCCCACAGAGGTTCTGCCATGAAAGATCTAAAGACGCACGCTGCTGAGGAGCTTGTTCCTCATGGAGCGTCCCCGAAGGCCAGAAGAATGCCGAAGGTCTCTTTCAAAGCTGCCGGACGCTCTGCCGTTCTAGGCCTGAGATAAGGACCTTGTGACGGCACTGTAACCCTGCGAGATTCAGGAGACATCGCCAGTGCGAGTGGCAATCCGGAAGGAAGAACCTTCAAGGCGGAGTGTCCTTTCCTGTACAAAACGGCGCCCAAGTGGCTGAGGCAGGGAGCATTTTCATTCACAGAACCGGCATCCTCGTATGCCTTTGGGTTACTCTAAAGAAACGACACTGTGAGCAACCTCTTCGAAAAGGCCTTCGCAAGCGACTTGGAGACAACAGCAGTGCAGTGGAGGCACAGACCATTGTCCTAGAGAGCAGCACAGTGTCTCTAGCAGCGATCGCTTCCCGGAGGATACTTAAGCCACACCGAGATTCCAGCAGGGAGTTTTGCCTTATAGCAGTACAACTCACTCAAGAAAGAGGGATGAGGTGTAGGGCTAATCTACGTGCGCTCACGCTCTGTGTCCCCGAGAAGGTTTCACGGAGCAGAATGCATCACCGACCGCTACCACGTGTGTGCACCAAAGAAGCCCTGTGCCGTGGGTGTTCTCAGGCCGACAGCGAAGACCTAGGTGTGTGCTGCACCCGCGCCCGGTGGTTCACACGTTGCGTGACCCTGTGCCTTTTGAAGACGCTCAGAGCGGGTGGCACCTGCGTGCTGCGAGCGCAAGAGGTGTAGAGTGTAAAGGCCTTTCACACTGGAGGAAAGGCTTGCATCTCATGGAGAAAATGTGTACGTCGCCCGGGAGATGGAGGCGCGCTCTTGACACCATTTCCTCTGCCCGTTTCAAACACAAGTGTTTGTACTCGATCTGGGCTGCCTGGTGAAACGCTTGGCAGTCCGCATCACCCTGAGCACCTTTCCTGAAGTTTGATTCGTAGCTGGGTAAACTCGGGCTTCAGAGGCTTAGATGAGACCAAACGTGTTCAGCTTGTGGCGAAAGCCTTTGACCAGAGGCATATAAGCTTGTGCTTGGGGCGAGGGCTAGGCAAGAACGTTTACACACTGGGTTTCTATCTTTACCCTAAGCTGTCCCTTTTGGCTGCAGCAGGCGGAGGGAACCCGCGGAGAGAGAACAGCTGCGAAGTGGATGCACACAACAGTCACCTCGATACCAGCCCCGGGCTCCCAAGCAACGATCCTTCCCCGCAGGGTACTTAACCCACCCAGGGATTCAAGCAGGGAGTTCGCCTTGTCCAACTCGCACAGCAGACTGGCATGAGATGTAGGGCTCATCTACTTGCGTTCACACTACGTGGCCCGGAGAAGTTCTCACGGAGCCGAATCCAGCACCCTTCCTCCACCACGTGTGTACACAAAGGAGCGCTGGGCAGTGGGTATTCTCAGGCCAAGAGAGAAGCCCTTGTTTTGTGCTGCACCTGCTGGGTGGTTCAAAGGTTTTCTGACCTTCCTGCTCTGGAAGCTTTTCAGAGCTGAGGCTACGCCTGGGCTGCGAAAGCAGAGGGGTGTAGAGGCCTTTCACACTGAAGGCGTGGGCCTGTTTCCCATGGGGAAAGTGTACGTCGCCCAACCCCCACTCCCACCCCACCCCACCCCACCCCACCCCACTCCAACCCACCCCCAGCTGGAGGCGTGCGGGTTGACACCATTTTGTCCTGCCCATGGAAAATACAAAGAGGCGTACACGATTTGGGCTGTCTGGTGAGAGAATTTTGAATCGGCGGCACCCTGAGTACCTTTCCCGAAGTTTGCTTCCTAGCTGGTTAAACTCGGCATTCAGAGGCGAGATGAGAACAAACTTGCTCTGCGTGCGGCGAAGTGCCCTGATGCCCTGCCCTAAATGTTTGAGCTTCTGGCCAGCGTCAGGCAAGTACTTTGACACGTAGGAGTCTCCCTTTTACTCCAAGCTGTCCCTGTTGGCTGAAGCAGTCGGCGTGTCTGTATCGCAGCCTGGGAGGCCGGGCGTTGGGGGAGTCTGCCAAGTGACTGGCCTCCATTTATAGCTAACTGAGAAACTGCGTCAAAGCTTTCGGGAGCCTCTTACAGGGAATGGTTGCAGTTCGGAATTGGAGACTCTGCTGGCAAACGTCAGCAGCTCCTCTCCCTCGGAGGGCTCTTGGTGTGCCGACTCCTAACAGCCAGCACGGTCCCCAGCTCGTGAACGGTCCCATTGCGAGCCGGTCTCGTCCGTGAAAGAGCCACGTGAGGCTGAGCTCCAAGAGTCGGGCTCCACACCTGGAGCCTTTGGGACAGGGCAGTCCTGAGCCGATGTGCCCACCAGGGGACGCGACCAAAGTTTACGTACCACAGGAAAGCGCATCAAGGCCTCGTGTTCTCTCCATGAAATGAACGTGAGCTTGAAGGGTGATGCGTCAGCGTGCACCGTGAACAGCTCGCTGGTACGCCTGTCTTTGCCCCCTCTCACGGTCTCACGCACCCGGGCTCAGTTCCGTGCAGGAATGCTGAGTGGGAGCGCCAGCCTCGCTTCTGGACTCGAAAGCCTTCCACCCCCTAATGGCAGGTTGTGTGTGTCTCTCACGTGGGGGGAGGAATGAGGTCGCCCACAGAGGTTCTGCCATGAAAGATCTAAAGACGCACGCTGCTGAGGAGCTTGTTCCTCATGGAGCGTCCCCGAAGGCCAGAAGAATGCCGAAGGTCTCTTTCAAAGCTGCCAGACGCTCTGCCGTTCTAGGCCTGAGATAAGGACCTTGTGACGGCACAGTAACCCCGCGAGATTCAGGAGACATCGCCAGTGCGAGTGGCAATCCGGAAGGAAGAACCTTCAAGGCGGAGTGTCCTTTCCTGTACAAAACGGCGCCCAAGTGGCTGAGGCAGGGAGCATTTTCCTTCACAGAACCGGCATCCTCGTATGCCTGTGGGTTACTCTAAAGAAACGACACTGTGAGCAACCTCTTCGAAAAGGCCTTCGCAAGCGACTTGGAGACAACAGCAGCGCAGTGGAGGCACAGACCATTGTCCTAGAGAGCAGCACAGTGTCTCTAGCAGCGATCGCTTCCCGGAGGATACTTAAGCCACACCGAGATTCCAGCAGGGAGTTTTGCCTTATAGCAGTACAACTCACTCAAGAAAGAGGGATGAGGTGTAGGGGTAATCTACGTGCGCTCACGCTCTGTGTCCCCGAGAAGGTTTCACGGAGCAGAATGCATCACCGACCGCTACCACGTGTGTGCACCAAAGAAGCCCTGTGCCGTGGGTGTTCTCAGGCCGACAGCGAAGACCTAGGTGTGTGCTGCACCCGCGCCCGGTGGTTCACACGTTGCGTGACCCTGTGCCTTTTGAAGACGCTCAGAGCGGGTGGCACCTGCGTGCTGCGAGCGCAAGAGGTGTAGAGTGTAAAGGCCTTTCACACTGGAGGAAAGGCTTGCATCTCATGGAGAAAATGTGTACGTCGCCCGGGAGATGGAGGCGCGCTCTTGACACCATTTCCTCTGCCCGTTTCAAACACAAGTGTTTGTACTCGATCTGGGCTGCCTGGTGAAACGCTTGGCAGTCCGCATCACCCTGAGCACCTTTCCTGAAGTTTGATTCGTAGCTGGGTAAACTCGGGCTTCAGAGGCTTAGATGAGACCAAACGTGTTCAGCTTGTGGCGAAAGCCTTTGACCAGAGGCATATGTGCTTGTGCTTGGGGCGAGGGCTAGGCAAGAACGTTTACACACTGGGTTTTTATCTTTACCCTAAGCTGTCCCTTTTGGCTGCAGCAGGCGGAGGGAACCCGCGGAGAGAGAACAGCTGCGAAGTGGATGCACACAACAGTCACCTCGATACCAGCCCCGGGCTCCCAAGCAACGATCCTTCCCCGCAGGGTACTTAACCCACCCAGGGATTCAAGCAGGGAGTTCGCCTTGTCCAACTCGCACAGGAGACTGGCATGAGATGTAGGGCTCATCTACTTGCGTTCACACTACGTGGCCCGGAGAAGTTCTCACGGAGCCGAATCCAGCACCCTTCCTCCACCACGTGTGTACACAAAGGAGCGCTGGGCAGTGGGTATTCTCAGGCCAAGA
The DNA here is from genome assembly GCF_937001465.1 of Orcinus orca. Taxonomy (NCBI): domain Eukaryota; kingdom Metazoa; phylum Chordata; class Mammalia; order Artiodactyla; family Delphinidae; genus Orcinus; species Orcinus orca. Next base: position 405,279 of record NW_026043860.1, on the reverse strand, counting down.
GAGAAGCCCTTGTTCTGTGCTGCACCTGCTGGGTGGTTCAAAGGTTTTCTGACCTTCCTGCTCTGGAAGCTTTTCAGAGCTGAGGCTACGCCTGGGCTGCGAAAGCAGAGAGGCGTAGAGGCCTTTCACACTGAAGGCGTGGGCCTGTTTCCCATGGGGAAAGTGTACGTCGCCCAACCCCCACTCCCACCCCACCCCACCCCACCCCACCCCACTCCAACCCACCCCCAGCTGGAGGCGTGCGGGTTGACACCATTTTGTCCTGCCCATGGAAAATACAAAGAGGCGTACACGATTTGGGCTGTCTGGTGAGAGAATTTTGAATCGGCGGCACCCTGAGTACCTTTCCCGAAGTTTGCTTCCTAGCTGGTTAAACTCGGCATTCAGAGGCGAGATGAGAACAAACTTGCTCTGCGTGCGGCGAAGTGCCCTGATGCCCTGCCCTAAATGTTTGAGCTTCTGGCCAGCGTCAGGCAAGTACTTTGACACGTAGGAGTCTCCCTTTTACTCCAAGCTGTCCCTGTTGGCTGAAGCAGTCGGCGTGTCTGTATCGCAGCCTGGGAGGCCGGGCGTTGGGGGAGTCTGCCAAGTGACTGGCCTCCATTTATAGCTAACTGAGAAACTGCGTCAAAGCTTTCGGGAGCCTCTTACAGGGAATGGTTGCAGTTCGGAATTGGAGACTCTGCTGGCAAACGTCAGCAGCTCCTCTCCCTCGGAGGGCTCTTGGTGTGCCGACTCCTAACAGCCAGCACGGTCCCCAGCTCGTGAACGGTCCCATTGCGAGCCGGTCTCGTCCGTGAAAGAGCCACGTGAGGCTGAGCTCCAAGAGTCGGGCTCCACACCTGGAGCCTTTGGGACAGGGCAGTCCTGAGCCGATGTGCCCACCAGGGGACGCGACCAAAGTTTACGTACCACAGGAAAGCGCATCAAGGCCTCGTGTTCTCTCCATGAAATGAACGTGAGCTTGAAGGGTGATGCGTCAGCGTGCACCGTGAACAGCTCGCTGGTACGCCTGTCTTTGCCCCCTCTCACGGTCTCACGCACCCGGGCTCAGTTCCGTGCAGGAATGCTGAGTGGGAGCGCCAGCCTCGCTTCTGGACTCGAAAGCCTTCCACCCCCTAATGGCAGGTTGTGTGTGTCTCTCACGTGGGGGGAGGAATGAGGTCGCCCACAGAGGTTCTGCCATGAAAGATCTAAAGACGCACGCTGCTGAGGAGCTTGTTCCTCATGGAGCGTCCCCGAAGGCCAGAAGAATGCCGAAGGTCTCTTTCAAAGCTGCCAGACGCTCTGCCGTTCTAGGCCTGAGATAAGGACCTTGTGACGGCACAGTAACCCCGCGAGATTCAGGAGACATCGCCAGTGCGAGTGGCAATCCGGAAGGAAGAACCTTCAAGGCGGAGTGTCCTTTCCTGTACAAAACGGCGCCCAAGTGGCTGAGGCAGGGAGCATTTTCCTTCACAGAACCGGCATCCTCGTATGCCTGTGGGTTACTCTAAAGAAACGACACTGTGAGCAACCTCTTCGAAAAGGCCTTCGCAAGCGACTTGGAGACAACAGCAGCGCAGTGGAGGCACAGACCATTGTCCTAGAGAGCAGCACAGTGTCTCTAGCAGCGATCGCTTCCCGGAGGATACTTAAGCCACACCGAGATTCCAGCAGGGAGTTTTGCCTTATAGCAGTACAACTCACTCAAGAAAGAGGGATGAGGTGTAGGGGTAATCTACGTGCGCTCACGCTCTGTGTCCCCGAGAAGGTTTCACGGAGCAGAATGCATCACCGACCGCTACCACGTGTGTGCACCAAAGAAGCCCTGTGCCGTGGGTGTTCTCAGGCCGACAGCGAAGACCTAGGTGTGTGCTGCACCCGCGCCCGGTGGTTCACACGTTGCGTGACCCTGTGCCTTTTGAAGACGCTCAGAGCGGGTGGCACCTGCGTGCTGCGAGCGCAAGAGGTGTAGAGTGTAAAGGCCTTTCACACTGGAGGAAAGGCTTGCATCTCATGGAGAAAATGTGTACGTCGCCCGGGAGATGGAGGCGCGCTCTTGACACCATTTCCTCTGCCCGTTTCAAACACAAGTGTTTGTACTCGATCTGGGCTGCCTGGTGAAACGCTTGGCAGTCCGCATCACCCTGAGCACCTTTCCTGAAGTTTGATTCGTAGCTGGGTAAACTCGGGCTTCAGAGGCTTAGATGAGACCAAACGTGTTCAGCTTGTGGCGAAAGCCTTTGACCAGAGGCATATGTGCTTGTGCTTGGGGCGAGGGCTAGGCAAGAACGTTTACACACTGGGTTTTTATCTTTACCCTAAGCTGTCCCTTTTGGCTGCAGCAGGCGGAGGGAACCCGCGGAGAGAGAACAGCTGCGAAGTGGATGCACACAACAGTCACCTCGATACCAGCCCCGGGCTCCCAAGCAACGATCCTTCCCCGCAGGGTACTTAACCCACCCAGGGATTCAAGCAGGGAGTTCGCCTTGTCCAACTCGCACAGGAGACTGGCATGAGATGTAGGGCTCATCTACTTGCGTTCACACTACGTGGCCCGGAGAAGTTCTCACGGAGCCGAATCCAGCACCCTTCCTCCACCACGTGTGTACACAAAGGAGCGCTGGGCAGTGGGTATTCTCAGGCCAAGAGAGAAGCCCTTGTTCTGTGCTGCACCTGCTGGGTGGTTCAAAGGTTTTCTGACCTTCCTGCTCTGGAAGCTTTTCAGAGCTGAGGCTACGCCTGGGCTGCGAAAGCAGAGAGGCGTAGAGGCCTTTCACACTGAAGGCGTGGGCCTGTTTCCCATGGGGAAAGTGTACGTCGCCCAACCCCCACTCCCACCCCACCCCACCCCACCCCACCCCACTCCAACCCACCCCCAGCTGGAGGCGTGCGGGTTGACACCATTTTGTCCTGCCCATGGAAAATACAAAGAGGCGTACACGATTTGGGCTGTCTGGTGAGAGAATTTTGAATCGGCGGCACCCTGAGTACCTTTCCCGAAGTTTGCTTCCTAGCTGGTTAAACTCGGCATTCAGAGGCGAGATGAGAACAAACTTGCTCTGCGTGCGGCGAAGTGCCCTGATGCCCTGCCCTAAATGTTTGAGCTTCTGGCCAGCGTCAGGCAAGTACTTTGACACGTAGGAGTCTCCCTTTTACTCCAAGCTGTCCCTGTTGGCTGAAGCAGTCGGCGTGTCTGTATCGCAGCCTGGGAGGCCGGGCGTTGGGGGAGTCTGCCAAGTGACTGGCCTCCATTTATAGCTAACTGAGAAACTGCGTCAAAGCTTTCGGGAGCCTCTTACAGGGAATGGTTGCAGTTCGGAATTGGAGACTCTGCTGGCAAACGTCAGCAGCTCCTCTCCCTCGGAGGGCTCTTGGTGTGCCGACTCCTAACAGCCAGCACGGTCCCCAGCTCGTGAACGGTCCCATTGCGAGCCGGTCTCGTCCGTGAAAGAGCCACGTGAGGCTGAGCTCCAAGAGTCGGGCTCCACACCTGGAGCCTTTGGGACAGGGCAGTCCTGAGCCGATGTGCCCACCAGGGGACGCGACCAAAGTTTACGTACCACAGGAAAGCGCATCAAGGCCTCGTGTTCTCTCCATGAAATGAACGTGAGCTTGAAGGGTGATGCGTCAGCGTGCACCGTGAACAGCTCGCTGGTACGCCTGTCTTTGCCCCCTCTCACGGTCTCACGCACCCGGGCTCAGTTCCGTGCAGGAATGCTGAGTGGGAGCGCCAGCCTCGCTTCTGGACTCGAAAGCCTTCCACCCCCTAATGGCAGGTTGTGTGTGTCTCTCACGTGGGGGGAGGAATGAGGTCGCCCACAGAGGTTCTGCCATGAAAGATCTAAAGACGCACGCTGCTGAGGAGCTTGTTCCTCATGGAGCGTCCCCGAAGGCCAGAAGAATGCCGAAGGTCTCTTTCAAAGCTGCCAGACGCTCTGCCGTTCTAGGCCTGAGATAAGGACCTTGTGACGGCACAGTAACCCCGCGAGATTCAGGAGACATCGCCAGTGCGAGTGGCAATCCGGAAGGAAGAACCTTCAAGGCGGAGTGTCCTTTCCTGTACAAAACGGCGCCCAAGTGGCTGAGGCAGGGAGCATTTTCCTTCACAGAACCGGCATCCTCGTATGCCTGTGGGTTACTCTAAAGAAACGACACTGTGAGCAACCTCTTCGAAAAGGCCTTCGCAAGCGACTTGGAGACAACAGCAGCGCAGTGGAGGCACAGACCATTGTCCTAGAGAGCAGCACAGTGTCTCTAGCAGCGATCGCTTCCCGGAGGATACTTAAGCCACACCGAGATTCCAGCAGGGAGTTTTGCCTTATAGCAGTACAACTCACTCAAGAAAGAGGGATGAGGTGTAGGGGTAATCTACGTGCGCTCACGCTCTGTGTCCCCGAGAAGGTTTCACGGAGCAGAATGCATCACCGACCGCTACCACGTGTGTGCACCAAAGAAGCCCTGTGCCGTGGGTGTTCTCAGGCCGACAGCGAAGACCTAGGTGTGTGCTGCACCCGCGCCCGGTGGTTCACACGTTGCGTGACCCTGTGCCTTTTGAAGACGCTCAGAGCGGGTGGCACCTGCGTGCTGCGAGCGCAAGAGGTGTAGAGTGTAAAGGCCTTTCACACTGGAGGAAAGGCTTGCATCTCATGGAGAAAATGTGTACGTCGCCCGGGAGATGGAGGCGCGCTCTTGACACCATTTCCTCTGCCCGTTTCAAACACAAGTGTTTGTACTCGATCTGGGCTGCCTGTTGAAACGCTTGGCAGTCCGCATCACCCTGAGCACCTTTCCTGAAGTTTGATTCGTAGCTGGGTAAACTCGGGCTTCAGAGGCTTAGATGAGACCAAACGTGTTCAGCTTGTGGCGAAAGCCTTTGACCAGAGGCATATGTGCTTGTGCTTGGGGCGAGGGCTAGGCAAGAACGTTTACACACTGGGTTTTTATCTTTACCCTAAGCTGTCCCTTTTGGCTGCAGCAGGCGGAGGGAACCCGCGGAGAGAGAACAGCTGCGAAGTGGATGCACACAACAGTCACCTCGATACCAGCCCCGGGCTCCCAAGCAACGATCCTTCCCCGCAGGGTACTTAACCCACCCAGGGATTCAAGCAGGGAGTTCGCCTTGTCCAACTCGCACAGGAGACTGGCATGAGATGTAGGGCTCATCTACTTGCGTTCACACTACGTGGCCCGGAGAAGTTCTCACGGAGCCGAATCCAGCACCCTTCCTCCACCACGTGTGTACACAAAGGAGCGCTGGGCAGTGGGTATTCTCAGGCCAAGAGAGAAGCCCTTGTTCTGTGCTGCACCTGCTGGGTGGTTCAAAGGTTTTCTGACCTTCCTGCTCTGGAAGCTTTTCAGAGCTGAGGCTACGCCTGGGCTGCGAAAGCAGAGAGGCGTAGAGGCCTTTCACACTGAAGGCGTGGGCCTGTTTCCCATGGGGAAAGTGTACGTCGCCCAACCCCCACTCCCACCCCACCCCACCCTACTCCAACCCACCCCCAGCTGGAGGCGTGCGGGTTGACACCATTTTGTCCTGCCCATGGAAAATACAAAGAGGCGTACACGATTTGGGCTGTCTGGTGAGAGAATTTTGAATCGGCGGCACCCTGAGTACCTTTCCCGAAGTTTGCTTCCTAGCTGGTTAAACTCGGCATTCAGAGGCGAGATGAGAACAAACTTGCTCCGCGTGCGGCGAAGTGCCCTGATGCCCTGCCCTAAATGTTTGAGCTTCTGGCCAGCGTCAGGCAAGTACTTTGACACGTAGGAGTCTCACTTTTACTCCAAGCTGTCCCTGTTGGCTGAAGCAGTCGGCGTGTCTGTATCGCAGCCTGGGAGGCCGGGCGTTGGGGGAGTCTGCCAAGTGACTGGCCTCCATTTATAGCTAACTGAGAAACTGCGTCGAAGCTTTCGGGAGCCTCTTACAGGGAATGGTTGCAGTTCGGAATTGGAGACTGTGCTGGCAAACGTCAGCAGCTCCTCTCCCTCGGAGGGCTCTTGGTGTGCCGACTCCTAACAGCCAGCACGGTCCCCAGCTCGTGAACGGTCCCATTGCGAGCCGGTCTCGTCCGTGAAAGAGCCACGTGAGGCTGAGCTCCAAGAGTCGGGCTCCACACCTGGAGCCTTTGGGACAGGGCAGTCCTGAGCCGATGTGCCCACCAGGGGACGCGACCAAAGTTTACGTACCACAGGAAAGCGCATCAAGGCCTCGTGTTCTCTCCATGAAATGAACGTGAGCTTGAAGGGTGATGCGTCAGCGTGCACCGTGAACAGCTTGCTGGTACGCCTGTCTTTGCCCCCTCTCACGGTCTCACGCACCCGGGCTCAGTTCCATGCAGGAATGCTGAGTGGAGGCACCAGCCTCGCTTCTGGACTCGAAAGCCTTCCACCCCCTAATGGCAGGTTGTGTGTGTCTCTCACGTGGGGGGAGGAATGAGGTCGCCCACAGAGGTTCTGCCATGAAAGATCTAAAGACGCACGCTGCTGAGGAGCTTGTTCCTCATGGAGCGTCCCCGAAGGCCAGAAGAATGCCGAAGGTCTCTTTCAAAGCTGCCGGACGCTCTGCCGTTCTAGGCCTGAGATAAGGACCTTGTGACGGCACTGTAACCCTGCGAGATTCACGAGACATCGCCAGTGCGAGTGGCAATCCGGAAGGAAGAACCTTCAAGGCGGAGTGTCCTTTCCTGTACAAAACGGCGCCCAAGTGGCTGAGGCAGGGAGCATTTTCCTTCACAGAACCGGCATCCTCGTATGCCTGTGGGTTACTCTAAAAAACGACACTGTGAGCAACCTCTTCGAAAAGGCCTTCGCAAGCGACTTGGAGACAACAGCAGCGCAGTGGAGGCACAGACCATTGTCCTAGAGAGCAGCACAGTGTCTCTAGCAGCGATCGCTTCCCGGAGGATACTTAAGCCACACCGAGATTCCAGCAGGGAGTTTTGCCTTATAGCAGTACAACTCACTCAAGAAAGAGGGATGAGGTGTAGGGCTAATCTACGTGCGCTCACGCTCTGTGTCCCCGAGAAGGTTTCACGGAGCAGAATGCATCACCGACCGCTACCACGTGTGTGCACCAAAGAAGCCCTGTGCCGTGGGTGTTCTCAGGCCGACAGCGAAGACCTAGGTGTGTGCTGCACCCGCGCCCGCTGGTTCACACGTTGCGTGACCCTGTGCCTTTTGAAGATGCTCAGAGCGGGTGGCACCTGCGTGCTGCGAGCGCAAGAGGTGTAGAGTGTAAAGGCCTTTCACACTGTAGGAAAGGCTTGCATCTCATGGAGAAAATGTGTACGTCGCCCGGGAGATGGAGGCGCGCTCTTGACACCATTTCCTCTGCCCGTTTCAAACACAAGTGTTTGTACTCGATCTGGGCTGCCTGGTGAAACGCTTGGCAGTCCGCATCACCCTGAGCACCTTTCCTGAAGTTTGATTCGTAGCTGGGTAAACTCGGGCTTCAGAGGCTTAGATGAGACCAAACGTGTTCAGCTTGTGGCGAAAGCCTTTGACCAGAGGCATATAAGCTTGTGCTTGGGGCGAGGGCTAGGCAAGAACGTTTACACACTGGGTTTTTATCTTTACCCTAAGCTGTCCCTTTTGGCTGCAGCAGGCGGAGGGAACCCGCGGAGAGAGAACAGCTGCGAAGTGGATGCACACAACAGTCACCTCGATACCAGCCCCGGGCTCCCAAGCAACGATCCTTCCCCGCAGGGTACTTAACCCACCCAGGGATTCAAGCAGGGAGTTCGCCTTGTCCAACTCGCACAGGAGACTGGCATGAGATGTAGGGCTCATCTACTTGCGTTCACACTACGTGGCCCGGAGAAGTTCTCACGGAGCCGAATCCAGCACCCTTCCTCCACCACGTGTGTACACAAAGGAGCGCTGGGCAGTGGGTATTCTCAGGCCAAGAGAGAAGCCCTTGTTCTGTGCTGCACCTGCTGGGTGGTTCAAAGGTTTTCTGACCTTCCTGCTCTGGAAGCTTTTCAGAGCTGAGGCTACGCCTGGGCTGCGAAAGCAGAGAGGCATAGAGGCCTTTCACACTGAAGGCGTGGGCCTGTTTCCCATGGGGAAAGTGTACGTCGCCCAACCCCCACTCCCACCCCACCCCACCCTACTCCAACCCACCCCCAGCTGGAGGCGTGCGGGTTGACACCATTTTGTCCTGCCCATGGAAAATACAAAGAGGCGTACACGATTTGGGCTGTCTGGTGAGAGAATTTTGAATCGGCGGCACCCTGAGTACCTTTCCCGAAGTTTGCTTCCTAGCTGGTTAAACTCGGCATTCAGAGGCGAGATGAGAACAAACTTGCTCCGCGTGCGGCGAAGTGCCCTGATGCCCTGCCCTAAATGTTTGAGCTTCTGGCCAGCGTCAGGCAAGTACTTTGACACGTAGGAGTCTCACTTTTACTCCAAGCTGTCCCTGTTGGCTGAAGCAGTCGGCGTGTCTGTATCGCAGCCTGGGAGGCCGGGCGTTGGGGGAGTCTGCCAAGTGACTGGCCTCCATTTATAGCTAACTGAGAAACTGCGTCGAAGCTTTCGGGAGCCTCTTACAGGGAATGGTTGCAGTTCGGAATTGGAGACTGTGCTGGCAAACGTCAGCAGCTCCTCTCCCTCGGAGGGCTCTTGGTGTGCCGACTCCTAACAGCCAGCACGGTCCCCAGCTCGTGAACGGTCCCATTGCGAGCCGGTCTCGTCCGTGAAAGAGCCACGTGAGGCTGAGCTCCAAGAGTCGGGCTCCACACCTGGAGCCTTTGGGACAGGGCAGTCCTGAGCCGATGTGCCCACCAGGGGACGCGACCAAAGTTTACGTACCACAGGAAAGCGCATCAAGGCCTCGTGTTCTCTCCATGAAATGAACGTGAGCTTGAAGGGTGATGCGTCAGCGTGCACCGTGAACAGCTTGCTGGTACGCCTGTCTTTGCCCCCTCTCACGGTCTCACGCACCCGGGCTCAGTTCCATGCAGGAATGCTGAGTGGAGGCGCCAGCCTCGCTTCTGGACTCGAAAGCCTTCCACCCCCTAATGGCAGGTTGTGTGTGTCTCTCACGTGGGGGGAGGAATGAGGTCGCCCACAGAGGTTCTGCCATGAAAGATCTAAAGACGCACGCTGCTGAGGAGCTTGTTCCTCATGGAGCGTCCCCGAAGGCCAGAAGAATGCCGAAGGTCTCTTTCAAAGCTGCCGGACGCTCTGCCGTTCTAGGCCTGAGATAAGGACCTTGTGACGGCACTGTAACCCTGCGAGATTCACGAGACATCGCCAGTGCGAGTGGCAATCCGGAAGGAAGAACCTTCAAGGCGGAGTGTCCTTTCCTGTACAAAACGGCGCCCAAGTGGCTGAGGCAGGGAGCATTTTCCTTCACAGAACCGGCATCCTCGTATGCCTGTGGGTTACTCTAAAGAAACGACACTGTGAGCAACCTCTTCGAAAAGGCCTTCGCAAGCGACTTGGAGACAACAGCAGCGCAGTGGAGGCACAGACCATTGTCCTAGAGAGCAGCACAGTGTCTCTAGCAGCGATCGCTTCCCGGAGGATACTTAAGCCACACCGAGATTCCAGCAGGGAGTTTTGCCTTATAGCAGTACAACTCACTCAAGAAAGAGGGATGAGGTGTAGGGCTAATCTACGTGCGCTCACGCTCTGTGTCCCCGAGAAGGTTTCACGGAGCAGAATGCATCACCGACCGCTACCACGTGTGTGCACCAAAGAAGCCCTGTGCCGTGGGTGTTCTCAGGCCGACAGCGAAGACCTAGGTGTGTGCTGCACCCGCGCCCGGTGGTTCACACGTTGCGTGACTCTGTGCCTTTTGAAGACGCTCAGAGCGGGTGGCACCTGCGTGCTGCGAGCGCAAGAGGTGTAGAGTGTAAAGGCCTTTCACACTGGAGGAAAGGCTTGCATCTCATGGAGAAAATGTGTACGTCGCCCGGGAGATGGAGGCGCGCTCTTGACACCATTTCCTCTGCCCGTTTCAAACACAAGTGTTTGTACTCGATCTGGGCTGCCTGGTGAAACGCTTGGCAGTCCGCATCACCCTGAGCACCTTTCCTGAAGTTTGATTCGTAGCTGGGTATACTCGGGCTTCAGAGGCTTAGATGAGACCAAACGTGTTCAGCTTGTGGCGAAAGCCTTTGACCAGAGGCATATAAGCTTGTGCTTGGGGCGAGGGCTAGGCAAGAACGTTTACACACTGGGTTTTTATCTTTACCCTAAGCTGTCCCTTTTGGCTGCAGCAGGCGGAGAGAACCCGCGGAGAGAGAAAAGCTGCGAAGTGGATGCACACAACAGTCACCTCGATACCAGCCCCGGGCTCCCAAGCAACGATCCTTCCCCGCAGGGTACTTAACCCACCCAGGGATTCAAGCAGGGAGTTCGCCTTGTCCAACTCGCACAGGAGACTGGCATGAGATGTAGGGCTCATCTACTTGCGTTCACACTACGTGGCCCGGAGAAGTTCTCACGGAGCCGAATCCAGCACCCTTCCTCCACCATGTGTGTACACAAAGGAGCGCTGGGCAGTGGGTGTTCTCAGGCCAAGAGAGAAGCCCTTGTTCTGTGCTGCACCTGCTGGGTGGTTCAAAGGTTTTCTGACCTTCCTGCTCTGGAAGCTTTTCAGAGCTGAGGCTACGCCTGGGCTGCGAAAGCAGAGAGGCGTAGAGGCCTTTCACACTGAAGGCGTGGGCCTGTTTCCCATGGGGAAAGTGTACGTCGCCCAACCCCCACTCCCACCCCACCCCACCCCACCCCACCCCACTCCAACCCACCCCCAGCTGGAGGCGTGCGGGTTGACACCATTTTGTCCTGCCCATGGAAAATACAAAGAGGCGTACACGATTTGGGCTGTCTGGTGAGAGAATTTTGAATCGGCGGCACCCTGAGTACCTTTCCCGAAGTTTGCTTCCTAGCTGGTTAAACTCGGCATTCAGAGGCGAGATGAGAACAAACTTGCTCCGCGTGCGGCGAAGTGCCCTGATGCCCTGCCCTAAATGTTTGAACTTCTGGCCAGCGTCAGGCAAGTACTTTGACACGTAGGATTCTCACTTTTACTCCAAGCTGTCCCTGTTGGCTGAAGTAGTCGGCGTGTCTGTATCGCAGCCTGGGAGGCCGGGCGTTGGGGGAGTCTGCCAAGTGACTGGCTTCCATTTATAGCTAACTGAGAAACTGCGTCGAATCTTTCGGGAGCCTCTTACAGGGAATGGTTGCAGTTCGGAATTGGAGACTGTGCTGGCAAACGTCAGCAGCTCCTCTCCCTCGGAGGCCTCTTGGTGTGCCGACTCCTAACAGCCAGCACGGTCCCCAGCTCGTGAACGGTCCCATTGCGAGCCGGTCTCGTCCGTGAAAGAGCCACGTGAGGCTGAGCTCCAAGAGTCGGGCTCCACACCTGGAGCCTTTGGGACAGGGCAGTCCTGAGCCGATGTGCCCACCAGGGGACGCGACCAAAGTTTACGTACCACAGGAAAGCGCATCAAGGCCTCGTGTTCTCTCCATGAAATGAACGTGAGCTTGAAGGGTGATGCGTCAGCGTGCACCGTGAACAGCTCGCTGGTACGCCTGTCTTTGCCCCCTCTCACGGTCTCACGCACCCGGGCTCAGTTCCGTGCAGGAATGCTGAGTGGGAGCGCCAGCCTCGCTTCTGGACTCGAAAGCCTTCCACCCCCTAATGGCAGGTTGTGTGTGTCTCTCACATGGGGGGAGGAATGAGGTCGCCCACAGAGGTTCTGCCATTAAAGATCTAAAGACGCACGCTGCTGAGGAGCTTGTTCCTCATGGAGTGTCCCCGAAGGCCAGAAGAATGCCGAAGGTCTCTTTCAAAGCTGCCGGACGCTCTGCCGTTCTAGGCCTGAGATAAGGACCTTGTGACGGCACTGTAACCCCGTGAGATTCAGGAGACATCGCCAGTGCGAGTGGCAATCCGGAAGGAAGAACCTTCAAGGCGGAGTGTCCTTTCCTGTACAAAACGGCGCCCAAGTGGCTGAGGCAGGGAGCATTTTCCTTCACAGAACCGGCATCCTCGTATGCCTGTGGGTTACTCTAAAGAAACGACACTGTGAGCAACCTCTTCGAAAAGGCCTTCGCAAGCGACTTGGAGACAACAGCAGCGCAGTGGAGGCACAGACCATTGTCCTAGAGAGCAGCACAGTGTCTCTAGCAGCGATCGCTTCCCGGAGGATACTTAAGCCACACCGAGATTCCAGCAGGGAGTTTTGCCTTATAGCAGTACAACTCACTCAAGAAAGAGGGATGAGGTGTAGGGCTAATCTACGTGCGCTCACGCTCTGTGTCCCCGAGAAGGTTTCACGGAGCAGAATGCATCACCGACCGCTACCACGTGTGTGCACCAAAGAAGCCCTGTGCCGTGGGTGTTCTCAGGCCGACAGCGAAGACCTAGGTGTGTGCTGCACCCGCGCCCGGTGGTTCACACGTTGCGTGACCCTGTGCCTTTTGAAGACGCTCAGAGCGGGTGGCACCTGCGTGCTGCGAGCGCAAGAGGTGTAGAGTGTAAAGGCCTTTCACACTGTAGGAAAGGCTTGCATCTCATGGAGAAAATGTGTACGTCGCCCGGGAGATGGAGGCGCGCTCTTGACACCATTTCCTCTGCCCGTTTCAAACACAAGTGTTTGTACTCGATCTGGGCTGCCTGGTGAAACGCTTGGCAGTCCGCATCACCCTGAGCACCTTTCCTGAAGTTTGATTCGTAGCTGGGTAAACTCGGGCTTCAGAGGCTTAGATGAGACCAAACGTGTTCAGCTTGTGGCGAAAGCCTTTGACCAGAGGCATATAAGCTTGTGCTTGGGGCGAGGGCTAGGCAAGAACGTTTACACACTGGGTTTTTATCTTTACCCTAAGCTGTCCCTTTTGGCTGCAGCAGGCGGAGGGAACCCGCGGAGAGAGAACAGCTGCGAAGTGGATGCACACAACAGTCACCTCGATACCAGCCCCGGGCTCCCAAGCAACGATCCTTCCCCGCAGGGTACTTAACCCACCCAGGGATTCAAGCAGGGAGTTCGCCTTGTCCAACTCGCACAGGAGACTGGCATGAGATGTAGGGCTCATCTACTTGCGTTCACACTACGTGGCCCGGAGAAGTTCTCACGGAGCCGAATCCAGCACCCTTCCTCCACCACGTGTGTACACAAAGGAGCGCTGGGCAGTGGGTATTCTCAGGCCAAGAGAGAAGCCCTTGTTCTGTGCTGCACCTGCTGGGTGGTTCAAAGGTTTTCTGACCTTCCTGCTCTGGAAGCTTTTCAGAGCTGAGGCTACGCCTGGGCTGCGAAAGCAGAGAGGCGTAGAGGCCTTTCACACTGAAGGCGTGGGCCTGTTTCCCATGGGGAAAGTGTACGTCGCCCAACCCCCACTCCCACCCCACCCCACCCTACTCCAACCCACCCCCAGCTGGAGGCGTGCGGGTTGACACCATTTTGTCCTGCCCATGGAAAATACAAAGAGGCGTACACGATTTGGGCTGTCTGGTGAGAGAATTTTGAATCGGCGGCACCCTGAGTACCTTTCCCGAAGTTTGCTTCCTAGCTGGTTAAACTCGGCATTCAGAGGCGAGATGAGAACAAACTTGCTCCGCGTGCGGCGAAGTGCCCTGATGCCCTGCCCTAAATGTTTGAGCTTCTGGCCAGCGTCAGGCAAGTACTTTGACACGTAGGAGTCTCACTTTTACTCCAAGCTGTCCCTGTTGGCTGAAGCAGTCGGCGTGTCTGTATCGCAGCCTGGGAGGCCGGGCATTGGGGGAGTCTGCCAAGTGACTGGCCTCCATTTATAGCTAACTGAGAAACTGCGTCGAAGCTTTCGGGAGCCTCTTACAGGGAATGGTTGCAGTTCGGAATTGGAGACTGTGCTGGCAAACGTCAGCAGCTCCTCTCCCTCGGAGGGCTCTTGGTGTGCCGACTCCTAACAGCCAGCACGGTCCCCAGCTCGTGAACGGTCCCATTGCGAGCCGGTCTCGTCCGTGAAAGAGCCACGTGAGGCTGAGCTCCAAGAGTCGGGCTCCACACCTGGAGCCTTTGGGACAGGGCAGTCCTGAGCCGATGTGCCCACCAGGGGACGCGACCAAAGTTTACGTACCACAGGAAAGCGCATCAAGGCCTCGTGTTCTCTCCATGAAATGAACGTGAGCTTGAAGGGTGATGCGTCAGCGTGCACCGTGAACAGCTTGCTGGTACGCCTGTCTTTGCCCCCTCTCACGGTCTCACGCACCCGGGCTCAGTTCCATGCAGGAATGCTGAGTGGAGGCGCCAGCCTCGCTTCTGGACTCGAAAGCCTTCCACCCCCTAATGGCAGGTTGTGTGTGTCTCTCACGTGGGGGGAGGAATGAGGTCGCCCACAGAGGTTCTGCCATGAAAGATCTAAAGACGCACGCTGCTGAGGAGCTTGTTCCTCATGGAGCGTCCCCGAAGGCCAGAAGAATGCCGAAGGTCTCTTTCAAAGCTGCCGGACGCTCTGCCGTTCTAGGCCTGAGATAAGGACCTTGTGACGGCACTGTAACCCTGCGAGATTCACGAGACATCGCCAGTGCGAGTGGCAATCCGGAAGGAAGAACCTTCAAGGCGGAGTGTCCTTTCCTGTACAAAACGGCGCCCAAGTGGCTGAGGCAGGGAGCATTTTCCTTCACAGAACCGGCATCCTCGTATGCCTGTGGGTTACTCTAAAGAAACGACACTGTGAGCAACCTCTTCGAAAAGGCCTTCGCAAGCGACTTGGAGACAACAGCAGCGCAGTGGAGGCACAGACCATTGTCCTAGAGAGCAGCACAGTGTCTCTAGCAGCGATCGCTTCCCGGAGGATACTTAAGCCACACCGAGATTCCAGCAGGGAGTTTTGCCTTATAGCAGTACAACTCACTCAAGAAAGAGGGATGAGGTGTAGGGCTAATCTACGTGCGCTCACGCTCTGTGTCCCCGAGAAGGTTTCACGGAGCAGAATGCATCACCGACCGCTACCACGTGTGTGCACCAAAGAAGCCCTGTGCCGTGGGTGTTCTCAGGCCGACAGCGAAGACCTAGGTGTGTGCTGCACCCGCGCCCGGTGGTTCACACGTTGCGTGACTCTGTGCCTTTTGAAGACGCTCAGAGCGGGTGGCACCTGCGTGCTGCGAGCGCAAGAGGTGTAGAGTGTAAAGGCCTTTCACACTGGAGGAAAGGCTTGCATCTCATGGAGAAAATGTGTACGTCGCCCGGGAGATGGAGGCGCGCTCTTGACACCATTTCCTCTGCCCGTTTCAAACACAAGTGTTTGTACTCGATCTGGGCTGCCTGGTGAAACGCTTGGCAGTCCGCATCACCCTGAGCACCTTTCCTGAAGTTTGATTCGTAGCTGGGTATACTCGGGCTTCAGAGGCTTAGATGAGACCAAACGTGTTCAGCTTGTGGTGAAAGCCTTTGACCAGAGGCATATAAGCTTGTGCTTGGGGCGAGGGCTAGGCAAGAACGTTTACACACTGGGTTTTTATCTTTACCCTAAGCTGTCCCTTTTGGCTGCAGCAGGCGGAGAGAACCCGCGGAGAGAGAAAAGCTGCGAAGTGGATGCACACAACAGTCACCTCGATACCAGCCCCGGGCTCCCAAGCAACGATACTTCCCCGCAGGGTACTTAACCCACCCAGGGATTCAAGCAGGGAGTTCGCCTTGTCCAACTCGCACAGGAGACTGGCATGAGATGTAGGGCTCATCTACTTGCGTTCACACTACGTGGCCCGGAGAAGTTCTCACGGAGCCGAATCCAGCACCCTTCCTCCACCATGTGTGTACACAAAGGAGCGCTGGGCAGTGGGTGTTCTCAGGCCAAGAGAGAAGCCCTTGTTCTGTGCTGCACCTGCTGGGTGGTTCAAAGGTTTTCTGACCTTCCTGCTCTGGAAGCTTTTCAGAGCTGAGGCTACGCCTGGGCTGCGAAAGCAGAGAGGCGTAGAGGCCTTTCACACTGAAGGCGTGGGCCTGTTTCCCATGGGGAAAGTGTACGTCGCCCAACCCCCACTCCCACCCCACCCCACCCCACCCCACCCCACTCCAACCCACCCCCAGCTGGAGGCGTGCGGGTTGACACCATTTTGTCCTGCCCATGGAAAATACAAAGAGGCGTACACGATTTGGGCTGTCTGGTGAGAGAATTTTGAATCGGCGGCACCCTGAGTACCTTTCCCGAAGTTTGCTTCCTAGCTGGTTAAACTCGGCATTCAGAGGCGAGATGAGAACAAACTTGCTCCGCGTGCGGCGAAGTGCCCTGATGCCCTGCCCTAAATGTTTGAACTTCTGGCCAGCGTCAGGCAAGTACTTTGACACGTAGGATTCTCACTTTTACTCCAAGCTGTCCCTGTTGGCTGAAGTAGTCGGCGTGTCTGTATCGCAGCCTGGGAGGCCGGGCGTTGGGGGAGTCTGCCAAGTGACTGGCTTCCATTTATAGCTAACTGAGAAACTGCGTCGAATCTTTCGGGAGCCTCTTACAGGGAATGGTTGCAGTTCGGAATTGGAGACTGTGCTGGCAAACGTCAGCAGCTCCTCTCCCTCGGAGGCCTCTTGGTGTGCCGACTCCTAACAGCCAGCACGGTCCCCAGCTCGTGAACGGTCCCATTGCGAGCCGGTCTCGTCCGTGAAAGAGCCACGTGAGGCTGAGCTCCAAGAGTCGGGCTCCACACCTGGAGCCTTTGGGACAGGGCAGTCCTGAGCCGATGTGCCCACCAGGGGACGCGACCAAAGTTTACGTACCACAGGAAAGCGCATCAAGGCCTCGTGTTCTCTCCATGAAATGAACGTGAGCTTGAAGGGTGATGCGTCAGCGTGCACCGTGAACAGCTCGCTGGTACGCCTGTCTTTGCCCCCTCTCACGGTCTCACGCACCCGGGCTCAGTTTCGTGCAGGAATGCTGAGTGGGAGCGCCAGCCTCGCTTCTGGACTCGAAAGCCTTCCACCCCCTAATGGCAGGTTGTGTGTGTCTCTCACGTGGGGGGAGGAATGAGGTCGCCCACAGAGGTTCTGCCATGAAAGATCTAAAGACGCACGCTGCTGAGGAGCTTGTTCCTCATGGAGCGTCCCCGAAGGCCAGAAGAATGCCGAAGGTCTCTTTCAAAGCTGCCGGACACTCTGCCGTTCTAGGCCTGAGATAAGGACCTTGTGACGGCACTGTAACCCCGCGAGATTCAGGAGACATCGCCAGTGCGAGTGGCAATCCGGAAGGAAGAACCTTCAAGGCGGAGTGTCCTTTCCTGTACAAAACGGCGCCCAAGTGGCTGAGGCAGGGAGCATTTTCCTTCACAGAACCGGCATCCTCGTATGCCTGTGGGTTACTCTAAAGAAACGACACTGTGAGCAACCTCTTCGAAAAGGCCTTCGCAAGCGACTTGGAGACAACAGCAGCACAGTGGAGGCACAGACCATTGTCCTAGAGAGCAGCACAGTGTCTCTAGCAGCGATCGCTTCCCGGAGGATACTTAAGCCACACCGAGATTCCAGCAGGGAGTTTTGCCTTATAGCAGTACAACTCACTCAAGAAAGAGGGATGAGGTGTAGGGCTAATCTACGTGCGCTCACGCTCTGTGTCCCCGAGAAGGTTTCACGGAGCAGAATGCATCACCGACCGCTACCACGTGTGTGCACCAAAGAAGCCCTGTGCTGTGGGTGTTCTCAGGCCTACAGCGAAGACCTAGGTGTGTGCTGCACCCGCATCCGGTGGTTCACACGTTGTGTGACCCTGTGCCTTTTGAAGACGCTCAGAGCGGGTGGCACCTGCGTGCTGCGAGCGCAAGAGGTGTAGAGTGTAAAGGCCTTTCACACTGGAGGAAAGGCTTGCATCTCATGGAGAAAATGTGTACGTCGCCCGGGAGATGGAGGCGCGCTCTTGACACCATTTCCTCTGCCCGTTTCAAACACAAGTGTTTGTACTCGATCTGGGCTGCCTGGTGAAACGCTTGGCAGTCCGCATCACCCTGAGCACCTTTCCTGAAGTTTGATTCGTAGCTGGGTAAACTCGGGCTTCAGAGGCTTAGATGAGACCAAACGTGTTCAGCTTGTGGCGAAAGCCTTTGACCAGAGGCATATAAGCTTGTGCTTGGGGCGAGGGCTAGGCAAGAACGTTTACACACTGGGTTTTTATCTTTACCCTAAGCTGTCCCTTTTGGCTGCAGCAGGCGGAGAGAACCCGCGGAGAGAGAACAGCTGCGAAGTGGATGCACACAACAGTCACCTCGATACCAGCCCCGGGCTCCCAAGCAACGATCCTTCCCCGCAGGGTACTTAACCCACCCAGGGATTCAAGCAGGGAGTTCGCCTTGTCCAACTCGCACAGGAGACTGGCATGAGATGTAGGGCTCATCTACTTGCGTTCACACTACGTGGCCCGGAGAAGTTCTCACGGAGCCGAATCCAGCACCCTTCCTCCACCACGTGTGTACACAAAGGAGCGCTGGGCAGTGGGTGTTCTCAGGCCAAGAGAGAAGCCCTTGTTCTGTGCTGCACCTGCTGGGTGGTTCAAAGGTTTTCTGACCTTCCTGCTCTGGAAGCTTTTCAGAGCTGAGGCTACGCCTGGGCTGCGAAAGCAGAGAGGCGTAGAGGCCTTTCACACTGAAGGCGTGGGCCTGTTTCCCATGGGGAAAGTGTACGTCACCCAACCCCCACTCCCACCCCACCCCACCCCACTCCAACCCACCCCCAGCTGGAGGCGTGCGGGTTGACACGATTTTGTCCTGCCCATGGAAAATACAAAGAGGCGTACACGATTTGGGCTGTCTGGTGAAAGAATTTTGAATCGGCGGCACCCTGAGTACCTTTCCCGATGTTTGCTTCCTAGCTGGTTAAACTCGGCATTCAGAGGCGAGATGAGAACAAACTTGCTCCGCGTGCGGCGAAGTGCCTTGATGCCCTGCCCTAAATGTTTGAGCTTCTGGCCAGCGTCAGGCAAGTACTTTGACACGTAGGAGTCTCCCTTTTACTCCAAGCTGTCCCTGTTGGCTGAAGCAGTCGGCGTGTCTGTATCGCAGCCTGGGAGGCCGGGCGTTGGGGGAGTCTGCCAAGTGACTGCCCTCCATTTATAGCTAACTGAGAAACTGCGTCGAAGCTTTCGGGAGCCTCTTACAGGGAATGGTTGCAGTTCGGAATTGGAGACTGTGCTGGCAAACGTCAGCAGCTCCTCTCCCTCGGAGGGCTCTTGGTGTGCCGACTCCTAACAGCCAGCACGGTCCCCAGCTCGTGAACGGTCCCATTGCGAGCCGGTCTCGTCCGTGAAAGAGCCACGTGAGGCTGAGCTCCAAGAGTCGGGCTCCACACCTGGAGCCTTTGGGACAGGGCAGTCCTGAGCCGATGTGCCCACCAGGGGACGCGACCAAAGTTTACGTACCACAGGAAAGCGCATCAAGGCCTCGTGTTCTCTCCATGAAATGAACGTGAGTTTGAAGGGTGATGCGTCAGCGTGCACCGTGAACAGCTCGCTGGTACGCCTGTCTTTGCCCCCTCTCACGGTCTCACGCACCCGGGCTCAGTTCTGTGCAGGAATGCTGAGTGGGAGCGCCAGCCTCGCTTCTGGACTCGAAAGCCTTCCACCCCCTAATGGCAGGTTGTGTGTGTCTCTCACGTGGGGGGAGGAATGAAGTCTCCCACAGAGGTTCTGCCATGAAAGATCTAAAGACGCACGCTGCTGAGGAGCTTGTTCCTCATGGAGCGTCCCCGAAGGCCAGAAGAATGCCGAAGGTCTCTTTCAAAGCTGCCGGACGCTCTGCCGTTCTAGGCCTGAGATAAGGACCTTGTGACAGCACTGTAACCCCGCGAGATTCAGGAGACATCGCCAGTGCGAGTGGCAATCCGGAAGGAAGAACCTTCAAGGCAGAGTGTCCTTTCCTGTACAAAACGGCGCCCAAGTGGCTGAGGCAGGGAGCATTTTCCTTCACAGAACCGGCATCCTCGTATGCCTGTGGGTTACTCTAAAGAAACGACACTGTGAGCAACCTCTTCGAAAAGGCCTTCGCAAGCGACTTGGAGACAACAGCAGCGCAGTGGAGGCACAGACCATTGTCCTAGAGAGCAGCACAGTGTCTCTAGCAGCTATCGCTTCCCGGAGGATACTTAAGCCACACCGAGATTCCAGCAGGGAGTTTTGCCTTATAGCAGTACAACTCACTCTAGAAAGAGGGATGAGGTGTAGGGCTAATCTACGTGCGCTCACGCTCTGTGTCCCCGAGAAGGTTTCACGGAGCAGAATGCATCACCGACCGCTACCACGTGTGTGCACCAAAGAAGCCCTGTGCCGTGGGTGTTCTCAGGCCGACAGCGAAGACCTAGGTGTGTGCTGCACCCACGCCCGGTGTTTCACACGTTGCGTGACCCTGTGCCTTTTGAAGACGCTCAGAGCGGGTGGCACCTGCGTGCTGCGAGCGCAAGAGGTGTAGAGTGTAAAGGCCTTTCACACTGGAGGAAAGGCTTGCATCTCATGGAGAAAATGTGTACGTCGCCCGGGAGATGGAGGCGCGCTCTTGACACCATTTCCTCTGCCCGTTTCAAACACAAGTGTTTGTACTCGATCTGGGCTGCCTGGTGAAACGCTTGGCAGTCCGCATCACCCTGAGCACCTTTCCTGAAGTTTGATTCGTAGCTGGGTAAACTCGGGCTTCAGAGGCTTAGATGAGACCAAACGTGTTCAGCTTGTGGCGAAAGCCTTTGACCAGAGGCATATAAGCTTGTGCTTGGGGCGAGGGCT
The DNA here is from genome assembly GCF_937001465.1 of Orcinus orca. Taxonomy (NCBI): domain Eukaryota; kingdom Metazoa; phylum Chordata; class Mammalia; order Artiodactyla; family Delphinidae; genus Orcinus; species Orcinus orca. The sequence goes on along the minus strand of NW_026043860.1, from coordinate 384,624 downwards.
AGGCAAGAACGTTTACACACTGGGTTTTTATCTTTACCCTAAGCTGTCCCTTTTGGCTGCAGCAGGTGGAGGGAACCCGCGGAGAGAGAACAGCTGCGAAGTGGATGCACACAACAGTCACCTCGATACCAGCCCCGGGCTCCCAAGCAACGATCCTTCCCCGCAGGGTACTTAACCCACCCAGGGATTCAAGCAGGGAGTTCGCCTTGTCCAACTCGCACAGGAGACTGGCATGAGATGTAGGGCTCATCTACTTGCGTTCACACTACGTGGCCCGGAGAAGTTCTCACGGAGCCGAATCCAGCACCCTTCCTCCACCACGTGTGTACACAAAGGAGCGCTGGGCAGTGGGTGTTCTCAGGCCAAGAGAGAAGCCCTTGTTCTGTGCTGCACCTGCTGGGTGGTTCAAAGGTTTTCTGACCTTCCTGCTCTGGAAGCTTTTCAGAGCTGAGGCTACGCCTGGGCTGCGAAAGCAGAGAGGCGTAGAGGCCTTTCACACTGAAGGCGTGGGCCTGTTTCCCATGGGGAAAGTGTACGTCGCCCAACCCCCACTCCCACCCCACCCCACCCCACCCCACCCCACTCCATCCCACCCCCAGCTGGAGGTGTGCGGGTTGACACCATTTTGTCCTGCCCATGGAAAATACAAAGAGGCGTACACGATTTGGGCTGTCTGGTGAAAGAATTTTGAATCGGCGGCACCCTGAGTACCTTTCCCGAAGTTTGCTTCCTAGCTGGTTAAACTCGGCATTCAGAGGCGAGATGAGAACAAACTTGCTCCGCGTGCGGCGAAGTGCCCTGATGCCCTGCCCTAAATGTTGGAGCTTCTGGCCAGCGTCAGGCAAGTACTTTGACACGTAGGAGTCTCACTTTTACTCCAAGCTGTCCCTGTTGGCTGAAGCAGTCGGCGTGTCTGTATCGCAGCCTGGGAGGCCGGGCATTGGGGGAGTCTGCCAAGTGACTGGCCTCCATTTATAGCTAACTGAGAAACTGCGTCGAAGCTTTCGGGAGCCTCTTACAGGGAATGGTTGCAGTTCGGAATTGGAGACTGTGCTGGCAAACGTCAGCAGCTCCTCTCCCTCGGAGGGCTCTTGGTGTGCCGACTCCTAACAGCCAGCACGGTCCCCAGCTCGTGAACGGTCCCATTGCGAGCCGGTCTCGTCCGTGAAAGAGCCACGTGAGGCTGAGCTCCAAGAGTCGGGCTCCACACCTGGAGCCTTTGGGACAGGGCAGTCCTGAGCCGATGTGCCCACCAGGGGATGCGACCAAAGTTTACGTACCACAGGAAAGCGCATCAAGGCCTCGTGTTCTCTCCATGAAATGAACGTGAGCTTGAAGGGTGATGCATCAGCGTGCACCGTGAACAGCTCGCTGGTACGCCTGTCTTTGCCCCCTCTCACGGTCTCACGCACCCGGGCTCAGTTCCGTGCAGGAATGCTGAGTGGGAGCGCCAGCCTCGCTTCTGGACTCGAAAGCCTTCCACCCCCTAATGGCAGGTTGTGTGTGTCTCTCACGTGGGGGGAGGAATGAGGTCGCCCACAGAGGTTCTGCCATGAAAGATCTAAAGACGCACGCTGCTGAGGAGCTTGTTCCTCATGGAGCGTCCCCGAAGGCCAGAAGCATGCCGAAGGTCTCTTTCAAAGCTGCCGGACGCTCTGCCGTTCTAGGCCTGAGATAAGGACCTTGTGACAGCACTGTAACCCCGCGAGATTCAGGAGACATCGCCAGTGCGAGTGGCAATCCGGAAGGAAGAACCTTCAAGGCGGAGTGTCCTTTCCTGTACAAAACGGCGCCCAAGTGGCTGAGGCAGGGAGCATTTTCCTTCACAGAACCGGCATCCTCGTATGCTTGTGGGTTACTCTAAAGAAACGACACTGTGAGCAACCTCTTCGAAAAGGCCTTCGCAAGCGACTTGGAGACAACAGCAGCGCAGTGGAGGCACAGACCATTGTCCTAGAGAGCAGCACAGTGTCTCTAGCAGCGATCGCTTCCCGGAGGATACTTAAGCCACACCGAGATTCCAGCAGGGAGTTTTGCCTTATAGCAGTACAACTCACTCAAGAAAGAGGGATGAGGTGTAGGGCTAATCTACGTGCGCTCACGCTCTGTGTCCCCGAGAAGGTTTCACGGAGCAGAATGCATCACCGACCGCTACCACGTGTGTGCACCAAAGAAGCCCTGTGCCGTGGGTGTTCTCAGGCCGACAGCGAAGACCTAGGTGTGTGCTGCACCCGCGCCCGGTGGTTCACACGTTGCGTGACCCTGTGCCTTTTGAAGACGCTCAGAGCGGGTGGCACCTGCGTGCTGCGAGCGCAAGAGGTGTAGAGTGTAAAGGCCTTTCACACTGGAGGAAAGGCTTGCATCTCATGGAGAAAATGTGTACGTCGCCCGGGAGATGGAGGCGCGCTCTTGACACCATTTCCTCTGCCCGTTTCAAACACAAGTGTTTGTACTCGATCTGGGCTGCCTGGTGAAACGCTTGGCAGTCCGCATCACCCTGAGCACCTTTCCTGAAGTTTGATTCGTAGCTGGGTATACTCGGGCTTCAGAGGCTTAGATGAGACCAAACGTGTTCAGCTTGTGGTGAAAGCCTTTGACCAGAGGCATATAAGCTTGTGCTTGGGGCGAGGGCTAGGCAAGAACGTTTACACACTGGGTTTTTATCTTTACCCTAAGCTGTCCCTTTTGGCTGCAGCAGGCGGAGAGAACCCGCGGAGAGAGAAAAGCTGCGAAGTGGATGCACACAACAGTCACCTCGATACCAGCCCCGGGCTCCCAAGCAACGATCCTTCCCCGCAGGGTACTTAACCCACCCAGGGATTCAAGCAGGGAGTTCGCCTTGTCCAACTCGCACAGGAGACTGGCATGAGATGTAGGGCTCATCTACTTGCGTTCACACTACGTGGCCCGGAGAAGTTCTCACGGAGCCAAATCCAGCACCCTTCCTCCACCATGTGTGTACACAAAGGAGCGCTGGGCAGTGGGTGTTCTCAGGCCAAGAGAGAAGCCCTTGTTCTGTGCTGCACCTGCTGGGTGGTTCAAAGGTTTTCTGACCTTCCTGCTCTGGAAGCTTTTCAGAGCTGAGGCTACGCCTGGGCTGCGAAAGCAGAGAGGCGTAGAGGCCTTTCACACTGAAGGCGTGGGCCTGTTTCCCATGGGGAAAGTGTACGTCGCCCAACCCCCACTCCCACCCCACCCCACCCCACCCCACCCCACTCCAACCCACCCCCAGCTGGAGGCGTGCGGGTTGACACCATTTTGTCCTGCCCATGGAAAATACAAAGAGGCGTACACGATTTGGGCTGTCTGGTGAAAGAATTTTGAATCGGCGGCACCCTGAGTACCTTTCCCGATGTTTGCTTCCTAGCTGGTTAAACTCGGCATTCAGAGGCGAGATGAGAACAAACTTGCTCCGCGTGCGGCGAAGTGCCCTGATGCCCTGCCCTAAATGTTTGAGCTTCTGGCCAGCGTCAGGCAAGTACTTTGACACGTAGGAGTCTCCCTTTTACTCCAAGCTGTCCCTGTTGGCTGAAGCAGTCGGCGTGTCTGTATCGCAGCCTGGGAGGCCGGGCGTTGGGGGAGTCTGCCAAGTGACTGGCCTCCATTTATAGCTAACTGAGAAACTGCGTCGAAGCTTTCGGGAGCCTCTTACAGGGAATGGTTGCAGTTCGGAATTGGAGACTGTGCTGGCAAACGTCAGCAGCTCCTCTCCCTCGGAGGGCTCTTGGTGTGCCGACTCCTAACAGCCAGCACGGTCCCCAGCTCGTGAACGGTCCCATTGCGAGCCGGTCTCGTCCGTGAAAGAGCCACGTGAGGCTGAGCTCCAAGAGTCGGGCTCCACACCTGGAGCCTTTGGGACAGGGCAGTCCTGAGCCGATGTGCCCACCAGGGGACGCGACCAAAGTTTACGTACCACAGGAAAGCGCATCAAGGCCTCGTGTTCTCTCCATGAAATGAACGTGAGCTTGAAGGGTGATGCGTCAGCGTGCACCGTGAACAGCTCGCTGGTACGCCTGTCTTTGCCCCCTCTCACGGTCTCACGCACCCGGGCTCAGTTCTGTGCAGGAATGCTGAGTGGGAGCGCCAGCCTCGCTTCTGGACTCGAAAGCCTTCCACCCCCTAATGGCAGGTTGTGTGTGTCTCTCACGTGGGGGGAGGAATGAAGTCTCCCACAGAGGTTCTGCCATGAAAGATCTAAAGACGCACGCTGCTGAGGAGCTTGTTCCTCATGGAGCGTCCCCGAAGGCCAGAAGAATGCCGAAGGTCTCTTTCAAAGCTGCCGGACGCTCTGCCGTTCTAGGCCTGAGATAAGGACCTTGTGACAGCACTGTAACCCCGCGAGATTCAGGAGACATCGCCAGTGCGAGTGGCAATCCGGAAGGAAGAACCTTCAAGGCAGAGTGTCCTTTCCTGTACAAAACGGCGCCCAAGTGGCTGAGGCAGGGAGCATTTTCCTTCACAGAACCGGCATCCTCGTATGCCTGTGGGTTACTCTAAAGAAACGACACTGTGAGCAACCTCTTCGAAAAGGCCTTCGCAAGCGACTTGGAGACAACAGCAGCGCAGTGGAGGCACAGACCATTGTCCTAGAGAGCAGCACAGTGTCTCTAGCAGCTATCGCTTCCCGGAGGATACTTAAGCCACACCGAGATTCCAGCAGGGAGTTTTGCCTTATAGCAGTACAACTCACTCTAGAAAGAGGGATGAGGTGTAGGGCTAATCTACGTGCGCTCACGCTCTGTGTCCCCGAGAAGGTTTCACGGAGCAGAATGCATCACCGACCGCTACCACGTGTGTGCACCAAAGAAGCCCTGTGCCGTGGGTGTTCTCAGGCCGACAGCGAAGACCTAGGTGTGTGCTGCACCCACGCCCGGTGTTTCACACGTTGCGTGACCCTGTGCCTTTTGAAGACGCTCAGAGCGGGTGGCACCTGCGTGCTACGAGCGCAAGAGGTGTAGAGTGTAAAGGCCTTTCACACTGGAGGAAAGGCTTGCATCTCATGGAGAAAATGTGTACGTCGCCCGGGAGATGGAGGCGCGCTCTTGACACCATTTCCTCTGCCCGTTTCAAACACAAGTGTTTGTACTCGATCTGGGCTGCCTGGTGAAACGCTTGGCAGTCCGCATCACCCTGAGCACCTTTCCTGAAGTTTGATTCGTAGCTGGGTAAACTCGGGCTTCAGAGGCTTAGATGAGACCAAACGTGTTCAGCTTGTGGCGAAAGCCTTTGACCAGAGGCATATAAGCTTGTGCTTGGGGCGAGGGCTAGGCAAGAACGTTTACACACTGGGTTTTTATCTTTACCCTAAGCTGTCCCTTTTGGCTGCAGCAGGTGGAGGGAACCCGCGGAGAGAGAACAGCTGCGAAGTGGATGCACACAACAGTCACCTCGATACCAGCCCCGGGCTCCCAAGCAACGATCCTTCCCCGCAGGGTACTTAACCCACCCAGGGATTCAAGCAGGGAGTTCGCCTTGTCCAACTCGCACAGGAGACTGGCATGAGATGTAGGGCTCATCTACTTGCGTTCACACTACGTGGCCCGGAGAAGTTCTCACGGAGCCGAATCCAGCACCCTTCCTCCACCACGTGTGTACACAAAGGAGCGCTGGGCAGTGGGTGTTCTCAGGCCAAGAGAGAAGCCCTTGTTCTGTGCTGCACCTGCTGGGTGGTTCAAAGGTTTTCTGACCTTCCTGCTCTGGAAGCTTTTCAGAGCTGAGGCTACGCCTGGGCTGCGAAAGCAGAGAGGCGTAGAGGCCTTTCACACTGAAGGCGTGGGCCTGTTTCCCATGGGGAAAGTGTACGTCGCCCAACCCCCACTCCCACCCCACCCCACCCCACCCCACCCCACTCCATCCCACCCCCAGCTGGAGGTGTGCGGGTTGACACCATTTTGTCCTGCCCATGGAAAATACAAAGAGGCGTACACGATTTGGGCTGTCTGGTGAAAGAATTTTGAATCGGCGGCACCCTGAGTACCTTTCCCGAAGTTTGCTTCCTAGCTGGTTAAACTCGGCATTCAGAGGCGAGATGAGAACAAACTTGCTCCGCGTGCGGCGAAGTGCCCTGATGCCCTGCCCTAAATGTTGGAGCTTCTGGCCAGCGTCAGGCAAGTACTTTGACACGTAGGAGTCTCACTTTTACTCCAAGCTGTCCCTGTTGGCTGAAGCAGTCGGCGTGTCTGTATCGCAGCCTGGGAGGCCGGGCATTGGGGGAGTCTGCCAAGTGACTGGCCTCCATTTATAGCTAACTGAGAAACTGCGTCGAAGCTTTCGGGAGCCTCTTACAGGGAATGGTTGCAGTTCGGAATTGGAGACTGTGCTGGCAAACGTCAGCAGCTCCTCTCCCTCGGAGGGCTCTTGGTGTGCCGACTCCTAACAGCCAGCACGGTCCCCAGCTCGTGAACGGTCCCATTGCGAGCCGGTCTCGTCCGTGAAAGAGCCACGTGAGGCTGAGCTCCAAGAGTCGGGCTCCACACCTGGAGCCTTTGGGACAGGGCAGTCCTGAGCCGATGTGCCCACCAGGGGACGCGACCAAAGTTTACGTACCACAGGAAAGCGCATCAAGGCCTCGTGTTCTCTCCATGAAATGAACGTGAGCTTGAAGGGTGATGCATCAGCGTGCACCGTGAACAGCTCGCTGGTACGCCTGTCTTTGCCCCCTCTCACGGTCTCACGCACCCGGGCTCAGTTCCGTGCAGGAATGCTGAGTGGGAGCGCCAGCCTCGCTTCTGGACTCGAAAGCCTTCCACCCCCTAATGGCAGGTTGTGTGTGTCTCTCACGTGGGGGGAGGAATGAGGTCGCCCACAGAGGTTCTGCCATGAAAGATCTAAAGACGCACGCTGCTGAGGAGCTTGTTCCTCATGGAGCGTCCCCGAAGGCCAGAAGCATGCCGAAGGTCTCTTTCAAAGCTGCCGGACGCTCTGCCGTTCTAGGCCTGAGATAAGGACCTTGTGACAGCACTGTAACCCCGCGAGATTCAGGAGACATCGCCAGTGCGAGTGGCAATCCGGAAGGAAGAACCTTCAAGGCGGAGTGTCCTTTCCTGTACAAAACGGCGCCCAAGTGGCTGAGGCAGGGAGCATTTTCCTTCACAGAACCGGCATCCTCGTATGCCTGTGGGTTACTCTAAAGAAACGACACTGTGAGCAACCTCTTCGAAAAGGCCTTCGCAAGCGACTTGGAGACAACAGCAGCACAGTGGAGGCACAGACCATTGTCCTAGAGAGCAGCACAGTGTCTCTAGCAGCGATCGCTTCCCGGAGGATACTTAAGCCACACCGAGATTCCAGCAGGGAGTTTTGCCTTATAGCAGTACAACTCACTCAAGAAAGAGGGATGAGGTGTAGGGCTAATCTACGTGCGCTCACGCTCTGTGTCCCCGAGAAGGTTTCACGGAGCAGAATGCATCACCGACCGCTACCACGTGTGTGCACCAAAGAAGCCCTGTGCTGTGGGTGTTCTCAGGCCGACAGCGAAGACCTAGGTGTGTGCTGCACCCGCATCCGGTGGTTCACACGTTGTGTGACCCTGTGCCTTTTGAAGACGCTCAGAGCGGGTGGCACCTGCGTGCTGCGAGCGCAAGAGGTGTAGAGTGTAAAGGCCTTTCACACTGGAGGAAAGGCTTGCATCTCATGGAGAAAATGTGTACGTCGCCCGGGAGATGGAGGCGCGCTCTTGACACCATTTCCTCTGCCCGTTTCAAACACAAGTGTTTGTACTCGATCTGGGCTGCCTGGTGAAACGCTTGGCAGTCCGCATCACCCTGAGCACCTTTCCTGAAGTTTGATTCGTAGCTGGGTAAACTCGGGCTTCAGAGGCTTAGATGAGACCAAACGTGTTCAGCTTGTGGTGAAAGCCTTTGACCAGAGGCATATAAGCTTGTGCTTGGGGCGAGGGCTAGGCAAGAACGTTTACACACTGGGTTTTTATCTTTACCCTAAGCTGTCCCTTTTGGCTGCAGCAGGCGGAGAGAACCCGCGGAGAGAGAACAGCTGCGAAGTGGATGCACACAACAGTCACCTCGATACCAGCCCCGGGCTCCCAAGCAACGATCCTTCCCCGCAGGGTACTTAACCCACCCAGGGATTCAAGCAGGGAGTTCGCCTTGTCCAACTCGCACAGGAGACTGGCATGAGATGTAGGGCTCATCTACTTGCGTTCACACTACGTGGCCCGGAGAAGTTCTCACGGAGCCGAATCCAGCACCCTTCCTCCACCACGTGTGTACACAAAGGAGCGCTGGGCAGTGGGTGTTCTCAGGCCAAGAGAGAAGCCCTTGTTCTGTGCTGCACCTGCTGGGTGGTTCAAAGGTTTTCTGACCTTCCTGCTCTGGAAGCTTTTCAGAGCTGAGGCTACGCCTGGGCTGCGAAAGCAGAGAGGCGTAGAGGCCTTTCACACTGAAGGCGTGGGCCTGTTTCCCATGGGGAAAGTGTACGTCACCCAACCCCCACTCCCACCCCACCCCACCCCACTCCAACCCACCCCCAGCTGGAGGCGTGCGGGTTGACACCATTTTGTCCTGCCCATGGAAAATACAAAGAGGCGTACACGATTTGGGCTGTCTGGTGAAAGAATTTTGAATCGGCGGCACCCTGAGTACCTTTCCCGATGTTTGCTTCCTAGCTGGTTAAACTCGGCATTCAGAGGCGAGATGAGAACAAACTTGCTCCGCGTGCGGCGAAGTGCCCTGATGCCCTGCCCTAAATGTTTGAGCTTCTGGCCAGCGTCAGGCAAGTACTTTGACACGTAGGAGTCTCCCTTTTACTCCAAGCTGTCCCTGTTGGCTGAAGCAGTCGGCGTGTCTGTATCGCAGCCTGGGAGGCCGGGCGTTGGGGGAGTCTGCCAAGTGACTGGCCTCCATTTATAGCTAACTGAGAAACTGCGTCGAAGCTTTCGGGAGCCTCTTACAGGGAATGGTTGCAGTTCGGAATTGGAGACTGTGCTGGCAAACGTCAGCAGCTCCTCTCCCTCGGAGGGCTCTTGGTGTGCCGACTCCTAACAGCCAGCACGGTCCCCAGCTCGTGAACGGTCCCATTGCGAGCCGGTCTCGTCCGTGAAAGAGCCACGTGAGGCTGAGCTCCAAGAGTCGGGCTCCACACCTGGAGCCTTTGGGACAGGGCAGTCCTGAGCCGATGTGCCCACCAGGGGACGCGACCAAAGTTTACGTACCACAGGAAAGCGCATCAAGGCCTCGTGTTCTCTCCATGAAATGAACGTGAGCTTGAAGGGTGATGCGTCAGCGTGCACCGTGAACAGCTCGCTGGTACGCCTGTCTTTGCCCCCTCTCACGGTCTCACGCACCCGGGCTCAGTTCTGTGCAGGAATGCTGAGTGGGAGCGCCAGCCTCGCTTCTGGACTCGAAAGCCTTCCACCCCCTAATGGCAGGTTGTGTGTGTCTCTCACGTGGGGGGAGGAATGAAGTCTCCCACAGAGGTTCTGCCATGAAAGATCTAAAGACGCACGCTGCTGAGGAGCTTGTTCCTCATGGAGCGTCCCCGAAGGCCAGAAGAATGCCGAAGGTCTCTTTCAAAGCTGCCGGACGCTCTGCCGTTCTAGGCCTGAGATAAGGACCTTGTGACAGCACTGTAACCCCGCGAGATTCAGGAGACATCGCCAGTGCGAGTGGCAATCCGGAAGGAAGAACCTTCAAGGCAGAGTGTCCTTTCCTGTACAAAACGGCGCCCAAGTGGCTGAGGCAGGGAGCATTTTCCTTCACAGAACCGGCATCCTCGTATGCCTGTGGGTTACTCTAAAGAAACGACACTGTGAGCAACCTCTTCGAAAAGGCCTTCGCAAGCGACTTGGAGACAACAGCAGCGCAGTGGAGGCACAGACCATTGTCCTAGAGAGCAGCACAGTGTCTCTAGCAGCTATCGCTTCCCGGAGGATACTTAAGCCACACCGAGATTCCAGCAGGGAGTTTTGCCTTATAGCAGTACAACTCACTCTAGAAAGAGGGATGAGGTGTAGGGCTAATCTACGTGCGCTCACGCTCTGTGTCCCCGAGAAGGTTTCACGGAGCAGAATGCATCACCGACCGCTACCACGTGTGTGCACCAAAGAAGCCCTGTGCCGTGGGTGTTCTCAGGCCGACAGCGAAGACCTAGGTGTGTGCTGCACCCACGCCCGGTGTTTCACACGTTGCGTGACCCTGTGCCTTTTGAAGACGCTCAGAGCGGGTGGCACCTGCGTGCTACGAGCGCAAGAGGTGTAGAGTGTAAAGGCCTTTCACACTGGAGGAAAGGCTTGCATCTCATGGAGAAAATGTGTACGTCGCCCGGGAGATGGAGGCGCGCTCTTGACACCATTTCCTCTGCCCGTTTCAAACACAAGTGTTTGTACTCGATCTGGGCTGCCTGGTGAAACGCTTGGCAGTCCGCATCACCCTGAGCACCTTTCCTGAAGTTTGATTCGTAGCTGGGTAAACTCGGGCTTCAGAGGCTTAGATGAGACCAAACGTGTTCAGCTTGTGGCGAAAGCCTTTGACCAGAGGCATATAAGCTTGTGCTTGGGGCGAGGGCTAGGCAAGAACGTTTACACACTGGGTTTTTATCTTTACCCTAAGCTGTCCCTTTTGGCTGCAGCAGGTGGAGGGAACCCGCGGAGAGAGAACAGCTGCGAAGTGGATGCACACAACAGTCACCTCGATACCAGCCCCGGGCTCCCAAGCAACGATCCTTCCCCGCAGGGTACTTAACCCACCCAGGGATTCAAGCAGGGAGTTCGCCTTGTCCAACTCGCACAGGAGACTGGCATGAGATGTAGGGCTCATCTACTTGCGTTCACACTACGTGGCCCGGAGAAGTTCTCACGGAGCCGAATCCAGCACCCTTCCTCCACCACGTGTGTACACAAAGGAGCGCTGGGCAGTGGGTGTTCTCAGGCCAAGAGAGAAGCCCTTGTTCTGTGCTGCACCTGCTGGGTGGTTCAAAGGTTTTCTGACCTTCCTGCTCTGGAAGCTTTTCAGAGCTGAGGCTACGCCTGGGCTGCGAAAGCAGAGAGGCGTAGAGGCCTTTCACACTGAAGGCGTGGGCCTGTTTCCCATGGGGAAAGTGTACGTCGCCCAACCCCCACTCCCACCCCACCCCACCCCACCCCACCCCACTCCATCCCACCCCCAGCTGGAGGTGTGCGGGTTGACACCATTTTCCTGCCCATGGAAAATACAAAGAGGCGTACACGATTTGGGCTGTCTGGTGAAAGAATTTTGAATCGGCGGCACCCTGAGTACCTTTCCCGAAGTTTGCTTCCTAGCTGGTTAAACTCGGCATTCAGAGGCGAGATGAGAACAAACTTGCTCCGCGTGCGGCGAAGTGCCCTGATGCCCTGCCCTAAATGTTGGAGCTTCTGGCCAGCGTCAGGCAAGTACTTTGACACGTAGGAGTCTCACTTTTACTCCAAGCTGTCCCTGTTGGCTGAAGCAGTCGGCGTGTCTGTATCGCAGCCTGGGAGGCCGGGCATTGGGGGAGTCTGCCAAGTGACTGGCCTCCATTTATAGCTAACTGAGAAACTGCGTCGAAGCTTTCGGGAGCCTCTTACAGGGAATGGTTGCAGTTCGGAATTGGAGACTGTGCTGGCAAACGTCAGCAGCTCCTCTCCCTCGGAGGGCTCTTGGTGTGCCGACTCCTAACAGCCAGCACGGTCCCCAGCTCGTGAACGGTCCCATTGCGAGCCGGTCTCGTCCGTGAAAGAGCCACGTGAGGCTGAGCTCCAAGAGTCGGGCTCCACACCTGGAGCCTTTGGGACAGGGCAGTCCTGAGCCGATGTGCCCACCAGGGGACGCGACCAAAGTTTACGTACCACAGGAAAGCGCATCAAGGCCTCGTGTTCTCTCCATGAAATGAACGTGAGCTTGAAGGGTGATGCATCAGCGTGCACCGTGAACAGCTCGCTGGTACGCCTGTCTTTGCCCCCTCTCACGGTCTCACGCACCCGGGCTCAGTTCCGTGCAGGAATGCTGAGTGGGAGCGCCAGCCTCGCTTCTGGACTCGAAAGCCTTCCACCCCCTAATGGCAGGTTGTGTGTGTCTCTCACGTGGGGGGAGGAATGAGGTCGCCCACAGAGGTTCTGCCATGAAAGATCTAAAGACGCACGCTGCTGAGGAGCTTGTTCCTCATGGAGCGTCCCCGAAGGCCAGAAGCATGCCGAAGGTCTCTTTCAAAGCTGCCGGACGCTCTGCCGTTCTAGGCCTGAGATAAGGACCTTGTGACAGCACTGTAACCCCGCGAGATTCAGGAGACATCGCCAGTGCGAGTGGCAATCCGGAAGGAAGAACCTTCAAGGCGGAGTGTCCTTTCCTGTACAAAACGGCGCCCAAGTGGCTGAGGCAGGGAGCATTTTCCTTCACAGAACCGGCATCCTCGTATGCCTGTGGGTTACTCTAAAGAAACGACACTGTGAGCAACCTCTTCGAAAAGGCCTTCGCAAGCGACTTGGAGACAACAGCAGCGCAGTGGAGGCACAGACCATTGTCCTAGAGAGCAGCACAGTGTCTCTAGCAGCGATCGCTTCCCGGAGGATACTTAAGCCACACCGAGATTCCAGCAGGGAGTTTTGCCTTATAGCAGTACAACTCACTCAAGAAAGAGGGATGAGGTGTAGGGCTAATCTACGTGCGCTCACGCTCTGTGTCCCCGAGAAGGTTTCACGGAGCAGAATGCATCACCAACCGCTACCACGTGTGTGCACCAAAGAAGCCCTGTGCCGTGGGTGTTCTCAGGCCGACAGCGAAGACCTAGGTGTGTGCTGCACCCGCGCCCGGTGGTTCACACGTTGCGTGACCCTGTGCCTTTTGAAGACGCTCAGAGCGGGTGGCACCTGCGTGCTGCGAGCGCAAGAGGTGTAGAGTGTAAAGGCCTTTCACACTGGAGGAAAGGCTTGCATCTCATGGAGAAAATGTGTACGTCACCCGGGAGATGGAGGCGCACTCTTGACACCATTTCCTCTGCCCGTTTCAAACACAAGTGTTTGTACTCGATCTGGGCTGCCTGGTGAAACGCTTGGCAGTCCGCATCACCCTGAGCACCTTTCCTGAAGTTTGATTCGTAGCTGGGTAAACTCGGGCTTCAGAGGCTTAGATGAGACCAAACGTGTTCAGCTTGTGGCGAAAGCCTTTGACCAGAGGCATATAAGCTTGTGCTTGGGGCGAGGTCTAGGCAAGAACGTTTACACACTGGGTTTTTATCTTTACCCTAAGCTGTCCCTTTTGGCTGCAGCAGGCGGAGAGAACCCGCGGAGAGAGAACAGCTGCGAAGTGGATGCACACAACAGTCACCTCGATACCAGCCCCGGGCTCCCAAGCAACGATCCTTCCCCGCAGGGTACTTAACCCACCCAGGGATTCAAGCAGGGAGTTCGCCTTGTCCAACTCGCACAGGAGACTGGCATGAGATGTAGGGCTCATCTACTTGCGTTCACACTACGTGGCCCGGAGAAGTTCTCACGGAGCCGAATCCAGCACCCTTCCTCCACCACGTGTGTACACAAAGGAGCGCTGGGCAGTGGGTGTTCTCAGGCCAAGAGAGAAGCCCTTGTTCTGTGCTGCACCTGCTGGGTGGTTCAAAGGTTTTCTGACCTTCCTGCTCTGGAAGCTTTTCAGAGCTGAGGCTACGCCTGGGCTGCGAAAGCAGAGAGGCGTAGAGGCCTTTCACACTGAAGGCGTGGGCCTGTTTCCCATGGGGAAAGTGTACGTCGCCCAACCCCCACTCCCACCCCACCCCACCCCACCCCACCCCACTCCAACCCACCCCCAGCTGGAGGCGTGCGGGTTGACACCATTTTGTCCTGCCCATGGAAAATACAAAGAGGCGTACACGATTTGGGCTGTCTGGTGAAAGAATTTTGAATCGGCGGCACCCTGAGTACCTTTCCCGAAGTTTGCTTCCTAGCTGGTTAAACTTGGCATTCAGAGGCGAGATGAGAACAAACTTGCTCCGCGTGCGGCGAAGTGCCCTGATGCCCTGCCCTAAATGTTTGAGCTTCTGGCCAGCGTCAGGCAAGTACTTTGACACGTAGGAGTCTCCCTTTTACTCCAAGCTGTCCCTGTTGGCTGAAGCAGTCGGCGTGTGTGTATCGCAGCCTGGGAGGCCGGGCGTTGGGGGAGTCTGCCAAGTGACTGGCCTCCATTTATAGCTAACTGAGAAACTGCGTCGAAGCTTTCGGGAGCCTCTTACAGGGAATGGTTGCAGTTCGGAATTGGAGACTGTGCTGGCAAACGTCAGCAGCTCCTCTCCCTCGGAGGGCTCTTGGTGTGCCGACTCCTAACAGCCAGCACGGTCCCCAGCTCGTGAACGGTCCCATTGCGAGCCGGTCTCGTCCGTGAAAGAGCCACGTGAGGCTGAGCTCCAAGAGTCGGGCGCCACACCTGGAGCCTTTGGGACAGGGCAGTCCTGAGCCGATGTGCCCACCAGGGGACGCGACCAAAGTTTACGTACCACAGGAAAGCGCATCAAGGCCTCGTGTTCTCTCCATGAAATGAACGTGAGCTTGAAGGGTGATGCGTCAGCGTGCACCGTGAACAGCTCGCTGGTACGCCTGTCTTTGCCCCCTCTCACGGTGTCACGCACCCGGGCTCAGTTCCGTGCAGGAATGCTGAGTGGGAGCGCCAGCCTCGCTTCTGGACTCGAAAGCCTTCCACCCCCTAATGGCAGGTTGTGTGTGTCTCTCACGTGGGGGGAGGAATGAGGTCGCCCACAGAGGTTCTGCCATGAAAGATCTAAAGACTCACGCTGCTGAGGAGCTTGTTCCTCATCGCGCGTCCCTGAAGGCCAGAAGAATGCCGAAGGTCTCTTTCAAAGCTGCCGGATGCTCTGCCGTTCTAGGCCTGAGATAAGGACCTTGTGACGGCACTGTAACCCCGCGAGATTCAGGAGACATCGCCAGTGCGAGTGGCAATCCGGAAGGAAGAACCTTCAAGGCGGAGTGTCCTTTCCTGTACAAAACAGCGCCCAAGTGGCTGAGGCAGGGAGCATTTTCCTTCACAGAACCGGCATCCTCGTATGCCTGTGGGTTACTCTAAAGAAACGACACTGTGAGAAACCTCTTCGAAAAGGCCTTCGCAAGCGACTTGGAGACAACAGCAGCGCAGTGGAGGCACAGACCATTGTCCTAGAGAGCAGCACAGTGTCTCTAGCAGTGATCGCTTCCCGGAGGATACTTAAGCCACACCGAGATTCCAGCAGGGAGTTTTGCCTTATAGCAGTACAACTCACTCAAGAAAGAGGGATGAGGTGTAGGGCTAATCTACGTGCGCTCACGCTCTGTGTCCCCGAGAAGGTTTCACGGAGCAGAATGCATCACCGACCGCTACCACGTGTGTGTACCAAAGAAGCCCTGTGCCGTGGGTGTTCTCAGGCCGACAGCGAAGACCTAGGTGTGTGCTGCACCCGCGCCCGGTGGTTCACACGTTGCGTGACCCTGTGCCTTTTGAAGACGCTCAGAGCGGGTGGCACCTGCGTGCTGCGAGCGCAAGAGGTGTAGAGTGTAAAGGCCTTTCACACTGGAGGAAAGGCTTGCATCTCATGGAGAAAATGTGTACGTCGCCCGGGAGATGGAGGCGCGCTCTTGACACCATTTCCTCTGCCCGTTTCAAACACAAGTGTTTGTACTCGATCTGGGCTGCCTGGTGAAACGCTTGGCAGTCCGCATCACCCTGAGCACCTTTCCTGAAGTTTGATTCGTAGCTGGGTAAACTCGGGCTTCAGAGGCTTAGATGAGACCAAACGTGTTCAGCTTGTGGCGAAAGCCTTTGACCAGAGGCATATAAGCTTGTGCTTGGGGCGAGGGCTAGGCAAGAACGTTTACACACTGGGTTTTTATCTTTACCCTAAGCTGTCCCTTTTGGCTGCAGCAGGCGGAGAGAACCCGCGGAGAGAGAACAGCTGCGAAGTGGATGCACACAACAGTCACCTCGATACCAGCCCCGGGCTCCCAAGCAACGATCCTTCCCCGCAGGGTACTTAACCCACCCAGGGATTCAAGCAGGGAGTTCGCCTTGTCCAACTCGCACAGGAGACTGGCATGAGATGTAGGGCTCATCTACTTGCGTTCACACTACGTGGCCCGGAGAAGTTCTCACGGAGCCGAATCCAGCACCCTTCCTCCACCACGTGTGTACACAAAGGAGCGCCGGGCAGTGGGTGTTCTCAGGCCAAGAGAGAAGCCCTTGTTCTGTGCTGCACCTGCTGGGTGGTTCAAAGGTTTTCTGACCTTCCTGCTCTGGAAGCTTTTCAGAGCTGAGGCTACGCCTGGGCTGCGAAAGCAGAGAGGCGTAGAGGCCTTTCACACTGAAGGCGTGGGCCTGTTTCCCATGGGGAAAGTGTACGTCGCCCAACCCCCACTCCCACCCCACCCCATCCCACCCCACCCCACTCCAACCCACCCCCAGCTGGAGGCGTGTGGGTTGACACCATTTTGTCCTGCCCATGGAAAATACAAAGAGGCGTACACGATTTGGGCCGTCTGGTGAAAGAATTTTGAATCGGCGGCACCCTGAGTACCTTTCCCGAAGTTTGCTTCCTAGCTGGTTAAACTCGGCATTCAGAGGCGAGATGAGAACAAACTTGCTCCGCGTGCGGCGAAGTGCCCTGATGCCCTGCCCTAAATGTTTGAGCTTCTGGCCAGCGTCAGGCAAGTACTTTGACACGTAGGAGTCTCCCTTTTACTCCAAGCTGTCCCTGTTGGCTGAAGCAGTTGGCGTGTCTGTATCACAGCCTGGGAGGCCGGGCGTTGGGGGAGTCTGCCAAGTGACTGGCCTCCATTTATAGCTAACTGAGAAACTGCGTCGAAGCTTTCGGGAGCCTCTTACAGGGAATGGTTGCAGTTCGGAATTGGAGACTGTGCTGGCAAACGTCAGCAGCTCCTCTCCCTCGGAGGGCTCTTGGTGTGCCGACTCCTAACAGCCAGCACGGTCCCCAGCTCGTGAACGGTCCCATTGCGAGCCGGTCTCGTCCGTGAAAGAGCCACGTGAGGCTGAGCTCCAAGAGTCGGGCTCCACACCTGGAGCCTTTGGGACAGGGCAGTCCTGAGCCGATGTGTCCACCAGGGGACGCGACCAAAGTTTACGTACCACAGGAAAGCGCATCAAGGCCTCGTGTTCTCTCCATGAAATGAACGTGAGCTTGAAGGGTGATGCGTCAGCGTGCACCGTGAACAGCTCGCTGGTACGCCTGTCTTTGCCCCCTCTCACGGTCTCACGCACCCGGGCTCAGTTCCGTGCAGGAATGCTGAGTGGGAGCGCCGGCCTCGCTTCTGGACTCGAAAGCCTTCCACCCCCTAATGGCAGGTTGTGTGTGTCTCTCACGTGGGGGGAGGAATGAGGTCGCCCACAGAGGTTCTGCCATGAAAGATCTAAAGACTCACGCTGCTGAGGAGCTTGTTCCTCATGGAGCGTCCCCGAAGGCCAGAAGCATGCCGAAGGTCTCTTTCAAAGCTGCCGGACGCTCTGCCGTTCTAGGCCTGAGATAAGGACCTTGTGACGGCACTGTAACCCCGCGAGATTCAGGAGACATCGCCAGTGCGAGTGGCAATCCGGAAGGAAGAACCTTCAAGGCGGAGTGTCCTTTCCTGTACAAAACGGCGCCCAAGTGGCTGAGGCAGGGAGCATTTTCCTTCACAGAACCGGCATCCTCGTATGCCTGTGGGTTACTCTAAAGAAACGACACTGTGAGCAACCTCTTCGAAAAGGCCTTCGCAAGCGACTTGGAGACAACAGCAGCGCAGTGGAGGCACAGACCATTGTCCTAGAGAGCAGCACAGTGTCTCTAGCAGCGATCGCTTCCCGGAGGATACTTAAGCCACACCGAGATTCCAGCAGGGAGTTTTGCCTTATAGCAGTACAACTCACTCAAGAAAGAGGGATGAGGTGTAGGGCTAATCTACGTGCGCTCACGCTCTGTGTCCCCGAGAAGGTTTCACGGAGCAGAATGCATCACCGACCGCTACCACGTGTGTGCACCAAAGAAGCCCTGTGCCGTGGGTGTTCTCAGGCCGACAGCGAAGACCTAGGTGTGTGCTGCACCCGCGCCCGGTGGTTCACACGTTGCGTGACCCTGTGCCTTTTGAAGACGCTCAGAGCGGGTGGCACCTGCGTGCTGCGAGCGCAAGAGGTGTAGAGTGTAAAGGCCTTTCACACTGGAGGAAAGGCTTGCATCTCATGGAGAAAATGTGTACGTCGCCCGGGAGATGGAGGCGCGCTCTTGACACCATTTCCTCTGCCCGTTTCAAACACAAGTGTTTGTACTCGATCTGGGCTGCCTGGTGAAACGCTTGGCAGTCCGCATCACCCTGAGCACCTTTCCTGAAGTTTGATTCGTAGCTGGGTAAACTCGGGCTTCAGAGGCTTAGATGAGACCAAACGTGTTCAGCTTGTGGCGAAAGCCTTTGACCAGAGGCATATAAGCTTGTGCTTGGGGCGAGGGCTAGGCAAGAACGTTTACACACTGGGTTTTTATCTTTACCCTAAGCTGTCCCTTTTGGCTGCAGCAGGCGGAGGGAACCCACGGAGAGAGAACAGCTGCGAAGTGGATGCACACAACAGTCACCTCGATACCAGCCCCGGGCTCCCAAGCAACGATCCTTCCCCACAGGGTACTTAACCCACCCAGGGATTCAAGCAGGGAGTTCACCTTGTCCAACTCGCACAGGAGACTGGCATGAGATGTAGGGCTCATCTACTTGCGTTCACACTACGTGGCCCGGAGAAGTTCTCACGGAGCCGAATCCAGCACCCTTCCTCCACCACGTGTGTACACAAAGGAGCGCTGGGCAGTGGGTGTTCTCAGGCCAAGAGAGAAGCCCTTGTTCTGTGCTGCACCTGCTGGGTGGTTCAAAGGTTTTCTGACCTTCCTGCTCTGGAAGCTTTTCAGAGCTGAGGCTATGCCTGGGCTGCGAAAGCAGAGAGGCGTAGAGGCCTTTCACACTGAAGGCGTGGGCCTGTTTCCCATGGGGAAAGTGTACGTCGCCCAACCCCCACTCCCACCCCACCCCACCCCACCCCACCCCACTCCAACCCACCCCCAGCTGGAGGCGTGCGGGTTGACACCATTTTGTCCTGCCCATGGAAAATACAAAGAGGCGTACACGATTTGGGCTGTCTGGTGAAAGAATTTTGAATCGGCGGCACCCTGAGTACCTTTCCCGAAGTTTGCTTCCTAGCTGGTTAAACTCGGCATTCAGAGGCGAGATGAGAACAAACTTGCTCCGCGTGCGGCGAAGTGCCTTGATGCCCTGCCCTAAATGTTTGAGCTTCTGGCCAGCGTCAGGCAAGTACTTTGACACGTAGGAGTCTCCCTTTTACTCCAAGCTGTCCCTGTTGGCTGAAGCAGTCGGCGTGTCTGTATCGCAGCCTGGGAGGCCGGGCATTGGGGGAGTCTGCCAAGTGACTGGCCTCCATTTATAGCTAACTGAGAAACTGCGTCGAAGCTTTCGGGAGCCTCTTACAGGGAATGGTTGCAGTTCGGAATTGGAGACTGTGCTGGCAAACGTCAGCAGCTCCTCTCCCTCGGAGGGCTCTTGGTGTGCCGACTCCTAACAGCCAGCACGGTCCCCAGCTCGTGAACGGTCCCATTGCGAGCCGGTCTCGTCCGTGAAAGAGCCACGTGAGGCTGAGCTCCAAGAGTCGGGCTCCACACCTGGAGCCTTTGGGACAGGGCAGTCCTGAGCCGATGCGCCCACCAGGGGACGCGACCAAAGTTTACGTACCACAGGAAAGCGCATCAAGGCCTCGTGTTCTCTCCATGAAATGAACGTGAGCTTGAAGGGTGATGCGTCAGCGTGCACCGTGAACAGCTCGCTGGTACGCCTGTCTTTGCCCCCTCTCACGGTCTCACGCACCCGGGCTCAGTTCCGTGCAGGAATGCTGAGTGGGAGCGCCAGCCTCGCTTCTGGACTCGAAAGCCTTCCACCCCCTAATGGCAGGTTGTGTGTGTCTCTCACGTGGCGGGAGGAATGAGGTCGCCCACAGAGGTTCTGCCATGAAAGATCTAAAGACGCACGCTGCTGAGGAGCTTGTTCCTCATGGAGCGTCCCCGAAGGCCAGAAGCATGCCGAAGGTCTCTTTCAAAGCTGCCAGACGTTCTGCCGTTCTAGGCCTGAGATAAGGACCTTGTGACGGCACTGTAACCCCGCGAGATTCAGGAGACATCGCCAGTGCGAGTGGCAATCCGGAAGGAAGAACCTTCAAGGCGGAGTGTCCTTTCCTGTACAAAACGGCGCCCAAGTGGCTGAGGCAGGGAGCATTTTCCTTCACAGAACCGGCATCCTCGTATGCCTGTGGGTTACTCTAAAGAAACGACACTGTGAGCAACCTCTTCGAAAAGGCCTTCGCAAGCGACTTGGAGACAACAGCAGCGCAGTGGAGGCACAGACCATTGTCCTAGAGAGCAGCACAGTGTCTCTAGCAGCGATCGCTTCCTGGAGGATACTTAAGCCACACCGAGATTCCAGCAGGGAGTTTTGCCTTATAGCAGTACAACTCACTCAAGAAAGAGGGATGAGGTGTAGGGCTAATCTACGTGCGCTCACGCTCTGTGTCCCCGAGAAGGTTTCACGGAGCAGAATGCATCACCGACCGCTACCACGTGTGTGCACCAAAGAAGCCCTGTGCCGTGGGTGTTCTCAGGCCGACAGCGAAGACCTAGGTGTGTGCTGCACCCGCGCCCGGTGGTTCACACGTTGCGTGACCCTGTGCCTTTTGAAGACGCTCAGAGCGGGTGGCACCTGCGTGCTGCGAGCGCAAGAGGTGTAGAGTGTAAAGGCCTTTCACACTGGAGGAAAGGCTTGCATCTCATGGAGAAAATGTGTACGTCGCCCGGGAGATGGAGGCGCGCTCTTGACACCATTTCCTCTGCCCGTTTCAAACACAAGTGTTTGTACTCGATCTGGGCTGCCTGGTGAAACGCTTGGCAGTCCGCATCACCCTGAGCACCTTTCCTGAAGTTTGATTCGTAGCTGGGTAAACTCGGGCTTCAGAGGCTTAGATGAGACCAAACGTGTTCAGCTTGTGGCGAAAGCCTTTGACCAGAGGCATATAAGCTTGTGCTTGGGGCGAGGGCTAGGCAAGAACGTTTACACACTGGGTTTTTATCTTTACCCTAAGCTGTCCCTTTTGGCTGCAGCAGGCGGAGGGAACCCGCGGAGAGAGAACAGCTGCGAAGTGGATGCACACAACAGTCACCTCGATACCAGCCCCGGGCTCCCAAGCAACGATCCTTCCCCGCAGGGTACTTAACCCACCCAGGGATTCAAGCAGGGAGTTCGCCTTGTCCAACTCGCACAGGAGACTGGCATGAGATGTAGGGCTCATCTACTTGCGTTCACACTACGTGGCCCAGAGAAGTTCTCACGGAGCCGAATCCAGCACCCTTCCTCCACCACGTGTGTACACAAAGGAGCGCTGGGCAGTGGGTGTTCTCAGGCCAAGAGAGAAGCCCTTGTTCTGTGCTGCACCTGCTGGGTGGTTCAAAGGTTTTCTGACCTTCCTGCTCTGGAAGCTTTTCAGAGCTGAGGCTACGCCTGGGCTGCGAAAGCAGAGAGGCGTAGAGGCCTTTCACACTGAAGGCGTGGGCCTGTTTCCCATGGGGAAAGTGTACGTCGCCCAACCCCCACTCCCACCCCACCCCACCCCACCCCACCCCACTCCAACCCACCCCCAGCTGGAGGCGTGCGGGTTGACACCATTTTGTCCTGCCCATGGAAAATACAAAGAGGCGTACACGATTTGGGCTGTCTGGTGAAAGAATTTTGAATCGGCGGCACCCTGAGTACCTTTCCCGATGTTTGCTTCCTAGCTGGTTAAACTCGGCATTCAGAGGCGAGATGAGAACAAACTTGCTCCGCGTGCGGCGAAGTGCCCTGATGCCCTGCCCTAAATGTTTGAGCTTCTGGCCAGCGTCAGGCAAGTACTTTGACACGTAGGAGTCTCCCTTTTACTCCAAGCTGTCCCTGTTGGCTGAAGCAGTCGGCGTGTCTGTATCGCAGCCTGGGAGGCCGGGCGTTGGGGGAGTCTGCCAAGTGACTGGCCTCCATTTATAGCTAACTGAGAAACTGCGTCGAAGCTTTCGGGAGCCTCTTACAGGGAATGGTTGCAGTTCGGAATTGGAGACTGTGCTGGCAAACGTCAGCAGCTCCTCTCCCTCGGAGGGCTCTTGGTGTGCCGACTCCTAACAGCCAGCACGGTCCCCAGCTCGTGAACGGTCCCATTGCGAGCCGGTCTCGTCCGTGAAAGAGCCACGTGAGGCTGAGCTCCAAGAGTCGGGCTCCACACCTGGAGCCTTTGGGACAGGGCAGTCCTGAGCCGATGTGCCCACCAGGGGACGCGACCAAAGTTTACGTACCACAGGAAAGCGCATCAAGGCCTCGTGTTCTCTCCATGAAATGAACGTGAGCTTGAAGGGTGATGCGTCAGCGTGCACCGTGAACAGCTCGCTGGTACGCCTGTCTTTGCCCCCTCTCACGGTCTCACGCACCCGGGCTCAGTTCTGTGCAGGAATGCTGAGTGGGAGCGCCAGCCTCGCTTCTGGACTCGAAAGCCTTCCACCCCCTAATGGCAGGTTGTGTGTGTCTCTCACGTGGGGGGAGGAATGAAGTCTCCCACAGAGGTTCTGCCATGAAAGATCTAAAGACGCACGCTGCTGAGGAGCTTGTTCCTCATGGAGCGTCCCCGAAGGCCAGAAGAATGCCGAAGGTCTCTTTCAAAGCTGCCGGACGCTCTGCCGTTCTAGGCCTGAGATAAGGACCTTGTGACAGCACTGTAACCCCGCGAGATTCAGGAGACATCGCCAGTGCGAGTGGCAATCCGGAAGGAAGAACCTTCAAGGCAGAGTGTCCTTTCCTGTACAAAACGGCGCCCAAGTGGCTGAGGCAGGGAGCATTTTCCTTCACAGAACCGGCATCCTCGTATGCCTGTGGGTTACTCTAAAGAAACGACACTGTGAGCAACCTCTTCGAAAAGGCCTTCGCAAGCGACTTGGAGACAACAGCAGCGCAGTGGAGGCACAGACCATTGTCCTAGAGAGCAGCACAGTGTCTCTAGCAGCTATCGCTTCCCGGAGGATACTTAAGCCACACCGAGATTCCAGCAGGGAGTTTTGCCTTATAGCAGTACAACTCACTCTAGAAAGAGGGATGAGGTGTAGGGCTAATCTACGTGCGCTCACGCTCTGTGTCCCCGAGAAGGTTTCACGGAGCAGAATGCATCACCGACCGCTACCACGTGTGTGCACCAAAGAAGCCCTGTGCCGTGGGTGTTCTCAGGCCGACAGCGAAGACCTAGGTGTGTGCTGCACCCACGCCCGGTGTTTCACACGTTGCGTGACCCTGTGCCTTTTGAAGACGCTCAGAGCGGGTGGCACCTGCGTGCTACGAGCGCAAGAGGTGTAGAGTGTAAAGGCCTTTCACACTGGAGGAAAGGCTTGCATCTCATGGAGAAAATGTGTACGTCGCCCGGGAGATGGAGGCGCGCTCTTGACACCATTTCCTCTGCCCGTTTCAAACACAAGTGTTTGTACTCGATCTGGGCTGCCTGGTGAAACGCTTGGCAGTCCGCATCACCCTGAGCACCTTTCCTGAAGTTTGATTCGTAGCTGGGTAAACTCGGGCTTCAGAGGCTTAGATGAGACCAAACGTGTTCAGCTTGTGGCGAAAGCCTTTGACCAGAGGCATATAAGCTTGTGCTTGGGGCGAGGGCTAGGCAAGAACGTTTACACACTGGGTTTTTATCTTTACCCTAAGCTGTCCCTTTTGGCTGCAGCAGGTGGAGGGAACCCGCGGAGAGAGAACAGCTGCGAAGTGGATGCACACAACAGTCACCTCGATACCAGCCCCGGGCTCCCAAGCAACGATCCTTCCCCGCAGGGTACTTAACCCACCCAGGGATTCAAGCAGGGAGTTCGCCTTGTCCAACTCGCACAGGAGACTGGCATGAGATGTAGGGCTCATCTACTTGCGTTCACACTACGTGGCCCGGAGAAGTTCTCACGGAGCCGAATCCAGCACCCTTCCTCCACCACGTGTGTACACAAAGGAGCGCTGGGCAGTGGGTGTTCTCAGGCCAAGAGAGAAGCCCTTGTTCTGTGCTGCACCTGCTGGGTGGTTCAAAGGTTTTCTGACCTTCCTGCTCTGGAAGCTTTTCAGAGCTGAGGCTACGCCTGGGCTGCGAAAGCAGAGAGGCGTAGAGGCCTTTCACACTGAAGGCGTGGGCCTGTTTCCCATGGGGAAAGTGTACGTCGCCCAACCCCCACTCCCACCCCACCCCACCCCACCCCACCCCACTCCATCCCACCCCCAGCTGGAGGTGTGCGGGTTGACACCATTTTGTCCTGCCCATGGAAAATACAAAGAGGCGTACACGATTTGGGCTGTCTGGTGAAAGAATTTTGAATCGGCGGCACCCTGAGTACCTTTCCCGAAGTTTGCTTCCTAGCTGGTTAAACTCGGCATTCAGAGGCGAGATGAGAACAAACTTGCTCCGCGTGCGGCGAAGTGCCCTGATGCCCTGCCCTAAATGTTGGAGCTTCTGGCCAGCGTCAGGCAAGTACTTTGACACGTAGGAGTCTCACTTTTACTCCAAGCTGTCCCTGTTGGCTGAAGCAGTCGGCGTGTCTGTATCGCAGCCTGGGAGGCCGGGCATTGGGGGAGTCTGCCAAGTGACTGGCCTCCATTTATAGCTAACTGAGAAACTGCGTCGAAGCTTTCGGGAGCCTCTTACAGGGAATGGTTGCAGTTCGGAATTGGAGACTGTGCTGGCAAACGTCAGCAGCTCCTCTCCCTCGGAGGGCTCTTGGTGTGCCGACTCCTAACAGCCAGCACGGTCCCCAGCTCGTGAACGGTCCCATTGCGAGCCGGTCTCGTCCGTGAAAGAGCCACGTGAGGCTGAGCTCCAAGAGTCGGGCTCCACACCTGGAGCCTTTGGGACAGGGCAGTCCTGAGCCGATGTGCCCACCAGGGGACGCGACCAAAGTTTACGTACCACAGGAAAGCGCATCAAGGCCTCGTGTTCTCTCCATGAAATGAACGTGAGCTTGAAGGGTGATGCATCAGCGTGCACCGTGAACAGCTCGCTGGTACGCCTGTCTTTGCCCCCTCTCACGGTCTCACGCACCCGGGCTCAGTTCCGTGCAGGAATGCTGAGTGGGAGCGCCAGCCTCGCTTCTGGACTCGAAAGCCTTCCACCCCCTAATGGCAGGTTGTGTGTGTCTCTCACGTGGGGGGAGGAATGAGGTCGCCCACAGAGGTTCTGCCATGAAAGATCTAAAGACGCACGCTGCTGAGGAGCTTGTTCCTCATGGAGCGTCCCCGAAGGCCAGAAGCATGCCGAAGGTCTCTTTCAAAGCTGCCGGACGCTCTGCCGTTCTAGGCCTGAGATAAGGACCTTGTGACAGCACTGTAACCCCGCGAGATTCAGGAGACATCGCCAGTGCGAGTGGCAATCCGGAAGGAAGAACCTTCAAGGCGGAGTGTCCTTTCCTGTACAAAACGGCGCCCAAGTGGCTGAGGCAGGGAGCATTTTCCTTCACAGAACCGGCATCCTCGTATGCCTGTGGGTTACTCTAAAGAAACGACACTGTGAGCAACCTCTTCGAAAAGGCCTTCGCAAGCGACTTGGAGACAACAGCAGCACAGTGGAGGCACAGACCATTGTCCTAGAGAGCAGCACAGTGTCTCTAGCAGCGATCGCTTCCCGGAGGATACTTAAGCCACACCGAGATTCCAGCAGGGAGTTTTGCCTTATAGCAGTACAACTCACTCAAGAAAGAGGGATGAGGTGTAGGGCTAATCTACGTGCGCTCACGCTCTGTGTCCCCGAGAAGGTTTCACGGAGCAGAATGCATCACCGACCGCTACCACGTGTGTGCACCAAAGAAGCCCTGTGCTGTGGGTGTTCTCAGGCCGACAGCGAAGACCTAGGTGTGTGCTGCACCCGCATCCGGTGGTTCACACGTTGTGTGACCCTGTGCCTTTTGAAGACGCTCAGAGCGGGTGGCACCTGCGTGCTGCGAGCGCAAGAGGTGTAGAGTGTAAAGGCCTTTCACACTGGAGGAAAGGCTTGCATCTCATGGAGAAAATGTGTACGTCGCCCGGGAGATGGAGGCGCGCTCTTGACACCATTTCCTCTGCCCGTTTCAAACACAAGTGTTTGTACTCGATCTGGGCTGCCTGGTGAAACGCTTGGCAGTCCGCATCACCCTGAGCACCTTTCCTGAAGTTTGATTCGTAGCTGGGTAAACTCGGGCTTCAGAGGCTTAGATGAGACCAAACGTGTTCAGCTTGTGGTGAAAGCCTTTGACCAGAGGCATATAAGCTTGTGCTTGGGGCGAGGGCTAGGCAAGAACGTTTACACACTGGGTTTTTATCTTTACCCTAAGCTGTCCCTTTTGGCTGCAGCAGGCGGAGAGAACCCGCGGAGAGAGAACAGCTGCGAAGTGGATGCACACAACAGTCACCTCGATACCAGCCCCGGGCTCCCAAGCAACGATCCTTCCCCGCAGGGTACTTAACCCACCCAGGGATTCAAGCAGGGAGTTCGCCTTGTCCAACTCGCACAGGAGACTGGCATGAGATGTAGGGCTCATCTACTTGCGTTCACACTACGTGGCCCGGAGAAGTTCTCACGGAGCCGAATCCAGCACCCTTCCTCCACCACGTGTGTACACAAAGGAGCGCTGGGCAGTGGGTGTTCTCAGGCCAAGAGAGAAGCCCTTGTTCTGTGCTGCACCTGCTGGGTGGTTCAAAGGTTTTCTGACCTTCCTGCTCTGGAAGCTTTTCAGAGCTGAGGCTACGCCTGGGCTGCGAAAGCAGAGAGGCGTAGAGGCCTTTCACACTGAAGGCGTGGGCCTGTTTCCCATGGGGAAAGTGTACGTCACCCAACCCCCACTCCCACCCCACCCCACCCCACTCCAACCCACCCCCAGCTGGAGGCGTGCGGGTTGACACCATTTTGTCCTGCCCATGGAAAATACAAAGAGGCGTACACGATTTGGGCTGTCTGGTGAAAGAATTTTGAATCGGCGGCACCCTGAGTACCTTTCCCGATGTTTGCTTCCTAGCTGGTTAAACTCGGCATTCAGAGGCGAGATGAGAACAAACTTGCTCCGCGTGCGGCGAAGTGCCCTGATGCCCTGCCCTAAATGTTTGAGCTTCTGGCCAGCGTCAGGCAAGTACTTTGACACGTAGGAGTCTCCCTTTTACTCCAAGCTGTCCCTGTTGGCTGAAGCAGTCGGCGTGTCTGTATCGCAGCCTGGGAGGCCGGGCGTTGGGGGAGTCTGCCAAGTGACTGGCCTCCATTTATAGCTAACTGAGAAACTGCGTCGAAGCTTTCGGGAGCCTCTTACAGGGAATGGTTGCAGTTCGGAATTGGAGACTGTGCTGGCAAACGTCAGCAGCTCCTCTCCCTCGGAGGGCTCTTGGTGTGCCGACTCCTAACAGCCAGCACGGTCCCCAGCTCGTGAACGGTCCCATTGCGAGCCGGTCTCGTCCGTGAAAGAGCCACGTGAGGCTGAGCTCCAAGAGTCGGGCTCCACACCTGGAGCCTTTGGGACAGGGCAGTCCTGAGCCGATGTGCCCACCAGGGGACGCGACCAAAGTTTACGTACCACAGGAAAGCGCATCAAGGCCTCGTGTTCTCTCCATGAAATGAACGTGAGCTTGAAGGGTGATGCGTCAGCGTGCACCGTGAACAGCTCGCTGGTACGCCTGTCTTTGCCCCCTCTCACGGTCTCACGCACCCGGGCTCAGTTCTGTGCAGGAATGCTGAGTGGGAGCGCCAGCCTCGCTTCTGGACTCGAAAGCCTTCCACCCCCTAATGGCAGGTTGTGTGTGTCTCTCACGTGGGGGGAGGAATGAAGTCTCCCACAGAGGTTCTGCCATGAAAGATCTAAAGACGCACGCTGCTGAGGAGCTTGTTCCTCATGGAGCGTCCCCGAAGGCCAGAAGAATGCCGAAGGTCTCTTTCAAAGCTGCCGGACGCTCTGCCGTTCTAGGCCTGAGATAAGGACCTTGTGACAGCACTGTAACCCCGCGAGATTCAGGAGACATCGCCAGTGCGAGTGGCAATCCGGAAGGAAGAACCTTCAAGGCAGAGTGTCCTTTCCTGTACAAAACGGCGCCCAAGTGGCTGAGGCAGGGAGCATTTTCCTTCACAGAACCGGCATCCTCGTATGCCTGTGGGTTACTCTAAAGAAACGACACTGTGAGCAACCTCTTCGAAAAGGCCTTCGCAAGCGACTTGGAGACAACAGCAGCGCAGTGGAGGCACAGACCATTGTCCTAGAGAGCAGCACAGTGTCTCTAGCAGCTATCGCTTCCCGGAGGATACTTAAGCCACACCGAGATTCCAGCAGGGAGTTTTGCCTTATAGCAGTACAACTCACTCTAGAAAGAGGGATGAGGTGTAGGGCTAATCTACGTGCGCTCACGCTCTGTGTCCCCGAGAAGGTTTCACGGAGCAGAATGCATCACCGACCGCTACCACGTGTGTGCACCAAAGAAGCCCTGTGCCGTGGGTGTTCTCAGGCCGACAGCGAAGACCTAGGTGTGTGCTGCACCCACGCCCGGTGTTTCACACGTTGCGTGACCCTGTGCCTTTTGAAGACGCTCAGAGCGGGTGGCACCTGCGTGCTACGAGCGCAAGAGGTGTAGAGTGTAAAGGCCTTTCACACTGGAGGAAAGGCTTGCATCTCATGGAGAAAATGTGTACGTCGCCCGGGAGATGGAGGCGCGCTCTTGACACCATTTCCTCTGCCCGTTTCAAACACAAGTGTTTGTACTCGATCTGGGCTGCCTGGTGAAACGCTTGGCAGTCCGCATCACCCTGAGCACCTTTCCTGAAGTTTGATTCGTAGCTGGGTAAACTCGGGCTTCAGAGGCTTAGATGAGACCAAACGTGTTCAGCTTGTGGCGAAAGCCTTTGACCAGAGGCATATAAGCTTGTGCTTGGGGCGAGGGCTAGGCAAGAACGTTTACACACTGGGTTTTTATCTTTACCCTAAGCTGTCCCTTTTGGCTGCAGCAGGTGGAGGGAACCCGCGGAGAGAGAACAGCTGCGAAGTGGATGCACACAACAGTCACCTCGATACCAGCCCCGGGCTCCCAAGCAACGATCCTTCCCCGCAGGGTACTTAACCCACCCAGGGATTCAAGCAGGGAGTTCGCCTTGTCCAACTCGCACAGGAGACTGGCATGAGATGTAGGGCTCATCTACTTGCGTTCACACTACGTGGCCCGGAGAAGTTCTCACGGAGCCGAATCCAGCACCCTTCCTCCACCACGTGTGTACACAAAGGAGCGCTGGGCAGTGGGTGTTCTCAGGCCAAGAGAGAAGCCCTTGTTCTGTGCTGCACCTGCTGGGTGGTTCAAAGGTTTTCTGACCTTCCTGCTCTGGAAGCTTTTCAGAGCTGAGGCTACGCCTGGGCTGCGAAAGCAGAGAGGCGTAGAGGCCTTTCACACTGAAGGCGTGGGCCTGTTTCCCATGGGGAAAGTGTACGTCGCCCAACCCCCACTCCCACCCCACCCCACCCCACCCCACCCCACTCCATCCCACCCCCAGCTGGAGGTGTGCGGGTTGACACCATTTTCCTGCCCATGGAAAATACAAAGAGGCGTACACGATTTGGGCTGTCTGGTGAAAGAATTTTGAATCGGCGGCACCCTGAGTACCTTTCCCGAAGTTTGCTTCCTAGCTGGTTAAACTCGGCATTCAGAGGCGAGATGAGAACAAACTTGCTCCGCGTGCGGCGAAGTGCCCTGATGCCCTGCCCTAAATGTTGGAGCTTCTGGCCAGCGTCAGGCAAGTACTTTGACACGTAGGAGTCTCACTTTTACTCCAAGCTGTCCCTGTTGGCTGAAGCAGTCGGCGTGTCTGTATCGCAGCCTGGGAGGCCGGGCATTGGGGGAGTCTGCCAAGTGACTGGCCTCCATTTATAGCTAACTGAGAAACTGCGTCGAAGCTTTCGGGAGCCTCTTACAGGGAATGGTTGCAGTTCGGAATTGGAGACTGTGCTGGCAAACGTCAGCAGCTCCTCTCCCTCGGAGGGCTCTTGGTGTGCCGACTCCTAACAGCCAGCACGGTCCCCAGCTCGTGAACGGTCCCATTGCGAGCCGGTCTCGTCCGTGAAAGAGCCACGTGAGGCTGAGCTCCAAGAGTCGGGCTCCACACCTGGAGCCTTTGGGACAGGGCAGTCCTGAGCCGATGTGCCCACCAGGGGACGCGACCAAAGTTTACGTACCACAGGAAAGCGCATCAAGGCCTCGTGTTCTCTCCATGAAATGAACGTGAGCTTGAAGGGTGATGCATCAGCGTGCACCGTGAACAGCTCGCTGGTACGCCTGTCTTTGCCCCCTCTCACGGTCTCACGCACCCGGGCTCAGTTCCGTGCAGGAATGCTGAGTGGGAGCGCCAGCCTCGCTTCTGGACTCGAAAGCCTTCCACCCCCTAATGGCAGGTTGTGTGTGTCTCTCACGTGGGGGGAGGAATGAGGTCGCCCACAGAGGTTCTGCCATGAAAGATCTAAAGACGCACGCTGCTGAGGAGCTTGTTCCTCATGGAGCGTCCCCGAAGGCCAGAAGCATGCCGAAGGTCTCTTTCAAAGCTGCCGGACGCTCTGCCGTTCTAGGCCTGAGATAAGGACCTTGTGACAGCACTGTAACCCCGCGAGATTCAGGAGACATCGCCAGTGCGAGTGGCAATCCGGAAGGAAGAACCTTCAAGGCGGAGTGTCCTTTCCTGTACAAAACGGCGCCCAAGTGGCTGAGGCAGGGAGCATTTTCCTTCACAGAACCGGCATCCTCGTATGCCTGTGGGTTACTCTAAAGAAACGACACTGTGAGCAACCTCTTCGAAAAGGCCTTCGCAAGCGACTTGGAGACAACAGCAGCGCAGTGGAGGCACAGACCATTGTCCTAGAGAGCAGCACAGTGTCTCTAGCAGCGATCGCTTCCCGGAGGATACTTAAGCCACACCGAGATTCCAGCAGGGAGTTTTGCCTTATAGCAGTACAACTCACTCAAGAAAGAGGGATGAGGTGTAGGGCTAATCTACGTGCGCTCACGCTCTGTGTCCCCGAGAAGGTTTCACGGAGCAGAATGCATCACCAACCGCTACCACGTGTGTGCACCAAAGAAGCCCTGTGCCGTGGGTGTTCTCAGGCCGACAGCGAAGACCTAGGTGTGTGCTGCACCCGCGCCCGGTGGTTCACACGTTGCGTGACCCTGTGCCTTTTGAAGACGCTCAGAGCGGGTGGCACCTGCGTGCTGCGAGCGCAAGAGGTGTAGAGTGTAAAGGCCTTTCACACTGGAGGAAAGGCTTGCATCTCATGGAGAAAATGTGTACGTCACCCGGGAGATGGAGGCGCACTCTTGACACCATTTCCTCTGCCCGTTTCAAACACAAGTGTTTGTACTCGATCTGGGCTGCCTGGTGAAACGCTTGGCAGTCCGCATCACCCTGAGCACCTTTCCTGAAGTTTGATTCGTAGCTGGGTAAACTCGGGCTTCAGAGGCTTAGATGAGACCAAACGTGTTCAGCTTGTGGCGAAAGCCTTTGACCAGAGGCATATAAGCTTGTGCTTGGGGCGAGGTCTAGGCAAGAACGTTTACACACTGGGTTTTTATCTTTACCCTAAGCTGTCCCTTTTGGCTGCAGCAGGCGGAGAGAACCCGCGGAGAGAGAACAGCTGCGAAGTGGATGCACACAACAGTCACCTCGATACCAGCCCCGGGCTCCCAAGCAACGATCCTTCCCCGCAGGGTACTTAACCCACCCAGGGATTCAAGCAGGGAGTTCGCCTTGTCCAACTCGCACAGGAGACTGGCATGAGATGTAGGGCTCATCTACTTGCGTTCACACTACGTGGCCCGGAGAAGTTCTCACGGAGCCGAATCCAGCACCCTTCCTCCACCACGTGTGTACACAAAGGAGCGCTGGGCAGTGGGTGTTCTCAGGCCAAGAGAGAAGCCCTTGTTCTGTGCTGCACCTGCTGGGTGGTTCAAAGGTTTTCTGACCTTCCTGCTCTGGAAGCTTTTCAGAGCTGAGGCTACGCCTGGGCTGCGAAAGCAGAGAGGCGTAGAGGCCTTTCACACTGAAGGCGTGGGCCTGTTTCCCATGGGGAAAGTGTACGTCGCCCAACCCCCACTCCCACCCCACCCCACCCCACCCCACCCCACTCCAACCCACCCCCAGCTGGAGGCGTGCGGGTTGACACCATTTTGTCCTGCCCATGGAAAATACAAAGAGGCGTACACGATTTGGGCTGTCTGGTGAAAGAATTTTGAATCGGCGGCACCCTGAGTACCTTTCCCGAAGTTTGCTTCCTAGCTGGTTAAACTTGGCATTCAGAGGCGAGATGAGAACAAACTTGCTCCGCGTGCGGCGAAGTGCCCTGATGCCCTGCCCTAAATGTTTGAGCTTCTGGCCAGCGTCAGGCAAGTACTTTGACACGTAGGAGTCTCCCTTTTACTCCAAGCTGTCCCTGTTGGCTGAAGCAGTCGGCGTGTGTGTATCGCAGCCTGGGAGGCCGGGCGTTGGGGGAGTCTGCCAAGTGACTGGCCTCCATTTATAGCTAACTGAGAAACTGCGTCGAAGCTTTCGGGAGCCTCTTACAGGGAATGGTTGCAGTTCGGAATTGGAGACTGTGCTGGCAAACGTCAGCAGCTCCTCTCCCTCGGAGGGCTCTTGGTGTGCCGACTCCTAACAGCCAGCACGGTCCCCAGCTCGTGAACGGTCCCATTGCGAGCCGGTCTCGTCCGTGAAAGAGCCACGTGAGGCTGAGCTCCAAGAGTCGGGCGCCACACCTGGAGCCTTTGGGACAGGGCAGTCCTGAGCCGATGTGCCCACCAGGGGACGCGACCAAAGTTTACGTACCACAGGAAAGCGCATCAAGGCCTCGTGTTCTCTCCATGAAATGAACGTGAGCTTGAAGGGTGATGCGTCAGCGTGCACCGTGAACAGCTCGCTGGTACGCCTGTCTTTGCCCCCTCTCACGGTGTCACGCACCCGGGCTCAGTTCCGTGCAGGAATGCTGAGTGGGAGCGCCAGCCTCGCTTCTGGACTCGAAAGCCTTCCACCCCCTAATGGCAGGTTGTGTGTGTCTCTCACGTGGGGGGAGGAATGAGGTCGCCCACAGAGGTTCTGCCATGAAAGATCTAAAGACTCACGCTGCTGAGGAGCTTGTTCCTCATCGCGCGTCCCTGAAGGCCAGAAGAATGCCGAAGGTCTCTTTCAAAGCTGCCGGATGCTCTGCCGTTCTAGGCCTGAGATAAGGACCTTGTGACGGCACTGTAACCCCGCGAGATTCAGGAGACATCGCCAGTGCGAGTGGCAATCCGGAAGGAAGAACCTTCAAGGCGGAGTGTCCTTTCCTGTACAAAACAGCGCCCAAGTGGCTGAGGCAGGGAGCATTTTCCTTCACAGAACCGGCATCCTCGTATGCCTGTGGGTTACTCTAAAGAAACGACACTGTGAGAAACCTCTTCGAAAAGGCCTTCGCAAGCGACTTGGAGACAACAGCAGCGCAGTGGAGGCACAGACCATTGTCCTAGAGAGCAGCACAGTGTCTCTAGCAGTGATCGCTTCCCGGAGGATACTTAAGCCACACCGAGATTCCAGCAGGGAGTTTTGCCTTATAGCAGTACAACTCACTCAAGAAAGAGGGATGAGGTGTAGGGCTAATCTACGTGCGCTCACGCTCTGTGTCCCCGAGAAGGTTTCACGGAGCAGAATGCATCACCGACCGCTACCACGTGTGTGTACCAAAGAAGCCCTGTGCCGTGGGTGTTCTCAGGCCGACAGCGAAGACCTAGGTGTGTGCTGCACCCGCGCCCGGTGGTTCACACGTTGCGTGACCCTGTGCCTTTTGAAGACGCTCAGAGCGGGTGGCACCTGCGTGCTGCGAGCGCAAGAGGTGTAGAGTGTAAAGGCCTTTCACACTGGAGGAAAGGCTTGCATCTCATGGAGAAAATGTGTACGTCGCCCGGGAGATGGAGGCGCGCTCTTGACACCATTTCCTCTGCCCGTTTCAAACACAAGTGTTTGTACTCGATCTGGGCTGCCTGGTGAAACGCTTGGCAGTCCGCATCACCCTGAGCACCTTTCCTGAAGTTTGATTCGTAGCTGGGTAAACTCGGGCTTCAGAGGCTTAGATGAGACCAAACGTGTTCAGCTTGTGGCGAAAGCCTTTGACCAGAGGCATATAAGCTTGTGCTTGGGGCGAGGGCTAGGCAAGAACGTTTACACACTGGGTTTTTATCTTTACCCTAAGCTGTCCCTTTTGGCTGCAGCAGGCGGAGAGAACCCGCGGAGAGAGAACAGCTGCGAAGTGGATGCACACAACAGTCACCTCGATACCAGCCCCGGGCTCCCAAGCAACGATCCTTCCCCGCAGGGTACTTAACCCACCCAGGGATTCAAGCAGGGAGTTCGCCTTGTCCAACTCGCACAGGAGACTGGCATGAGATGTAGGGCTCATCTACTTGCGTTCACACTACGTGGCCCGGAGAAGTTCTCACGGAGCCGAATCCAGCACCCTTCCTCCACCACGTGTGTACACAAAGGAGCGCCGGGCAGTGGGTGTTCTCAGGCCAAGAGAGAAGCCCTTGTTCTGTGCTGCACCTGCTGGGTGGTTCAAAGGTTTTCTGACCTTCCTGCTCTGGAAGCTTTTCAGAGCTGAGGCTACGCCTGGGCTGCGAAAGCAGAGAGGCGTAGAGGCCTTTCACACTGAAGGCGTGGGCCTGTTTCCCATGGGGAAAGTGTACGTCGCCCAACCCCCACTCCCACCCCACCCCATCCCACCCCACCCCACTCCAACCCACCCCCAGCTGGAGGCGTGTGGGTTGACACCATTTTGTCCTGCCCATGGAAAATACAAAGAGGCGTACACGATTTGGGCCGTCTGGTGAAAGAATTTTGAATCGGCGGCACCCTGAGTACCTTTCCCGAAGTTTGCTTCCTAGCTGGTTAAACTCGGCATTCAGAGGCGAGATGAGAACAAACTTGCTCCGCGTGCGGCGAAGTGCCCTGATGCCCTGCCCTAAATGTTTGAGCTTCTGGCCAGCGTCAGGCAAGTACTTTGACACGTAGGAGTCTCCCTTTTACTCCAAGCTGTCCCTGTTGGCTGAAGCAGTTGGCGTGTCTGTATCACAGCCTGGGAGGCCGGGCGTTGGGGGAGTCTGCCAAGTGACTGGCCTCCATTTATAGCTAACTGAGAAACTGCGTCGAAGCTTTCGGGAGCCTCTTACAGGGAATGGTTGCAGTTCGGAATTGGAGACTGTGCTGGCAAACGTCAGCAGCTCCTCTCCCTCGGAGGGCTCTTGGTGTGCCGACTCCTAACAGCCAGCACGGTCCCCAGCTCGTGAACGGTCCCATTGCGAGCCGGTCTCGTCCGTGAAAGAGCCACGTGAGGCTGAGCTCCAAGAGTCGGGCTCCACACCTGGAGCCTTTGGGACAGGGCAGTCCTGAGCCGATGTGTCCACCAGGGGACGCGACCAAAGTTTACGTACCACAGGAAAGCGCATCAAGGCCTCGTGTTCTCTCCATGAAATGAACGTGAGCTTGAAGGGTGATGCGTCAGCGTGCACTGTGAACAGCTCGCTGGTACGCCTGTCTTTGCCCCCTCTCACGGTCTCACGCACCCGGGCTCAGTTCCGTGCAGGAATGCTGAGTGGGAGCGCCGGCCTCGCTTCTGGACTCGAAAGCCTTCCACCCCCTAATGGCAGGTTGTGTGTGTCTCTCACGTGGGGGGAGGAATGAGGTCGCCCACAGAGGTTCTGCCATGAAAGATCTAAAGACTCACGCTGCTGAGGAGCTTGTTCCTCATGGAGCGTCCCCGAAGGCCAGAAGCATGCCGAAGGTCTCTTTCAAAGCTGCCGGACGCTCTGCCGTTCTAGGCCTGAGATAAGGACCTTGTGACGGCACTGTAACCCCGCGAGATTCAGGAGACATCGCCAGTGCGAGTGGCAATCCGGAAGGAAGAACCTTCAAGGCGGAGTGTCCTTTCCTGTACAAAACGGCGCCCAAGTGGCTGAGGCAGGGAGCATTTTCCTTCACAGAACCGGCATCCTCGTATGCCTGTGGGTTACTCTAAAGAAACGACACTGTGAGCAACCTCTTCGAAAAGGCCTTCGCAAGCGACTTGGAGACAACAGCAGCGCAGTGGAGGCACAGACCATTGTCCTAGAGAGCAGCACAGTGTCTCTAGCAGCGATCGCTTCCCGGAGGATACTTAAGCCACACCGAGATTCCAGCAGGGAGTTTTGCCTTATAGCAGTACAACTCACTCAAGAAAGAGGGATGAGGTGTAGGGCTAATCTACGTGCGCTCACGCTCTGTGTCCCCGAGAAGGTTTCACGGAGCAGAATGCATCACCGACCGCTACCACGTGTGTGCACCAAAGAAGCCCTGTGCCGTGGGTGTTCTCAGGCCGACAGCGAAGACCTAGGTGTGTGCTGCACCCGCGCCCGGTGGTTCACACGTTGCGTGACCCTGTGCCTTTTGAAGACGCTCAGAGCGGGTGGCACCTGCGTGCTGCGAGCGCAAGAGGTGTAGAGTGTAAAGGCCTTTCACACTGGAGGAAAGGCTTGCATCTCATGGAGAAAATGTGTACGTCGCCCGGGAGATGGAGGCGCGCTCTTGACACCATTTCCTCTGCCCGTTTCAAACACAAGTGTTTGTACTCGATCTGGGCTGCCTGGTGAAACGCTTGGCAGTCCGCATCACCCTGAGCACCTTTCCTGAAGTTTGATTCGTAGCTGGGTAAACTCGGGCTTCAGAGGCTTAGATGAGACCAAACGTGTTCAGCTTGTGGCGAAAGCCTTTGACCAGAGGCATATAAGCTTGTGCTTGGGGCGAGGGCTAGGCAAGAACGTTTACACACTGGGTTTTTATCTTTACCCTAAGCTGTCCCTTTTGGCTGCAGCAGGCGGAGGGAACCCACGGAGAGAGAACAGCTGCGAAGTGGATGCACACAACAGTCACCTCGATACCAGCCCCGGGCTCCCAAGCAACGATCCTTCCCCACAGGGTACTTAACCCACCCAGGGATTCAAGCAGGGAGTTCACCTTGTCCAACTCGCACAGGAGACTGGCATGAGATGTAGGGCTCATCTACTTGCGTTCACACTACGTGGCCCGGAGAAGTTCTCACGGAGCCGAATCCAGCACCCTTCCTCCACCACGTGTGTACACAAAGGAGCGCTGGGCAGTGGGTGTTCTCAGGCCAAGAGAGAAGCCCTTGTTCTGTGCTGCACCTGCTGGGTGGTTCAAAGGTTTTCTGACCTTCCTGCTCTGGAAGCTTTTCAGAGCTGAGGCTATGCCTGGGCTGCGAAAGCAGAGAGGCGTAGAGGCCTTTCACACTGAAGGCGTGGGCCTGTTTCCCATGGGGAAAGTGTACGTCGCCCAACCCCCACTCCCACCCCACCCCACCCCACCCCACCCCACTCCAACCCACCCCCAGCTGGAGGCGTGCGGGTTGACACCATTTTGTCCTGCCCATGGAAAATACAAAGAGGCGTACACGATTTGGGCTGTCTGGTGAAAGAATTTTGAATCGGCGGCACCCTGAGTACCTTTCCCGAAGTTTGCTTCCTAGCTGGTTAAACTCGGCATTCAGAGGCGAGATGAGAACAAACTTGCTCCGCGTGCGGCGAAGTGCCTTGATGCCCTGCCCTAAATGTTTGAGCTTCTGGCCAGCGTCAGGCAAGTACTTTGACACGTAGGAGTCTCCCTTTTACTCCAAGCTGTCCCTGTTGGCTGAAGCAGTCGGCGTGTCTGTATCGCAGCCTGGGAGGCCGGGCATTGGGGGAGTCTGCCAAGTGACTGGCCTCCATTTATAGCTAACTGAGAAACTGCGTCGAAGCTTTCGGGAGCCTCTTACAGGGAATGGTTGCAGTTCGGAATTGGAGACTGTGCTGGCAAACGTCAGCAGCTCCTCTCCCTCGGAGGGCTCTTGGTGTGCCGACTCCTAACAGCCAGCACGGTCCCCAGCTCGTGAACGGTCCCATTGCGAGCCGGTCTCGTCCGTGAAAGAGCCACGTGAGGCTGAGCTCCAAGAGTCGGGCTCCACACCTGGAGCCTTTGGGACAGGGCAGTCCTGAGCCGATGCGCCCACCAGGGGACGCGACCAAAGTTTACGTACCACAGGAAAGCGCATCAAGGCCTCGTGTTCTCTCCATGAAATGAACGTGAGCTTGAAGGGTGATGCGTCAGCGTGCACCGTGAACAGCTCGCTGGTACGCCTGTCTTTGCCCCCTCTCACGGTCTCACGCACCCGGGCTCAGTTCCGTGCAGGAATGCTGAGTGGGAGCGCCAGCCTCGCTTCTGGACTCGAAAGCCTTCCACCCCCTAATGGCAGGTTGTGTGTGTCTCTCACGTGGCGGGAGGAATGAGGTCGCCCACAGAGGTTCTGCCATGAAAGATCTAAAGACGCACGCTGCTGAGGAGCTTGTTCCTCATGGAGCGTCCCCGAAGGCCAGAAGAATGCCGAAGGTCTCTTTCAAAGCTGCCAGACGTTCTGCCGTTCTAGGCCTGAGATAAGGACCTTGTGACGGCACTGTAACCCCGCGAGATTCAGGAGACATCGCCAGTGCGAGTGGCAATCCGGAAGGAAGAACCTTCAAGGCGGAGTGTCCTTTCCTGTACAAAACGGCGCCCAAGTGGCTGAGGCAGGGAGCATTTTCCTTCACAGAACCGGCATCCTCGTATGCCTGTGGGTTACTCTAAAGAAACGACACTGTGAGCAACCTCTTCGAAAAGGCCTTCGCAAGCGACTTGGAGACAACAGCAGCGCAGTGGAGGCACAGACCATTGTCCTAGAGAGCAGCACAGTGTCTCTAGCAGCGATCGCTTCCTGGAGGATACTTAAGCCACACCGAGATTCCAGCAGGGAGTTTTGCCTTATAGCAGTACAACTCACTCAAGAAAGAGGGATGAGGTGTAGGGCTAATCTACGTGCGCTCACGCTCTGTGTCCCCGAGAAGGTTTCACGGAGCAGAATGCATCACCGACCGCTACCACGTGTGTGCACCAAAGAAGCCCTGTGCCGTGGGTGTTCTCAGGCCGACAGCGAAGACCTAGGTGTGTGCTGCACCCGCGCCCGGTGGTTCACACGTTGCGTGACCCTGTGCCTTTTGAAGACGCTCAGAGCGGGTGGCACCTGCGTGCTGCGAGCGCAAGAGGTGTAGAGTGTAAAGGCCTTTCACACTGGAGGAAAGGCTTGCATCTCATGGAGAAAATGTGTACGTCGCCCGGGAGATGGAGGCGCGCTCTTGACACCATTTCCTCTGCCCGTTTCAAACACAAGTGTTTGTACTCGATCTGGGCTGCCTGGTGAAACGCTTGGCAGTCCGCATCACCCTGAGCACCTTTCCTGAAGTTTGATTCGTAGCTGGGTAAACTCGGGCTTCAGAGGCTTAGATGAGACCAAACGTGTTCAGCTTGTGGCGAAAGCCTTTGACCAGAGGCATATAAGCTTGTGCTTGGGGCGAGGGCTAGGCAAGAACGTTTACACACTGGGTTTTTATCTTTACCCTAAGCTGTCCCTTTTGGCTGCAGCAGGCGGAGGGAACCCGCGGAGAGAGAACAGCTGCGAAGTGGATGCACACAACAGTCACCTCGATACCAGCCCCGGGCTCCCAAGCAACGATCCTTCCCCGCAGGGTACTTAACCCACCCAGGGATTCAAGCAGGGAGTTCGCCTTGTCCAACTCGCACAGGAGACTGGCATGAGATGTAGGGCTCATCTACTTGCGTTCACACTACGTGGCCCAGAGAAGTTCTCACGGAGCCGAATCCAGCACCCTTCCTCCACCACGTGTGTACACAAAGGAGCGCTGGGCAGTGGGTGTTCTCAGGCCAAGAGAGAAGCCCTTGTTCTGTGCTGCACCTG
Source organism: Orcinus orca (assembly GCF_937001465.1). NCBI lineage: Eukaryota > Metazoa > Chordata > Mammalia > Artiodactyla > Delphinidae > Orcinus > Orcinus orca. The sequence goes on along the minus strand of NW_026043860.1, from coordinate 344,757 downwards.
CTGGGTGGTTCAAAGGTTTTCTGACCTTCCTGCTCTGGAAGCTTTTCAGAGCTGAGGCTACGCCTGGGCTGCGAAAGCAGAGAGGCGTAGAGGCCTTTCACACTGAAGGCGTGGGCCTGTTTCCCATGGGGAAAGTGTACGTCGCCCAACCCCCACTCCCACCCCACCCCACCCCAACCCACCCCCAGCTGGAGGCGTGCGGGTTGACGCCATTTTGTCCTGCCCATGGAAAATACAAAGAGGCGTACACGATTTGGGCTGTCTGGTGAGAGAATTTTGAATCGGCGGCACCCTGAGTACCTTTCCCGAAGTTTGCTTCCTAGCTGGTTAAACTCGGCATTCAGAGGCGAGATGAGAACAAACTTGCTCCGCGTGCGGCGAAGTGCCCTGATGCCCTGCCCTAAATGTTTGAGCTTCTGGCCAGCGTCACGCAAGTACTTTGACACGTAGGAGTCTCACTTTTACTCCAAGCTGTCCCTGTTGGCTGAAGCAGTCGGCGTGTCTGTATCGCAGCCTGGGAGGCCGGGCGTTGGGGGAGTCTGCCAAGTGACTGGCCTCCATTTATAGCTAACTGAGAAACTGCGTCGAAGCTTTCGGGAGCCTCTTACGGGGAATGGTTGCAGTTCGGAAATGGAGACTGTGCTGGCAAACGTCAGCAGCTCCTCTCCCTCGGAGGGCCCTTGGTGTGCCGACTCCTAACAGCCAGCACGGTCCCCAGCTCTTGAACGGTCCCATTGCGAGCCGGTCTCGTCCGTGAAAGAGCCACGTGAGCCTGAGCTCCAACAGTCGGGCTCCACACCTGGAGCCTTTGGGACAGGGCAGTCCTGAGCTGATGTGCCCACCAGGGGACGCGACCAAAGTTTACGTACCACAGGAAAGCGCATCAAGGCCTCGTGTTCTCTCCATGAAATGAACGTGAGCTTGAAGGGTGATGCGTCAGCGTGCACCGTGAACAGCTCGCTGGTACGCCTGTCTTTGCCCCCTCTCACGGTCTCACTCACCCGGGCTCCGTTCCGTGCAGGAATGCTGAGTGGGAGCGCCAGCCTCGCTTCTGGACTCTAAAGCCTTCCACCCCCTAATGGCAGGTTGTGTGTGTCTCTCACGTGGGGGGAGGAATGAGGTCGCCCACAGAGGTTCTGCCATGAAAGATCTAAAGACGCACGCTGCTGAGGAGCTTGTTCCTCATGGAGCGTCCCCGAAGGCCAGAAGCATGCCGAAGGTCTCTTTCAAAGCTGCCGGACACTCTGCCGTTCCAGACCTGAGACAAGGACCTTGTGACGGCACTGTAACCCCGCCAGATTCAGGAGACATCGCCAGTGCGAGTGGCAATCCGGAAGGAAGAACCTTCAAGGCGGAGTGTCCTTTCCTGTACAAAACGGCGCCCAAGTGGCTGAGGCAGGGAGCATTTTCCTTCACAGAACCGGCATCCTCGTATGCCTGTGGGTTACTCTAAAGAAACGACACTGTGAGCAACCTCTTCGAAAAGGCCTTCGCAAGCGACTTGGAGACAACAGCAGCGCAGTGGAGGCACAGACCATTGTCCTAGAGAGCAGCACAGTGTCTCTAGCAGCGATCGCTTCCCGGAGGATACTTAAGCCACACCGAGATTCCAGCAGGGAGTTTTGCCTTATAGCAGTACAACTCACTCAAGAAAGAGGGATGAGGTGTAGGGCTAATCTACGTGCGCTCACGCTCTGTGTCCCCGAGAAGGTTTCACGGAGCAGAATGCATCACCGACCGCTACCACGTGTGTGCACCAAAGAAGCCCTGTGCCGTGGGTGTTCTCAGGCCGACAGCGAAGACCTAGGTGTGTGCTGCACCCGCGCCCGGTGGTTCACACGTTGCGTGACCCTGTGCCTTTTGAAGATGCTCAGAGCGGGTGGCACCTGCGTGCTGCGAGCGCAAGAGGTGTAGAGTGTAAAGGCCTTTCACACTGGAGGAAAGGCTTGCATCTCATGGAGAAAATGTGTACGTCGCCCGGGAGATGGAGGCGCGCTCTTGACACCATTTCCTCTGCCCGTTTCAAACACAAGTGTTTGTACTCGATCTGGGCTGCCTGGTGAAACGCTTGGCAGTCCGCATCACCCTGAGCACCTTTCCTGAAGTTTGATTCGTAGCTGGGTAAACTCGGGCTTCAGAGGCTTAGATGAGACCAAACGTGTTCAGCTTGTGGCGAAAGCCTTTGACCAGAGGCATATAAGCTTGTGCTTGGGGCGAGGGCTAGGCAAGAACGTTTACACACTGGGTTTTTATCTTTACCCTAAGCTGTCCCTTTTGGCTGCAGCAGGCGGAGGGAACCCGCGGAGAGAGAACAGCTGCGAAGTGGATGCACACAACAGTCACCTCGATACCAGCCCCGGGCTCCCAAGCAACGATCCTTCCCCGCAGGGTACTTAACCCACCCAGGGATTGAAGCAGGGAGTTCGCCTTGTCCAACTCGCACAGGAGACTGGCATGAGATGTAGGGCTCATCTACTTGCGTTCACACTACGTGGCCCGGAGAAGTTCTCACGGAGCCGAATCCAGCGCCCTTCCTCCACCACGTGTGTACACAAAGGAGCGCTGGGCAGTGGGTGTTCTCAGGCCAAGAGAGAAGCCCTTGTTCTGTGCTGCACCTGCTGGGTGGTTCAAAGGTTTTCTGACCTTCCTGCTCTGGAAGCTTTTCAGAGCTGAGGCTACGCCTGGGCTGCGAAAGCAGAGAGGCGTAGAGGCCTTTCACACTGAAGGCGTGGGCCTGTTTCCCATGGGGAAAGTGTACGTCGCCCAACCCCCACTCCCACCCCACCCCACCCCACCCCACCCCACTCCAACCCACCCCCAGCTGGAGGTGTGCGGGTTGACACCATTTTGTCCTGCCCATGGAAAATACAAAGAGGCGTACACGATTTGGGCTGTCTGGTGAAAGAATTTTGAATCGGCGGCACCCTGAGTACCTTTCCCGAAGTTTGCTTCCTAGCTGGTTAAACTCGGCATTCAGAGGCGAGATGAGAACAAACTTGCTCCGCGTGCGGCGAAGTGCCCTGATGCCCTGCCCTAAATGTTTGAGCTTCTGGCCAGCGTCAGGCAAGTACTTTGACACGTAGGAGTCTCACTTTTACTCCAAGCTGTCCCTGTTGGCTGAAGCAGTCGGCGTGTCTGTATCGCAGCCTGGGAGGCCGGGCGTTGGGGGAGTCTGCCAAGTGACTGGCCTCCATTTATAGCTAACTGAGAAACTGCGTCGAAGCTTTCGGGAGCCTCTTACAGGGAATGGTTGCAGTTCGGAATTGGAGACTGTGCTGGCAAACGTCAGCAGCTCCTCTCCCTCGGAGGGCCCTTGGTGTGCCGACTCCTAACAGCCAGCACGGTCCCCAGCTCTTGAACGGTCCCATTGCGAGCCGGTCTCGTCCGTGAAAGAGCCACGTGAGGCTGAGCTCCAACAGTCGGGCTCCACACCTGGAGCCTTTGGGACAGGGCAGTCCTGAGCCGATGTGCCCACCAGGGGACGCGACCAAAGTTTACGTACCACAGGAAAGCGCATCAAGGCCTCGTGTTCTCTCCATGAAATGAACGTGAGCTTGAAGGGTGATGCGTCAGCGTGCACCGTGAACAGCTCGCTGGTACGCCTGTCTTTGCCCCCTCTCACGGTCTCACACACCCGGGCTCCGTTCCGTGCAGGAATGCTGAGTGGGAGCGCCAGCCTCGCTTCTGGACTCTAAAGCCTTCCACCCCCTAATGGCAGGTTGTGTGTGTCTCTCACGTGGGGGGAGGAATGAGGTCGCCCACAGAGGTTCTGCCATGAAAGATCTAAAGACGCACGCTGCTGAGGAGCTTGTTCCTCATGGAGTGTCCCCGAAGGCCAGAAGCATGCCGAAGGTCTCTTTCAAAGCTGCCGGACACTCTGCCGTTCCAGACCTGAGACAAGGACCTTGTGACGGCACTGTAACCCCGCCAGATTCAGGAGACATCGCCAGTGCGAGTGGCAATCTGGAAGGAAGAACCTTCAAGGTGGAGTGTCCTTTCCTGTACAAAACGGCGCCCAAGTGGCTGAGGCAGGGAGCATTTTCCTTCACAGAACCGGCATCCTCGTATGCCTGTGGGTTACTCTAAAGAAACGACACTGTGAGCAACCTCTTCGAAAAGGCCTTCGCAAGCGACTTGGAGACAACAGCAGCGCAGTGGAGGCACAGAACATTGTCCTAGAGAGCAGCACAGTGTCTCTAGCAGCGATCGCTTCCCGGAGGATACTTAAGCCACACCGAGATTCCAGCAGGGAGTTTTGCCTTATAGCAGTACAACTCACTCAAGAAAGAGGGATGAGGTGTAGGGCTAATCTACGTGCGCTCACGCTCTGTGTCCCCGAGAAGGTTTCACGGAGCAGAATGCATCACCGACCGCTACCACGTGTGTGCACCAAAGAAGCCCTGTGCCGTGGGTGTTCTCAGGCCGACAGCGAAGACCTAGGTGTGTGCTGCACCCGCGCCCGGTGGTTCACACGTTGCGTGACCCTGTGCCTTTTGAAGATGCTCAGAGCGGGTGGCACCTGCGTGCTGCGAGCGCAAGAGGTGTAGAGTGTAAAGGCCTTTCACACTGGAGGAAAGGCTTGCATCTCATGGAGAAAATGTGTACGTCGCCCGGGAGATGGAGGCGCGCTCTTGACACCATTTCCTCTGCCCGTTTCAAACACAAGTGTTTGTACTCGATCTGGGCTGCCTGGTGAAAGGCTTGGCAGTCCGCATCACCCTGAGCACCTTTCCTGAAGTTTGATTCGTAGCTGGGTAAACTCGGGCTTCAGAGGCTTAGATGAGACCAAACGTGTTCAGCTTGTGGCGAAAGCCTTTGACCAGAGGCATATAAGCTTGTGCTTGGGGCGAGGGCTAGGCAAGAACGTTTACACACTGGGTTTTTATCTTTACCCTAAGCTGTCCCTTTTGGCTGCAGCAGGCGGAGGGAACCCGCGGAGAGAGAACAGCTGCGAAGTGGATGCACACAACAGTCACCTCGATACCAGCCCCGGGCTCCCAAGCAACGATCCTTCCCCGCAGGGTACTTAACCCACCCAGAGATTCAAGCAGGGAGTTCGCCTTGTCCAACTCGCACAGGAGACTGGCATGAGATGTAGGGCTCATCTACTTGCGTTCACACTACGTGGCCCGGAGAAGTTCTCACGGAGCCGAATCCAGCGCCCTTCCTCCACCACGTGTGTACACAAAGGAGCGCTGGGCAGTGGGTGTTCTCAGGCCAAGAGAGAAGCCCTTGTTCTGTGCTGCACCTGCTGGGTGGTTCAAAGGTTTTCTGACCTTCCTGCTCTGGAAGCTTTTCAGAGCTGAGGCTACGCCTGGGCTGCGAAAGCAGAGAGGCGTAGAGGCCTTTCACACTGAAGGCGTGGGCCTGTTTCCCATGGGGAAAGTGTACGTCGCCCAACCCCCACTCCCACCCCACCCCACCCCACCCCACCCCACTCCAACCCACCCCCAGCTGGAGGCGAGCGGGTTGACACCATTTTGTCCTGCCCATGGAAAATACAAAGAGGCGTACACGATTTGGGCTGTCTGGTGAAAGAATTTTGAATCGGCGGCACCCTGAGTACCTTTCCCGAAGTTTGCTTCCTAGCTGGTTAAACTCGGCATTCAGAGGCGAGATGAGAACAAACTTGCTCCGCGTGCGGCGAAGTGCCCTGATGCCCTGCCCTAAATGTTTGAGCTTCTGGCCAGCGTCAGGCAAGTACTTTGACACGTAGGAGTCTCACTTTTACTCCAAGCTGTCCCTGTTGGCTGAAGCAGTCGGCGTGTCTGTATCGCAGCCTGGGAGGCCGGGCGTTGGGGGAGTCTGCCAAGTGACTGGCCTCCATTTATAGCTAACTGAGAAACTGCGTCGAAGCTTTCGGGAGCCTCTTACAGGGAATGGTTGCAGTTCGGAATTGGAGACTGTGCTGGCAAACGTCAGCAGCTCCTCTCCCTCGGAGGGCTCTTGGTGTGCCGACTCCTAACAGCCTGCACGGTCCCCAGCTCGTGAACGGTCCCATTGCGAGCCGGTCTCGTCCGTGAAAGAGCCACGTGAGGCTGAGCTCCAAGAGTCGGGCTCCACACCTGGAGCCTTTGGGACAGGGCAGTCCTGAGCCGATGTGCCCACCAGGGGATGCGACCAAAGTTTACGTACCACAGGAAAGCGCATCAAGGCCTCGTGTTCTCTCCATGAAATGAACGTGAGCTTGAAGGGTGATGCGTCAGCGTGCACCGTGAACAGCTCGCTCGTACGCCTGTCTTTGCCCCCTCTCACGGTCTCACGCACCCGGGCTCAGTTCCGTGCAGGAATGCTGAGTGGGAGCGCCAGCCTCGCTTCTGGACTCGAATGCCTTCCACCCCCTAATGGCAGGTTGTGTGTGTCTCTCACGTGGGGGGAGGAATGAGGTCGCCCACAGAGGTTCTGCCATGAAAGATCTAAAGACGCACGCTGCTGAGGAGCTTGTTCCTCATGGAGCGTCCCCGAAGGCCAGAAGCATGCCGAAGGTCTCTTTCAAAGCTGCCGGACGCTCTGCCGTTCCAGGCCTGAGATAAGGACCTTGTGACGGCACTGTAACCCCGCGAGATTCAGGAGACATCGCCAGTGCGAGTGGCAATCCGGAAGGAAGAACCTTCAAGGCGGAGTGTCCTTTCCTGTACAAAATGGCGCCCAAGTGGCTGAGGCAGGGAGCATTTTCCTTCACAGAACCGGCATCCTCGTCTGCCTGTGGGTTACTCTAAAGAAACGACACTGTGAGCAACCTCTTCGAAAAGGCCTTCGCAAGCGACTTGGAGACAACAGCAGCGCAGTGGAGGCACAGACCATTGTCCTAGAGAGCAGCACAGTGTCTCTAGCAGCGATCGCTTCCCGGAGGATACTTAAGCCACACCGAGATTCCAGCAGGGAGTTTTGCCTTATAGCAGTACAACTCACTCAAGAAAGAGGGATGAGGTGTAGGGCTAATCTACGTGCGCTCACGCTCTGTGTCCCCGAGAAGGTTTCACGGAGCAGAATGCATCACCGACCGCTACCACGTGTGTGCACCAAAGAAGCCCTGTGCCGTGGGTGTTCTCAGGCCGACAGCGAAGACCTAGGTGTGTGCTGCACCCGCGCCCGGTGGTTCACACCTTGCGTGGCCCTGTGCCTATTGAAGATGCTCAGAGCGGGTGGCACCTGCGTGCTGCGAGCGCAAGAGGTGTAGAGTGTAAAGGCCTTTCACACTGGAGGAAAGGCTTGCATCTCATGGAGAAAATGTGTACGTCGCCCGGGAGATGGAGGCGTGCTCTTGACACCATTTCCTCTGCCCGTTTCAAACACAAGTGTTTGTACTCGATCTGGGCTGTCTGGTGAAACGCTTGGCAGTCCGCATCACCCTGAGCACCTTTCCTGAAGTTTGATTCGTAGCTGGGTAAACTCGGGCTTCAGAGGCTTAGATGAGACCAAACGTGTTCAGCTTGTGGCGAAAGCCTTTGACCAGAGGCATATAAGCTTGTGCTTGGGGCGAGGGCTAGGCAAGAACGTTTACACACTGGGTTTTTATCTTTACCCTAAGCTGTCCCTTTTGGCTGCAGCAGGCGGAGGGAACCCGCGGAGAGAGAACAGCTGCGAAGTGGATGCACACAACAGTCACCTCGATACCAGCCCCGGGCTCCCAAGCAACGATCCTTCCCCGCAGGGTACTTAACCCACCCAGGGATTCAAGCAGGGAGTTCGCCTTGTCCAACTCGCACAGGAGACTGGCATGAGATGTAGGGCTCATCTACTTGCATTCACACTACGTGGCCCGGAGAAGTTCTCACGGAGCCGAATCCAGCGCCCTTCCTCCACCACGTGTGTACACAAAGGAGCGCTGGGCAGTGGGTGTTCGCAGGCCAAGAGAGAAGCCCTTGTTCTGTGCTGCACCTGCTGGGTGGTTCAAAGGTTTTCTGACCTTCCTGCTCTGGAAGCTTTTCAGAGCTGAGGCTACGCCTGGGCTGCGAAAGCAGAGAGGCGTAGAGGCCTTTCACACTGAAGGCGTGGGCCTGTTTCCCATGGGGAAAGTGTACGTCGCCCAACCCCCACTCCCACCCCACCCCACCCCACCCCACCCCACTCCAACCCACCCCCAGCTGGAGGCGTGCGGGTTGACACCATTTTGTCCTGCCCATGGAAAATACAAAGAGGCGTACACGATTTGGGCTGTCTGGTGAAAGAATTTTGAATCGGCGGCACCCTGAGTACCTTTCCCGAAGTTTGCTTCCTAGCTGGTTAAACTCGGCATTCAGAGGCGAGATGAGAACAAACTTGCTCCGCGTGCGGCGAAGTGCCCTGATGCCCTGCCCTAAATGTTTGAGCTTCTGGCCAGCGTCAGGCAAGTACTTTGACACGTAGGAGTCTCCCTTTTACTCCAAGCTGTCCCTGTTGGCTGAAGCAGTCGGCGTGTCTGTATCGCAGCCTGGGAGGCCGGGCGTTGGGGGAGTCTGCCAAGTGACTGGCCTCCATTTATAGCTAACTGAGAAACTGCGTCGAAGCTTTCGGGAGCCTCTTACAGGGAATGGTTGCAGTTCGGAATTGGAGACTGTGCTGGCAAACGTCAGCAGCTCCTCTCCCTCGGAGGGCTCTTGGTGTGCCGACTCCTAACAGCCAGCACGGTCCCCAGCTCGTGAACGGTCCCATTGCGAGCCGGTCTCGTCCGTGAAAGAGCCACGTGAGGCTGAGCTCCAAGAGTCGGGCTCCACACCTGGAGCCTTTGGGACAGGGCAGTCCTGAGCCGATGCGCCCACCAGGGGACGCGACCAAAGTTTACGTACCACAGGAAAGCGCATCAAGGCCTCGTGTTCTCTCCATGATATGAACGTGAGCTTGAAGGGTGATGCGTCAGCGTGCACCGTGAACAGCTCGCTGGTACGCCTGTCTTTGCCCCCTCTCACGGTCTCACGCACCCGGGCTCAGTTCCGTGCAGGAATGCTGAGTGGGAGCGCCAGCCTCGCTTCTGGACTCGAAAGCCTTCCACCCCCTAATGGCAGGTTGTGTGTGTCTCTCACGTGGGGGGAGGAATGAGGTCGCCCACAGAGGTTCTGCCATGAAAGATCTAAAGACGCACGCTGCTGAGGAGCTTGTTCCTCATGGAGCGTCCCCGAAGGCCAGAAGAATGCCGAAGATCTCTTTCAAAGCTGCCGGACGCTCTGCCGTTCTAGGCCTGAGATAAGGACCTTGTGACGGCACTGTAACCCCGCGAGATTCAGGAGACATCGCCAGTGTGAGTGGCAATCCGGAAGGAAGAACCTTCAAGGCGGAGTGTCCTTTCCTGTACAAAACGGCGCCCAAGTGGCTGAGGCAGGGAGCATTTTCCTTCACAGAACCGGCATCCTCGTATGCCTGTGGGTTACTCTAAAGAAACGACACTGTGAGCAACCTCTTCGAAAAGGCCTTCGCAAGCGACTTGGAGACAACAGCAGCGCAGTGGAGGCACAGACCATTGTCCTAGAGAGCAGCACAGTGTCTCTAGCAGCGATCGCTTCCCAGAGGATACTTAAGCCACACCGAGATTCCAGCAGGGAGTTTTGCCTTATAGCAGTACAACTCACTCAAGAAAGAGGGATGAGGTGTAGGGCTAATCTACGTGCGCTCACGCTCTGTGTCCCCGAGAAGGTTTCACGGAGCAGAATGCATCACCGACCGCTACCACGTGTGTGCACCAAAGAAGCCCTGTGCCGTGGGTGTTCTCAGGCCGACAGCGAAGACCTAGGTGTGTGCTGCACCCGCGCCCGGTGGTTCACACTTTGCGTGACCCTGTGCCTTTTGAAGATGCTCAGAGCGGGTGGCACCTGCGTGCTGCGAGCGCAAGAGGTGTAGAGTGTAAAGGCCTTTCACACTGGAGGAAAGGCTTGCATCTCATGGAGAAAATGTGTACGTCGCCCGGGAGATGGAGGCGCGCTCTTGACACCATTTCCTCTGCCCGTTTCAAACACAAGTGTTTGTACTCGATCTGGGCTGCCTGGTGAAACGCTTGGCAGTCCGCATCACCCTGAGCACCTTTCCTGAAGTTTGATTCGTAGCTGGGTAAACTCGGGCTTCAGAGGCTTAGATGAGACCAAACGTGTTCAGCTTGTGGCGAAAGCCTTTGACCAGAGGCATATAAGCTTGTGCTTGGGGCGAGGGCTAGGCAAGAACGTTTACACACTGGGTTTTTATCTTTACCCTAAGCTGTCCCTTTTGGTTGCAGCAGGCGGAGAGAACCCGCGGAGAGAGAACAGCTGCGAAGTGGATGCACACAACAGTCACCTCGATACCAGCCCCGGGCTCCCAAGCAACGATCCTTCCCCGCAGGGTACTTAACCCACCCAGGGATTCAAGCAGGGAGTTCGCCTTGTCCAACTCGCACAGGAGACTGGCATGAGATGTAGGGCTCATCTACTTGCGTTCACACTACGTGCCCCGGAGAAGTTCTCACGGAGCCGAATCCAACACCCTTCCTCCACCACGTGTGTACACAAAGGAGCGCTGGGCAGTGGGTGTTCTCAGGCCAAGAGAGAAGCCCTTGTTCTGTGCTGCACCTGCTGGGTGGTTCAAAGGCTTTCTGACCTTCCTGCTCTGGAAGCTTTTCAGAGCTGAGGCTACGCCTGGGCTGCGAAAGCAGAGAGGCGTAGAGGCCTTTCACACTGAAGGCGTGGGCCTGTTTCCCATGGGGAAAGTGTACGTCGCCCAACCCCCACTCCCACCCCACCCCACCCCAACCCACCCCCAGCTGGAGGCGTGCGGGTTGACGCCATTTTGTCCTGCCCATGGAAAATACAAAGAGGCGTACACGATTTGGGCTGTCTGGTGAGAGAATTTTGAATCGGCGGCACCCTGAGTACCTTTCCCGAAGTTTGCTTCCTAGCTGGTTAAACTCGGCATTCAGAGGCGAGATGAGAACAAACTTGCTCCGCGTGCGGCGAAGTGCCCTGATGCCCTGCCCTAAATGTTTGAGCTTCTGGCCAGCGTCACGCAAGTACTTTGACACGTAGGAGTCTCACTTTTACTCCAAGCTGTCCCTGTTGGCTGAAGCAGTCGGCGTGTCTGTATCGCAGCCTGGGAGGCCGGGCGTTGGGGGAGTCTGCCAAGTGACTGGCCTCCATTTATAGCTAACTGAGAAACTGCGTCGAAGCTTTCGGGAGCCTCTTACGGGGAATGGTTGCAGTTCGGAAATGGAGACTGTGCTGGCAAACGTCAGCAGCTCCTCTCCCTCGGAGGGCCCTTGGTGTGCCGACTCCTAACAGCCAGCACGGTCCCCAGCTCTTGAACGGTCCCATTGCGAGCCGGTCTCGTCCGTGAAAGAGCCACGTGAGCCTGAGCTCCAACAGTCGGGCTCCACACCTGGAGCCTTTGGGACAGGGCAGTCCTGAGCTGATGTGCCCACCAGGGGACGCGACCAAAGTTTACGTACCACAGGAAAGCGCATCAAGGCCTCGTGTTCTCTCCATGAAATGAACGTGAGCTTGAAGGGTGATGCGTCAGCGTGCACCGTGAACAGCTCGCTGGTACGCCTGTCTTTGCCCCCTCTCACGGTCTCACTCACCCGGGCTCCGTTCCGTGCAGGAATGCTGAGTGGGAGCGCCAGCCTCGCTTCTGGACTCTAAAGCCTTCCACCCCCTAATGGCAGGTTGTGTGTGTCTCTCACGTGGGGGGAGGAATGAGGTCGCCCACAGAGGTTCTGCCATGAAAGATCTAAAGACGCACGCTGCTGAGGAGCTTGTTCCTCATGGAGCGTCCCCGAAGGCCAGAAGCATGCCGAAGGTCTCTTTCAAAGCTGCCGGACACTCTGCCGTTCCAGACCTGAGACAAGGACCTTGTGACGGCACTGTAACCCCGCCAGATTCAGGAGACATCGCCAGTGCGAGTGGCAATCCGGAAGGAAGAACCTTCAAGGCGGAGTGTCCTTTCCTGTACAAAACGGCGCCCAAGTGGCTGAGGCAGGGAGCATTTTCCTTCACAGAACCGGCATCCTCGTATGCCTGTGGGTTACTCTAAAGAAACGACACTGTGAGCAACCTCTTCGAAAAGGCCTTCGCAAGCGACTTGGAGACAACAGCAGCGCAGTGGAGGCACAGACCATTGTCCTAGAGAGCAGCACAGTGTCTCTAGCAGCGATCGCTTCCCGGAGGATACTTAAGCCACACCGAGATTCCAGCAGGGAGTTTTGCCTTATAGCAGTACAACTCACTCAAGAAAGAGGGATGAGGTGTAGGGCTAATCTACGTGCGCTCACGCTCTGTGTCCCCGAGAAGGTTTCACGGAGCAGAATGCATCACCGACCGCTACCACGTGTGTGCACCAAAGAAGCCCTGTGCCGTGGGTGTTCTCAGGCCGACAGCGAAGACCTAGGTGTGTGCTGCACCCGCGCCCGGTGGTTCACACGTTGCGTGACCCTGTGCCTTTTGAAGATGCTCAGAGCGGGTGGCACCTGCGTGCTGCGAGCGCAAGAGGTGTAGAGTGTAAAGGCCTTTCACACTGGAGGAAAGGCTTGCATCTCATGGAGAAAATGTGTACGTCGCCCGGGAGATGGAGGCGCGCTCTTGACACCATTTCCTCTGCCCGTTTCAAACACAAGTGTTTGTACTCGATCTGGGCTGCCTGGTGAAACGCTTGGCAGTCCGCATCACCCTGAGCACCTTTCCTGAAGTTTGATTCGTAGCTGGGTAAACTCGGGCTTCAGAGGCTTAGATGAGACCAAACGTGTTCAGCTTGTGGCGAAAGCCTTTGACCAGAGGCATATAAGCTTGTGCTTGGGGCGAGGGCTAGGCAAGAACGTTTACACACTGGGTTTTTATCTTTACCCTAAGCTGTCCCTTTTGGCTGCAGCAGGCGGAGGGAACCCGCGGAGAGAGAACAGCTGCGAAGTGGATGCACACAACAGTCACCTCGATACCAGCCCCGGGCTCCCAAGCAACGATCCTTCCCCGCAGGGTACTTAACCCACCCAGGGATTCAAGCAGGGAGTTCGCCTTGTCCAACTCGCACAGGAGACTGGCATGAGATGTAGGGCTCATCTACTTGCGTTCACACTACGTGGCCCGGAGAAGTTCTCACGGAGCCGAATCCAGCGCCCTTCCTCCACCACGTGTGTACACAAAGGAGCGCTGGGCAGTGGGTGTTCTCAGGCCAAGAGAGAAGCCCTTGTTCTGTGCTGCACCTGCTGGGTGGTTCAAAGGTTTTCTGACCTTCCTGCTCTGGAAGCTTTTCAGAGCTGAGGCTACGCCTGGGCTGCGAAAGCAGAGAGGCGTAGAGGCCTTTCACACTGAAGGCGTGGGCCTGTTTCCCATGGGGAAAGTGTACGTCGCCCAACCCCCACTCCCACCCCACCCCACCCCACCCCACCCCACTCCAACCCACCCCCAGCTGGAGGCGTGCGGGTTGACACCATTTTGTCCTGCCCATGGAAAATACAAAGAGGCGTACACGATTTGGGCTGTCTGGTGAAAGAATTTTGAATCGGCGGCACCCTGAGTACCTTTCCCGAAGTTTGCTTCCTAGCTGGTTAAACTCGGCATTCAGAGGCGAGATGAGAACAAACTTGCTCCGCGTGCGGCGAAGTGCCCTGATGCCCTGCCCTAAATGTTTGAGCTTCTGGCCAGCGTCAGGCAAGTACTTTGACACGTAGGAGTCTCACTTTTACTCCAAGCTGTCCCTGTTGGCTGAAGCAGTCGGCGTGTCTGTATCGCAGCCTGGGAGGCCGGGCGTTGGGGGAGTCTGCCAAGTGACTGGCCTCCATTTATAGCTAACTGAGAAACTGCGTCGAAGCTTTCGGGAGCCTCTTACAGGGAATGGTTGCAGTTCGGAATTGGAGACTGTGCTGGCAAACGTCAGCAGCTCCTCTCCCTCGGAGGGCCCTTGGTGTGCCGACTCCTAACAGCCAGCACGGTCCCCAGCTCTTGAACGGTCCCATTGCGAGCCGGTCTCGTCCGTGAAAGAGCCACGTGAGGCTGAGCTCCAACAGTCGGGCTCCACACCTGGAGCCTTTGGGACAGGGCAGTCCTGAGCCGATGTGCCCACCAGGGGACGCGACCAAAGTTTACGTACCACAGGAAAACGCATCAAGGCCTCGTGTTCTCTCCATGAAATGAACGTGAGCTTGAAGGGTGATGCGTCAGCGTGCACCGTGAACAGCTCGCTGGTACGCCTGTCTTTGCCCCCTCTCACGGTCTCACACACCCGGGCTCCGTTCCGTGCAGGAATGCTGAGTGGGAGCGCCAGCCTCGCTTCTGGACTCTAAAGCCTTCCACCCCCTAATGGCAGGTTGTGTGTGTCTCTCACGTGGGGGGAGGAATGAGGTCGCCCACAGAGGTTCTGCCATGAAAGATCTAAAGACGCACGCTGCTGAGGAGCTTGTTCCTCATGGAGTGTCCCCGAAGGCCAGAAGCATGCCGAAGGTCTCTTTCAAAGCTGCCGGACACTCTGCCGTTCCAGACCTGAGACAAGGACCTTGTGACGGCACTGTAACCCCGCCAGATTCAGGAGACATCGCCAGTGCGAGTGGCAATCTGGAAGGAAGAACCTTCAAGGTGGAGTGTCCTTTCCTGTACAAAACGGCGCCCAAGTGGCTGAGGCAGGGAGCATTTTCCTTCACAGAACCGGCATCCTCGTATGCCTGTGGGTTACTCTAAAGAAACGACACTGTGAGCAACCTCTTCGAAAAGGCCTTCGCAAGCGACTTGGAGACAACAGCAGCGCAGTGGAGGCACAGAACATTGTCCTAGAGAGCAGCACAGTGTCTCTAGCAGCGATCGCTTCCCGGAGGATACTTAAGCCACACCGAGATTCCAGCAGGGAGTTTTGCCTTATAGCAGTACAACTCACTCAAGAAAGAGGGATGAGGTGTAGGGCTAATCTACGTGCGCTCACGCTCTGTGTCCCCGAGAAGGTTTCACGGAGCAGAATGCATCACCGACCGCTACCACGTGTGTGCACCAAAGAAGCCCTGTGCCGTGGGTGTTCTCAGGCCGACAGCGAAGACCTAGGTGTGTGCTGCACCCGCGCCCGGTGGTTCACACGTTGCGTGACCCTGTGCCTTTTGAAGATGCTCAGAGCGGGTGGCACCTGCGTGCTGCGAGCGCAAGAGGTGTAGAGTGTAAAGGCCTTTCACACTGGAGGAAAGGCTTGCATCTCATGGAGAAAATGTGTACGTCGCCCGGGAGATGGAGGCGCGCTCTTGACACCATTTCCTCTGCCCGTTTCAAACACAAGTGTTTGTACTCGATCTGGGCTGCCTGGTGAAAGGCTTGGCAGTCCGCATCACCCTGAGCACCTTTCCTGAAGTTTGATTCGTAGCTGGGTAAACTCGGGCTTCAGAGGCTTAGACGAGACCAAACGTGTTCAGCTTGTGGCGAAAGCCTTTGACCAGAGGCATATAAGCTTGTGCTTGGGGCGAGGGCTAGGCAAGAACGTTTACACACTGGGTTTTTATCTTTACCCTAAGCTGTCCCTTTTGGCTGCAGCAGGCGGAGGGAACCCGCGGAGAGAGAACAGCTGCGAAGTGGATGCACACAACAGTCACCTCGATACCAGCCCCGGGCTCCCAAGCAACGATCCTTCCCCGCAGGGTACTTAACCCACCCAGAGATTCAAGCAGGGAGTTCGCCTTGTCCAACTCGCACAGGAGACTGGCATGAGATGTAGGGCTCATCTACTTGCGTTCACACTACGTGGCCCGGAGAAGTTCTCACGGAGCCGAATCCAGCGCCCTTCCTCCACCACGTGTGTACACAAAGGAGCGCTGGGCAGTGGGTGTTCTCAGGCCAAGAGAGAAGCCCTTGTTCTGTGCTGCACCTGCTGGGTGGTTCAAAGGTTTTCTGACCTTCCTGCTCTGGAAGCTTTTCAGAGCTGAGGCTACGCCTGGGCTGCGAAAGCAGAGAGGCGTAGAGGCCTTTCACACTGAAGGCGTGGGCCTGTTTCCCATGGGGAAAGTGTACGTCGCCCAACCCCCACTCCCACCCCACCCCACCCCACCCCACCCCACTCCAACCCACCCCCAGCTGGAGGCGAGCGGGTTGACACCATTTTGTCCTGCCCATGGAAAATACAAAGAGGCGTACACGATTTGGGCTGTCTG
Source organism: Orcinus orca (assembly GCF_937001465.1). NCBI lineage: Eukaryota > Metazoa > Chordata > Mammalia > Artiodactyla > Delphinidae > Orcinus > Orcinus orca. The sequence continues at coordinate 328,709 of NW_026043860.1, read as the reverse complement.
GTGAAAGAATTTTGAATCGGCGGCACCCTGAGTACCTTTCCCGAAGTTTGCTTCCTAGCTGGTTAAACTCGGCATTCAGAGGCGAGATGAGAACAAACTTGCTCCGCGTGCGGCGAAGTGCCCTGATGCCCTGCCCTAAATGTTTGAGCTTCTGGCCAGCGTCAGGCAAGTACTTTGACACGTAGGAGTCTCACTTTTACTCCAAGCTGTCCCTGTTGGCTGAAGCAGTCGGCGTGTCTGTATCGCAGCCTGGGAGGCCGGGCGTTGGGGGAGTCTGCCAAGTGACTGGCCTCCATTTATAGCTAACTGAGAAACTGCGTCGAAGCTTTCGGGAGCCTCTTACAGGGAATGGTTGCAGTTCGGAATTGGAGACTGTGCTGGCAAATGTCAGCAGCTCCTCTCCCTCGGAGGGCTCTTGGTGTGCCGACTCCTAACAGCCTGCACGGTCCCCAGCTCGTGAACGGTCCCATTGCGAGCCGGTCTCGTCCGTGAAAGAGCCACGTGAGGCTGAGCTCCAAGAGTCGGGCTCCACACCTGGAGCCTTTGGGACAGGGCAGTCCTGAGCCGATGTGCCCACCAGGGGATGCGACCAAAGTTTACGTACCACAGGAAAGCGCATCAAGGCCTCGTGTTCTCTCCATGAAATGAACGTGAGCTTGAAGGGTGATGCGTCAGCGTGCACCGTGAACAGCTCGCTCGTACGCCTGTCTTTGCCCCCTCTCACGGTCTCACGCACCCGGGCTCAGTTCCGTGCAGGAATGCTGAGTGGGAGCGCCAGCCTCGCTTCTGGACTCGAATGCCTTCCACCCCCTAATGGCAGGTTGTGTGTGTCTCTCACGTGGGGGGAGGAATGAGGTCGCCCACAGAGGTTCTGCCATGAAAGATCTAAAGACGCACGCTGCTGAGGAGCTTGTTCCTCATGGAGCGTCCCCGAAGGCCAGAAGCATGCCGAAGGTCTCTTTCAAAGCTGCCGGACGCTCTGCCGTTCCAGGCCTGAGATAAGGACCTTGTGACGGCACTGTAACCCCGCGAGATTCAGGAGACATCGCCAGTGCGAGTGGCAATCCGGAAGGAAGAACCTTCAAGGCGGAGTGTCCTTTCCTGTACAAAATGGCGCCCAAGTGGCTGAGGCAGGGAGCATTTTCCTTCACAGAACCGGCATCCTCGTCTGCCTGTGGGTTACTCTAAAGAAACGACACTGTGAGCAACCTCTTCGAAAAGGCCTTCGCAAGCGACTTGGAGACAACAGCAGCGCAGTGGAGGCACAGACCATTGTCCTAGAGAGCAGCACAGTGTCTCTAGCAGCGATCGCTTCCCGGAGGATACTTAAGCCACACCGAGATTCCAGCAGGGAGTTTTGCCTTATAGCAGTACAACTCACTCAAGAAAGAGGGATGAGGTGTAGGGCTAATCTACGTGCGCTCACGCTCTGTGTCCCCGAGAAGGTTTCACGGAGCAGAATGCATCACCGACCGCTACCACGTGTGTGCACCAAAGAAGCCCTGTGCCGTGGGTGTTCTCAGGCCGACAGCGAAGACCTAGGTGTGTGCTGCACCCGCGCCCGGTGGTTCACACCTTGCGTGGCCCTGTGCCTATTGAAGATGCTCAGAGCGGGTGGCACCTGCGTGCTGCGAGCGCAAGAGGTGTAGAGTTTAAAGGCCTTTCACACTGGAGGAAAGGCTTGCATCTCATGGAGAAAATGTGTACGTCGCCCGGGAGATGGAGGCGTGCTCTTGACACCATTTCCTCTGCCCGTTTCAAACACAAGTGTTTGTACTCGATCTGGGCTGTCTGGTGAAACGCTTGGCAGTCCGCATCACCCTGAGCACCTTTCCTGAAGTTTGATTCGTAGCTGGGTAAACTCGGGCTTCAGAGGCTTAGATGAGACCAAACGTGTTCAGCTTGTGGCGAAAGCCTTTGACCAGAGGCATATAAGCTTGTGCTTGGGGCGAGGGCTAGGCAAGAACGTTTACACACTGGGTTTTTATCTTTACCCTAAGCTGTCCCTTTTGGCTGCAGCAGGCGGAGGGAACCCGCGGAGAGAGAACAGCTGCGAAGTGGATGCACACAACAGTCACCTCGATACCAGCCCCGGGCTCCCAAGCAACGATCCTTCCCCGCAGGGTACTTAACCCACCCAGGGATTCAAGCAGGGAGTTCGCCTTGTCCAACTCGCACAGGAGACTGGCATGAGATGTAGGGCTCATCTACTTGCGTTCACACTACGTGGCCCGGAGAAGTTCTCACGGAGCCGAATCCAGCGCCCTTCCTCCACCACGTGTGTACACAAAGGAGCGCTGGGCAGTGGGTGTTCGCAGGCCAAGAGAGAAGCCCTTTTTCTGTGCTGCACCTGCTGGGTGGTTCAAAGGTTTTCTGACCTTCCTGCTCTGGAAGCTTTTCAGAGCTGAGGCTACGCCTGGGCTGCGAAAGCAGAGAGGCGTAGAGGCCTTTCACACTGAAGGCGTGGGCCTGTTTCCCATGGGGAAAGTGTACGTCGCCCAACCCCCACTCCCACCCCACCCCACCCCACCCCACCCCACTCCAACCCACCCCCAGCTGGAGGCGTGCGGGTTGACACCATTTTGTCCTGCCCATGGAAAATACAAAGAGGCGTACACGATTTGGGCTGTCTGGTGAAAGAATTTTGAATCGGCGGCACCCTGAGTACCTTTCCCGAAGTTTGCTTCCTAGCTGGTTAAACTCGGCATTCAGAGGCGAGATGAGAACAAACTTGCTCCGCGTGCGGCGAAGTGCCCTGATGCCCTGCCCTAAATGTTTGAGCTTCTGGCCAGCGTCAGGCAAGTACTTTGACACGTAGGAGTCTCCCTTTTACTCCAAGCTGTCCCTGTTGGCTGAAGCAGTCGGCGTGTCTGTATCGCAGCCTGGGAGGCCGGGCGTTGGGGGAGTCTGCCAAGTGACTGGCCTCCATTTATAGCTAACTGAGAAACTGCGTCGAAGCTTTCGGGAGCCTCTTACAGGGAATGGTTGCAGTTCGGAATTGGAGACTGTGCTGGCAAACGTCAGCAGCTCCTCTCCCTCGGAGGGCTCTTGGTGTGCCGACTCCTAACAGCCAGCACGGTCCCCAGCTCGTGAACGGTCCCATTGCGAGCCGGTCTCGTCCGTGAAAGAGCCACGTGAGGCTGAGCTCCAAGAGTCGGGCTCCACACCTGGAGCCTTTGGGACAGAGCAGTCCTGTGCCGATGTGCCCACCAGGGGATGCGACCAAAGTTTACGTACCACAGGAAAGCGCATCAAGGCCTCGTGTTCTCTCCATGAAATGAACGTGAGCTTGAAGGGTGATGCGTCAGCGTGCACCGTGAACAGCTCGCTCGTACGCCTGTCTTTGCCCCCTCTCACGGTCTCACGCACCCGGGCTCAGTTCCGTGCAGGAATGCTGAGTGGGAGCGCCAGCCTCGCTTCTGGACTCGAAAGCCTTCCACCCCCTAATGGCAGGTTGTGTGTGTCTCTCACGTGGGGGGAGGAATGAGGTCGCCCACAGAGGTTCTGCCATGAAAGATCTAAAGACGCACGCTGCTGAGGAGCTTGTTCCTCATGGAGCGTCCCCGAAGGCCAGAAGCATGCCGAAGGTCTCTTTGAAAGCTGCCGGACGCTCTGCCGTTCTAGGCCTGAGATAAGGACCTTGTGACGGCACTGTAACCCCGCGAGATTCAGGAGACATCGCCAGTGCGAGTGGCAATCCGGAAGGAAGAACCTTCAAGGCGGAGTGTCCTTTCCTGTACAAAACGGCGCCCAAGTGGCTGAGGCAGGGAGCATTTTCCTTCACAGAACCGGCATCCTCGTATGCCTGTGGGTTACTCTAAAGAAACGACACTGTGAGCAACCTCTTCGAAAAGGCCTTCGCAAGCGACTTGGAGACAACAGCAGCGCAGTGGAGGCACAGACCATTGTCCTAGAGAGCAGCACAGTGTCTCTAGCAGCGATCGCTTCCCGGAGGATACTTAAGCCACACCGAGATTCCAGCAGGGAGTTTTGCCTTATAGCAGTACAACTCACTCAAGAAAGAGGGATGAGGTGTAGGGCTAATCTACGTGCGCTCACGCTCTGTGTCCCCGAGAAGGTTTCACGGAGCAGAATGCATCACCGACCGCTACCACGTGTGTGCACCAAAGAAGCCCTGTGCCGTGGGTGTTCTCAGGCCTACAGCGAAGACCTAGGTGTGTGCTGCACCCGCGCCCGGTGGTTCACATGTTGCGTGACCCTGTGCCTTTTGAAGATGCTCAGAGCGGGTGGCACCTGCGTGCTGCGAGCGCAAGAGGTGTAGAGTGTAAAGGCCTTTCACACTGGAGGAAAGGCTTGCATCTATGGAGAAAATGTGTACGTTGCCCGGGAGATGGAGGCGCGCTCTTGACACCATTTCCTCTGCCCGTTTCAAACACAAGTGTTTGTACTCGATCTGGGCTGCCTGGTGAAACGCTTGGCAGTCCGCATCACCCTGAGCACCTTTCCTGAAGTTTGATTCGTAGCTGGGTAAACTCGGGCTTCAGAGGCTTAGATGAGACCAAACGTGTTCAGCTTGTGGCGAAAGCCTTTGACCAGAGGCATATAAGCTTGTGCTTGGGGCGAGGGCTAGGCAAGAACGTTTACACACTGGGTTTTTATCTTTACCCTAAGCTGTCCCTTTTGGCTGCAGCAGGCGGAGGGAACCCGCGGAGAGAGAACAGCTGCGAAGTGGATGCACACAACAGTCACCTCAATACCAGCCCCGGGCTCCCAAGCAACGATCCTTCCCCGCAGGGTACTTAACCCACCCAGGGATTCAAGCAGGGAGTTCGCCTTGTCCAACTCGCACAGGAGACTGGCATGAGATGTAGGGCTCATCTACTTGCGTTCACACTACGTGGCCCGGAGAAGTTCTCACGGAGCCGAATCCAGCGCCCATCCTCCACCACGTGTGTACACAAAGGAGCGCTGGGCAGTGGGTGTTCTCAGGCCAAGAGAGAAGCCCTTGTTCTGTGCTGCACCTGCTGGGTGGTTCAAAGGTTTTCTGACCTTCCTGCTCTGGAAGCTTTTCAGAGCTGAGGCTACGCCTGGGCTGCGAAAGCAGAGAGGCGTAGAGGCCTTTCACACTGAAGGCGTGGGCCTGTTTCCCATGGGGAAAGTGTACGTCGCCCAACCCCCACTCCCACCCCACCCCACCCCACCCCACCCCACTCCAACCCACCCCCAGCTGGAGGCGTGCGGGTTGACACCATTTTGTCCTGCCCATGGAAAATACAAAGAGGCGTACACGATTTGGGCTGTCTGGTGAAAGAATTTTGAATCGGCGGCACCCTGAGTACCTTTCCCGAAGTTTGCTTCCTAGCTGGTTAAACTCGGCATTCAGAGGCGAGATGAGAACAAACTTGCTCCGCGTGCGGCGAAGTGCCCTGATGCCCTGCCCTAAATGTTTGAGCTTCTGGCCAGCGTCAGGCAAGTACTTTGACACGTAGGAGTCTCCCTTTTACTCCAAGCTGTCCCTGTTGGCTGAAGCAGTCGGCGTGTCTGTATCGCAGCCTGGGAGGCCGGGCGTTGGGGGAGTCTGCCAAGTGACTGGCCTCCATTTATAGCTAACTGAGAAACTGCGTCGAAGCTTTCGGGAGCCTCTTACAGGGAATGGTTGCAGTTCGGAATTGGAGACTGTGCTGGCAAACGTCAGCAGCTCCTCTCCCTCGGAGGGCTCTTGGTGTGCCGACTCCTAACAGCCAGCACGGTCCCCAGCTCGTGAACGGTCCCATTGCGAGCCGGTCTCGTCCGTGAAAGAGCCACGTGAGGCTGAGCTCCAAGAGTCGGGCTCCACACCTGGAGCCTTTGGGACAGGGCAGGCCTGAGCCGATGTGCCCACCAGGGGATGCGACCAAAGTTTACGTACCACAGGAAAGCGCATCAAGGCCTCGTGTTCTCTCCATGAAATGAACGTGAGCTTGAAGGGTGATGCGTCAGCGTGCACCGTGAACAGCTCGCTCGTACGCCTGTCTTTGCCCCCTCTCACGGTCTCACGCACCCGGGCTCAGTTCCGTGCAGGAATGCTGAGTGGGAGCGCCAGCCTCGCTTCTGGACTCGAAAGCCTTCCACCCCCTAATGGCAGGTTGTGTGTGTCTCTCACGTGGGGGGAGGAATGAGGTCGCCCACAGAGGTTCTGCCATGAAAGATCTAAAGACGCACGCTGCTGAGGAGCTTGTTCCTCATGGAGCGTCCCCGAAGGCCAGAAGCATGCCGAAGGTCTCTATCAAAGCTGCCGGACGCTCTGCCGTTCCAGGCCTGAGATAAGGACCTTGTGACGGCACTGTAACCCCGCGAGATTCAGGAGACATCGCCAGTGCGAGTGGCAATCCGGAAGGAAGAACCTTCAAGGCGGAGTGTCCTTTCCTGTACAAAATGGCGCCCAAGTGGCTGAGGCAGGGAGCATTTTCCTTCACAGAACCGGCATCCTCGTCTGCCTGTGGGTTACTCTAAAGAAACGACACTGTGAGCAACCTCTTCGAAAAGGCCTTCGCAAGCGACTTGGAGACAACAGCAGCGCAGTGGAGGCACAGACCATTGTCCTAGAGAGCAGCACAGTGTCTCTAGCAGCGATCGCTTCCCGGAGGATACTTAAGCCACACCGAGATTCCAGCAGGGAGTTTTGCCTTATAGCAGTACAACTCACTCAAGAAAGAGGGATGAGGTGTAGGGCTAATCTACGTGCGCTCACGCTCTGTGTCCCCGAGAAGGTTTCACGGAGCAGAATGCATCACCGACCGCTACCACGTGTGTGCACCAAAGAAGCCCTGTGCCGTGGGTGTTCTCAGGCCGACAGCGAAGACCTAGGTGTGTGCTGCACCCGCGCCCGGTGGTTCACACCTTGCGTGGCCCTGTGCCTATTGAAGATGCTCAGAGCGGGTGGCACCTGCGTGCTGCGAGCGCAAGAGGTGTAGAGTTTAAAGGCCTTTCACACTGGAGGAAAGGCTTGCATCTCATGGAGAAAATGTGTACGTCGCCCGGGAGATGGAGGCGTGCTCTTGACACCATTTCCTCTGCCCGTTTCAAACACAAGTGTTTGTACTCGATCTGGGCTGTCTGGTGAAACGCTTGGCAGTCCGCATCACCCTGAGCACCTTTCCTGAAGTTTGATTCGTAGCTGGGTAAACTCGGGCTTCAGAGGCTTAGATGAGACCAAACGTGTTCAGCTTGTGGCGAAAGCCTTTGACCAGAGGCATATAAGCTTGTGCTTGGGGCGAGGGCTAGGCAAGAACGTTTACACACTGGGTTTTTATCTTTACCCTAAGCTGTCCCTTTTGGCTGCAGCAGGCGGAGGGAACCCGCGGAGAGAGAACAGCTGCGAAGTGGATGCACACAACAGTCACCTCGATACCAGCCCCGGGCTCCCAAGCAACGATCCTTCCCCGCAGGGTACTTAACCCACCCAGGGATTCAAGCAGGGAGTTCGCCTTGTCCAACTCGCACAGGAGACTGGCATGAGATGTAGGGCTCATCTACTTGCGTTCACACTACGTGGCCCGGAGAAGTTCTCACGGAGCCGAATCCAGCGCCCTTCCTCCACCACGTGTGTACACAAAGGAGCGCTGGGCAGTGGGTGTTCTCAGGCCAAGAGAGAAGCCCTTGTTCTGTGCTGCACCTGCTGGGTGGTTCAAAGGTTTTCTGACCTTCCTGCTCTGGAAGCTTTTCAGAGCTGAGGCTACGCCTGGGCTGCGAAAGCAGAGAGGCGTAGAGGCCTTTCACACTGAAGGCGTGGGCCTGTTTCCCATGGGGAAAGTGTACGTCGCCCAACCCCCACTCCCACCCCACCCCACCCCACCCCACCCCACTCCAACCCACCCCCAGCTGGAGGCGTGCGGGTTGACACCATTTTGTCCTGCCCATGGAAAATACAAAGAGGCGTACACGATTTGGGCTGTCTGGTGAAAGAATTTTGAATCGGCGGCACCCTGAGTACCTTTCCCGAAGTTTGCTTCCTAGCTGGTTAAACTCGGCATTCAGAGGCGAGATGAGAACAAACTTGCTCCGCGTGCGGCGAAGTGCCCTGATGCCCTGCCCTAAATGTTTGAGCTTCTGGCCAGCGTCAGGCAAGTACTTTGACACGTAGGAGTCTCCCTTTTACTCCAAGCTGTCCCTGTTGGCTGAAGCAGTCGGCGTGTCTGTATCGCAGCCTGGGAGGCCGGGCGTTGGGGGAGTCTGCCAAGTGACTGGCCTCCATTTATAGCTAACTGAGAAACTGCGTCGAAGCTTTCGGGAGCCTCTTACAGGGAATGGTTGCAGTTCGGAATTGGAGACTGTGCTGGCAAACGTCAGCAGCTCCTCTCCCTCGGAGGGCTCTTGGTGTGCCGACTCCTAACAGCCAGCACGGTCCCCAGCTCGTGAACGGTCCCATTGCGAGCCGGTCTCGTCCGTGAAAGAGCCACGTGAGGCTGAGCTCCAAGAGTCGGGCTCCACACCTGGAGCCTTTGGGACAGAGCAGTCCTGTGCCGATGTGCCCACCAGGGGATGCGACCAAAGTTTACGTACCACAGGAAAGCGCATCAAGGCCTCGTGTTCTCTCCATGAAATGAACGTGAGCTTGAAGGGTGATGCGTCAGCGTGCACCGTGAACAGCTCGCTCGTACGCCTGTCTTTGCCCCCTCTCACGGTCTCACGCACCCGGGCTCAGTTCCGTGCAGGAATGCTGAGTGGGAGCGCCAGCCTCGCTTCTGGACTCGAAAGCCTTCCACCCCCTAATGGCAGGTTGTGTGTGTCTCTCACGTGGGGGGAGGAATGAGGTCGCCCACAGAGGTTCTGCCATGAAAGATCTAAAGACGCACGCTGCTGAGGAGCTTGTTCCTCATGGAGCGTCCCCGAAGGCCAGAAGCATGCCGAAGGTCTCTTTGAAAGCTGCCGGACGCTCTGCCGTTCTAGGCCTGAGATAAGGACCTTGTGACGGCACTGTAACCCCGCGAGATTCAGGAGACATCGCCAGTGCGAGTGGCAATCCGGAAGGAAGAACCTTCAAGGCGGAGTGTCCTTTCCTGTACAAAACGGCGCCCAAGTGGCTGAGGCAGGGAGCATTTTCCTTCACAGAACCGGCATCCTCGTATGCCTGTGGGTTACTCTAAAGAAACGACACTGTGAGCAACCTCTTCGAAAAGGCCTTCGCAAGCGACTTGGAGACAACAGCAGCGCAGTGGAGGCACAGACCATTGTCCTAGAGAGCAGCACAGTGTCTCTAGCAGCGATCGCTTCCCGGAGGATACTTAAGCCACACCGAGATTCCAGCAGGGAGTTTTGCCTTATAGCAGTACAACTCACTCAAGAAAGAGGGATGAGGTGTAGGGCTAATCTACGTGCGCTCACGCTCTGTGTCCCCGAGAAGGTTTCACGGAGCAGAATGCATCACCGACCGCTACCACGTGTGTGCACCAAAGAAGCCCTGTGCCGTGGGTGTTCTCAGGCCTACAGCGAAGACCTAGGTGTGTGCTGCACCCGCGCCCGGTGGTTCACATGTTGCGTGACCCTGTGCCTTTTGAAGATGCTCAGAGCGGGTGGCACCTGCGTGCTGCGAGCGCAAGAGGTGTAGAGTGTAAAGGCCTTTCACACTGGAGGAAAGGCTTGCATCTATGGAGAAAATGTGTACGTCGCCCGGGAGATGGAGGCGCGCTCTTGACACCATTTCCTCTGCCCGTTTCAAACACAAGTGTTTGTACTCGATCTGGGCTGCCTGGTGAAAGGCTTGGCAGTCCGCATCACCCTGAGCACCTTTCCTGAAGTTTGATTCGTAGCTGGGTAAACTCGGGCTTCAGAGGCTTAGATGAGACCAAACGTGTTCAGCTTGTGGCGAAAGCCTTTGACCAGAGGCATATAAGCTTGTGCTTGGGGCGAGGGCTAGGCAAGAACGTTTACACACTGGGTTTTTATCTTTACCCTAAGCTGTCCCTTTTGGCTGCAGCAGGCGGAGGGAACCCGCGGAGAGAGAACAGCTGCGAAGTGGATGCACACAACAGTCACCTCGATACCAGCCCCGGGCTCCCAAGCAACGATCCTTCCCCGCAGGGTACTTAACCCACCCAGAGATTCAAGCAGGGAGTTCGCCTTGTCCAACTCGCACAGGAGACTGGCATGAGATGTAGGGCTCATCTACTTGCGTTCACACTACGTGGCCCGGAGAAGTTCTCACGGAGCCGAATCCAGCGCCCTTCCTCCACCACGTGTGTACACAAAGGAGCGCTGGGCAGTGGGTGTTCTCAGGCCAAGAGAGAAGCCCTTGTTCTGTGCTGCACCTGCTGGGTGGTTCAAAGGTTTTCTGACCTTCCTGCTCTGGAAGCTTTTCAGAGCTGAGGCTACGCCTGGGCTGCGAAAGCAGAGAGGCGTAGAGGCCTTTCACACTGAAGGCGTGGGCCTGTTTCCCATGGGGAAAGTGTACGTCGCCCAACCCCCACTCCCACCCCACCCCACCCCACCCCACCCCACTCCAACCCACCCCCAGCTGGAGGCGTGCGGGTTGACACCATTTTGTCCTGCCCATGGAAAATACAAAGAGGCGTACACGATTTGGGCTGTCTGGTGAAAGAATTTTGAATCGGCGGCACCCTGAGTACCTTTCCCGAAGTTTGCTTCCTAGCTGGTTAAACTCGGCATTCAGAGGCGAGATGAGAACAAACTTGCTCCGCGTGCGGCGAAGTGCCCTGATGCCCTGCCCTAAATGTTTGAGCTTCTGGCCAGCGTCAGGCAAGTACTTTGACACGTAGGAGTCTCCCTTTTACTCCAAGCTGTCCCTGTTGGCTGAAGCAGTCGGCGTGTCTGTATCGCAGCCTGGGAGGCCGGGCGTTGGGGGAGTCTGCCAAGTGACTGGCCTCCATTTATAGCTAACTGAGAAACTGCGTCGAAGCTTTCGGGAGCCTCTTACAGGGAATGGTTGCAGTTCGGAATTGGAGACTGTGCTGGCAAACGTCAGCAGCTCCTCTCCCTCGGAGGGCTCTTGGTGTGCCGACTCCTAACAGCCAGCACGGTCCCCAGCTCGTGAACGGTCCCATTGCGAGCCGGTCTCGTCCGTGAAAGAGCCACGTGAGGCTGAGCTCCAAGAGTCGGGCTCCACACCTGGAGCCTTTGGGACAGAGCAGTCCTGTGCCGATGTGCCCACCAGGGGATGTGACCAAAGTTTACGTACCACAGGAAAGCGCATCAAGGCCTCGTGTTCTCTCCATGAAATGAACGTGAGCTTGAAGGGTGATGCGTCAGCGTGCACCGTGAACAGCTCGCTCGTACGCCTGTCTTTGCCCCCTCTCACGGTCTCACGCACCCGGGCTCAGTTCCGTGCAGGAATGCTGAGTGGGAGCGCCAGCCTCGCTTCTGGACTCGAAAGCCTTCCACCCCCTAATGGCAGGTTGTGTGTGTCTCTCACGTGGGGGGAGGAATGAGGTCGCCCACAGAGGTTCTGCCATGAAAGATCTAAAGACGCACGCTGCTGAGGAGCTTGTTCCTCATGGAGCGTCCCCGAAGGCCAGAAGCATGCCGAAGGTCTCTTTGAAAGCTGCCGGACGCTCTGCCGTTCTAGGCCTGAGATAAGGACCTTGTGACGGCACTGTAACCCCGCGAGATTCAGGAGACATCGCCAGTGCGAGTGGCAATCCGGAAGGAAGAACCTTCAAGGCGGAGTGTCCTTTCCTGTACAAAACGGCGCCCAAGTGGCTGAGGCAGGGAGCATTTTCCTTCACAGAACCGGCATCCTCGTATGCCTGTGGGTTACTCTAAAGAAACGACACTGTGAGCAACCTCTTCGAAAAGGCCTTCGCAAGCGACTTGGAGACAACAGCAGCGCAGTGGAGGCACAGACCATTGTCCTAGAGAGCAGCACAGTGTCTCTAGCAGCGATCGCTTCCCGGAGGATACTTAAGCCACACCGAGATTCCAGCAGGGAGTTTTGCCTTATAGCAGTACAACTCACTCAAGAAAGAGGGATGAGGTGTAGGGCTAATCTACGTGCGCTCACGCTCTGTGTCCCCGAGAAGGTTTCACGGAGCAGAATGCATCACCGACCGCTACCACGTGTGTGCACCAAAGAAGCCCTGTGCCGTGGGTGTTCTCAGGCCTACAGCGAAGACCTAGGTGTGTGCTGCACCCGCGCCCGGTGGTTCACATGTTGCGTGACCCTGTGCCTTTTGAAGATGCTCAGAGCGGGTGGCACCTGCGTGCTGCGAGCGCAAGAGGTGTAGAGTGTAAAGGCCTTTCACACTGGAGGAAAGGCTTGCATCTATGGAGAAAATGTGTACGTTGCCCGGGAGATGGAGGCGCGCTCTTGACACCATTTCCTCTGCCCGTTTCAAACACAAGTGTTTGTACTCGATCTGGGCTGCCTGGTGAAACGCTTGGCAGTCCGCATCACCCTGAGCACCTTTCCTGAAGTTTGATTCGTAGCTGGGTAAACTCGGGCTTCAGAGGCTTAGATGAGACCAAACGTGTTCAGCTTGTGGCGAAAGCCTTTGACCAGAGGCATATAAGCTTGTGCTTGGGGCGAGGGCTAGGCAAGAACGTTTACACACTGGGTTTTTATCTTTACCCTAAGCTGTCCCTTTTGGCTGCAGCAGGCGGAGGGAACCCGCGGAGAGAGAACAGCTGCGAAGTGGATGCACACAACAGTCACCTCAATACCAGCCCCGGGCTCCCAAGCAACGATCCTTCCCCGCAGGGTACTTAACCCACCCAGGGATTCAAGCAGGGAGTTCGCCTTGTCCAACTCGCACAGGAGACTGGCATGAGATGTAGGGCTCATCTACTTGCGTTCACACTACGTGGCCCGGAGAAGTTCTCACGGAGCCGAATCCAGCGCCCATCCTCCACCACGTGTGTACACAAAGGAGCGCTGGGCAGTGGGTGTTCTCAGGCCAAGAGAGAAGCCCTTGTTCTGTGCTGCACCTGCTGGGTGGTTCAAAGGTTTTCTGACCTTCCTGCTCTGGAAGCTTTTCAGAGCTGAGGCTACGCCTGGGCTGCGAAAGCAGAGAGGCGTAGAGGCCTTTCACACTGAAGGCGTGGGCCTGTTTCCCATGGGGAAAGTGTACGTCACCCAACCCCCACTCCCACCCCACCCCACCCCACCCCACCCCACCCCATCCCACTCCAACCCACCCCCAGCTGGAGGCGTGCGGGTTGACACCATTTTGTCCTGCCCATGGAAAATACAAAGAGGCGTACACGATTTGGGCTGTCTGGTGAAAGAATTTTGAATCGGCGGCACCCTGAGTACCTTTCCCGAAGTTTGCTTCCTAGCTGGTTAAACTCGGCATTCAGAGGCGAGATGAGAACAAACTTGCTCCGCGTGCGGCGAAGTGCCCTGGTGCCCTGCCCTAAATGTTTGAGCTTCTGGCCAGCGTCAGGCAAGTACTTTGACACGTAGGAGTCTCACTTTTACTCCAAGCTGTCCCTGTTGGCTGAAGCAGTCGGCGTGTCTGTATCGCAGCCTGGGAGGCCGGGCATTGGGGGAGTCTGCCAAGTGACTGGCCTCCATTTATAGCTAACTGAGAAACTGCGTCGAAGCTTTCGGGAGCCTCTTACAGGGAATGGTTGCAGTTGGGAATTGGAGACTGTGCTGGCAAACGTCAGCAGCTCCTCTCCCTCGGAGGGCTCTTGGTGTGCCGACTCCTAACAGCCAGCACGGTCCCCAGCTCGTGAACGGTCCCATTGCGAGCCGGTCTCGTCCGTGAAAGAGCCACGTGAGGCTGAGCTCCAAGAGTCGGGCTCCACACCTGGAGCCTTTGGGACAGGGCAGTCCTGAGCCGATGTGCCCACCAGGGGATGCGACCAAAGTTTACGTACCACAGGAAAGCGCATCAAGGCCTCGTGTTCTCTCCATGAAATGAACGTGAGCTTGAAGGGTGATGCGTCAGCGTGCACCGTGAACAGCTCGCTGGTACGCCTGTCTTTGCCCCCTCTCACGGTCTCACGCACCCGGGCTCAGTTCCGTGCAGGAATGCTGAGTGGGAGCGCCAGCCTCGCTTCTGGACTCGAAAGCCTTCCACCCCCTAATGGCAGGTTGTGTGTGTCTCTCACGTGGGGGGAGGAATGAGGTCGCCCACAGAGGTTCTGCCATGAAAGATCTAAAGACGCACGCTGCTGAGGAGCTTGTTCCTCATGGAGCGTCCCCGAAGGCCAGAAGCATGCCGAAGGTCTCTTTCAAAGCTGCCGGATGCTCTGCCGTTCCAGGCCTGAGATAAGGACCTTGTGACGGCACTGTAACCCCGCGAGATTCAGGAGACATCGCCAGTGCGAGTGGCAATCCGGAAGGAAGAACCTTCAAGGCGGAGTGTCCTTTCCTGTACAAAACGGCGCCCAAGTGGCTGAGGCAGGGAGCATTTTCCTTCACAGAACCGGCATCCTCGTATGCCTGTGGGTTACTCTAAAGAAACGACACTGTGAGCAACCTCTTCGAAAAGGCCTTCGCAAGCGACTTGGAGACAACAGCAACGCAGTGGAGGCACAGACCATTGTCCTAGAGAGCAGCACAGTGTCTCTAGCAGCGATCACTTCCCGGAGGATACTTAAGCCACACCGAGATTCCAGCAGGGAGTTTTGCCTTATAGCAGTACAACTCACTCAAGAAAGAGGGATGAGGTGTAGGGCTAATCTACGTGCGCTCACGCTCTGTGTCCCCGAGAAGGTTTCACGGAGCAGAATGCATCACCGACCGCTACCACGTGTGTGCACCAAAGAAGCCCTGTGCCGTGGGTGTTCTCAGGCCGACAGCGAAGACCTAGGTGTGTGCTGCACCCGCGCCCGGTGGTTCACACGTTGCGTGACCCTGTGCCTTTTGAAGATGCTCAGAGCGGGTGGCACCTGCGTGCTGCGAGCGCAAGAGGTGTAGAGTGTAAAGGCCTTTCACACTGGAGGAAAGGCTTGCATCTCATGGAGAAAATGTGTACGTCGCCCGGGAGATGGAGGCGCGCTCTTGACACCATTTCCTCTGCCCGTTTCAAACACAAGTGTTTGTACTCGATCTGGGCTGCCTGGTGAAAGGCTTGGCAGTCCGCATCACCCTGAGCACCTTTCCTGAAGTTTGATTCGTAGCTGGGTAAACTCGGGCTTCAGAGGCTTAGATGAGACCAAACGTGTTCAGCTTGTGGCGAAAGCCTTTGACCAGAGGCATATAAGCTTGTGCTTGGGGCGAGGGCTAGGCAAGAACGTTTACACACTGGGTTTTTATCTTTACCCTAAGCTGTCCCTTTTGGCTGCAGCAGGCGGAGGGAACCCGCGGAGAGAGAACAGCTGCGAAGTGGATGCACACAACAGTCACCTCGATACCAGCCCCGGGCTCCCAAGCAACGATCCTTCCCCGCAGGGTACTTAACCCACCCAGAGATTCAAGCAGGGAGTTCGCCTTGTCCAACTCGCACAGGAGACTGGCATGAGATGTAGGGCTCATCTACTTGCGTTCACACTACGTGGCCCGGAGAAGTTCTCACGGAGCCGAATCCAGCGCCCTTCCTCCACCACGTGTGTACACAAAGGAGCGCTGGGCAGTGGGTGTTCTCAGGCCAAGAGAGAAGCCCTTGTTCTGTGCTGCACCTGCTGGGTGGTTCAAAGGTTTTCTGACCTTCCTGCTCTGGAAGCTTTTCAGAGCTGAGGCTACGCCTGGGCTGCGAAAGCAGAGAGGCGTAGAGGCCTTTCACACTGAAGGCGTGGGCCTGTTTCCCATGGGGAAAGTGTACGTCGCCCAACCCCCACTCCCACCCCACCCCACCCCACCCCACCCCACTCCAACCCACCCCCAGCTGGAGGCGAGCGGGTTGACACCATTTTGTCCTGCCCATGGAAAATACAAAGAGGCGTACACGATTTGGGCTGTCTGGTGAAAGAATTTTGAATCGGCGGCACCCTGAGTACCTTTCCCGAAGTTTGCTTCCTAGCTGGTTAAACTCGGCATTCAGAGGCGAGATGAGAACAAACTTGCTCCGCGTGCGGCGAAGTGCCCTGATGCCCTGCCCTAAATGTTTGAGCTTCTGGCCAGCGTCAGGCAAGTACTTTGACACGTAGGAGTCTCCCTTTTACTCCAAGCTGTCCCTGTTGGCTGAAGCAGTCGGCGTGTCTGTATCGCAGCCTGGGAGGCCGGGCGTTGGGGGAGTCTGCCAAGTGACTGGCCTCCATTTATAGCTAACTGAGAAACTGCGTCGAAGCTTTCGGGAGCCTCTTACAGGGAATGGTTGCAGTTCGGAATTGGAGACTGTGCTGGCAAACGTCAGCAGCTCCTCTCCCTCGGAGGGCTCTTGGTGTGCCGACTCCTAACAGCCAGCACGGTCCCCAGCTCGTGAACGGTCCCATTGCGAGCCGGTCTCGTCCGTGAAAGAGCCACGTGAGGCTGAGCTCCAAGAGTCGGGCTCCACACCTGGAGCCTTTGGGACAGGGCAGTCCTGAGCCGATGTGCCCACCAGGGGATGCGACCAAAGTTTACGTACCACAGGAAAGCGCATCAAGGCCTCGTGTTCTCTCCATGAAATGAACGTGAGCTTGAAGGGTGATGCGTCAGCGTGCACCGTGAACAGCTCGCTCGTACGCCTGTCTTTGCCCCCTCTCACGGTCTCACGCACCCGGGCTCAGTTCCGTGCAGGAATGCTGAGTGGGAGCGCCAGCCTCGCTTCTGGACTCGAAAGCCTTCCACCCCCTAATGGCAGGTTGTGTGTGTCTCTCACGTGGGGGGAGGAATGAGGTCGCCCACAGAGGTTCTGCCATGAAAGATCTAAAGACGCACGCTGCTGAGGAGCTTGTTCCTCATGGAGCGTCCCCGAAGGCCAGAAGCATGCCGAAGGTCTCTTTCAAAGCTGCCGGACGCTCTGCCGTTCCAGGCCTGAGATAAGGACCTTGTGACGGCACTGTAACCCCGCGAGATTCAGGAGACATCGCCAGTGCGAGTGGCAATCCGGAAGGAAGAACCTTCAAGGCGGAGTGTCCTTTCCTGTACAAAATGGCGCCCAAGTGGCTGAGGCAGGGAGCATTTTCCTTCACAGAACCGGCATCCTCGTCTGCCTGTGGGTTACTCTAAAGAAACGACACTGTGAGCAACCTCTTCGAAAAGGCCTTCGCAAGCGACTTGGAGACAACAGCAGCGCAGTGGAGGCACAGACCATTGTCCTAGAGAGCAGCACAGTGTCTCTAGCAGCGATCGCTTCCCGGAGGATACTTAAGCCACACCGAGATTCCAGCAGGGAGTTTTGCCTTATAGCAGTACAACTCACTCAAGAAAGAGGGATGAGGTGTAGGGCTAATCTACGTGCGCTCACGCTCTGTGTCCCCGAGAAGGTTTCACGGAGCAGAATGCATCACCGACCGCTACCACGTGTGTGCACCAAAGAAGCCCTGTGCCGTGGGTGTTCTCAGGCCGACAGCGAAGACCTAGGTGTGTGCTGCACCCGCGCCCGGTGGTTCACACCTTGCGTGGCCCTGTGCCTATTGAAGATGCTCAGAGCGGGTGGCACCTGCGTGCTGCGAGCGCAAGAGGTGTAGAGTTTAAAGGCCTTTCACACTGGAGGAAAGGCTTGCATCTCATGGAGAAAATGTGTACGTCGCCCGGGAGATGGAGGCGTGCTCTTGACACCATTTCCTCTGCCCGTTTCAAACACAAGTGTTTGTACTCGATCTGGGCTGTCTGGTGAAACGCTTGGCAGTCCGCATCACCCTGAGCACCTTTCCTGAAGTTTGATTCGTAGCTGGGTAAACTCGGGCTTCAGAGGCTTAGATGAGACCAAACGTGTTCAGCTTGTGGCGAAAGCCTTTGACCAGAGGCATATAAGCTTGTGCTTGGGGCGAGGGCTAGGCAAGAACGTTTACACACTGGGTTTTTATCTTTACCCTAAGCTGTCCCTTTTGGCTGCAGCAGGCGGAGGGAACCCGCGGAGAGAGAACAGCTGCGAAGTGGATGCACACAACAGTCACCTCGATACCAGCCCCGGGCTCCCAAGCAACGATCCTTCCCCGCAGGGTACTTAACCCACCCAGGGATTCAAGCAGGGAGTTCGCCTTGTCCAACTCGCACAGGAGACTGGCATGAGATGTAGGGCTCATCTACTTGCGTTCACACTACGTGGCCCGGAGAAGTTCTCACGGAGCCGAATCCAGCGCCCTTCCTCCACCACGTGTGTACACAAAGGAGCGCTGGGCAGTGGGTGTTCTCAGGCCAAGAGAGAAGCCCTTGTTCTGTGCTGCACCTGCTGGGTGGTTCAAAGGTTTTCTGACCTTCCTGCTCTGGAAGCTTTTCAGAGCTGAGGCTACGCCTGGGCTGCGAAAGCAGAGAGGCGTAGAGGCCTTTCACACTGAAGGCGTGGGCCTGTTTCCCATGGGGAAAGTGTACGTCGCCCAACCCCCACTCCCACCCCACCCCACCCCACCCCACCCCACTCCAACCCACCCCCAGCTGGAGGCGTGCGGGTTGACACCATTTTGTCCTGCCCATGGAAAATACAAAGAGGCGTACACGATTTGGGCTGTCTGGTGAAAGAATTTTGAATCGGCGGCACCCTGAGTACCTTTCCCGAAGTTTGCTTCCTAGCTGGTTAAACTCGGCATTCAGAGGCGAGATGAGAACAAACTTGCTCCGCGTGCGGCGAAGTGCCCTGATGCCCTGCCCTAAATGTTTGAGCTTCTGGCCAGCGTCAGGCAAGTACTTTGACACGTAGGAGTCTCCCTTTTACTCCAAGCTGTCCCTGTTGGCTGAAGCAGTCGGCGTGTCTGTATCGCAGCCTGGGAGGCCGGGCGTTGGGGGAGTCTGCCAAGTGACTGGCCTCCATTTATAGCTAACTGAGAAACTGCGTCGAAGCTTTCGGGAGCCTCTTACAGGGAATGGTTGCAGTTCGGAATTGGAGACTGTGCTGGCAAACGTCAGCAGCTCCTCTCCCTCGGAGGGCTCTTGGTGTGCCGACTTCTAACAGCCAGCACGGTCCCCAGCTCGTGAACGGTCCCATTGCGAGCCGGTCTCGTCCGTGAAAGAGCCACGTGAGGCTGAGCTCCAAGAGTCGGGCTCCACACCTGGAGCCTTTGGGACAGAGCAGTCCTGTGCCGATGTGCCCACCAGGGGATGCGACCAAAGTTTACGTACCACAGGAAAGCGCATCAAGGCCTCGTGTTCTCTCCATGAAATGAACGTGAGCTTGAAGGGTGATGCGTCAGCGTGCACCGTGAACAGCTCGCTCGTACGCCTGTCTTTGCCCCCTCTCACGGTCTCACGCACCCGGGCTCAGTTCCGTGCAGGAATGCTGAGTGGGAGCGCCAGCCTCGCTTCTGGACTCGAAAGCCTTCCACCCCCTAATGGCAGGTTGTGTGTGTCTCTCACGTGGGGGGAGGAATGAGGTCGCCCACAGAGGTTCTGCCATGAAAGATCTAAAGACGCACGCTGCTGAGGAGCTTGTTCCTCATGGAGCGTCCCCGAAGGCCAGAAGCATGCCGAAGGTCTCTTTGAAAGCTGCCGGACGCTCTGCCGTTCTAGGCCTGAGATAAGGACCTTGTGACGGCACTGTAACCCCGCGAGATTCAGGAGACATCGCCAGTGCGAGTGGCAATCCGGAAGGAAGAACCTTCAAGGCGGAGTGTCCTTTCCTGTACAAAACGGCGCCCAAGTGGCTGAGGCAGGGAGCATTTTCCTTCACAGAACCGGCATCCTCGTATGCCTGTGGGTTACTCTAAAGAAACGACACTGTGAGCAACCTCTTCGAAAAGGCCTTCGCAAGCGACTTGGAGACAACAGCAGCGCAGTGGAGGCACAGACCATTGTCCTAGAGAGCAGCACAGTGTCTCTAGCAGCGATCGCTTCCCGGAGGATACTTAAGCCACACCGAGATTCCAGCAGGGAGTTTTGCCTTATAGCAGTACAACTCACTCAAGAAAGAGGGATGAGGTGTAGGGCTAATCTACGTGCGCTCACGCTCTGTGTCCCCGAGAAGGTTTCACGGAGCAGAATGCATCACCGACCGCTACCACGTGTGTGCACCAAAGAAGCCCTGTGCCGTGGGTGTTCTCAGGCCTACAGCGAAGACCTAGGTGTGTGCTGCACCCGCGCCCGGTGGTTCACATGTTGCGTGACCCTGTGCCTTTTGAAGATGCTCAGAGCGGGTGGCACCTGCGTGCTGCGAGCGCAAGAGGTGTAGAGTGTAAAGGCCTTTCACACTGGAGGAAAGGCTTGCATCTATGGAGAAAATGTGTACGTTGCCCGGGAGATGGAGGCGCGCTCTTGACACCATTTCCTCTGCCCGTTTTAAACACAAGTGTTTGTACTCGATCTGGGCTGCCTGGTGAAACGCTTGGCAGTCCGCATCACCCTGAGCACCTTTCCTGAAGTTTGATTCGTAGCTGGGTAAACTCGGGCTTCAGAGGCTTAGATGAGACCAAACGTGTTCAGCTTGTGGCGAAAGCCTTTGACCAGAGGCATATAAGCTTGTGCTTGGGGCGAGGGCTAGGCAAGAACGTTTACACACTGGGTTTTTATCTTTACCCTAAGCTGTCCCTTTTGGCTGCAGCAGGCGGAGGGAACCCGCGGAGAGAGAACAGCTGCGAAGTGGATGCACACAACAGTCACCTCAATACCAGCCCCGGGCTCCCAAGCAACGATCCTTCCCCGCAGGGTACTTAACCCACCCAGGGATTCAAGCAGGGAGTTCGCCTTGTCCAACTCGCACAGGAGACTGGCATGAGATGTAGGGCTCATCTACTTGCGTTCACACTACGTGGCCCGGAGAAGTTCTCACGGAGCCGAATCCAGCGCCCATCCTCCACCACGTGTGTACACAAAGGAGCGCTGGGCAGTGGGTGTTCTCAGGCCAAGAGAGAAGCCCTTGTTCTGTGCTGCACCTGCTGGGTGGTTCAAAGGTTTTCTGACCTTCCTGCTCTGGAAGCTTTTCAGAGCTGAGGCTACGCCTGGGCTGCGAAAGCAGAGAGGCGTAGAGGCCTTTCACACTGAAGGCGTGGGCCTGTTTCCCATGGGGAAAGTGTACGTCACCCAACCCCCACTCCCACCCCACCCCACCCCACCCCACCCCACCCCATCCCACTCCAACCCACCCCCAGCTGGAGGCGTGCGGGTTGACACCATTTTGTCCTGCCCATGGAAAATACAAAGAGGCGTACACGATTTGGGCTGTCTGGTGAAAGAATTTTGAATCGGCGGCACCCTGAGTACCTTTCCCGAAGTTTGCTTCCTAGCTGGTTAAACTCGGCATTCAGAGGCGAGATGAGAACAAACTTGCTCCGCGTGCGGCGAAGTGCCCTGGTGCCCTGCCCTAAATGTTTGAGCTTCTGGCCAGCGTCAGGCAAGTACTTTGACACGTAGGAGTCTCACTTTTACTCCAAGCTGTCCCTGTTGGCTGAAGCAGTCGGCGTGTCTGTATCGCAGCCTGGGAGGCCGGGCATTGGGGGAGTCTGCCAAGTGACTGGCCTCCATTTATAGCTAACTGAGAAACTGCGTCGAAGCTTTCGGGAGCCTCTTACAGGGAATGGTTGCAGTTGGGAATTGGAGACTGTGCTGGCAAACGTCAGCAGCTCCTCTCCCTCGGAGGGCTCTTGGTGTGCCGACTCCTAACAGCCAGCACGGTCCCCAGCTCGTGAACGGTCCCATTGCGAGCCGGTCTCGTCCGTGAAAGAGCCACGTGAGGCTGAGCTCCAAGAGTCGGGCTCCACACCTGGAGCCTTTGGGACAGGGCAGTCCTGAGCCGATGTGCCCACCAGGGGATGTGACCAAAGTTTACGTACCACAGGAAAGCGCATCAAGGCCTCGTGTTCTCTCCATGAAATGAACGTGAGCTTGAAGGGTGATGCGTCAGCGTGCACCGTGAACAGCTCGCTGGTACGCCTGTCTTTGCCCCCTCTCACGGTCTCACGCACCCGGGCTCAGTTCCGTGCAGGAATGCTGAGTGGGAGCGCCAGCCTCGCTTCTGGACTCGAAAGCCTTCCACCCCCTAATGGCAGGTTGTGTGTGTCTCTCACGTGGGGGGAGGAATGAGGTCGCCCACAGAGGTTCTGCCATGAAAGATCTAAAGACGCACGCTGCTGAGGAGCTTGTTCCTCATGGAGCGTCCCCGAAGGCCAGAAGCATGCCGAAGGTCTCTTTCAAAGCTGCCGGATGCTCTGCCGTTCCAGGCCTGAGATAAGGACCTTGTGACGGCACTGTAACCCCGCGAGATTCAGGAGACATCGCCAGTGCGAGTGGCAATCCGGAAGGAAGAACCTTCAAGGCGGAGTGTCCTTTCCTGTACAAAACGGCGCCCAAGTGGCTGAGGCAGGGAGCATTTTCCTTCACAGAACCGGCATCCTCGTATGCCTGTGGGTTACTCTAAAGAAACGACACTGTGAGCAACCTCTTCGAAAAGGCCTTCGCAAGCGACTTGGAGACAACAGCAACGCAGTGGAGGCACAGACCATTGTCCTAGAGAGCAGCACAGTGTCTCTAGCAGCGATCACTTCCCGGAGGATACTTAAGCCACACCGAGATTCCAGCAGGGAGTTTTGCCTTATAGCAGTACAACTCACTCAAGAAAGAGGGATGAGGTGTAGGGCTAATCTACGTGCGCTCACGCTCTGTGTCCCCGAGAAGGTTTCACGGAGCAGAATGCATCACCGACCGCTACCACGTGTGTGCACCAAAGAAGCCCTGTGCCGTGGGTGTTCTCAGGCCGACAGCGAAGACCTAGGTGTGTGCTGCACCCGCGCCCGGTGGTTCACACGTTGCGTGACCCTGTGCCTTTTGAAGATGCTCAGAGCGGGTGGCACCTGCGTGCTGCGAGCGCAAGAGGTGTAGAGTGTAAAGGCCTTTCACACTGGAGGAAAGGCTTGCATCTCATGGAGAAAATGTGTACGTCGCCCGGGAGATGGAGGCGCGCTCTTGACACCATTTCCTCTGCCCGTTTCAAACACAAGTGTTTGTACTCGATCTGGGCTGCCTGGTGAAACGCTTGGCAGTCCGCATCACCTTGAGCACCTTTCCTGAAGTTTGATTCGTAGCTGGGTAAACTCGGGCTTCAGAGGCTTAGATGAGACCAAACGTGTTCAGCTTGTGGCGAAAGCCTTTGACCAGAGGCATATAAGCTTGTGCTTGGGGCGAGGGCTAGGCAAGAACGTTTACACACTGGGTTTTTATCTTTACCCTAAGCTGTCCCTTTTGGCTGCAGCAGGCGGAGGGAACCCGCGGAGAGAGAACAGCTGCGAAGTGGATGCACACAACAGTCACCTCGATACCAGCCCCGGGCTCCCAAGCAACGATCCTTCCCCGCAGGGTACTTAACCCACCCAGAGATTCAAGCAGGGAGTTCGCCTTGTCCAACTCGCACAGGAGACTGGCATGAGATGTAGGGCTCATCTACTTGCGTTCACACTACGTGGCCCGGAGAAGTTCTCACGGAGCCGAATCCAGCGCCCTTCCTCCACCACGTGTGTACACAAAGGAGCGCTGGGCAGTGGGTGTTCTCAGGCCAAGAGAGAAGACCTTGTTCTGTGCTGCACCTGCTGTGTGGTTCAAAGGTTTTCTGACCTTCCTGCTCTGGAAGCTTTTCAGAGCTGAGGCTACGCCTGGGCTGCGAAAGCAGAGAGGCGTAGAGGCCTTTCACACTGAAGGCGTGGGCCTGTTTCCCATGGGGAAAGTGTACGTCGCCCAACCCCCACTCCCACCCCACCCCACCCCACCCCACCCCACTCCAACCCACCCCCAGCTGGAGGCGTGCGGGTTGACACCATTTTGTCCTGCCCATGGAAAATACAAAGAGGCGTACACGATTTGGGCTGTCTGGTGAAAGAATTTTGAATCGGCGGCACCCTGAGTACCTTTCCCGAAGTTTGCTTCCTAGCTGGTTAAACTCGGCATTCAGAGGCGAGATGAGAACAAA
Organism: Orcinus orca; assembly: GCF_937001465.1. Lineage (NCBI taxonomy): Eukaryota > Metazoa > Chordata > Mammalia > Artiodactyla > Delphinidae > Orcinus > Orcinus orca. The sequence continues at coordinate 304,899 of NW_026043860.1, read as the reverse complement.
CTTGCTCCGCGTGCGGCGAAGTGCCCTGATGCCCTGCCCTAAATGTTTGAGCTTCTGGCCAGCGTCAGGCAAGTACTTTGACACGTAGGAGTCTCCCTTTTACTCCAAGCTGTCCCTGTTGGCTGAAGCAGTCGGCGTGTCTGTATCGCAGCCTGGGAGGCCGGGCGTTGGGGGAGTCTGCCAAGTGACTGGCCTCCATTTATAGCTAACTGAGAAACTGCGTCGAAGCTTTCGGGAGCCTCTTACAGGGAATGGTTGCAGTTCGGAATTGGAGACTGTGCTGGCAAACGTCAGCAGCTCCTCTCCCTCGGAGGGCTCTTGGTGTGCCGACTCCTAACAGCCAGCACGGTCCCCAGCTCGTGAACGGTCCCATTGCGAGCCGGTCTCGTCCGTGAAAGAGCCACGTGAGGCTGAGCTCCAAGAGTCGGGCTCCACACCTGGAGCCTTTGGGACAGAGCAGTCCTGTGCCGATGTGCCCACCAGGGGATGTGACCAAAGTTTACGTACCACAGGAAAGCGCATCAAGGCCTCGTGTTCTCTCCATGAAATGAACGTGAGCTTGAAGGGTGATGCGTCAGCGTGCACCGTGAACAGCTCGCTCGTACGCCTGTCTTTGCCCCCTCTCACGGTCTCACGCACCCGGGCTCAGTTCCGTGCAGGAATGCTGAGTGGGAGCGCCAGCCTCGCTTCTGGACTCGAAAGCCTTCCACCCCCTAATGGCAGGTTGTGTGTGTCTCTCACGTGGGGGGAGGAATGAGGTCGCCCACAGAGGTTCTGCCATGAAAGATCTAAAGACGCACGCTGCTGAGGAGCTTGTTCCTCATGGAGCGTCCCCGAAGGCCAGAAGCATGCCGAAGGTCTCTTTCAAAGCTGCCGGACGCTCTGCCGTTCTAGGCCTGAGATAAGGACCTTGTGACGGCACTGTAACCCCGCGAGATTCAGGAGACATCGCCAGTGCGAGTGGCAATCCGGAAGGAAGAACCTTCAAGGCGGAGTGTCCTTTCCTGTACAAAACGGCGCCCAAGTGGCTGAGGCAGGGAGCATTTTCCTTCACAGAACCGGCATCCTCGTATGCCTGTGGGTTACTCTAAAGAAACGACACTGTGAGCAACCTCTTCGAAAAGGCCTTCGCAAGCGACTTGGAGACAACAGCAGCGCAGTGGAGGCACAGACCATTGTCCTAGAGAGCAGCACAGTGTCTCTAGCAGCGATCGCTTCCCGGAGGATACTTAAGCCACACCGAGATTCCAGCAGGGAGTTTTGCCTTATAGCAGTACAACTCACTCAAGAAAGAGGGATGAGGTGTAGGGCTAATCTACGTGCGCTCACGCTCTGTGTCCCCGAGAAGGTTTCACGGAGCAGAATGCATCACCGACCGCTACCACGTGTGTGCACCAAAGAAGCCCTGTGCCGTGGGTGTTCTCAGGCCTACAGCGAAGACCTAGGTGTGTGCTGCACCCGCGCCCGGTGGTTCACATGTTGCGTGACCCTGTGCCTTTTGAAGATGCTCAGAGCGGGTGGCACCTGCGTGCTGCGAGCGCAAGAGGTGTAGAGTGTAAAGGCCTTTCACACTGGAGGAAAGGCTTGCATCTATGGAGAAAATGTGTACGTTGCCCGGGAGATGGAGGCGCGCTCTTGACACCATTTCCTCTGCCCGTTTCAAACACAAGTGTTTGTACTCGATCTGGGCTGCCTGGTGAAACGCTTGGCAGTCCGCATCACCCTGAGCACCTTTCCTGAAGTTTGATTCGTAGCTGGGTAAACTCGGGCTTCAGAGGCTTAGATGAGACCAAACGTGTTCAGCTTGTGGCGAAAGCCTTTGACCAGAGGCATATAAGCTTGTGCTTGGGGCGAGGGCTAGGCAAGAACGTTTACACACTGGGTTTTTATCTTTACCCTAAGCTGTCCCTTTTGGCTGCAGCAGGCGGAGGGAACCCGCGGAGAGAGAACAGCTGCGAAGTGGATGCACACAACAGTCACCTCAATACCAGCCCCGGGCTCCCAAGCAACGATCCTTCCCCGCAGGGTACTTAACCCACCCAGGGATTCAAGCAGGGAGTTCGCCTTGTCCAACTTGCACAGGAGACTGGCATGAGATGTAGGGCTCATCTACTTGCGTTCACACTACGTGGCCCGGAGAAGTTCTCACGGAGCCGAATCCAGCGCCCATCCTCCACCACGTGTGTACACAAAGGAGCGCTGGGCAGTGGGTGTTCTCAGGCCAAGAGAGAAGCCCTTGTTCTGTGCTGCACCTGCTGGGTGGTTCAAAGGTTTTCTGACCTTCCTGCTCTGGAAGCTTTTCAGAGCTGAGGCTACGCCTGGGCTGCGAAAGCAGAGAGGCGTAGAGGCCTTTCACACTGAAGGCGTGGGCCTGTTTCCCATGGGGAAAGTGTACGTCACCCAACCCCCACTCCCACCCCACCCCACCCCACCCCACCCCACCCCATCCCACTCCAACCCACCCCCAGCTGGAGGTGTGCGGGTTGACACCATTTTGTCCTGCCCATGGAAAATACAAAGAGGCGTACACGATTTGGGCTGTCTGGTGAAAGAATTTTGAATCGGCGGCACCCTGAGTACCTTTCCCGAAGTTTGCTTCCTAGCTGGTTAAACTCGGCATTCAGAGGCGAGATGAGAACAAACTTGCTCCGCGTGCGGCGAAGTGCCCTGGTGCCCTGCCCTAAATGTTTGAGCTTCTGGCCAGCGTCAGGCAAGTACTTTGACACGTAGGAGTCTCACTTTTACTCCAAGCTGTCCCTGTTGGCTGAAGCAGTCGGCGTGTCTGTATCGCAGCCTGGGAGGCCGGGCATTGGGGGAGTCTGCCAAGTGACTGGCCTCCATTTATAGCTAACTGAGAAACTGCGTCGAAGCTTTCGGGAGCCTCTTACAGGGAATGGTTGCAGTTGGGAATTGGAGACTGTGCTGGCAAACGTCAGCAGCTCCTCTCCCTCGGAGGGCTCTTGGTGTGCCGACTCCTAACAGCCAGCACGGTCCCCAGCTCGTGAACGGTCCCATTGCGAGCCGGTCTCGTCCGTGAAAGAGCCACGTGAGGCTGAGCTCCAAGAGTCGGGCTCCACACCTGGAGCCTTTGGGACAGGGCAGTCCTGAGCCGATGTGCCCACCAGGGGATGCGACCAAAGTTTACGTACCACAGGAAAGCGCATCAAGGCCTCGTGTTCTCTCCATGAAATGAACGTGAGCTTGAAGGGTGATGCGTCAGCGTGCACCGTGAACAGCTCGCTGGTACGCCTGTCTTTGCCCCCTCTCACGGTCTCACGCACCCGGGCTCAGTTCCGTGCAGGAATGCTGAGTGGGAGCGCCAGCCTCGCTTCTGGACTCGAAAGCCTTCCACCCCCTAATGGCAGGTTGTGTGTGTCTCTCATGTGGGGGGAGGAATGAGGTCGCCCACAGAGGTTCTGCCATGAAAGATCTAAAGACGCACGCTGCTGAGGAGCTTGTTCCTCATGGAGCGTCCCCGAAGGCCAGAAGCATGCCGAAGGTCTCTTTCAAAGCTGCCGGATGCTCTGCCGTTCCAGGCCTGAGATAAGGACCTTGTGACGGCACTGTAACCCCGCGAGATTCAGGAGACATCGCCAGTGCGAGTGGCAATCCGGAAGGAAGAACCTTCAAGGCGGAGTGTCCTTTCCTGTACAAAACGGCGCCCAAGTGGCTGAGGCAGGGAGCATTTTCCTTCACAGAACCGGCATCCTCGTATGCCTGTGGGTTACTCTAAAGAAACGACACTGTGAGCAACCTCTTCGAAAAGGCCTTCGCAAGCGACTTGGAGACAACAGCAACGCAGTGGAGGCACAGACCATTGTCCTAGAGAGCAGCACAGTGTCTCTAGCAGCGATCACTTCCCGGAGGATACTTAAGCCACACCGAGATTCCAGCAGGGAGTTTTGCCTTATAGCAGTACAACTCACTCAAGAAAGAGGGATGAGGTGTAGGGCTAATCTACGTGCGCTCACGCTCTGTGTCCCCGAGAAGGTTTCACGGAGCAGAATGCATCACCGACCGCTACCACGTGTGTGCACCAAAGAAGCCCTGTGCCGTGGGTGTTCTCAGGCCGACAGCGAAGACCTAGGTGTGTGCTGCACCCGCGCCCGGTGGTTCACACGTTGCGTGACCCTGTGCCTTTTGAAGATGCTCAGAGCGGGTGGCACCTGCGTGCTGCGAGCGCAAGAGGTGTAGAGTGTAAAGGCCTTTCACACTGGAGGAAAGGCTTGCATCTCATGGAGAAAATGTGTACGTCGCCCGGGAGATGGAGGCGCGCTCTTGACACCATTTCCTCTGCCCGTTTCAAACACAAGTGTTTGTACTCGATCTGGGCTGCCTGGTGAAAGGCTTGGCAGTCCGCATCACCCTGAGCACCTTTCCTGAAGTTTGATTCGTAGCTGGGTAAACTCGGGCTTCAGAGGCTTAGATGAGACCAAACGTGTTCAGCTTGTGGCGAAAGCCTTTGACCAGAGGCATATAAGCTTGTGCTTGGGGCGAGGGCTAGGCAAGAACGTTTACACACTGGGTTTTTATCTTTACCCTAAGCTGTCCCTTTTGGCTGCAGCAGGCGGAGGGAACCCGCGGAGAGAGAACAGCTGCGAAGTGGATGCACACAACAGTCACCTCGATACCAGCCCCGGGCTCCCAAGCAACGATCCTTCCCCGCAGGGTACTTAACCCACCCAGAGATTCAAGCAGGGAGTTCGCCTTGTCCAACTCGCACAGGAGACTGGCATGAGATGTAGGGCTCATCTACTTGCGTTCACACTACGTGGCCCGGAGAAGTTCTCACGGAGCCGAATCCAGCGCCCTTCCTCCACCACGTGTGTACACAAAGGAGCGCTGGGCAGTGGGTGTTCTCAGGCCAAGAGAGAAGCCCTTGTTCTGTGCTGCACCTGCTGGGTGGTTCAAAGGTTTTCTGACCTTCCTGCTCTGGAAGCTTTTCAGAGCTGAGGCTACGCCTGGGCTGCGAAAGCAGAGAGGCGTAGAGGCCTTTCACACTGAAGGCGTGGGCCTGTTTCCCATGGGGAAATTGTACGTCGCCCAACCCCCACTCCCACCCCACCCCACCCCACCCCACCCCACTCCAACCCACCCCCAGCTGGAGGCGAGCGGGTTGACACCATTTTGTCCTGCCCATGGAAAATACAAAGAGGCGTACACGATTTGGGCTGTCTGGTGAAAGAATTTTGAATCGGCGGCACCCTGAGTACCTTTCCCGAAGTTTGCTTCCTAGCTGGTTAAACTCGGCATTCAGAGGCGAGATGAGAACAAACTTGCTCCGCGTGCGGCGAAGTGCCCTGATGCCCTGCCCTAAATGTTTGAGCTTCTGGCCAGCGTCAGGCAAGTACTTTGACACGTAGGAGTCTCACTTTTACTCCAAGCTGTCCCTGTTGGCTGAAGCAGTCGGCGTGTCTGTATCGCAGCCTGGGAGGCCGGGCGTTGGGGGAGTCTGCCAAGTGACTGGCCTCCATTTATAGCTAACTGAGAAACTGCGTCGAAGCTTTCGGGAGCCTCTTACAGGGAATGGTTGCAGTTCGGAATTGGAGACTGTGCTGGCAAACGTCAGCAGCTCCTCTCCCTCGGAGGGCTCTTGGTGTGCCGACTCCTAACAGCCAGCACGGTCCCCAGCTCGTGAACGGTCCCATTGCGAGCCGGTCTCGTCCGTGAAAGAGCCACGTGAGGCTGAGCTCCAAGAGTCGGGCTCCACACCTGGAGCCTTTGGGACAGGGCAGTCCTGAGCCGATGTGCCCACCAGGGGATGCGACCAAAGTTTACGTACCACAGGAAAGCGCATCAAGGCCTCGTGTTCTCTCCATGAAATGAACGTGAGCTTGAAGGGTGATGCGTCAGCGTGCACCGTGAACAGCTCGCTCGTACGCCTGTCTTTGCCCCCTCTCACGGTCTCACGCACCCGGGCTCAGTTCCGTGCAGGAATGCTGAGTGGGAGCGCCAGCCTCGCTTCTGGACTCGAAAGCCTTCCACCCCCTAATGGCAGGTTGTGTGTGTCTCTCACGTGGGGGGAGGAATGAGGTCGCCCACAGAGGTTCTGCCATGAAAGATCTAAAGACGCACGCTGCTGAGGAGCTTGTTCCTCATGGAGCGTCCCCGAAGGCCAGAAGCATGCCGAAGGTCTCTTTCAAAGCTGCCGGACGCTCTGCCGTTCCAGGCCTGAGATAAGGACCTTGTGACGGCACTGTAACCCCGCGAGATTCAGGAGACATCGCCAGTGCGAGTGGCAATCCGGAAGGAAGAACCTTCAAGGCGGAGTGTCCTTTCCTGTACAAAATGGCGCCCAAGTGGCTGAGGCAGGGAGCATTTTCCTTCACAGAACCGGCATCCTCGTCTGCCTGTGGGTTACTCTAAAGAAACGACACTGTGAGCAACCTCTTCGAAAAGGCCTTCGCAAGCGACTTGGAGACAACAGCAGCGCAGTGGAGGCACAGACCATTGTCCTAGAGAGCAGCACAGTGTCTCTAGCAGCGATCGCTTCCCGGAGGATACTTAAGCCACACCGAGATTCCAGCAGGGAGTTTTGCCTTATAGCAGTACAACTCACTCAAGAAAGAGGGATGAGGTGTAGGGCTAATCTACGTGCGCTCACGCTCTGTGTCCCCGAGAAGGTTTCACGGAGCAGAATGCATCACCGACCGCTACCACGTGTGTGCACCAAAGAAGCCCTGTGCCGTGGGTGTTCTCAGGCCGACAGCGAAGACCTAGGTGTGTGCTGCACCCGCGCCCGGTGGTTCACACCTTGCGTGGCCCTGTGCCTATTGAAGATGCTCAGAGCGGGTGGCACCTGCGTGCTGCGAGCGCAAGAGGTGTAGAGTTTAAAGGCCTTTCACACTGGAGGAAAGGCTTGCATCTCATGGAGAAAATGTGTACGTCGCCCGGGAGATGGAGGCGTGCTCTTGACACCATTTCCTCTGCCCGTTTCAAACACAAGTGTTTGTACTCGATCTGGGCTGTCTGGTGAAACGCTTGGCAGTCCGCATCACCCTGAGCACCTTTCCTGAAGTTTGATTCGTAGCTGGGTAAACTCGGGCTTCAGAGGCTTAGATGAGACCAAACGTGTTCAGCTTGTGGCGAAAGCCTTTGACCAGAGGCATATAAGCTTGTGCTTGGGGCGAGGGCTAGGCAAGAACGTTTACACACTGGGTTTTTATCTTTACCCTAAGCTGTCCCTTTTGGCTGCAGCAGGCGGAGGGAACCCGCGGAGAGAGAACAGCTGCGAAGTGGATGCACACAACAGTCACCTCGATACCAGCCCCGGGCTCCCAAGCAACGATCCTTCCCCGCAGGGTACTTAACCCACCCAGGGATTCAAGCAGGGAGTTCGCCTTGTCCAACTCGCACAGGAGACTGGCATGAGATGTAGGGCTCATCTACTTGCGTTCACACTACGTGGCCCGGAGAAGTTCTCACGGAGCCGAATCCAGCGCCCTTCCTCCACCACGTGTGTACACAAAGGAGCGCTGGGCAGTGGGTGTTCTCAGGCCAAGAGAGAAGCCCTTGTTCTGTGCTGCACCTGCTGGGTGGTTCAAAGGTTTTCTGACCTTCCTGCTCTGGAAGCTTTTCAGAGCTGAGGCTACGCCTGGGCTGCGAAAGCAGAGAGGCGTAGAGGCCTTTCACACTGAAGGCGTGGGCCTGTTTCCCATGGGGAAAGTGTACGTCACCCAACCCCCACTCCCACCCCACCCCACCCCACCCCACCCCACTCCAACCCACCCCCAGCTGGAGGCGTGCGGGTTGACACCATTTTGTCCTGCCCATGGAAAATACAAAGAGGCGTACACGATTTGGGCTGTCTGGTGAAAGAATTTTGAATCGGCGGCACCCTGAGTACCTTTCCCGAAGTTTGCTTCCTAGCTGGTTAAACTCGGCATTCAGAGGCGAGATGAGAACAAACTTGCTCCGCGTGCGGCGAAGTGCCCTGATGCCCTGCCCTAAATGTTTGAGCTTCTGGCCAGCGTCAGGCAAGTACTTTGACACGTAGGAGTCTCCCTTTTACTCCAAGCTGTCCCTGTTGGCTGAAGCAGTCGGCGTGTCTGTATCGCAGCCTGGGAGGCCGGGCGTTGGGGGAGTCTGCCAAGTGACTGGCCTCCATTTATAGCTAACTGAGAAACTGCGTCGAAGCTTTCGGGAGCCTCTTACAGGGAATGGTTGCAGTTCGGAATTGGAGACTGTGCTGGCAAACGTCAGCAGCTCCTCTCCCTCGGAGGGCTCTTGGTGTGCCGACTCCTAACAGCCAGCACGGTCCCCAGCTCGTGAACGGTCCCATTGCGAGCCGGTCTCGTCCGTGAAAGAGCCACGTGAGGCTGAGCTCCAACAGTCGGGCTCCACACCTGGAGCCTTTGGGACAGAGCAGTCCTGTGCCGATGTGCCCACCAGGGGATGCGACCAAAGTTTACGTACCACAGGAAAGCGCATCAAGGCCTCGTGTTCTCTCCATGAAATGAACGTGAGCTTGAAGGGTGATGCGTCAGCGTGCACCGTGAACAGCTCGCTGGTACGCCTGTCTTTGCCCCCTCTCACGGTCTCACGCACCCGGGCTCAGTTCCGTGCAGGAATGCTGAGTGGGAGCGCCAGCCTCGCTTCTGGACTCGAAAGCCTTCCACCCCCTAATGGCAGGTTGTGTGTGTCTCTCACGTGGGGGGAGGAATGAGGTCGCCCACAGAGGTTCTGCCATGAAAGATCTAAAGACGCACGCTGCTGAGGAGCTTGTTCCTCATGGAGAGTCCCCGAAGGCCAGAAGCATGCCGAAGGTCTCTTTGAAAGCTGCCGGACGCTCTGCCGTTCTAGGCCTGAGATAAGGACCTTGTGACGGCACTGTAACCCCGCGAGATTCAGGAGACATCGCCAGTGCGAGTGGCAATCCGGAAGGAAGAACCTTCAAGGCGGAGTGTCCTTTCCTGTACAAAACGGCGCCCAAGTGGCTGAGGCAGGGAGCATTTTCCTTCACAGAACCGGCATCCTCGTATGCCTGTGGGTTACTCTAAAGAAACGACACTGTGAGCAACCTCTTCGAAAAGGCCTTCGCAAGCGACCTGGAGACAACAGCAGCGCAGTGGAGGCACAGACCATTGTCCTAGAGAGCAGCACAGTGTCTCTAGCAGCGATCGCTTCCCGGAGGATACTTAAGCCACACCGAGATTCCAGCAGGGAGTTTTGCCTTATAGCAGTACAACTCACTCAGGAAAGAGGGATGAGGTGTAGGGCTAATCTACGTGCGCTCACGCTCTGTGTCCCCGAGAAGGTTTCACGGAGCAGAATGCATCACCGACCGCTACCACGTGTGTGCACCAAAGAAGCCCTGTGCCGTGGGTGTTCTCAGGCCGACAGCGAAGACCTAGGTGTGTGCTGCACCCGCGCCCGGTGGTTCACACGTTGCATGACCCTGTGCCTTTTGAAGATGCTCAGAGCGGGTGGCACCTGCGTGCTGCGAGCGCAAGAGGTGTAGAGTGTAAAGGCCTTTCACACTGGAGGAAAGGCTTGCATCTCATGGAGAAAATGTGTACGTCGCCCGGGAGAAGGAGGCGCGCTCTTGACACCATTTCCTCTGCCCGTTTCAAACACAAGTGTTTGTACTCGATCTGGGCTGCCTGGTGAAACGCTTGGCAGTCCGCATCACCCTGAGCACCTTTCCTGAAGTTTGATTCGTAGCTGGGTAAACTCGGGCTTCAGAGGCTTAGATGAGACCAAACGTGTTCAGCTTGTGGCGAAAGCCTTTGACCAGAGGCATATAAGCTTGTGCTTGGGGCGAGGGCTAGGCAAGAACGTTTACACACTGGGTTTTTATCTTTACCCTAAGCTGTCCCTTTTGGCTGCAGCAGGCGGAGGGAACCCGCGGAGAGAGAACAGCTGCGAAGTGGATGCACACAACAGTCACCTCGATACCAGCCCCGGGCTCCCAAGCAACGATACTTCCCCGCAGGGTACTTAACCCACCCAGGGATTCAAGCAGGGAGTTCGCCTTGTCCAACTCGCACAGGAGACTGGCATGAGATGTAGGGCTCATCTACTTGCGTTCACACTACGTGGCCCGGAGAAGTTCTCACGGAGCCGAATCCAGCGCCCATCCTCCACCACGTGTGTACACAAAGGAGCGCTGGGCAGTGGGTGTTCTCAGGCCAAGAGAGAAGCCATTGTTCTGTGCTGCACCTGCTGGGTGGTTCAAAGGTTTTCTGACCTTCCTGCTCTGGAAGCTTTTCAGAGCTGAGGCTACGCCTGGGCTGCGAAAGCAGAGAGGCGTAGAGGCCTTTCACACTGAAGGCGTGGGCCTGTTTCCCATGGGGAAAGTGTACGTCACCCAACCCCCACTCCCACCCCACCCCACCCCACCCCACCCCACCCCACCCCACTCCAACCCACCCCCAGCTGGAGGCGTGCGGGTTGACACCATTTTGTCCTGCCCATGGAAAATACAAAGAGGCGTACACGATTTGGGCTGTCTGGTGAAAGAATTTTGAATCGGCGGCACCCTGAGTACCTTTCCCGAAGTTTGCTTCCTAGCTGGTTAAACTCGGCATTCAAAGGCGAGATGAGAACAAACTTGCTCCGCGTGCGGCGAAGTGCCCTGATGCCCTGCCCTAAATGTTTGAGCTTCTGGCCAGTGTCAGGCAAGTACTTTGACACGTAGGAGTCTCCCTTTTACTCCAAGCTGTCCCTGTTGGCTGAAGCAGTCGGCGTGTCTGTATCACAGCCTGGGAGGCCGGGCGTTGGGGGAGTCTGCCAAGTGACTGGCCTCCATTTATAGCTAACTGAGAAACTGCGTCGAAGCTTTCGGGAGCCTCTTACAGGGAATGGTTGCAGTTCGGAATTGGAGACTGTGCTGGCAAACGTCAGCAGCTCCTCTCCCTCGGAGGGCTCTTGGTGTGCCGACTCCTAACAGCCAGCACGGTCCCCAGCTCGTGAACGGTCCCATTGCGAGCCGGTCTCGTCCGTGAAAGAGCCACGTGAGGCTGAGCTCCAAGAGTCGGGCTCCACACCTGGAGCCTTTGGGACAGAGCAGTCCTGTGCCGATGTGCCCACCAGGGGATGCGACCAAAGTTTACGTACCACAGGAAAGCGCATCAAGGCCTCGTGTTCTCTCCATGAAATGAACGTGAGCTTGAAGGGTGATGCGTCAGCGTGCACCGTGAACAGCTCGCTGGTACGCCTGTCTTTGCCCCCTCTCACGGTCTCACGCACCCGGGCTCAGTTCCGTGCAGGAATGCTGAGTGGGAGCGCCAGCCTCGCTTCTGGACTCGAAAGCCTTCCACCCCCTAATGGCAGGTTGTGTGTGTCTCTCACGTGGGGGGAGGAATGAGGTCGCCCACAGAGGTTCTGCCATGAAAGATCTAAAGACGCACGCTGCTGAGGAGCTTGTTCCTCATGGAGAGTCCCCGAAGGCCAGAAGCATGCCGAAGGTCTCTTTGAAAGCTGCCGGACGCTCTGCCGTTCTAGGCCTGAGATAAGGACCTTGTGACGGCACTGTAACCCCGCGAGATTCAGGAGACATCGCCAGTGCGAGTGGCAATCCGGAAGGAAGAACCTTCAAGGCGGAGTGTCCTTTCCTGTACAAAACGGCGCCCAAGTGGCTGAGGCAGGGAGCATTTTCCTTCACAGAACCGGCATCCTCGTATGCCTGTGGGTTACTCTAAAGAAACGACACTGTGAGCAACCTCTTCGAAAAGGCCTTCGCAAGCGACCTGGAGACAACAGCAGCGCAGTGGAGGCACAGACCATTGTCCTAGAGAGCAGCACAGTGTCTCTAGCAGCGATCGCTTCCCGGAGGATACTTAAGCCACACCGAGATTCCAGCAGGGAGTTTTGCCTTATAGCAGTACAACTCACTCAGGAAAGAGGGATGAGGTGTAGGGCTAATCTACGTGCGCTCACGCTCTGTGTCCCCGAGAAGGTTTCACGGAGCAGAATGCATCACCGACCGCTACCACGTGTGTGCACCAAAGAAGCCCTGTGCCGTGGGTGTTCTCAGGCCGACAGCGAAGACCTAGGTGTGTGCTGCACCCGCGCCCGGTGGTTCACACGTTGCATGACCCTGTGCCTTTTGAAGATGCTCAGAGCGGGTGGCACCTGCGTGCTGCGAGCGCAAGAGGTGTAGAGTGTAAAGGCCTTTCACACTGGAGGAAAGGCTTGCATCTCATGGAGAAAATGTGTACGTCGCCCGGGAGAAGGAGGCGCGCTCTTGACACCATTTCCTCTGCCCGTTTCAAACACAAGTGTTTGTACTCGATCTGGGCTGCCTGGTGAAACGCTTGGCAGTCCGCATCACCCTGAGCACCTTTCCTGAAGTTTGATTCGTAGCTGGGTAAACTCGGGCTTCAGAGGCTTAGATGAGACCAAACGTGTTCAGCTTGTGGCGAAAGCCTTTGACCAGAGGCATATAAGCTTGTGCTTGGGGCGAGGGCTAGGCAAGAACGTTTACACACTGGGTTTTTATCTTTACCCTAAGCTGTCCCTTTTGGCTGCAGCAGGCGGAGGGAACCCGCGGAGAGAGAACAGCTGCGAAGTGGATGCACACAACAGTCACCTCGATACCAGCCCCGGGCTCCCAAGCAACGATACTTCCCCGCAGGGTACTTAACCCACCCAGGGATTCAAGCAGGGAGTTCGCCTTGTCCAACTCGCACAGGAGACTGGCATGAGATGTAGGGCTCATCTACTTGCGTTCACACTACGTGGCCCGGAGAAGTTCTCACGGAGCCGAATCCAGCGCCCATCCTCCACCACGTGTGTACACAAAGGAGCGCTGGGCAGTGGGTGTTCTCAGGCCAAGAGAGAAGCCATTGTTCTGTGCTGCACCTGCTGGGTGGTTCAAAGGTTTTCTGACCTTCCTGCTCTGGAAGCTTTTCAGAGCTGAGGCTACGCCTGGGCTGCGAAAGCAGAGAGGCGTAGAGGCCTTTCACACTGAAGGCGTGGGCCTGTTTCCCATGGGGAAAGTGTACGTCACCCAACCCCCACTCCCACCCCACCCCACCCCACCCCACCCCACCCCACCCCACTCCAACCCACCCCCAGCTGGAGGCGTGCGGGTTGACACCATTTTGTCCTGCCCATGGAAAATACAAAGAGGCGTACACGATTTGGGCTGTCTGGTGAAAGAATTTTGAATCGGCGGCACCCTGAGTACCTTTCCCGAAGTTTGCTTCCTAGCTGGTTAAACTCGGCATTCAGAGGCGAGATGAGAACAAACTTGCTCCGCGTGCGGCGAAGTGCCCTGATGCCCTGCCCTAAATGTTTGAGCTTCTGGCCAGTGTCAGGCAAGTACTTTGACACGTAGGAGTCTCCCTTTTACTCCAAGCTGTCCCTGTTGGCTGAAGCAGTCGGCGTGTCTGTATCACAGCCTGGGAGGCCGGGCGTTGGGGGAGTCTGCCAAGTGACTGGCCTCCATTTATAGCTAACTGAGAAACTGCGTCGAAGCTTTCGGGAGCCTCTTACAGGGAATGGTTGCAGTTCGGAATTGGAGACTGTGCTGGCAAACGTCAGCAGCTCCTCTCCCTCGGAGGGCTCTTGGTGTGCCGACTCCTAACAGCCAGCACGGTCCCCAGGTCGTGAACGGTCCCATTGCGAGCCAGTCTCGTCCGTGAAAGAGCCACGTGAGGCTGATCTCCAAGAGTGGGGCTCCACACCTGGAGCCTTTGGGACAGGGCAGTCCTGAGCCGATGTGCCCACCAGGGGACGCGACCAAAGTTTACGTACCACAGGAAAGCGCATCAAGGCCTCGTGTTCTCTCCATGAAATGAACGTGAGCTTGAAGGGTGATGCGTCAGCGTGCACCGTGAACAGCTCGCTGGTACGCCTGTCTTTGCCCCCTCTCACGGTCTCACGCACCCGGGCTCAGTTCCGTGCAGGAATGCTGAGTGGGAGCGCCAGCCTCGCTTCTGGACTCGAAAGCCTTCCACCCCCTTTTGGCAGGTTGTGTGTGTCTCTCACGTGGGGGGAGGAATGAGGTCGCCCACAGAGGTTCTGCCATGAAAGATCTAAAGACGCACGCTGCTGAGGAGCTTGTTCCTCATGGAGCGTCCCCGAAGGCCAGAAGAATGCCGAAGGTCTCTTTGAAAGCTGCCGGACGCTCTGCCGTTCTAGGCCTGAGATAAGGACCTTGTGACGGCACTGTAACCCCGCGAGATTCAGGAGACATCGCCAGTGCGAGTGGCAATCCGGAAGGAAGAACCTTCAAGGCGGAGTGTCCTTTCCTGTACAAAACGGCGCCCAAGTGGCTGAGGCAGGGAGCATTTTCCTTCACAGAACCGGCATCCTCGTATGCCTGTGGGTTACTCTAAAGAAACGACACTGTGAGCAACCTCTTCGAAAAGGCCTTCGCAAGCGACTTGGAGACAACAGCAGCGCAGTGGAGGCAGAGACCATTGTCCTAGAGAGCAGCACAGTGTCTCTAGCAGCGATCGCTTCCCGGAGGATACTTAAGCCACACCGAGATTCCAGCAGGGAGTTTTGCCTTATAGCAGTACAACTCACTCAAGAAAGAGGGATGAGGTGTAGGGCTAATCTACGTGCGCTCACGCTCTGTGTCCCCGAGAAGGTTTCACGGAGCAGAATGCATCACCGACCGCTACCACGTGTGTGCACCAAAGAAGCCCTGTGCCGTGGGTGTTCTCAGGCCGACAGCGAAGACCTAGGTGTGTGCTGCACCCGCGCCCGGTGGTTCACACGTTGCGTGACCCTGTGCCTTTTGAAGATGCTCAGAGCGGGTGGCACCTGCGTGCTGCGAGCGCAAGAGGTGTAGAGTGTAAAGGCCTTTCACACTGGAGGAAAGGCTTGCATCTCATGGAGAAAATGTGTACGTCGCCCGGGAGATGGAGGCGCGCTCTTGACACCATTTCCTCTGCCCGTTTCAAACACAAGTGTTTGTACTCGATCTGGGCTGCCTGGTGAAACGCTTGGCAGTCCGCATCACCCTGAGCACCTTTCCTGAAGTTTGATTCGTAGCTGGGTAAACTCGGGCTTCAGAGGCTTAGATGAGACCAAACGTGTTCAGCTTGTGGCGAAAGCCTTTGACCAGAGGCATATAAGCTTGTGCTTGGGGCGAGGGCTAGGCAAGAACGTTTACACAATGGGTTTTTATCTTTACCCTAAGCTGTCCCTTTTGGCTGCAGCAGGCGGAGAGAACCCACGGAGAGAGAACAGCTGCGAAGTGGATGCACACAACAGTCACCTCGATACCAGCCCCGGGCTCCCAAGCAACGATCCTTCCCCGCAGGGTACTTAACCCACCCAGGGATTCAAGCAGGGAGTTCGCCTTGTCCAACTTGCACAGGAGACTGGCATGAGATGTAGGGCTCATCTACTTGCGTTCACACTACGTGGCCCGGAGAAGTTCTCACGGAGCCGAATCCAGCGCCCTTCCTCCACCACGTGTGTACACAAAGGAGCGCTGGGCAATGGGTGTTCTCAGGCCAAGAGAGAAGCCCTTGTTCTGTGCTGCACCTGCTGGGTGGTTCAAAGGTTTTCTGAACTTCCTGCTCTGGAAGCTTTTCAGAGCTGAGGCTACGCCTGGGCTGCGAAAGCAGAGAGGCGTAGAGGCCTTTCACACTGAAGGCGTGGGCCTGTTTCCCATGGGGAAAGTGTACGTCACCCAACCCCCACTCCCACCCCACCCCACCCCACCCCACCCCACTCCAACCCACCCCCAGCTGGAGGCGTGCGGGTTGACACCATTTTGTCCTGCCCATGGAAAATACAAAGAGGCGTACACGATTTGGGCTGTCTGGTGAAAGAATTTTGAATCGGCGGCACCCTGAGTACCTTTCCCGAAGTTTGCTTCCTAGCTGGTTAAACTCGGCATTCAGAGGCGAGATGAGAACAAACTTGCTCCGCGTGCGGCGAAGTGCCCTGATGCCCTGCCCTAAATGTTTGAGCTTCTGGCCAGCGTCAGGCAAGTACTTTGACACGTAGGAGTCTCCCTTTTACTCCAAGCTGTCCCTGTTGGCTGAAGCAGTCGGCGTGTCTGTATCGCAGCCTGGGAGGCCGGGTGTTGGGGGAGTCTGCCAAGTGACTGGCCTCCATTTATAGCTAACTGAGAAACTGCGTCGAAGCTTTCGGGAGCCTCTTACAGGGAATGGTTGCAGTTGGGAATTGGAGACTGTGCTGGCAAACGTCAGCAGCTCCTCTCCCTCGGAGGGCTCTTGGTGTGCCGACTCCTAACAGCCAGCACGGTCCCCAGCTCGTGAACGGTCCCATTGCGAGCCGGTCTCGTCCATGAAAGAGCCACGTGAGGCTGAGCTCCAAGAGTCGGGCTCCACACCTGGAGCCTTTGGGACAGGGCAGTCCTGAGCCGATGTGCCCACCAGGGGACGCGACCAAAGTTTACGTACCACAGGAAAGCGCATCAAGGCCTCGTGTTCTCTCCATGAAATGAACGTGAGCTTGAAGGGTGATGCGTCAGCGTGCACCGTGAACAGCTCGCTCGTACGCCTGTCTTTGCCCCCTCTCACGGTCTCACGCACCCGGGCTCAGTTCCGTGCAGGAATGCTGAGTGGGAGCGCCAGCCTCGCTTCTGGACTCGAAAGCCTTCCACCCCCTAATGGCAGGTTGTGTGTGTCTCTCACGTGGGGGGAGGAATGAGGTCGCCCACAGAGGTTCTGCCATGAAAGATCTAAAGACGCACGCTGCTGAGGAGCTTGTTCCTCATGGAGCGTCCCCGAAGGCCAGAAGAATGCCGAAGGTCTCTTTCAAAGCTGCCGGACGCTCTGCCGTTCTAGGCCTGAGATAAGGGCCTTGTGACGGCACTGTAACCCCGCGAGATTCAGGAGACATCGCCAGTGCGAGTGGCAATCCGGAAGGAAGAACCTTCAAGGCAGAGTGTCCTTTCCTGTACAAAACGGCGCCCAAGTGGCTGAGGCAGGGAGCATTTTCCTTCACAGAACCGGCATCCTCGTATGCCTGTGGGTTACTCTAAAGAAACGACACTGTGAGCAACCTCTTCGAAAAGGCCTTCGCAAGCGACTTGGAGACAACAGCAGCGCAGTGGAGGCACAGACCATTGTCCTAGAGAGCAGCACAGTGTCTCTAGCAGCGATCGCTTCCCGGAGGATACTTAAGCCACACCGAGATTCCAGCAGGGAGTTTTGCCTTATAGCAGTACAACTCACTCAAGAAAGAGGGATGAGGTGTAGGGCTAATCTACGTGCGCTCACGCTCTGTGTCCCCGAGAAGGTTTCACGGAGCAGAATGCATCACCGACCGCTACCACGTGTGTGCACCAAAGAAGCCCTGTGCCGTGGGTGTTCTCAGGCCGACAGCGAAGACCTAGGTGTGTGCTGCACCCGCGCCCGGTGATTCACACGTTGCGTGACCCTGTGCCTTTTGAAGATGCTCAGAGCGGGTGGCACCTGCGTGCTGCGAGCGCAAGAGGTGTAGAGTGTAAAGGCCTTTCACACTGGAGGAAAGGCTTGCATCTCATGGAGAAAATGTGTACGTCGCCCGGGAGATGGAGGCGCGCTCTTGACACCATTTCCTCTGCCCGTTTCAAACACAAGTGTTTGTACTCGATCTGGGCTGCCTGGTGAAACGCTTGGCAGTCCGCATCACCCTGAGCACCTTTCCTGAAGTTTGATTCGTAGCTGGGTAAACTCGGGCTTCAGAGGCTTAGATGAGACCAAACGTGTTCAGCTTGTGGCGAAAGCCTTTGACCAGAGGCATATAAGCTTGTGCTTGGGGCGAGGGCTAGGCAAGAACGTTTACACACTGGGTTTTTATCTTTACCCTAAGCTGTCCCTTTTGGCTGCAGCAGGCGGAGAGAACCCGCAGAGAGAGAACAGCTGCGAAGTGGATGCACACAACAGTCACCTCGATACCAGCCCCGGGCTCCCAAGCAACGATCCTTCCCCGCAGGGTACTTAACCCACCCAGGGATTCAAGCAGGTAGTTCGCCTTGTCCAACTCGCACAGGAGACTGGCATGAGATGTAGGGCTCATCTACTTGCGTTCACACTACGTGGCCCGGAGAAGTTCTCACGGAGCCGAATCCAGCGCCCTTCCTCCACCACGTGTGTACACAAAGGAGCGCTGGGCAGTGGGTGTTCTCAGGCCAAGAGAGAAGCCCTTGTTCTGTGCTGCACCTGCTGGGTGGTTCAAAGGTTTTCTGACCTTCCTGCTCTGGAAGCTTTTCAGAGCTGAGGCTACGCCTGGGCTGCGAAAGCAGAGAGGCGTAGAGGCCTTTCACACTGAAGGCGTGGGCCTGTTTCCCATGGGGAAAGTGTACGTCGCCCAACCCCCACTCCCACCCCACCCCACCCCACCCCACCCCACTCCAACCCACCCCCAGCTGGAGGCGTGCGGGTTGACACCATTTTGTCCTGCCCATGGAAAATACAAAGAGGCGTACACGATTTGGGCTGTCTGGTGAGAGAATTTTGAATCGGCGGCACCCTGAGTACCTTTCCCGAAGTTTGCTTCCTAGCTGGTTAAACTCGGCATTCAGAGGCGAGATGAGAACAAACTTGCTCCGCGTGCGGCGAAGTGCCCTGATGCCCTGCCCTAAATGTTTGAGCTTCTGGCCAGCGTCAGGCAAGTACTTTGACACGTAGGAGTCTCCCTTTTACTCCAAGCTGTCCCTGTTGGCTGAAGCAGTCGGCGTGTCTGTATCGCAGCCTGGGAGGCCGGGCGTTGGGGGAGTCTGCCAAGTGACTGGCCTCCATTTATAGCTAACTGAGAAACTGCGTCGAAGCTTTCGGGAGCCTCTTACAGGGAATGGTTGCAGTTCGGAATTGGAGACTGTGCTGGCAAACGTCAGCAGCTCCTCTCCCTCGGAGGGCTCTTGGTGTGCCGACTCCTAACAGCCAGCACGGTCCCCAGCTCGTGAACGGTCCCATTGCGAGCCGGTCTCGTCCGTGAAAGAGCCACGTGAGGCTGAGCTCCAAGAGTCGGGCTCCACACCTGGAGCCTTTGGGACAGGGCAGTCCTGAGCCGATGTGCCCACCAGGGGACGCGACCAAAGTTTACGTACCACAGGAAAGCGCATCAAGGCCTCGTGTTCTCTCCATGAAATGAACGTGAGCTTGAAGGGTGATGCGTCAGCGTGCACCGTGAACAGCTCGCTCGTACGCCTGTCTTTGCCCCCTCTCACGGTCTCACGCACCCGGGCTCAGTTCCGTGCAGGAATGCTGAGTGGGAGCGCCAGCCTCGCTTCTGGACTCGAAAGCCTTCCACCCCCTAATGGCAGGTTGTGTGTGTCTCTCACGTGGGGGGAGGAATGAGGTCGCCCACAGAGGTTCTGCCATGAAAGATCTAAAGACGCACGCTGCTGAGGAGCTTGTTCCTCATGGAGCGTCCCCGAAGGCCAGAAGAATGCCGAAGGTCTCTTTGAAAGCTGCCGGACGCTCTGCCGTTCTAGGCCTGAGATAAGGGCCTTGTGACGGCACTGTAACCCCGCGAGATTCAGGAGACATCGCCAGTGCGAGTGGCAATCCGGAAGGAAGAACCTTCAAGGCGGAGTGTCCTTTCCTGTACAAAACGGCGCCCAAGTGGCTGAGGCAGGGAGCATTTTCCTTCACAGAACCGGCATCCTCGTATGCCTGTGGGTTACTCTAAAGAAACGACACTGTGAGCAACCTCTTCGAAAAGGCCTTCGCAAGCGACTTGGAGACAACAGCAGCGCAGTGGAGGCACAGACCATTGTCCTAGAGAGCAGCACAGTGTCTCTAGCAGCGATCGCTTCCCGGAGGATACTTAAGCCACACCGAGATTCCAGCAGGGAGTTTTGCCTTATAGCAGTACAACTCACTCAAGAAAGAGGGATGAGGTGTAGGGCTAATCTACGTGCGCTCACGCTCTGTGTCCCCGAGAAGGTTTCACGGAGCAGAATGCATCACCGACTGCTACCACGTGTGTGCACCAAAGAAGCCCTGTGCCGTGGGTGTTCTCAGGCCGACAGCGAAGACCTAGGTGTGTGCTGCACCCGCGCCCGGTGGTTCACACGTTGCGTGACCCTGTGCCTTTTGAAGATGCTCAGAGCGGGTGGCACCTGCGTGCTGCGAGCGCAAGAGGTGTAGAGTGTAAAGGCCTTTCACACTGGAGGAAAGGCTTGCATCTCATGGAGAAAATGTGTACGTCGCCCGGGAGATGGAGGCGCGCTCTTGACACCATTTCCTCTGCCCGTTTCAAACACAAGTGTTTGTACTCGATCTGGGCTGCCTGGTGAAACGCTTGGCAGTCCGCATCACCCTGAGCACCTTTCCTGAAGTTTGATTCGTAGCTGGGTAAACTCGGGCTTCAGAGGCTTAGATGAGACCAAACGTGTTCAGCTTGTGGCGAAAGCCTTTGACCAGAGGCATATAAGCTTGTGCTTGGGGCGAGGGCTAGGCAAGAACGTTTACACACTGGGTTTTTATCTTTACCCTAAGCTGTCCCTTTTGGCTGCAGCAGGCGGAGAGAACCCGCAGAGAGAGAACAGCTGCGAAGTGGATGCACACAACAGTCACCTCGATACCAGCCCCGGGCTCCCAAGCAACGATCCTTCCCCGCAGGGTACTTAACCCACCCAGGGATTCAAGCAGGTAGTTCGCCTTGTCCAACTCGCACAGGAGACTGGCATGAGATGTAGGGCTCATCTACTTGCGTTCACACTACGTGGCCCGGAGAAGTTCTCACGGAGCCGAATCCAGCGCCCTTCCTCCACCACGTGTGTACACAAAGGAGCGCTGGGCAGTGGGTGTTCTCAGGCCAAGAGAGAAGCCCTTGTTCTGTGCTGCACCTGCTGGGTGGTTCAAAGGTTTTCTGACCTTCCTGCTCTGGAAGCTTTTCAGAGCTGAGGCTACGCCTGGGCTGCGAAAGCAGAGAGGCGTAGAGGGCTTTCACACTGAAGGCGTGGGCCTGTTTCCCATGGGGAAAGTGTACGTCGCCCAACCCCCACTCCCACCCCACCCCACCCCACCCCACCCCACTCCAACCCACCCCCAGCTGGAGGCGTGCGGGTTGACACCATTTTGTCCTGCCCATGGAAAATACAAAGAGGCGTACACGATTTGGGCTGTCTGGTGAAAGAATTTTGAATCGGCGGCACCCTGAGTACCTTTCCCGAAGTTTGCTTCCTAGCTGGTTAAACTCGGCATTCAGAGGCGAGATGAGAACAAACTTGCTCCGCGTGCGGCGAAGTGCCCTGATGCCCTGCCCTAAATGTTTGAGCTTCTGGCCAGCGTCAGGCAAGTACTTTGACACGTAGGAGTCTCCCTTTTACTCCAAGCTGTCCCTGTTGGCTGAAGCAGTCGGCGTGTCTGTATCGCAGCCTGGGAGGCCGGGCGTTGGGGGAGTCTGCCAAGTGACTGGCCTCCATTTATAGCTAACTGAGAAACTGCGTCGAAGCTTTCGGGAGCCTCTTACAGGGAATGGTTGCAGTTCGGAATTGGAGACTGTGCTGGCAAACGTCAGCAGCTCCTCTCCCTCGGAGGGCTCTTGGTGTGCCGACTCCTAACAGCCAGCACGGTCCCCAGCTCGTGAACGGTCCCATTGCGAGCCGGTCTCGTCCGTGAAAGAGCCACGTGAGGCTGAGCTCCAAGAGTCGGGCTCCACACCTGGAGCCTTTGGGACAGGGCAGTCCTGAGCCGATGTGCCCACCAGGGGACGCGACCAAAGTTTACGTACCACAGGAAAGCGCATCAAGGCCTCGTGTTCTCTCCATGAAATGAACGTGAGCTTGAAGGGTGATGCGTCAGCGTGCACCGTGAACAGCTCGCTCGTACGCCTGTCTTTGCCCCCTCTCACGGTCTCACGCACCCGGGCTCAGTTCCGTGCAGGAATGCTGAGTGGGAGCGCCAGCCTCGCTTCTGGACTCGAAAGCCTTCCACCCCCTAATGGCAGGTTGTGTGTGTCTCTCACGTGGGGGGAGGAATGAGGTCGCCCACAGAGGTTCTGCCATGAAAGATCTAAAGACGCACGCTGCTGAGGAGCTTGTTCCTCATGGAGCGTCCCCGAAGGCCAGAAGAATGCCGAAGGTCTCTTTCAAAGCTGCCGGACGCTCTGCCGTTCTAGGCCTGAGATAAGGGCCTTGTGACGGCACTGTAACCCCGCGAGATTCAGGAGACATCGCCAGTGCGAGTGGCAATCCGGAAGGAAGAACCTTCAAGGCGGAGTGTCCTTTCCTGTACAAAACGGCGCCCAAGTGGCTGAGGCAGGGAGCATTTTCCTTCACAGAACCGGCATCCTCGTATGCCTGTGGGTTACTCTAAAGAAACGACACTGTGAGCAACCTCTTCGAAAAGGCCTTCGCAAGCGACTTGGAGACAACAGCAGCGCAGTGGAGGCACAGACCATTGTCCTAGAGAGCAGCACAGTGTCTCTAGCAGCGATCGCTTCCCGGAGGATACTTAAGCCACACCGAGATTCCAGCAGGGAGTTTTGCCTTATAGCAGTACAACTCACTCAAGAAAGAGGGATGAGGTGTAGGGCTAATCTACGTGCGCTCACGCTCTGTGTCCCCGAGAAGGTTTCACGGAGCAGAATGCATCACCGACCGCTACCACGTGTGTGCACCAAAGAAGCCCTGTGCCGTGGGTGTTCTCAGGCCGACAGCGAAGACCTAGGTGTGTGCTGCACCCGCGCCCGGTGGTTCACACGTTGCTTGACCCTGTGCCTTTTGAAGATGCTCAGAGCGGGTGGCACCTGCGTGCTGCGAGCGCAAGAGGTGTAGAGTGTAAAGGCCTTTCACACTGGAGGAAAGGCTTGCATCTCATGGAGAAAATGTGTACGTCGCCCGGGAGATGGAGGCGCGCTCTTGACACCATTTCCTCTGCCCGTTTCAAACACAAGTGTTTGTACTCGATCTGGGCTGCCTGGTGAAACGCTTGGCAGTCCGCATCACCCTGAGCACCTTTCCTGAAGTTTGATTCGTAGCTGGGTAAACTCGGGCTTCAGAGGCTTAGATGAGACCAAACGTGTTCAGCTTGTGGCGAAAGCCTTTGACCAGAGGCATATAAGCTTGTGCTTGGGGCGAGGGCTAGGCAAGAACGTTTACACACTGGGTTTTTATCTTTACCCTAAGCTGTCCCTTTTGGCTGCAGCAGGCGGAGAGAACCCGCAGAGAGAGAACAGCTGCGAAGTGGATGCACACAACAGTCACCTCGATACCAGCCCCGGGCTCCCAAGCAACGATCCTTCCCCGCAGGGTACTTAACCCACCCAGGGATTCAAGCAGGTAGTTCGCCTTGTCCAACTCGCACAGGAGACTGGCATGAGATGTAGGGCTCATCTACTTGCGTTCACACTACGTGGCCCGGAGAAGTTCTCACGGAGCCGAATCCAGCGCCCTTCCTCCACCACGTGTGTACACAAAGGAGCGCTGGGCAGTGGGTGTTCTCAGGCCAAGAGAGAAGCCCTTGTTCTGTGCTGCACCTGCTGGGTGGTTCAAAGGTTTTCTGACCTTCCTGCTCTGGAAGCTTTTCAGAGCTGAGGCTACGCCTGGGCTGCGAAAGCAGAGAGGCGTAGAGGGCTTTCACACTGAAGGCGTGGGCCTGTTTCCCATGGGGAAAGTGTACGTCGCCCAACCCCCACTCCCACCCCACCCCACCCCACCCCACCCCACTCCAACCCACCCCCAGCTGGAGGCGTGCGGGTTGACACCATTTTGTCCTGCCCATGGAAAATACAAAGAGGCGTACACGATTTGGGCTGTCTGGTGAAAGAATTTTGAATCGGCGGCACCCTGAGTACCTTTCCCGAAGTTTGCTTCCTAGCTGGTTAAACTCGGCATTCAGAGGCGAGATGAGAACAAACTTGCTCCGCGTGCGGCGAAGTGCCCTGATGCCCTGCCCTAAATGTTTGAGCTTCTGGCCAGCGTCAGGCAAGTACTTTGACACGTAGGAGTCTCCCTTTTACTCCAAGCTGTCCCTGTTGGCTGAAGCAGTCGGCGTGTCTGTATCGCAGCCTGGGAGGCCGGGCGTTGGGGGAGTCTGCCAAGTGACTGGCCTCCATTTATAGCTAACTGAGAAACTGCGTCGAAGCTTTCGGGAGCCTCTTACAGGGAATGGTTGCAGTTCGGAATTGGAGACTGTGCTGGCAAACGTCAGCAGCTCCTCTCCCTCGGAGGGCTCTTGGTGTGCCGACTCCTAACAGCCAGCACGGTCCCCAGCTCGTGAACGGTCCCATTGCGAGCCGGTCTCGTCCGTGAAAGAGCCACGTGAGGCTGAGCTCCAAGAGTCGGGCTCCACACCTGGAGCCTTTGGGACAGGGCAGTCCTGAGCCGATGTGCCCACCAGGGGACGCGACCAAAGTTTACGTACCACAGGAAAGCGCATCAAGGCCTCGTGTTCTCTCCATGAAATGAACGTGAGCTTGAAGGGTGATGCGTCAGCGTGCACCGTGAACAGCTCGCTCGTACGCCTGTCTTTGCCCCCTCTCACGGTCTCACGCACCCGGGCTCAGTTCCGTGCAGGAATGCTGAGTGGGAGCGCCAGCCTCGCTTCTGGACTCGAAAGCCTTCCACCCCCTAATGGCAGGTTGTGTGTGTCTCTCACGTGGGGGGAGGAATGAGGTCGCCCACAGAGGTTCTGCCATGAAAGATCTAAAGACGCACGCTGCTGAGGAGCTTGTTCCTCATGGAGCGTCCCCGAAGGCCAGAAGAATGCCGAAGGTCTCTTTCAAAGCTGCCGGACGCTCTGCCGTTCTAGGCCTGAGATAAGGGCCTTGTGACGGCACTGTAACCCCGCGAGATTCAGGAGACATCGCCAGTGCGAGTGGCAATCCGGAAGGAAGAACCTTCAAGGCGGAGTGTCCTTTCCTGTACAAAACGGCGCCCAAGTGGCTGAGGCAGGGAGCATTTTCCTTCACAGAACCGGCATCCTCGTATGCCTGTGGGTTACTCTAAAGAAACGACACTGTGAGCAACCTCTTCGAAAAGGCCTTCGCAAGCGACTTGGAGACAACAGCAGCGCAGTGGAGGCACAGACCATTGTCCTAGAGAGCAGCACAGTGTCTCTAGCAGCGATCGCTTCCCGGAGGATACTTAAGCCACACCGAGATTCCAGCAGGGAGTTTTGCCTTATAGCAGTACAACTCACTCAAGAAAGAGGGATGAGGTGTAGGGCTAATCTACGTGCGCTCACGCTCTGTGTCCCCGAGAAGGTTTCACGGAGCAGAATGCATCACCGACCGCTACCACGTGTGTGCACCAAAGAAGCCCTGTGCCGTGGGTGTTCTCAGGCCGACAGCGAAGACCTAGGTGTGTGCTGCACCCGCGCCCGGTGGTTCACACGTTGCTTGACCCTGTGCCTTTTGAAGATGCTCAGAGCGGGTGGCACCTGCGTGCTGCGAGCGCAAGAGGTGTAGAGTGTAAAGGCCTTTCACACTGGAGGAAAGGCTTGCATCTCATGGAGAAAATGTGTACGTCGCCCGGGAGATGGAGGCGCGCTCTTGACACCATTTCCTCTGCCCGTTTCAAACACAAGTGTTTGTACTCGATCTGGGCTGCCTGGTGAAACGCTTGGCAGTCCGCATCACCCTGAGCACCTTTCCTGAAGTTTGATTCGTAGCTGGGTAAACTCGGGCTTCAGAGGCTTAGATGAGACCAAACGTGTTCAGCTTGTGGCGAAAGCCTTTGACCAGAGGCATATAAGCTTGTGCTTGGGGCGAGGGCTAGGCAAGAACGTTTACACACTGGGTTTTTATCTTTACCCTAAGCTGTCCCTTTTGGCTGCAGCAGGCGGAGAGAACCCGCGGAGAGAGAACAGCTGCGAAGTGGATGCACACAACAGTCACCTCGATACCAGCCCCGGGCTCCCAAGCAACGATCCTTCCCCGCAGGGTACTTAACCCACCCAGGGATTCAAGCAGGTAGTTCGCCTTGTCCAACTCGCACAGGAGACTGGCATGAGATGTAGGGCTCATCTACTTGCGTTCACACTACGTGGCCCGGAGAAGTTCTCACGGAGCCGAATCCAGCGCCCTTCCTCCACCACGTGTGTACACAAAGGAGCGCTGGGCAGTGGGTGTTCTCAGGCCAAGAGAGAAGCCCTTGTTCTGTGCTGCACCTGCTGGGTGGTTCAAAGGTTTTCTGACCTTCCTGCTCTGGAAGCTTTTCAGAGCTGAGGCTACGCCTGGGCTGCGAAAGCAGAGAGGCGTAGAGGCCTTTCACACTGAAGGCGTGGGCCTGTTTCCCATGGGGAAAGTGTACGTCGCCCAACCCCCACTCCCACCCCACCCCACCCCACCCCACCCCACTCCAACCCACCCCCAGCTGGAGGCGTGCGGGTTGACACCATTTTGTCCTGCCCATGGAAAATACAAAGAGGCGTACACGATTTGGGCTGTCTGGTGAAAGAATTTTGAATCGGCGGCACCCTGAGTACCTTTCCCGAAGTTTGCTTCCTAGCTGGTTAAACTCGGCATTCAGAGGCGAGATGAGAACAAACTTGCTCCGCGTGCGGCGAAGTGCCCTGATGCCCTGCCCTAAATGTTTGAGCTTCTGGCCAGCGTCAGGCAAGTACTTTGACACGTAGGAGTCTCCCTTTTACTCCAAGCTGTCCCTGTTGGCTGAAGCAGTCGGCGTGTCTGTATCGCAGCCTGGGAGGCCGGGCATTGGGGGAGTCTGCCAAGTGACTGGCCTCCATTTATAGCTAACTGAGAAACTGCGTCGAAGCTTTCGGGAGCCTCTTACAGGGAATGGTTGCAGTTGGGAATTGGAGACTGTGCTGGCAAACGTCAGCAGCTCCTCTCCCTCGGAGGGCTCTTGGTGTGCCGACTCCTAACAGCCAGCACGGTCCTCAGCTCGTGAACGGTCCCATTGCGAGCCGGTCTCGTCCGTGAAAGAGCCACGTGAGGCTGAGCTCCAAGAGTCGGGCTCCACACCTGGAGCCTTTGGGACAGGGCAGTCCTGAGCCGATGTGCCCACCAGGGGACGCGACCAAAGTTTACGTACCACAGGAAAGCGCATCAAGGCCTCGTGTTCTCTCCACGAAATGAACGTGAGCTTGAAGGGTGATGCGTCAGCGTGCACCGTGAACAGCTCGCTCGTACGCCTGTCTTTGCCCCCTCTCACGGTCTCACGCACCCGGGCTCAGTTCCGTGCAGGAATGCTGAGTGGGAGCGCCAGCCTCGCTTCTGGACTCGAAAGCCTTCCACCCCCTAATGGCAGGTTGTGTGTGTCTCTCACGTGGGGGGAGGAATGAGGTCGCCCACAGAGGTTCTGCCATGAAAGATCTAAAGACGCACGCTGCTGAGGAGCTTGTTCCTCATGGAGCGTCCCCGAAGGCCAGAAGAATGCCGAAGGTCTCTTTCAAAGCTGCCGGACGCTCTGCCGTTCTAGGCCTGAGATAAGGGCCTTGTGACGGCACTGTAACCCCGCGAGATTCAGGAGACATCGCCAGTGCGAGTGGCAATCCGGAAGGAAGAACCTTCAAGGCGGAGTGTCCTTTCCTGTACAAAACGGCGCCCAAGTGGCTGAGGCAGGGAGCATTTTCCTTCACAGAACCGGCATCCTCGTATGCCTGTGGGTTACTCTAAAGAAACGACACTGTGAGCAACCTCTTCAAAAAGGCCTTCGCAAGCGACTTGGAGACAACAGCAGCGCAGTGGAGGCACAGACCATTGTCCTAGAGAGCAGCACAGTGTCTCTAGCAGCGATCGCTTCCCGGAGGATACTTAAGCCACACCGAGATTCCAGCAGGGAGTTTTGCCTTATAGCAGTACAACTCACTCAAGAAAGAGGGATGAGGTGTAGGGCTAATCTACGTGCGCTCACGCTCTGTGTCCCCGAGAAGGTTTCACGGAGCAGAATGCATCACCGACCGCTACCACGTGTGTGCACCAAAGAAGCCCTGTGCCGTGGGTGTTCTCAGGCCGACAGCGAAGACCTAGGTGTGTGCTGCACCCGCGCCCGGTGGTTCACACGTTGCGTGACCCTGTGCCTTTTGAAGATGCTCAGAGCGGGTGGCACCTGCGTGCTGCGAGCGCAAGAGGTGTAGAGTGTAAAGGCCTTTCACACTGGAGGAAAGGCTTGCATCTCATGGAGAAAATGTGTACGTCGCCCGGGAGATGGAGGCGCGCTCTTGACACCATTTCCTCTGCCCGTTTCAAACACAAGTGTTTGTACTCGATCTGGGCTGCCTGGTGAAACGCTTGGCAGTCCGCATCACCCTGAGCACCTTTCCTGAAGTTTGATTCGTAGCTGGGTAAACTCGGGCTTCAGAGGCTTAGATGAGACCAAACGTGTTCAGCTTGTGGCGAAAGCCTTTGACCAGAGGCATATAAGCTTGTGCTTGGGGCGAGGGCTAGGCAAGAACGTTTACACACTGGGTTTTTATCTTTACCCTAAGCTGTCCCTTTTGGCTGCAGCAGGCGGAGAGAACCCGCGGAGAGAGAACAGCTGCGAAGTGGATGCACACAACAGTCACCTCGATACCAGCCCCGGGCTCCCAAGCAACGATCCTTCCCCGCAGGGTACTTAACCCACCCAGGGATTCAAGCAGGGAGTTCGCCTTCTCCAACTCGCACAGGAGACTGGCATGAGATGTAGGGCTCATCTACTTGCGTTCACACTACGTGGCCCGGAGAAGTTCTCACGGAGCCGAATCCAGCGCCCTTCCTCCACCACGTGTGTACACAAAGGAGCGCTGGGCAGTGGGTGTTCTCAGGCCAAGAGAGAAGCCCTTGTTCTGTGCTGCACCTGCTGGGTGGTTCAAAGGTTTTCTGACCTTCCTGCTCTGGAAGCTTTTCAGAGCTGAGGCTACGCCTAGGCTGCGAAAGCAGAGAGGCGTAGAGGGCTTTCACACTGAAGGCGTGGGCCTGTTTCCCATGGGGAAAGTGTACGTCGCCCAACCCCCACTCCCACCCCACCCCACCCCACCCCACCCCACTCCAACCCACCCCCAGCTGGAGGCGTGCGGGTTGACACCATTTTGTCCTGCCCATGGAAAATACAAAGAGGCGTACACGATTTGGGCTGTCTGGTGAGAGAATTTTGAATCGGCGGCACCCTGAGTACCTTTCCCGAAGTTTGCTTCCTAGCTGGTTAAACTCGGCATTCAGAGGCGAGATGAGAACAAACTTGCTCCGCGTGCGGCGAAGTGCCCTGATGCCCTGCCCTAAATGTTTGAGCTTCTGGCCAGCGTCAGGCAAGTACTTTGACACGTAGGAGTCTCCCTTTTACTCCAAGCTGTCCCTGTTGGCTGAAGCAGTCGGCGTGTCTGTATCGCAGCCTGGGAGGCCGGGCGTTGGGGGAGTCTGCCAAGTGACTGGCTTCCATTTATAGCTAACTGAGAAACTGCGTCGAAGCTTTCGGGAGCCTCTTACAGGGAATGGTTGCAGTTGGGAATTGGAGACTGTGCTGGCAAACGTCAGCAGCTCCTCTCCCTCGGAGGGCTCTTGGTGTGCCGACTCCTAACAGCCAGCACGGTCCCCAGCTCGTGAACGGTCCCATTGCGAGCCGGTCTCGTCCGTGAAAGAGCCACGTGAGGCTGAGCTCCAAGAGTCGGGCTCCACACCTGGAGCCTTTGGGACAGGGCAGTCCTGAGCCGATGTGCCCACCAGGGGACGCGACCAAAGTTTACGTACCACAGGAAAGCGCATCAAGGCCTCGTGTTCTCTCCATGAAATGAACGTGAGCTTGAAGGGTGATGCGTCAGCGTGGACCGTGAACAGCTCGCTGGTACGCCTGTCTTTGCCCCCTCTCACGGTCTCACGCACCCGGGCTCAGTTCCGTGCAGGAATGCTGTGTGGGAGCGCCAGCCTCGCTTCTGGACTCGAAAGCCTTCCACCCCCTAATGGCAGGTTGTGTGTGTCTCTCACGTGGGGGGAGGAATGAGGTCGCCCACAGAGGTTCTGCCATGAAAGATCTAAAGACGCACGCTGCTGAGGAGCTTGTTCCTCATGGAGCGTCCCCGAAGGCCAGAAGAATGCCGAAGGTCTCTTTCAAAGCTGCCGGACGCTCTGCCGTTCTAGGCCTGAGATAAGGACCTTGTGACGGCACTGTAACCCCGCGAGATTCAGGAGACATCGCCAGTGCGAGTGGCAATCCGGAAGGAAGAACCTTCAAGGCGGAGTGTCCTTTCCTGTACAAAACGGCGCCCAAGTGGCTGAGGCAGGGAGCATTTTCCTTCACAGAACCGGCATCCTCGTATGCCTGTGGGTTACTCTAAAGAAACGACACTGTGAGCAACCTCTTCGAAAAGGCCTTCGCAAGCGACTTGGAGACAACAGCAGCGCAGTGGAGGCACAGACCATTGTCCTAGAGAGCAGCACAGTGTCTCTAGCAGCGATCGCTTCCCGGAGGATACTTAAGCCACACCGAGATTCCAGCAGGGAGTTTTGCCTTATAGCAGTACAACTCACTCAAGAAAGAGGGATGAGGTGTAGGGCTAATCTACGTGCGCTCACGCTCTGTGTCCCCGAGAAGGTTTCACGGAGCAGAATGCATCACCGACCGCTACCACGTGTGTGCACCAAAGAAGCCCTGTGCCGTGGGTGTTCTCAGGCCGACAGCGAAGACCTAGGTGTGTGCTGCACCCGCGCCCGGTGGTTCACACGTTGCGTGACCCTGTGCCTTTTGAAGATGCTCAGAGCGGGTGGCACCTGCGTGCTGCGAGCGCAAGAGGTGTAGAGTGTAAAGGCCTTTCACACTGGAGGAAAGGCTTGCATCTCATGGAGAAAATGTGTACGTCGCCCGGGAGATGGAGGCGCGCTCTTGACACCATTTCCTCTGCCCGTTTCAAACACAAGTGTTTGTACTCGATCTGGGCTGCCTGGTGAAACGCTTGGCAGTCCGCATCACCCTGAGCACCTTTCCTGAAGTTTGATTCGTAGCTGGGTAAACTCGGGCTTCAGAGGCTTAGATGAGACCAAACGTGTTCAGCTTGTGGCGAAAGCCTTTGACCAGAGGCATATAAGCTTGTGCTTGGGGCGAGGGCTAGGCAAGAACGTTTACACACTGGGTTTTTATCTTTACCCTAAGCTGTCCCTTTTGGCTGCAGCAGGCGGAGGGAACCCGCGGAGAGAGAACAGCTGCGAAGTGGATGCACACAACAGTCACCTCGATACCAGCCCCGGGCTCCCAAGCAACGATCCTTCCCCGCAGGGTACTTAACCCACCCAGGGATTCAAGCAGGGAGTTCGCCTTGTCCAACTCGCACAGGAGACTGGCATGAGATGTAGGGCTCATCTACTTGCGTTCACACTACGTGGCCCGGAGAAGTTCTCACGGAGCCGAATCCAGCGCCTTTCCTCCACCACGTGTGTACACAAAGGAGCGCTGGGCAATGGGTGTTCTCAGGCCAAGAGAGAAGCCCTTGTTCTGTGCTGCACCTGCTGGGTGGTTCAAAGGTTTTCTGACCTTCCTGCTCTGGAAGCTTTTCAGAGCTGAGGCTACGCCTGGGCTGCGAAAGCAGAGAGGCGTAGAGGCCTTTCACACTGAAGGCGTGGGCCTGTTTCCCATGGGGAAAGTGTACGTCACCCAACGCCCACTCCCACCCCACCCCACCCCACCCCACCCCACTCCAACCCACCCTCAGCTGGAGTCGTGCGGGTTGACACCATTTTGTCCTGCCCATGGAAAATACAAAGAGGCGTACACGATTTGGGCTGTCTGGTGAAAGAATTTTGAATCGGCGGCACCCTGAGTACCTTTCCCGAAGTTTGCTTCCTAGCTGGTTAAACTCGGCATTCAGAGGCGAGATGAGAACAAACTTGCTCCGCGTTCGGCGAAGTGCCTTGATGCCCTGCCCTAAATGTCTGAGCTTCTGGCCAGCGTCAGGCAAGTACTTTGACACGTAGGAGTCTCACTTTTACTCCAAGCTGTCCCTGTTGGCTGAAGCAGTCGGCGTGTCTGTATCGCAGCCTGGGAGGCCGGGCATTGGGGGAGTCTGCCAAGTGACTGGCCTCCATTTATAGCTAACTGAGAAACTGCGTCGAAGCTTTCGGGAGCCTCTTACAGGGAATGGTTGCAGTTGGGAATTGGAGACTGTGCTGGCAAACGTCAGCAGCTCCTCTCCCTCGGAGGGCTCTTGGTGTGCCGACTCCTAACAGCCAGCACGGTCCCCAGCTCGTGAACGGTCCCATTGTGAGCCGGTCTCGTCCGTGAAAGAGCCACGTGAGGCTGAGCTCCAAGAGTCGGGCTCCACACCTGGAGCCTTTGGGACAGGGCAGTCCTGAGCCGATGTGCCCACCAGGGGACGCGACCAAAGTTTACGTACCACAGGAAAGCGCATCAAGGCCTCGTGTTCTCTCCATGAAATGAACGTGAGCTTGAAGGGTGATGCGTCAGCGTGCACCGTGAACAGCTCGCTGGTACGCCTGTCTTTGCCCCCTCTCACGGTCTCACGCACCCGGGCTCAGTTCCGTGCAGGAATGCTGAGTGGGAGCGCCAGCCTCGCTTCTGGACTCGAAAGCCTTCCACCCCCTAATGGCAGGTTGTGTGTGTCTCTCACGTGGGGGGAGGAATGAGGTCGCCCACAGAGGTTCTGCCATGAAAGATCTAAAGACGCACGCTGCTGAGGAGCTTGTTCCTCATGGAGCGTCCCCGAAGGCCAGAAGAATGCCGAAGGTCTCTTTCAAAGCTGCCGGACGCTCTGCCGTTCCAGGCCTGAGATAAGGACCTTGTGACAGCACTGTAACCCCGCGAGATTCAGGAGACATCGCCAGTGCGAGTGGCAATCCGGAAGGAAGAACCTTCAAGGCGGAGTGTCCTTTCCTGTACAAAACGGCGCCCAAGTGGCTGAGGCAGGGAGCATTTTCCTTCACAGAACCGGCATCCTCGTATGCCTGTGGGTTACTCTAAAGAAACGACACTGTGAGCAACCTCTTCGAAAAGGCCTTCGCAAGCGACTTGGAGACAACAGCAGCGCAGTGGAGGCACAGACCATTGTCCTAGAGAGCAGCACAGTTTCTCTAGCAGCGATCGCTTCCCGGAGGATACTTAAGCCACACCGAGATTCCAGCAGGGAGTTTTGCCTTATAGCAGTACAACTCACTCAAGAAAGAGGGATGAGGTGTAGGGCTAATCTACGTGCGCTCACGCTCTGTGTCCCCGAGAAGGTTTCACGGAGCAGAATGCATCACCGACCGCTACCACGTGTGTGCACCAAAGAAGCCCTGTGCCGTGGGTGTTCTCAGGCCGACAGCGAAGACCTAGGTGTGTGCTGCACCCGCGCCCGGTGGTTCACACGTTGCGTGACCCTGTGCCTTTTGAAGATGCTCAGAGCGGGTGGCACCTGCGTGCTGCGAGCGCAAGAGGTGTAGAGTGTAAAGGCCTTTCACACTGGAGGAAAGGCTTGCATCTCATGGAGAAAATGTGTACGTCGCCCGGGAGATGGAGGCGCACTCTTGACACCATTTCCTCTGCCCGTTTCAAACACAAGTGTTTGTACTCGATCTGGGCTGCCTGGTGAAACGCTTGGCAGTCCGCATCACCCTGAGCACCTTTCCTGAAGTTTGATTCGTAGCTGGGTAAACTCGGGCTTCAGAGGCTTAGATGAGACCAAACGTGTTCAGCTTGTGGCGAAAGCCTTTGACCAGAGGCATATAAGCTTGTGCTTGGGGCGAGGGCTAGGCAAGAACGTTTACACACTGGGTTTTTATCTTTACCCTAAGCTGTCCCTTTTGGCTGCAGCAGGCGGAGAGACCCGCGGAGAGAGAACAGCTGCGAAGTGGATGCACACAACAGTCGCCTCGATACCAGCCCCGGGCTCCCAAGCAACGATCCTTCCCCGCAGGGTACTTAACCCACCCAGGGATTCAAGCAGGGAGTTCGCCTTGTCCAACTCGCACAGGAGACTGGCATGAGATGTAGGGCTCATCTACTTGCGTTCACACTACGTGGCCCGGAGAAGTTCTCACGGAGCCGAATCCAGCGCCCTTCCTCCACCACGTGTGTACACAAAGGAGTGCTGGGCAGTGGGTGTTCTCAGGCCAAGAGAGAAGCCCTTGTTCTGTGCTGCACCTGCTGGGTGGTTCAAAGGTTTTCTGACCTTCCTGCTCTGGAAGCTTTTCAGAGCTGAGGCTACGCCTGGGCTGCGAAAGCAGAGAGGCGTAGAGGCCTTTCACACTGAAGGCGTGGGCCTGTTTCCCATGGGGAAAGTGTACGTCGCCCAACCCCCACTCCCACCCCACCCCACCCCACCCCACCCCACTCCAACCCACCCCCAGCTGGAGGCGTGCGGGTTGACACCATTTTGTCCTGCCCATGGAAAATACAAAGAGGCGTACACGATTTGGGCTGTCTGGTGAAAGAATTTTGAATCGGCGGCACCCTGAGTACCTTTCCCGAAGTTTGCTTCCTAGCTGGTTAAACTCGGCATTCAGAGGCGAGATGAGAACAAACTTGCTCCGCGTGCGGCGAAGTGCCTTGATGCTCTGCCCTAAATGTTTGAGCTTCTGGCCAGCGTCAGGCAAGTACTTTGACACGTAGGAGTCTCACTTTTACTCCAAGCTGTCCCTGTTGGCTGAAGCAGTCGGCGTGTCTGTATCGCAGCCTGGGAGGCCGGGCGTTGGGGGAGTCTGCCAAGTGACTGGCCTCCATTTATAGCTAACTGAGAAACTGCGTCGAAGCTTTCGGGAGCCTCTTACAGGGAATGGTTGCAGTTGGGAATTGGAGACTGTGCTGGCAAACGTCAGCAGCTCCTCTCCCTCGGAGGGCTCTTGGTGTGCCGACTCCTAACAGCCAGCACGGTCCCCAGCTCGTGAACGGTCCCATTGCAAGCCGGTCTCATCCGTGAAAGAGCCAGGTGAGGCTGAGCTCCAAGAGTCGGGCTCCACACCTGGAGCCTTTGGGACAGGGCAGTCCTGAGCCGATGTGCCCACCAGGGGACGCGACCAAAGTTTACGTACCACAGGAAAGCGCATCAAGGCCTCGTGTTCTCTCCATGAAATGAACGTGAGCTTGAAGGGTGATGCGTCAGCGTGCACCGTGAACAGCTCGCTGGTATGCCTGTCTTTGCCCCCTCTCACGGTCTCACGCACCCGGGCTCAGTTCCGTGCAGGAATGCTGAGTGGGAGCGCCAGCCTCGCTTCTGGACTCGAAAGCCTTCCACCCCCTAATGGCAGGTTGTGTGTGTCTCTCACGTGGGGGGAGGAATGAGGTCGCCCACAGAGGTTCTGCCATGAAAGATCTAAAGACGCACGCTGCTGAGGAGCTTGTTCCTCATGGAGCGTCCCCGAAGGCCAGAAGCATGCCGAAGGTCTCTTTCAAAACTGCCGGACGCTCTGCCGTTCCAGGCCTGAGATAAGGACCTTGTGACGGCACTGTAACCCCACGAGATTCAGGAGACATCGCCAGTGCGAGTGGCAATCCGGAAGGAAGAACCTTCAAGGCGGAGTGTCCTTTCCTGTACAAAACGGCGCCCAAGTGGCTGAGGCAGGGAGCATTTTCCTTCACAGAACCGGCATCCTCGTATGCCTGTGGGTTACTCTAAAGAAACGACACTGTGAGCAACCTCTTCGAAAAGGCCTTCGCAAGCGACTTGGAGACAACAGCAGCGCAGTGGAGGCACAGACCATTGTCCTAGAGAGCAGCACAGTGTCTCTAGCAGCGATCGCTTCCCGGAGGATACTTAAGCCACACCGAGATTCCAGCAGGGAATTTTGCCTTATAGCAGTACAACTCACTCAAGAAAGAGGGATGAGGTGTAGGGCTAATCTACGTGCGCTCACGCTCTGTGTCCCCGAGAAGGTTTCACGGAGCAGAATGCATCACCGACCGCTACCACGTGTGTGCACCAAAGAAGCCCTGTGCCGTGGGTGTTCTCAGGCCGACAGCGAAGACCTAGGTGTGTGCTGCACCCGCGCCCGGTGGTTCACACGTTGCGTGACCCTGTGCCTTTTGAAGATGCTCAGAGCGGGTGGCACCTGCGTGCTGCGAGCGCAAGAGGTGTAGAGTGTAAAGGCCTTTCACACTGGAGGAAAGGCTTGCATCTCATGGAGAAAATGTGTACGTCGCCCGGGAGATGGAGGCGCGCTCTTGACACCATTTCCTCTGCCCGTTTCAAACACAAGTGTTTGTACTCGATCTGGGCTGCCTGGTGAAACGCTTGGCAGTCCGCATCACCCTGAGCACCTTTCCTGAAGTTTGATTCGTAGCTGGGTAAACTCGGGCTTCAGAGGCTTAGATGAGACCAAACGTGTTCAGCTTGTGGCGAAAGCCTTTGACCAGAGGCATATAAGCTTGTGCTTGGGGCGAGGGCTAGGCAAGAACGTTTACACACTGGGTTTTTATCTTTACCCTAAGCTGTCCCTTTTGGCTGCAGCAGGCGGAGAGAACCCGCGGAGAGAGAACAGCTGCGAAGTGGATGCACACAACAGTCACCTCGATACCAGCCCCGGGCTCCCAAGCAACGATCCTTCCCCGCAGGGTACTTAACCCACCCAGGGATTCAAGCAGGGAGTTCGCCTTGTCCAACTCGCACAGGAGACTGGCATGAGATGTAGGGCTCATCTACTTGCGTTCACACTACGTGGCCCGGAGAAGTTCTCACGGAGCCGAATCCAGCGCCCTTCCTCCACCACGTGTGTACACAAAGGAGCGCTGGGCAGTGGGTGTTCTCAGGCCAAGAGAGAAGCCCTTGTTCTGTGCTGCACCTGCTGGGTGGTTCAAAGGTTTTCTGACCTTCCTGCTCTGGAAGCTTTTCAGAGCTGAGGCTACGCCTGGGCTGCGAAAGCAGAGAGGCGTAGAGGCCTTTCACACTGAAGGCGTGGGCCTGTTTCCCATGGGGAAAGTGTACGTCGCCCAACCCCCACTCCCACCCCACCCCACCCCACCCCACCTCACTCCAACCCACCCCCAGCTGGAGGCGTGCGGGTTGACACCATTTTGTCCTGCCCATGGAAAATACAAAGAGGCGTACACGATTTGGGCTGTCTGGTGAAAGAATTTTGAATCGGCGGCACCCTGAGTACCTTTCCCGAAGTTTGCTTCCTAGCTGGTTAAACTCGGCATTCAGAGGAGAGATGAGAACAAACTTGCTCCGCGTGCGGCGAAGTGCCTTGATGCTCTGCCCTAAATGTTTGAGCTTCTGGCCAGCGTCAGGCAAGTACTTTGACACGTAGGAGTCTCACTTTTACTCCAAGCTGTCCCTGTTGGCTGAAGCAGTCGGCGTGTCTGTATCGCAGCCTGGGAGGCCGGGCGTTGGGGGAGTCTGCCAAGTGACTGGCCTCCATTTATAGCTAACTGAGAAACTGCGTCGAAGCTTTCGGGAGCCTCTTACAGGGAATGGTTGCAGTTGGGAATTGGAGACTGTGCTGGCAAACGTCAGCAGCTCCTCTCCCTCGGAGGGCTCTTGGTGTGCCGACTCCTAACAGCCAGCACGGTCCCCAGCTCGTGAACGGTCCCATTGCAAGCCGGTCTCATCCGTGAAAGAGCCAGGTGAGGCTGAGCTCCAAGAGTCGGGCTCCACACCTGGAGCCTTTGGGACAGGGCAGTCCTGAGCCGATGTGCCCACCAGGGGACGCGACCAAAGTTTACGTACCACACGAAAGTGCATCAAGGCCTCGTGTTCTCTCCATGAAATGAACGTGAGCTTGAAGGGTGATGCGTCAGCGTGCACCGTGAACAGCTCGCTGGTATGCCTGTCTTTGCCCCCTCTCACGGTCTCACGCACCCGGGCTCAGTTCCGTGCAGGAATGCTGAGTGGGAGCGCCAGCCTCGCTTCTGGACTCGAAAGCCTTCCACCCCCTAATGGCAGGTTGTGTGTGTCTCTCACGTGGGGGGAGGAATGAGGTCGCCCACAGAGGTTCTGCCATGAAAGATCTAAAGACGCACGCTGCTGAGGAGCTTGTTCCTCATGGAGCGTCCCCGAAGGCCAGAAGCATGCCGAACGTCTCTTTCAAAACTGCCGGACGCTCTACCGTTCCAGGCCTGAGATAAGGACCTTGTGACGGCACTGTAACCCCGCGAGATTCAGGAGACATCGCCAGTGCGAGTGGCAATCCGGAAGGAAGAACCTTCAAGGCGGAGTGTCCTTTCCTGTACAAAACGGCGCCCAAGTGGCTGAGGCAGGGAGCATTTTCCTTCACAGAACCGGCATCCTCGTATGCCTGTGGGTTACTCTAAAGAAACGACACTGTGAGCAACCTCTTCGAAAAGGCCTTCGCAAGCGACTTGGAGACAACAGCAGCGCAGTGGAGGCACAGACCATTGTCCTAGAGAGCAGCACAGTGTCTCTAGCAGCGATCGCTTCCCGGAGGATACTTAAGCCACACCGAGATTCCAGCAGGGAATTTTGCCTTATAGCAGTACAACTCACTCAAGAAAGAGGGATGAGGTGTAGGGCTAATCTACGTGCGCTCACGCTCTGTGTCCCCGAGAAGGTTTCACGGAGCAGAATGCATCACCGACCGCTACCACGTGTGTGCACCAAAGAAGCCCTGTGCCGTGGGTGTTCTCAGGCCGACAGCGAAGACCTAGGTGTGTGCTGCACCCGCGCCCGGTGGTTCACACGTTGCGTGACCCTGTGCCTTTTGAAGATGCTCAGAGCGGGTGGCACCTGCGTGCTGCGAGCGCAAGAGGTGTAGAGTGTAAAGGCCTTTCACACTGGAGGAAAGGCTTGCATCTCATGGAGAAAATGTGTACGTCGCCCGGGAGATGGAGGCGCGCTCTTGACACCATTTCCTCTGCCCGTTTCAAACACAAGTGTTTGTACTCGATCTGGGCTGCCTGGTGAAACGCTTGGCAGTCCGCATCACCCTGAGCACCTTTCCTGAAGTTTGATTCGTAGCTGGGTAAACTCGGGCTTCAGAGGCTTAGATGAGACCAAACGTGTTCAGCTTGTGGCGAAAGCCTTTGACCAAAGGCATATAAGCTTGTGCTTGGGGCGAGGGCTAGGCAAGAACGTTTACACACTGGGTTTTTATCTTTACCCTAAGCTGTCCCTTTTGGCTGCAGCAGGCGGAGAGAACCCGCGGAGAGAGAACAGCTGCGAAGTGGATGCACACAACAGTCACCTCGATACCAGCCCCGGGCTCCCAAGCAACGATCCTTCCCCGCAGGGTACTTAACCCACCCAGGGATTCAAGCAGGTAGTTCGCCTTGTCCAACTCGCACAGGAGACTGGCATGAGATGTAGGGCTCATCTACTTGCGTTCACACTACGTGGCCCGGAGAAGTTCTCACGGAGCCGAATCCAGCGCCCTTCCTCCACCACGTGTGTACACAAAGGAGCGCTGGGCAGTGGGTGTTCTCAGGCCAAGAGAGAAGCCCTTGTTCTGTGCTGCACCTGCTGGGTGGTTCAAAGGTTTTCTGACCTTCCTGCTCTGGAAGCTTTTCAGAGCTGAGGCTACGCCTGGGCTGCGAAAGCAGAGAGGCGTAGAGGCCTTTCACACTGAAGGCGTGGGCCTGTTTCCCATGGGGAAAGTGTACGTCGCCCAACCCCCACTCCCACCCCACCCCACCCCACCCCACCTCACTCCAACCCACCCCCAGCTGGAGGCGTGCGGGTTGACACCATTTTGTCCTGCCCATGGAAAATACAAAGAGGCGTACACGATTTGGGCTGTCTGGTGAAAGAATTTTGAATCGGCGGCACCCTGAGTACCTTTCCCGAAGTTTGCTTCCTAGCTGGTTAAACTCGGCATTCAGAGGCGAGATGAGAACAAACTTGCTCCGCGTGCGGCGAAGTGCCCTGATGCCCTGCCCTAAATGTTTGAGCTTCTGGCCAGCGTCAGGCAAGTACTTTGACACGTAGGAGTCTCCCTTTTACTCCAAGCTGTCCCTGTTGGCTGAAGCAGTCGGCGTGTCTGTATCGCAGCCTGG
Organism: Orcinus orca; assembly: GCF_937001465.1. NCBI lineage: Eukaryota > Metazoa > Chordata > Mammalia > Artiodactyla > Delphinidae > Orcinus > Orcinus orca. Next base: position 265,220 of record NW_026043860.1, on the reverse strand, counting down.
GAGGCCGGGCGTTGGGGGAGTCTGCCAAGTGACTGGCCTCCATTTATAGCTAACTGAGAAACTGCGTCGAAGCTTTCGGGAGCCTCTTACAGGGAATGGTTGCAGTTGGGAATTGGAGACTGTGCTGGCAAACGTCAGCAGCTCCTCTCCCTCGGAGGGCTCTTGGTGTGCCGACTCCTAACAGCCAGCACGGTCCCCAGCTCTTGAACGGTCCCATTGCGAGCCGGTCTCGTCCGTGAAAGAGCCACGTGAGGCTGAGCTCCAAGAGTCGGGCTCCACACCTGGAGCCTTTGGGACAGGGCAGTCCTGAGCCGATGTGCCCACCAGGGGACGCGACCAAAGTTTACGTACCACAGGAAAGCGCATCAAGGCCTCGTGTTCTCTCCATGAAATGAACGTGAGCTTGAAGGGTGATGCGTCAGCGTGCACCGTGAACAGCTCGCTGGTACGCCTGTCTTTACCCCCTCTCACGGTCTCACGCACCCGGGCTCAGTTCCGTGCAGGAATGCTGAGTGGGAGCGCCAGCCTCGCTTCTGGACTCGAAAGCCTTCCACCCCCTAATGGCAGGTTGTGTGTGTCTCTCACGTGGGGGGAGGAATGAGGTCGCCCACAGAGGTTCTGCCATGAAAGATCTAAAGACGCACGCTGCTGAGGAGCTTGTTCCTCATGGAGCGTCCCCGAAGGCCAGAAGCATGCCGAAGGTCTCTTTCAAAGCTGCCGGACGCTCTGCCGTTCCAGGCCTGAGATAAGGACCTTGTGACGGCACTGTAACCCCGCGAGATTCAGGAGACATCGCCAGTGCGAGTGGCAATCCGGAAGGAAGAACCTTCAAGGCGGAGTGTCCTTTTCTGTACAAAACGGCGCCCAAGTGGCTGAAGCAGGGAGCATTTTCCTTCACAGAACCGGCATCCTCGTATGCCTGTGGGTTACTCTAAAGAAACGACACTGTGAGCAACCTCTTCGAAAAGGCCTTCGCAAGCGACTTGGAGACAACAGCAGCGCAGTGGAGGCACAGACCATTGTCCTAGAGAGCAGCACAGTGTCTCTAGCAGCGATCGCTTCCCGGAGGATACTTAAGCCACACCGAGATTCCAGCAGGGAATTTTGCCTTATAGCAGTACAACTCACTCAAGAAAGAGGGATGAGGTGTAGGGCTAATCTACGTGCGCTCACGCTCTGTGTCCCCGAGAAGGTTTCACGGAGCAGAATGCATCACCGACCGCTACCACGTGTGTGCACCAAAGAAGCCCTGTGCCGTGGGTGTTCTCAGGCCGACAGCGAAGACCTAGGTGTGTGCTGCACCCGCGCCCGGTGGTTCACACGTTGCGTGACCCTGTGCCTTTTGAAGATGCTCAGAGCGGGTGGCACCTGCGTGCTGCGAGCGCAAGAGGTGTAGAGTGTAAAGGCCTTTCACACTGGAGGAAAGGCTTGCATCTCATGGAGAAAATGTGTACGTCGCCCGGGAGATGGAGGCGCGCTCTTGACACCATTTCCTCTGCCCGTTTCAAACACAAGTGTTTGTACTCGATCTGGGCTGCCTGGTGAAACGCTTGGCAGTCCGCATCACCCTGAGCACCTTTCCTGAAGTTTGATTCGTAGCTGGGTAAACTCGGGATTCAGAGGCTTAGATGAGACCAAACGTGTTCAGCTTGTGGCGAAAGCCTTTGACCAGAGGCATATAAGCTTGTGCTTGGGGCGAGGGCTAGGCAAGAACGTTTACACACTGGGTTTTTATCTTTACCCTAAGCTGTCCCTTTTGGCTGCAGCAGGCGGAGAGAACCCGCGGAGAGAGAACAGCTGCGAAGTGAATGCACACAACAGTCACCTCGATACCAGCCCCGGGCTCCCAAGCAACGATCCTTCCCCGCAGGGTACTTAACCCACCCAGGGATTCAAGCAGGGAGTTCGCCTTGTCCAACTCGCACAGGAGACCGGCATGAGATGTAGGGCTCATCTACTTGCGTTCACACTACGTGGCCCGGAGAAGTTCTCACGGAGCCGAATCCAGCGCCCTTCCTCCACCACGTGTGTACACAAAGGAGCGCTGGGCAGTGGGTGTTCTCAGGCCAAGAGAGAAGCCCTTGTTCTGTGCTGCACCTGCTGGGTGGTTCAAAGGTTTTCTGACCTTCCTGCTCTGGAAGCTTTTCAGAGCTGAGGCTACGCCTGGGCTGCGAAAGCAGAGAGGCGTAGAGGCCTTTCACACTGAAGGCGTGGGCCTGTTTCCCATGGGGAAAGTGTACGTCGCCCAACCCCCACTCCCACCCCACCCCACCCCACCCCACCCCACTCCAACCCACCCCCAGCTGGAGGCGTGCGGGTTGACACCATTTTGTCCTGCCCATGGAAAATACAAAGAGGCGTACACGATTTGGGCTGTCTGGTGAAAGAATTTTTAATCGGCGGCACCCTGAGTACCTTTCCCGAAGTTTGCTTCCTAGCTGGATAAACTCGGCATTCAGAGGCGAGATGAGAACAAACTTGCTCCGCGTGCGGCGAAGTGCCCTGATGCCCTGCCCTAAATGTTTGAGCTTCTGGCCAGCGTCAGGCAAGTACTTTGACACGTAGGAGTCTCCCTTTTACTCCAAGCTGTCCCTGTTGGCTGAAGCAGTCGGCGTGTCTGTATCGCAGCCTGGGAGGCCGGGCGTTGGGGGAGTCTGCCAAGTGACTGGCCTCCATTTATAGCTAACTGAGAAACTGCGTCGAAGCTTTCGGGAGCCTCTTACAGGGAATGGTTGCAGTTCGGAATTGGAGACTGTGCTGGCAAACTTCAGCAGCTCCTCTCCCTCGGAGGGCTCTTGGTGTGCCGACTCCTAACAGCCAGCACGGTCCCCAGCTCGTGAACGGTCCCATTGCGAGCCGGTCTCGTCCGTGAAAGAGCCACGTGAGGCTGAGCTCCAACAGTCGGGCTCCACACCTGGAGCCTTTGGGACAGGGCAGTCCTGAGCCGATGTGCCCACCAGGGGACGCGACCAAAGTTTACGTACCACAGGAAAGCGCATCAAGGCCTCGTGTTCTCTCCATGAAATGAACGTGAGCTTGAAGGGTGATGCATCAGCGTGCACCATGAACAGCTCGCTGGTACGCCTGTCTTTGCCCCCTCTCACGGTCTCACGCACCCGGGCTCAGTTCCGTGCAGGAATGCTGAGTGGGAGCGCCAGCCTCGCTTCTGGACTCGAAAGCCTTCCACCCCCTAATGGCAGGTTGTGTGTGTCTCTCACGTGGGGGGAGGAATGAGGTCGCCCACAGAGGTTCTGCCATGAAAGATCTAAAGACGCACGCTGCTGAGGAGCTTGTTCCTCATGGAGCGTCCCCGAAGGCCAGAAGAATGCCGAAGGTCTCTTTCAAAGCTGCCGGACGCTCTGCCGTTCTAGGCCTGAGATAAGGACCTTGTGACGGCACTGTAACCCCACGAGATTCAGGAGACATCGCCAGTGCGAGTGGCAATCCGGAAGGAAGAACCTTCAAGGCGGAGTGTCCTTTCCTGTACAAAACGGCGCCCAAGTGGCTGAGGCAGGGAGCATTTTCCTTCACAGAACCGGCATCCTCGTATGCCTGTGGGTTACTCTAAAGAAACGACACTGTGAGCAACCTCTTCGAAAAGGCCTTCGCAAGCGACTTGGAGACAACAGCAGCGCAGTGGAGGCACAGACCATTGTCCTAGAGAGCAGCACAGTGTCTCTAGCAACGATCGCTTCCCGGAGGATACTTAAGCCACACCGAGATTCCAGCAGGGAGTTTTGCCTTATAGCAGTACAACTCACTCAAGAAAGAGGGATGAGGTGTAGGGCTAATCTACGTGCGCTCACGCTCTGTGTCCCCGAGAAGGTTTCACGGAGCAGAATGCATCACCGACCGCTACCACGTGTGTGCACCAAAGAAGCCCTGTGCCGTGGGTGTTCTCAGGCCGACAGCGAAGACCTAGGTGTGTGCTGCACCCGCGCCCGGTGGTTCACACGTTGCGTGACCCTGTGCCTTTTGAAGATGCTCAGAGCGGGTGACACCTGCGTGCTGCGAGCGCAAGAGGTGTAGAGTGTAAAGGCCTTTCACACTGGAGGAAAGGCTTGCATCTCATGGAGAAAATGTGTACGTCGCCCGGGAGATGGAGGCGCGCTCTTGACACCATTTCCTCTGCCCGTTTCAAACACAAGTGTTTGTACTCGATCTGGGCTGCCTGGTGAAACGCTTGGCAGTCCGCATCACCCTGAGCACCTTTCCTTAAGTTTGATTCGTAGCTGGGTGAACTCGGGCTTCAGAGGCTTAGATGAGACCAAACGTGTTCAGCTTGTGGCGAAAGCCTTTGACCAGAGGCATATACGCTTGTGCTTGGGGCGAGGGCTAGGCAAGAACGTTTACACCCCGGGTTTTTATCTTTACCCTAAGCTGTGTCCCTTTTGGCTGCAGCAGGCGGAGAGAACCCGCGGAGAGAGAACAGCTGCGAGGTGGATGCACAGAACAGTCACCTCGACACCAGCCCCGGGGTCCCAAGCAACGATCCTTCCCCGGAGGGTACTTAACCCACCCCGGGATTCAAGCAGGGAGTTCGCCTTGTCCAACTCGCACAGGAGACTGGCATGAGATGTAGGGCTCATCTACTTGCGTTCACACTACGTGGCCCGGAGAAGTTCTCACGGAGCCGAATGCAGCACCCTTCCTCCACCACGTGTGTACACAAAGGAGCGCTGGGCAGTGGGTGTTCTCAAGGCCAAGAGAGAAGCCCTTGTTCTGTGCTGCACCTGCTGGGTGGTTCAAAGGTTTTCTGACCTTCCTGCTCTGGAAGCTTTTCAGAGCTGAGGCTGCGCCTGGGCTGCGAAAGCGGAGAGGCGTAGAGGCCTTTCACACTGAAGGCGTGGGCCTGTTTCCCGTGGAGAAAGTGTACGTCGCCCAACCCCCACCCCCACCCCACCCCACCCCACCCCAACCCACCCCCAGCTGGAGGCGTGCGGGTTTGACACCATTTTGTCCTGCCCATGGAAAATACAAAGAGGCGTACACGATTTGGGCTGTCTGGTGAGAGAATTTTGAAGCGGCGGCACCCTGAGTACCTTTCCCGAAGTTTGCTTCCTAGCTGGTTAAACTCGGCTTTCAGAGGCGAGATGAGAACAAACTTGCTCCGCGTGCGGCGAAGTGCCCTGATGCCCTGCCCTAAATGTTTGAGCTTCTGGCCAGCGTCACGCAAGTACTTTGACACGTAGGAGTCTCCCTTTTACTCCAAGCTGTCCCTGTTGGCTGAAGCAGTCGGCGTGTCTGTATCGCAGCCTGGGAGGCCGGGCGTTGGGGGAGTCTGCCAAGTGACTGGCCTCCATTTATAGCTAACTGAGAAACTGCGTCGAAGCTTTCGGGAGCCTCTTACAGGGAATGGTTGCAGTTGGGAATTGGAGACTGTGCTGGCAAACGTCAGCAGCTCCTCTCCCTCGGAGGGCTCTTGGTGTGCCGACTCCTAACAGCCAGCACGGTCCCCAGCTCGTGAACGGTCCCATTGCGAGCCGGTCTCGTCCGTGAAAGAGCCATGTGAGGCTGAGCTCCAACAGTCGGGCTCCACACCTGGAGCCTTTGGGACAGGGCAGTCCTGAGCCGATGTGCCCACCAGGGGACGCGACCAAAGTTTACGTACCACAGGAAAGCGCAATCAAGGCCTCGTGTTCTCTCCATGAAAGGAACGTGAGCTTGAAGGGTGATGCGTCAGCGTGCACCGTGAACAGCTCGCTGGTACGCCTGTCTTTGCCCCCTCTCACGGTCTCACGCACCCGGGCTCAGTTCCGTGCAGGAACGCTGAGTGGGAGCGCCAGCCTCGCTGCTGGACTCTAAAGCCTTCCACCCCCTAATGGCAGGTTGTGTGTGTCTCTCACGTGGGGGGAGGAATGAGGTCGCCCACAGAGGTTCTGCCATGAAAGATCTAAAGACGCACGCTGCTGAGGAGCTTGTTCCTCATGGAGCGTCCCCGAAGGCCAGAAGAATGCCGACGGTCTCTTTCAAAGCTGCCGGACGCTCTGCCGTTCTAGGCCTGAGATACGGACCCTGTGACGGCACCGTAACCCCGCGAGATTCAGGAGACATCGCCAGTGCGAGTGGCAATCCGGAAGGAAGAGCCTCCAAGGCGGAGTGTCCTTTCCTGTACAAAACGGCGCCCAAGTGGCTGAGGCAGGGAGCATTTTCCTTCACAGAACCGGCATCCTCGTATGCCTGTGGGTTGCTCTAAAGAAACGACACTGTGAGCAACCTCTTCGAAAAGGCCTTCGCAAGCGACTTGGAGACAACAGCAGCGCAGTGGAGGCACAGACCGTTATCCTAGAGAGCAGCACAGTGTCTCTAGCAGCGATCGCTTCCCGGAGGATACTTAAGCCACACCGAGATTCCAGCAGGGAGTTTTGCCTTATAGCAGTACAACTCACTCAAGAAAGAGGGATGAGGTGTAGGGCTAATCTACGTGCGCTCACGCTCTGTGTCCCCGAGAAGGTTTCACGGAGCAGAAGGCATCACCGACCGCTACCACGTGTGTGCACCAAAGAAGCCCTGTGCCGTGGGTGTTCTCAGGCCGACAGCGAAGACCTAGGTGTGTGCTGCACCCGCGCTCGGTGGTTCACACGTTGCGTGACCCCTGTGCCTTTGGAAGATGTTCAGAGCGGGTGGCACCTGCGTGCTGCGAGCGCAAGAGGTGTAGAGTGTAGAGGCCTTTCACACTGGAGGAAGGGCTTGCGTCTCGTGGAGAGAACGTGTACGTCGCCCGGGAGATGGAGGCGCGCTCTTGACACCATTTCCTCTGCCCGTTTAAAACACAAGTGTTTGTACTCGATCTGGGCTGCCTGGTGAAACGCTTGGCAGTCCGCATCACCCTGAGCACCCCTCCTGAAGTTTGATTCGTAGCTGGGTGAACTCGGGCTTCAGAGGCTTAGATGAGACCAAACGTGTTCAGCTTGTGGCGAAAGCCTTTGACCAGAGGCATATACGCTTGTGCTTGGGGCGAGGGCTAGGCAAGAACGTTTACACCCCGGGTTTTTATCTTTACCCTAAGCTGTGTCCCTTTTGGCTGCAGCAGGCGGAGAGAACCCGCGGAGAGAGAACAGCTGCGAGGTGGATGCACAGAACAGTCACCTCGACACCAGCCCCGGGGTCCCAAGCAACGATCCTTCCCCGGAGGGTACTTAACCCACCCCGGGATTCAAGCAGGGAGTTCGCCTTGTCCAACTCGCACAGGAGACTGGCATGAGATGTAGGGCTCATCTACTTGCGTTCACACTACGTGGCCCGGAGAAGTTCTCACGGAGCCGAATGCAGCACCCTTCCTCCACCACGTGTGTACACAAAGGAGCGCTGGGCAGTGGGTGTTCTCAAGGCCAAGAGAGAAGCCCTTGTTCTGTGCTGCACCTGCTGGGTGGTTCAAAGGTTTTCTGACCTTCCTGCTCTGGAAGCTTTTCAGAGCTGAGGCTGCGCCTGGGCTGCGAAAGCGGAGAGGCGTAGAGGCCTTTCACACTGAAGGCGTGGGCCTGTTTCCCGTGGAGAAAGTGTACGTCGCCCAACCCCCACCCCCACCCCACCCCACCCCACCCCAACCCACCCCCAGCTGGAGGCGTGCGGGTTGACACCATTTTGTCCTGCCCATGGAAAATACAAAGAGGCGTACACGATTTGGGCTGTCTGGTGAGAGAATTTTGAAGCGGCGGCACCCTGAGTACCTTTCCCGAAGTTTGCTTCCTAGCTGGTTAAACTCGGCTTTCAGAGGCGAGATGAGAACAAACTTGCTCCGCGTGCGGCGAAGTGCCCTGATGCCCTGCCCTAAATGTTTGAGCTTCTGGCCAGCGTCACGCAAGTACTTTGACACGTAGGAGTCTCCCTTTTACTCCAAGCTGTCCCTGTTGGCTGAAGCAGTCGGCGTGTCTGTATCGCAGCCTGGGAGGCCGGGCGTTGGGGGAGTCTGCCAAGTGACTGGCCTCCATTTATAGCTAACTGAGAAACTGCGTCGAAGCTTTCGGGAGCCTCTTACAGGGAATGGTTGCAGTTGGGAATTGGAGACTGTGCTGGCAAACGTCAGCAGCTCCTCTCCCTCGGAGGGCTCTTGGTGTGCCGACTCCTAACAGCCAGCACGGTCCCCAGCTCGTGAACGGTCCCATTGCGAGCCGGTCTCGTCCGTGAAAGAGCCACGTGAGGCTGAGCTCCAACAGTCGGGCTCCACACCTGGAGCCTTTGGGACAGGGCAGTCCTGAGCCGATGTGCCCACCAGGGGACGCGACCAAAGTTTACGTACCACAGGAAAGCGCAATCAAGGCCTCGTGTTCTCTCCATGAAAGGAACGTGAGCTTGAAGGGTGATGCGTCAGCGTGCACCGTGAACAGCTCGCTGGTACGCCTGTCTTTGCCCCCTCTCACGGTCTCACGCACCCGGGCTCAGTTCCGTGCAGGAACGCTGAGTGGGAGCGCCAGCCTCGCTGCTGGACTCTAAAGCCTTCCACCCCCTAATGGCAGGTTGTGTGTGTCTCTCACGTGGGGGGAGGAATGAGGTCGCCCACAGAGGTTCTGCCATGAAAGATCTAAAGACGCACGCTGCTGAGGAGCTTGTTCCTCATGGAGCGTCCCCAAAGGCCAGAAGAATGCTGACGGTCTCTTTCAAAGCTGCCGGATGCTCTGCCGTTCTAGGCCTGAGATACGGACCCTGTGACGGCACCGTAACCCCGCGAGATTCAGGAGACATCGCCAGTGCGAGTGGCAATCCGGAAGGAAGAGCCTCCAAGGCGGAGTGTCCTTTCCTGTACAAAACGGCGCCCAAGTGGCTGAGGCAGGGAGCATTTTCCTTCACAGAACCGGCATCCTCGTATGCCTGTGGGTTGCTCTAAAGAAACGACACTGTGAGCAACCTCTTCGAAAAGGCCTTCGCAAGCGACTTGGAGACAACAGCAGCGCAGTGGAGGCACAGACCGTTATCCTAGAGAGCAGCACAGTGTCTCTAGCAGCGATCGCTTCCCGGAGGATACTTAAGCCACACCGAGATTCCAGCAGGGAGTTTTGCCTTATAGCAGTACAACTCACTCAAGAAAGAGGGATGAGGTGTAGGGCTAATCTACGTGCGCTCACGCTCTGTGTCCCCGAGAAGGTTTCACGGAGCAGAAGGCATCACCGACCGCTACCACGTGTGTGCACCAAAGAAGCCCTGTGCCGTGGGTGTTCTCAGGCCGACAGCGAAGACCTAGGTGTGTGCTGCACCCGCGCTCGGTGGTTCACACGTTGCGTGACCCCTGTGCCTTTGGAAGATGTTCAGAGCGGGTGGCACCTGCGTGCTGCGAGTGCAAGAGGTGTAGAGTGTAGAGGCCTTTCACACTGGAGGAAGGGCTTGCGTCTCGTGGAGAGAACGTGTACGTCGCCCGGGAGATGGAGGCGCGCTCTTGACACCATTTCCTCTGCCCGTTTAAAACACAAGTGTTTGTACTCGATCTGGGCTGCCTGGTGAAACGCTTGGCAGTCCGCATCACCCTGAGCACCCCTCCTGAAGTTTGATTCGTTGCTGGGTGAACTCGGGCTTCAGAGGCTTAGATGAGACCAAACGTGTTCAGCTTGTGGCGAAAGCCTTTGACCAGAGGCATATACGCTTGTGCTTGGGGCGAGGGCTAGGCAAGAACGTTTACACCCCGGGTTTTTATCTTTACCCTAAGCTGTGTCCCTTTTGGCTGCAGCAGGCGGAGAGAACCCGCGGAGAGAGAACAGCTGCGAGGTGGATGCACAGAACAGTCACCTCGACACCAGCCCCGGGGTCCCAAGCAACGATCCTTCCCTGGAGGGTACTTAACCCACCCCGGGATTCAAGCAGGGAGTTCGCCTTGTCCAACTTGCACAGGAGACTGGCATGAGATGTAGGGCTCATCTACTTGCGTTCACACTACGTGGCCCGGAGAAGTTCTCACGGAGCCGAATGCAGCACCCTTCCTCCACCACGTGTGTACACAAAGGAGCGCTGGGCAGTGGGTGTTCTCAAGGCCAAGAGAGAAGCCCTTGTTCTGTGCTGCACCTGCTGGGTGGTTCAAAGGTTTTCTGACCTTCCTGCTCTGGAAGCTTTTCAGAGCTGAGGCTGCGCCTGGGCTGCGAAAGCAGAGAGGCGTAGAGGCCTTTCACACTGAAGGCGTGGGCCTGTTTCCCATGGAGAAAGTGTACGTCGCCCAACCCCCACCCCCACCCCACCCCACCCCACCCCAACCCACCCCCAGCTGGAGGCGTGCGGGTTTGACACCATTTTGTCCTGCCCATGGAAAATACAAAGAGGCGTACACGATTTGGGCTGTCTGGTGAGAGAATTTTGAAGCGGCGGCACCCTGAGTACCTTTCCCGAAGTTTGCTTCCTAGCTGGTTAAACTCGGCTTTCAGAGGCGAGATGAGAACAAACTTGCTCCACGTGCGGCGAAGTGCCCTGATGCCCTGCCCTAAATGTTTGAGCTTCTGGCCAGCGTCACGCAAGTACTTTGACACGTAGGAGTCTCCCTTTTACTCCAAGCTGTCCCTGTTGGCTGAAGCAGTCGGCGTGTCTGTATCGCAGCCTGGGAGGCCGGGCGTTGGGGGAGTCTGCCAAGTGACTGGCCTCCATTTATAGCTAACTGAGAAACTGCGTCGAAGCTTTCGGGAGCCTCTTACAGGGAATGGTTGCAGTTGGGAATTGGAGACTGTGCTGGCAAACGTCAGCAGCTCCTCTCCCTCGGAGGGCTCTTGGTGTGCCGACTCCTAACAGCCAGCACGGTCCCCAGCTCGTGAACGGTCCCATTGCGAGCCGGTCTCGTCCGTGAAAGAGCCACGTGAGGCTGAGCTCCAACAGTCGGGCTCCACACCTGGAGCCTTTGGGACAGGGCAGTCCTGAGCCGATGTGCCCACCAGGGGACGCGACCAAAGTTTACGTACCACAGGAAAGCGCAATCAAGGCCTCGTGTTCTCTCCATGAAAGGAACGTGAGCTTGAAGGGTGATGCGTCAGCGTGCACCGTGAACAGCTCGCTGGTACGCCTGTCTTTGCCCCCTCTCACGGTCTCACGCACCCGGGCTCAGTTCCGTGCAGGAACGCTGAGTGGGAGCGCCAGCCTCGCTGCTGGACTCTAAAGCCTTCCACCCCCTAATGGCAGGTTGTGTGTGTCTCTCACGTGGGGGGAGGAATGAGGTCGCCCACAGAGGTTCTGCCATGAAAGATCTAAAGACGCACGCTGCTGAGGAGCTTGTTCCTCATGGAGCGTCCCCGAAGGCCAGAAGAATGCCGACGGTCTCTTTCAAAGCTGCCGGTCGCTCTGCCGTTCTAGGCCTGAGATACGGACCCTGTGACGGCACCGTAACCCCGCGAGATTCAGGAGACATCGCCAGTGCGAGTGGCAATCCGGAAGGAAGAGCCTCCAAGGCGGAGTGTCCTTTCCTGTACAAAACGGCGCCCAAGTGGCTGAGGCAGGGAGCATTTTCCTTCACAGAACCGGCATCCTCGTATGCCTGTGGGTTGCTCTAAAGAAACGACACTGTGAGCAACCTCTTCGAAAAGGCCTTCGCAAGCGACTTGGAGACAACAGCAGCGCAGTGGAGGCACAGACCGTTATCCTAGAGAGCAGCACAGTGTCTCTAGCAGCGATCGCTTCCCGGAGGATACTTAAGCCACACCGAGATTCCAGCAGGGAGTTTTGCCTTATAGCAGTACAACTCACTCAAGAAAGAGGGATGAGGTGTAGGGCTAATCTACGTGCGCTCACGCTCTGTGTCCCCGAGAAGGTTTCACGGAGCAGAAGGCATCACCGACCGCTACCACGTGTGTGCACCAAAGAAGCCCTGTGCCGTGGGTGTTCTCAGGCCGACAGCGAAGACCTAGGTGTGTGCTGCACCCGCGCTCGGTGGTTCACACGTTGCGTGACCCCTGTGCCTTTGGAAGATGTTCAGAGCGGGTGGCACCTGCGTGCTGCGAGCGCAAGAGGTGTAGAGTGTAGAGGCCTTTCACACTGGAGGAAGGGCTTGCGTCTCGTGGAGAGAACGTGTACGTCGCCCGGGAGATGGAGGCGCGCTCTTGACACCATTTCCTCTGCCCGTTTAAAACACAAGTGTTTGTACTCGATCTGGGCTGCCTGGTGAAACGCTTGGCAGTCCGCATCACCCTGAGCACCTCTCCTGAAGTTTGATTCGTAGCTGGGTGAACTCGGGCTTCAGAGGCTTAGATGAGACCAAACGTGTTCAGCTTGTGGCGAAAGCCTTTGACCAGAGGCATATACGCTTGTGCTTGGGGCGAGGGCTAGGCAAGAACGTTTACACCCCGGGTTTTTATCTTTACCCTAAGCTGTGTCCCTTTTGGCTGCAGCAGGCGGAGAGAACCCGCGGAGAGAGAACAGCTGCGAGGTGGATGCACAGAACAGTCACCTCGACACCAGCCCCGGGGTCCCAAGCAACGATCCTTCCCCGGAGGGTACTTAACCCACCCCGGGATTCAAGCAGGGAGTTCGCCTTGTCCAACTCGCACAGGAGACTGGCATGAGATGTAGGGCTCATCTACTTGCGTTCACACTACGTGGCCCGGAGAAGTTCTCACGGAGCCGAATGCAGCACCCTTCCTCCACCACGTGTGTACACAAAGGAGCGCTGGGCAGTGGGTGTTCTCAAGGCCAAGAGAGAAGCCCTTGTTCTGTGCTGCACCTGCTGGGTGGTTCAAAGGTTTTCTGACCTTCCTGCTCTGGAAGCTTTTCAGAGCTGAGGCTGCGCCTGGGCTGCGAAAGCGGAGAGGCGTAGAGGCCTTTCACACTGAAGGCGTGGGCCTGTTTCCCATGGAGAAAGTGTACGTCGCCCAACCCCCACCCCCACCCCACCCCACCCCACCCCAACCCACCCCCAGCTGGAGGCATGCGGGTTTGACACCATTTTGTCCTGCCCATGGAAAATACAAAGAGGCGTACACGATTTGGGCTGTCTGGTGAGAGAATTTTGAAGCGGCGGCACCCTGAGTACCTTTCCCAAAGTTTGCTTCCTAGCTGGTTAAACTCGGCTTTCAGAGGCGAGATGAGAACAAACTTGCTCCGCGTGCGGCGAAGTGCCCTGATGCCCTGCCCTAAATGTTTGAGCTTCTGGCCAGCGTCACGCAAGTACTTTGACACGTAGGAGTCTCCCTTTTACTCCAAGCTGTCCCTGTTGGCTGAAGCAGTCGGCTTGTCTGTATCGCAGCCTGGGAGGCCGGGCGTTGGGGGAGTCTGCCAAGTGACTGGCCTCCATTTATAGCTAACTGAGAAACTGCGTCGAAGCTTTCGGGAGCCTCTTACAGGGAATGGTTGCAGTTGGGAATTGGAGACTGTGCTGGCAAACGTCAGCAGCTCCTCTCCCTCGGAGGGCTCTTGGTGTGCCGACTCCTAACAGCCAGCACGGTCCCCAGCTCGTGAACGGTCCCATTGCGAGCCAGTCTCGTCCGTGAAAGAGCCACGTGAGGCTGAGCTCCAACAGTCGGGCTCCACACCTGGAGCCTTTGGGACAGGGCAGTCCTGAGCCGATGTGCCCACCAGGGGACGCGACCAAAGTTTACGTACCACAGGAAAGCGCAATCAAGGCCTCGTGTTCTCTCCATGAAAGGAACGTGAGCTTGAAGGGTGATGCGTCAGCGTGCACCGTGAACAGCTCGCTGGTACGCCTGTCTTTGCCCCCTCTCACGGTCTCACGCACCCGGGCTCAGTTCCGTGCAGGAATGCTGAGTGGGAGCACCAGCCTCGCTGCTGGACTCTAAAGCCTTCCACCCCCTAATGGCAGGTTGTGTGTGTCTCTCACGTGGGGGGAGGAATGAGGTCGCCCACAGAGGTTCTGCCATGAAAGATCTAAAGACGCACGCTGCTGAGGAGCTTGTTCCTCATGGAGCGTCCCCGAAGGCCAGAAGAATGCCGACGGTCTCTTTCAAAGCTGCCAGACGCTCTGCCGTTCTAGGCCTGAGATACGGACCCTGTGACGGCACCGTAACCCCGCGAGATTCAGGAGACATCACCAGTGCGAGTGGCAATCCGGAAGGAAGAGCCTCCAAGGCGGAGTGTCCTTTCCTGTACAAAACGGCGCCCAAGTGGCTGAGGCAGGGAGCATTTTCCTTCACAGAACCGGCATCCTCGTATGCCTGTGGGTTGCTCTAAAGAAACGACACTGTGAGCCACCTCTTCGAAAAGGCCTTCGCAAGCGACTTGGAGACAACAGCAGCGCAGTGGAGGCACAGACCGTTATCCTAGAGAGCAGCACAGTGTCTCTAGCAGCGATCGCTTCCCGGAGGATACTTAAGCCACACCGAGATTCCAGCAGGGAGTTTTGCCTTATAGCAGTACAACTCACTCAAGAAAGAGGGATGAGGTGTAGGGCTAATCTACGTGCGCTCACGCTCTGTGTCCCCGAGAAGGTTTCACGGAGCAGAAGGCATCACCGACCGCTACCACGTGTGTGCACCAAAGAAGCCCTGTGCCGTGGGTGTTCTCAGGCCGACAGCGAAGACCTAGGTGTGTGCTGCACCCGCGCTCGGTGGTTCACACGTTGCGTGACCCCTGTGCCTTTGGAAGATGTTCAGAGCGGGTGGCACCTGCGTGCTGCGAGCGCAAGAGGTGTAGAGTGTAGTGGCCTTTCACACTGGAGGAAGGGCTTGCGTCTCGTGGAGAGAACGTGTACATCGCCCGGGAGATGGAGGCGCGCTCTTGACACCATTTCCTCTGCCCGTTTAAAACACAAGTGTTTGTACTCGATCTGGGCTGCCTGGTGAAACGCTTGGCAGTCCGCATCACCCTGAGCACCTCTCCTGAAGTTTGATTCGTAGCTGGGTGAACTCGGGCTTCAGAGGCTTAGATGAGACCAAACGTGTTCAGCTTGTGGCGAAAGCCTTTGACCAGAGGCATATACGCTTGTGCTTGGGGCGAGGGCTAGGCAAGAACGTTTACACCCCGGGTTTTTATCTTTACCCTAAGCTGTGTCCCTTTTGGCTGCAGCAGGCGGAGAGAACCCGCGGAGAGAGAACAGCTGCGAGGTGGATGCACAGAACAGTCACCTCGACACCAGCCCCGGGGTCCCAAGCAACGATCCTTCCCCGGAGGGTACTTAACCCACCCCGGGATTCAAGCAGGGAGTTCGCCTTGTCCAACTCGCACAGGAGACTGGCATGAGATGTAGGGCTCATCTACTTGCGTTCACACTACGTGGCCCGGAGAAGTTCTCACGGAGCCGAATGCAGCACCCTTCCTCCACCACGTGTGTACACAAAGGAGCGCTGGGCAGTGGGTGTTCTCAAGGCCAAGAGAGAAGCCCTTGTTCTGTGCTGCACCTGCTGGGTGGTTCAAAGGTTTTCTGACCTTCCTGCTCTGGAAGCTTTTCAGAGCTGAGGCTGCGCCTGGGCTGCGAAAGCGGAGAGGCGTAGAGGCCTTTCACACTGAAGGCGTGGGCCTGTTTCCCATGGAGAAAGTGTACGTCGCCCAACCCCCACCCCCACCCCACCCCACCCCACCCCAACCCACCCCCAGCTGGAGGCGTGCGGGTTTGACACCATTTTGTCCTGCCCATGGAAAATACAAAGAGGCGTACACGATTTGGGCTGTCTGGTGAGAGAATTTTGAAGCGGCGGCACCCTGAGTACCTTTCCCGAAGTTTGCTTCCTAGCTGGTTAAACTCGGCTTTCAGAGGCGAGATGAGAACAAACTTGCTCCACGTGCGGCGAAGTGCCCTGATGCCCTGCCCTAAATGTTTGAGCTTCTGGCCAGCGTCACGCAAGTACTTTGACACGTAGGAGTCTCCCTTTTACTCCAAGCTGTCCCTGTTGGCTGAAGCAGTCGGCGTGTCTGTATCGCAGCCTGGGAGGCCGGGCGTTGGGGGAGTCTGCCAAGTGACTGGCCTCCATTTATAGCTAACTGAGAAACTGCGTCGAAGCTTTCGGGAGCCTCTTACAGGGAATGGTTGCAGTTGGGAATTGGAGACTGTGCTGGCAAACGTCAGCAGCTCCTCTCCCTCGGAGGGCTCTTGGTGTGCCGACTCCTAACAGCCAGCACGGTCCCCAGCTCGTGAACGGTCCCATTGCGAGCCGGTCTCGTCCGTGAAAGAGCCACGTGAGGCTGAGCTCCAACAGTCGGGCTCCACACCTGGAGCCTTTGGGACAGGGCAGTCCTGAGCCGATGTGCCCACCAGGGGACGCGACCAAAGTTTACGTACCACAGGAAAGCGCAATCAAGGCCTCGTGTTCTCTCCATGAAAGGAACGTGAGCTTGAAGGGTGATGCGTCAGCGTGCACCGTGAACAGCTCGCTGGTACGCCTGTCTTTGCCCCCTCTCACGGTCTCACGCACCCGGGCTCAGTTCCGTGCAGGAACGCTGAGTGGGAGCGCCAGCCTCGCTGCTGGACTCTAAAGCCTTCCACCCCCTAATGGCAGGTTGTGTGTGTCTCTCACGTGGGGGGAGGAATGAGGTCGCCCACAGAGGTTCTGCCATGAAAGATCTAAAGACGCACGCTGCTGAGGAGCTTGTTCCTCATGGAGCGTCCCCGAAGGCCAGAAGAATGCCGACGGTCTCTTTCAAAGCTGCCGGTCGCTCTGCCGTTCTAGGCCTGAGATACGGACCCTGTGACGGCACCGTAACCCCGCGAGATTCAGGAGACATCGCCAGTGCGAGTGGCAATCCGGAAGGAAGAGCCTCCAAGGCGGAGTGTCCTTTCCTGTACAAAACGGCGCCCAAGTGGCTGAGGCAGGGAGCATTTTCCTTCACAGAACCGGCATCCTCGTATGCCTGTGGGTTGCTCTAAAGAAACGACACTGTGAGCAACCTCTTCGAAAAGGCCTTCGCAAGCGACTTGGAGACAACAGCAGCGCAGTGGAGGCACAGACCGTTATCCTAGAGAGCAGCACAGTGTCTCTAGCAGCGATCGCTTCCCGGAGGATACTTAAGCCACACCGAGATTCCAGCAGGGAGTTTTGCCTTATAGCAGTACAACTCACTCAAGAAAGAGGGATGAGGTGTAGGGCTAATCTACGTGCGCTCACGCTCTGTGTCCCCGAGAAGGTTTCACGGAGCAGAAGGCATCACCGACCGCTACCACGTGTGTGCACCAAAGAAGCCCTGTGCCGTGGGTGTTCTCAGGCCGACAGCGAAGACCTAGGTGTGTGCTGCACCCGCGCTCGGTGGTTCACACGTTGCGTGACCCCTGTGCCTTTGGAAGATGTTCAGAGCGGGTGGCACCTGCGTGCTGCGAGCGCAAGAGGTGTAGAGTGTAGAGGCCTTTCACACTGGAGGAAGGGCTTGCGTCTCGTGGAGAGAACGTGTACGTCGCCCGGGAGATGGAGGCGCGCTCTTGACACCATTTCCTCTGCCCGTTTAAAACACAAGTGTTTGTACTCGATCTGGGCTGCCTGGTGAAACGCTTGGCAGTCCGCATCACCCTGAGCACCTCTCCTGAAGTTTGATTCGTAGCTGGGTGAACTCGGGCTTCAGAGGCTTAGATGAGACCAAACGTGTTCAGCTTGTGGCGAAAGCCTTTGACCAGAGGCATATACGCTTGTGCTTGGGGCGAGGGCTAGGCAAGAACGTTTACACCCCGGGTTTTTATCTTTACCCTAAGCTGTGTCCCTTTTGGCTGCAGCAGGCGGAGAGAACCCGCGGAGAGAGAACAGCTGCGAGGTGGATGCACAGAACAGTCACCTCGACACCAGCCCCGGGGTCCCAAGCAACGATCCTTCCCCGGAGGGTACTTAACCCACCCCGGGATTCAAGCAGGGAGTTCGCCTTGTCCAACTCGCACAGGAGACTGGCATGAGATGTAGGGCTCATCTACTTGCGTTCACACTACGTGGCCCGGAGAAGTTCTCACGGAGCCGAATGCAGCACCCTTCCTCCACCACGTGTGTACACAAAGGAGCGCTGGGCAGTGGGTGTTCTCAAGGCCAAGAGAGAAGCCCTTGTTCTGTGCTGCACCTGCTGGGTGGTTCAAAGGTTTTCTGACCTTCCTGCTCTGGAAGCTTTTCAGAGCTGAGGCTGCGCCTGGGCTGCGAAAGCGGAGAGGCGTAGAGGCCTTTCACACTGAAGGCGTGGGCCTGTTTCCCATGGAGAAAGTGTACGTCGCCCAACCCCCACCCCCACCCCACCCCACCCCACCCCAACCCACCCCCAGCTGGAGGCATGCGGGTTTGACACCATTTTGTCCTGCCCATGGAAAATACAAAGAGGCGTACACGATTTGGGCTGTCTGGTGAGAGAATTTTGAAGCGGCGGCACCCTGAGTACCTTTCCCAAAGTTTGCTTCCTAGCTGGTTAAACTCGGCTTTCAGAGGCGAGATGAGAACAAACTTGCTCCGCGTGCGGCGAAGTGCCCTGATGCCCTGCCCTAAATGTTTGAGCTTCTGGCCAGCGTCACGCAAGTACTTTGACACGTAGGAGTCTCCCTTTTACTCCAAGCTGTCCCTGTTGGCTGAAGCAGTCGGCTTGTCTGTATCGCAGCCTGGGAGGCCGGGCGTTGGGGGAGTCTGCCAAGTGACTGGCCTCCATTTATAGCTAACTGAGAAACTGCGTCGAAGCTTTCGGGAGCCTCTTACAGGGAATGGTTGCAGTTGGGAATTGGAGACTGTGCTGGCAAACGTCAGCAGCTCCTCTCCCTCGGAGGGCTCTTGGTGTGCCGACTCCTAACAGCCAGCACGGTCCCCAGCTCGTGAACGGTCCCATTGCGAGCCAGTCTCGTCCGTGAAAGAGCCACGTGAGGCTGAGCTCCAACAGTCGGGCTCCACACCTGGAGCCTTTGGGACAGGGCAGTCCTGAGCCGATGTGCCCACCAGGGGACGCGACCAAAGTTTACGTACCACAGGAAAGCGCAATCAAGGCCTCGTGTTCTCTCCATGAAAGGAACGTGAGCTTGAAGGGTGATGCGTCAGCGTGCACCGTGAACAGCTCGCTGGTACGCCTGTCTTTGCCCCCTCTCACGGTCTCACGCACCCGGGCTCAGTTCCGTGCAGGAATGCTGAGTGGGAGCACCAGCCTCGCTGCTGGACTCTAAAGCCTTCCACCCCCTAATGGCAGGTTGTGTGTGTCTCTCACGTGGGGGGAGGAATGAGGTCGCCCACAGAGGTTCTGCCATGAAAGATCTAAAGACGCACGCTGCTGAGGAGCTTGTTCCTCATGGAGCGTCCCCGAAGGCCAGAAGAATGCCGACGGTCTCTTTCAAAGCTGCCAGACGCTCTGCCGTTCTAGGCCTGAGATACGGACCCTGTGACGGCACCGTAACCCCGCGAGATTCAGGAGACATCACCAGTGCGAGTGGCAATCCGGAAGGAAGAGCCTCCAAGGCGGAGTGTCCTTTCCTGTACAAAACGGCGCCCAAGTGGCTGAGGCAGGGAGCATTTTCCTTCACAGAACCGGCATCCTCGTATGCCTGTGGGTTGCTCTAAAGAAACGACACTGTGAGCCACCTCTTCGAAAAGGCCTTCGCAAGCGACTTGGAGACAACAGCAGCGCAGTGGAGGCACAGACCGTTATCCTAGAGAGCAGCACAGTGTCTCTAGCAGCGATCGCTTCCCGGAGGATACTTAAGCCACACCGAGATTCCAGCAGGGAGTTTTGCCTTATAGCAGTACAACTCACTCAAGAAAGAGGGATGAGGTGTAGGGCTAATCTACGTGCGCTCACGCTCTGTGTCCCCGAGAAGGTTTCACGGAGCAGAAGGCATCACCGACCGCTACCACGTGTGTGCACCAAAGAAGCCCTGTGCCGTGGGTGTTCTCAGGCCGACAGCGAAGACCTAGGTGTGTGCTGCACCCGCGCTCGGTGGTTCACACGTTGCGTGACCCCTGTGCCTTTGGAAGATGTTCAGAGCGGGTGGCACCTGCGTGCTGCGAGCGCAAGAGGTGTAGAGTGTAGTGGCCTTTCACACTGGAGGAAGGGCTTGCGTCTCGTGGAGAGAACGTGTACATCGCCCGGGAGATGGAGGCGCGCTCTTGACACCATTTCCTCTGCCCGTTTAAAACACAAGTGTTTGTACTCGATCTGGGCTGCCTGGTGAAACGCTTGGCAGTCCGCATCACCCTGAGCACCTCTCCTGAAGTTTGATTCGTAGCTGGGTGAACTCGGGCTTCAGAGGCTTAGATGAGACCAAACGTGTTCAGCTTGTGGCGAAAGCCTTTGACCAGAGGCATATACGCTTGTGCTTGGGGCGAGGGCTAGGCAAGAACGTTTACACCCCGGGTTTTTATCTTTACCCTAAGCTGTGTCCCTTTTGGCTGCAGCAGGCGGAGAGAACCCGCGGAGAGAGAACAGCTGCGAGGTGGATGCACAGAACAGTCACCTCGACACCAGCCCCGGGGTCCCAAGCAACGATCCTTCCCCGGAGGGTACTTAACCCACCCCGGGATTCAAGCAGGGAGTTCGCCTTGTCCAACTCGCACAGGAGACTGGCATGAGATGTAGGGCTCATCTACTTGCGTTCACACTACGTGGCCCGGAGAAGTTCTCACGGAGCCGAATGCAGCACCCTTCCTCCACCACGTGTGTACACAAAGGAGCGCTGGGCAGTGGGTGTTCTCAAGGCCAAGAGAGAAGCCCTTGTTCTGTGCTGCACCTGCTGGGTGGTTCAAAGGTTTTCTGACCTTCCTGCTCTGGAAGCTTTTCAGAGCTGAGGCTGCGCCTGGGCTGCGAAAGCGGAGAGGCGTAGAGGCCTTTCACACTGAAGGCGTGGGCCTGTTTCCCATGGAGAAAGTGTACGTCGCCCAACCCCCACCCCCACCCCACCCCACCCCACCCCAACCCACCCCCAGCTGGAGGCGTGCGGGTTTGACACCATTTTGTCCTGCCCATGGAAAATACAAAGAGGCGTACACGATTTGGGCTGTCTGGTGAGAGAATTTTGAAGCGGCGGCACCCTGAGTACCTTTCCCGAAGTTTGCTTCCTAGCTGGTTAAACTCGGCTTTCAGAGGCGAGATGAGAACAAACTTGCTCCGCGTGCGGCGAAGTGCCCTGATGCCCTGCCCTAAATGTTTGAGCTTCTGGCCAGCGTCACGCAAGTACTTTGACACGTAGGAGTCTCCCTTTTACTCCAAGCTGTCCCTGTTGGCTGAAGCAGTCGGCGTGTCTGTATCGCAGCCTGGGAGGCCGGGCATTGGGGGAGTCTGCCAAGTGACTGGCCTCCATTTATAGCTAACTGAGAAACTGCGTCGAAGCTTTCGGGAGCCTCTTACAGGGAATGGTTGCAGTTGGGAATTGGAGACTGTGCTGGCAAACGTCAGCAGCTCCTCTCCCTCGGAGGGCTCTTGGTGTGCCGACTCCTAACAGCCAGCACGGTCCCCAGCTCGTGAACGGTCCCATTGCGAGCCGGTCTCGTCCGTGAAAGAGCCACGTGAGGCTGAGCTCCAACAGTCGGGCTCCACACCTGGAGCCTTTGGGACAGGGCAGTCCTGAGCCGATGTGCCCACCAGGGGACGCGACCAAAGTTTACGTACCACAGGAAAGCGCAATCAAGGCCTCGTGTTCTCTCCATGAAAGGAACGTGAGCTTGAAGGGTGATGCGACAGCGTGCACCGTGAACAGCTCGCTGGTACGCCTGTCTTTGCCCCCTCTCACGGTCTCACGCACCCGGGCTCAGTTCCGTGCAGGAACGCTGAGTGGGAGCGCCAGCCTCGCTGCTGGACTCTAAAGCCTTCCACCCCCTAATGGCAGGTTGTGTGTGTCTCTCACGTGGGGGGAGGAATGAGGTCGCCCACAGAGGTTCTGCCATGAAAGATCTAAAGACGCACGCTGCTGAGGAGCTTGTTCCTCATGGAGCGTCCCCAAAGGCCAGAAGAATGCCGACGGTCTCTTTCAAAGCTGCCGGATGCTCTGCCGTTCTAGGCCTGAGATACGGACCCTGTGACGGCACCGTAACCCCGCGAGATTCAGGAGACATCGCCAGTGCGAGTGGCAATCCGGAAGGAAGAGCCTCCAAGGCGGAGTGTCCTTTCCTGTACAAAACGGCGCCCAAGTGGCTGAGGCAGGGAGCATTTTCCTTCACAGAACCGGCATCCTCGTATGCCTGTGGGTTGCTCTAAAGAAACGACACTGTGAGCAACCTCTTCGAAAAGGCCTTCGCAAGCGACTTGGAGACAACAGCAGCGCAGTGGAGGCACAGACCGTTATCCTAGAGAGCAGCACAGTGTCTCTAGCAGCGATCGCTTCCCGGAGGATACTTAAGCCACACCGAGATTCCAGCAGGGAGTTTTGCCTTATAGCAGTACAACTCACTCAAGAAAGAGGGATGAGGTGTAGGGCTAATCTACGTGCGCTCACGCTCTGTGTCCCCGAGAAGGTTTCACGGAGCAGAAGGCATCACCGACCGCTACCACGTGTGTGCACCAAAGAAGCCCTGTGCCGTGGGTGTTCTCAGGCCGACAGCGAAGACCTAGGTGTGTGCTGCACCCGCGCTCGGTGGTTCACACGTTGCGTGACCCCTGTGCCTTTGGAAGATGTTCAGAGCGGGTGGCACCTGCGTGCTGCGAGCGCAAGAGGTGTAGAGTGTAGAGGCCTTTCACACTGGAGGAAGGGCTTGCGTCTCGTGGAGAGAACGTGTACGTCGCCCGGGAGATGGAGGCGCGCTCTTGACACCATTTCCTCTGCCCGTTTAAAACACAAGTGTTTGTACTCGATCTGGGCTGCCTGGTGAAACGCTTGGCAGTCCGCATCACCCTGAGCACCCCTCCTGAAGTTTGATTCGTTGCTGGGTGAACTCGGGCTTCAGAGGCTTAGATGAGACCAAACGTGTTCAGCTTGTGGCGAAAGCCTTTGACCAGAGGCATATACGCTTGTGCTTGGGGCGAGGGCTAGGCAAGAACGTTTACACCCCGGGTTTTTATCTTTACCCTAAGCTGTGTCCCTTTTGGCTGCAGCAGGCGGAGAGAACCCGCGGAGAGAGAACAGCTGCGAGGTGGATGCACAGAACAGTCACCTCGACACCAGCCCCGGGGTCCCAAGCAACGATCCTTCCCTGGAGGGTACTTAACCCACCCCGGGATTCAAGCAGGGAGTTCGCCTTGTCCAACTTGCACAGGAGACTGGCATGAGATGTAGGGCTCATCTACTTGCGTTCACACTACGTGGCCCGGAGAAGTTCTCACGGAGCCGAATGCAGCACCCTTCCTCCACCACGTGTGTACACAAAGGAGCGCTGGGCAGTGGGTGTTCTCAAGGCCAAGAGAGAAGCCCTTGTTCTGTGCTGCACCTGCTGGGTGGTTCAAAGGTTTTCTGACCTTCCTGCTCTGGAAGCTTTTCAGAGCTGAGGCTGCGCCTGGGCTGCGAAAGCAGAGAGGCGTAGAGGCCTTTCACACTGAAGGCGTGGGCCTGTTTCCCATGGAGAAAGTGTACGTCGCCCAACCCCCACCCCCACCCCACCCCACCCCACCCCAACCCACCCCCAGCTGGAGGCGTGCGGGTTTGACACCATTTTGTCCTGCCCATGGAAAATACAAAGAGGCGTACACGATTTGGGCTGTCTGGTGAGAGAATTTTGAAGCGGCGGCACCCTGAGTACCTTTCCCGAAGTTTGCTTCCTAGCTGGTTAAACTCGGCTTTCAGAGGCGAGATGAGAACAAACTTGCTCCGCGTGCGGCGAAGTGCCCTGATGCCCTGCCCTAAATGTTTGAGCTTCTGGCCAGCGTCACGCAAGTACTTTGACACGTAGGAGTCTCCCTTTTACTCCAAGCTGTCCCTGTTGGCTGAAGCAGTCGGCGTGTCTGTATCGCAGCCTGGGAGGCCGGGCGTTGGGGGAGTCTGCCAAGTGACTGGCCTCCATTTATAGCTAACTGAGAAACTGCGTCGAAGCTTTCGGGAGCCTCTTACAGGGAATGGTTGCAGTTGGGAATTGGAGACTGTGCTGGCAAACGTCAGCAGCTCCTCTCCCTCGGAGGGCTCTTGGTGTGCCGACTCCTAACAGCCAGCACGGTCCCCAGCTCGTGAACGGTCCCATTGCGAGCCGGTCTCGTCCGTGAAAGAGCCACGTGAGGCTGAGCTCCAACAGTCGGGCTCCACACCTGGAGCCTTTGGGACAGGGCAGTCCTGAGCCGATGTGCCCACCAGGGGACGCGACCAAAGTTTACGTACCACAGGAAAGCGCAATCAAGGCCTCGTGTTCTCTCCATGAAAGGAACGTGAGCTTGAAGGGTGATGCGTCAGCGTGCACCGTGAACAGCTCGCTGGTACGCCTGTCTTTGCCCCCTCTCACGGTCTCACGCACCCGGGCTCAGTTCCGTGCAGGAACGCTGAGTGGGAGCGCCAGCCTCGCTGCTGGACTCTAAAGCCTTCCACCCCCTAATGGCAGGTTGTGTGTGTCTCTCACGTGGGGGGAGGAATGAGGTCGCCCACAGAGGTTCTGCCATGAAAGATCTAAAGACGCACGCTGCTGAGGAGCTTGTTCCTCATGGAGCGTCCCCGAAGGCCAGAAGAATGCCGACGGTCTCTTTCAAAGCTGCCGGTCGCTCTGCCGTTCTAGGCCTGAGATACGGACCCTGTGACGGCACCGTAACCCCGCGAGATTCAGGAGACATCGCCAGTGCGAGTGGCAATCCGGAAGGAAGAGCCTCCAAGGCGGAGTGTCCTTTCCTGTACAAAACGGCGCCCAAGTGGCTGAGGCAGGGAGCATTTTCCTTCACAGAACCGGCATCCTCGTATGCCTGTGGGTTGCTCTAAAGAAACGACACTGTGAGCAACCTCTTCGAAAAGGCCTTCGCAAGCGACTTGGAGACAACAGCAGCGCAGTGGAGGCACAGACCGTTATCCTAGAGAGCAGCACAGTGTCTCTAGCAGCGATCGCTTCCCGGAGGATACTTAAGCCACACCGAGATTCCAGCAGGGAGTTTTGCCTTATAGCAGTACAACTCACTCAAGAAAGAGGGATGAGGTGTAGGGCTAATCTACGTGCGCTCACGCTCTGTGTCCCCGAGAAGGTTTCACGGAGCAGAAGGCATCACCGACCGCTACCACGTGTGTGCACCAAAGAAGCCCTGTGCCGTGGGTGTTCTCAGGCCGACAGCGAAGACCTAGGTGTGTGCTTCACCCGCGCTCGGTGGTTCACACGTTGCGTGACCCCTGTGCCTTTGGAAGATGTTCAGAGCGGGTGGCACCTGCGTGCTGCGAGCGCAAGAGGTGTAGAGTGTAGAGGCCTTTCACACTGGAGGAAGGGCTTGCGTCTCGTGGAGAGAACGTGTACGTCGCCCGGGAGATGGAGGCGCGCTCTTGACACCATTTCCTCTGCCCGTTTAAAACACAAGTGTTTGTACTCGATCTGGGCTGCCTGGTGAAACGCTTGGCAGTCCGCATCACCCTGAGCACCTCTCCTGAAGTTTGATTCGTAGCTGGGTGAACTCGGGCTTCAGAGGCTTAGATGAGACCAAACGTGTTCAGCTTGTGGCGAAAGCCTTTGACCAGAGGCATATACGCTTGTGCTTGGGGCGAGGGCTAGGCAAGAACGTTTACACCCCGGGTTTTTATCTTTACCCTAAGCTGTGTCCCTTTTGGCTGCAGCAGGCGGAGAGAACCCGCGGAGAGAGAACAGCTGCGAGGTGGATGCACAGAACAGTCACCTCGACACCAGCCCCGGGGTCCCAAGCAACGATCCTTCCCCGGAGGGTACTTAACCCACCCCGGGATTCAAGCAGGGAGTTCGCCTTGTCCAACTCGCACAGGAGACTGGCATGAGATGTAGGGCTCATCTACTTGCGTTCACACTACGTGGCCCGGAGAAGTTCTCACGGAGCCGAATGCAGCACCCTTCCTCCACCACGTGTGTACACAAAGGAGCGCTGGGCAGTGGGTGTTCTCAAGGCCAAGAGAGAAGCCCTTGTTCTGTGCTGCACCTGCTGGGTGGTTCAAAGGTTTTCTGACCTTCCTGCTCTGGAAGCTTTTCAGAGCTGAGGCTGCGCCTGGGCTGCGAAAGCGGAGAGGCGTAGAGGCCTTTCACACTGAAGGCGTGGGCCTGTTTCCCATGGAGAAAGTGTACGTCGCCCAACCCCCACCCCCACCCCACCCCACCCCACCCCAACCCACCCCCAGCTGGAGGCATGCGGGTTTGACACCATTTTGTCCTGCCCATGGAAAATACAAAGAGGCGTACACGATTTGGGCTGTCTGGTGAGAGAATTTTGAAGCGGCGGCACCCTGAGTACCTTTCCCAAAGTTTGCTTCCTAGCTGGTTAAACTCGGCTTTCAGAGGCGAGATGAGAACAAACTTGCTCCGCGTGCGGCGAAGTGCCCTGATGCCCTGCCCTAAATGTTTGAGCTTCTGGCCAGCGTCACGCAAGTACTTTGACACGTAGGAGTCTCCCTTTTACTCCAAGCTGTCCCTGTTGGCTGAAGCAGTCGGCTTGTCTGTATCGCAGCCTGGGAGGCCGGGCGTTGGGGGAGTCTGCCAAGTGACTGGCCTCCATTTATAGCTAACTGAGAAACTGCGTCGAAGCTTTCGGGAGCCTCTTACAGGGAATGGTTGCAGTTGGGAATTGGAGACTGTGCTGGCAAACGTCAGCAGCTCCTCTCCCTCGGAGGGCTCTTGGTGTGCCGACTCCTAACAGCCAGCACGGTCCCCAGCTCGTGAACGGTCCCATTGCGAGCCAGTCTCGTCCGTGAAAGAGCCACGTGAGGCTGAGCTCCAACAGTCGGGCTCCACACCTGGAGCCTTTGGGACAGGGCAGTCCTGAGCCGATGTGCCCACCAGGGGACGCGACCAAAGTTTACGTACCACAGGAAAGCGCAATCAAGGCCTCGTGTTCTCTCCATGAAAGGAACGTGAGCTTGAAGGGTGATGCGTCAGCGTGCACCGTGAACAGCTCGCTGGTACGCCTGTCTTTGCCCCCTCTCACGGTCTCACGCACCCGGGCTCAGTTCCGTGCAGGAATGCTGAGTGGGAGCACCAGCCTCGCTGCTGGACTCTAAAGCCTTCCACCCCCTAATGGCAGGTTGTGTGTGTCTCTCACGTGGGGGGAGGAATGAGGTCGCCCACAGAGGTTCTGCCATGAAAGATCTAAAGACGCACGCTGCTGAGGAGCTTGTTCCTCATGGAGCGTCCCCGAAGGCCAGAAGAATGCCGACGGTCTCTTTCAAAGCTGCCAGACGCTCTGCCGTTCTAGGCCTGAGATACGGACCCTGTGACGGCACCGTAACCCCGCGAGATTCAGGAGACATCACCAGTGCGAGTGGCAATCCGGAAGGAAGAGCCTCCAAGGCGGAGTGTCCTTTCCTGTACAAAACGGCGCCCAAGTGGCTGAGGCAGGGAGCATTTTCCTTCACAGAACCGGCATCCTCGTATGCCTGTGGGTTGCTCTAAAGAAACGACACTGTGAGCCACCTCTTCGAAAAGGCCTTCGCAAGCGACTTGGAGACAACAGCAGCGCAGTGGAGGCACAGACCGTTATCCTAGAGAGCAGCACAGTGTCTCTAGCAGCGATCGCTTCCCGGAGGATACTTAAGCCACACCGAGATTCCAGCAGGGAGTTTTGCCTTATAGCAGTACAACTCACTCAAGAAAGAGGGATGAGGTGTAGGGCTAATCTACGTGCGCTCACGCTCTGTGTCCCCGAGAAGGTTTCACGGAGCAGAAGGCATCACCGACCGCTACCACGTGTGTGCACCAAAGAAGCCCTGTGCCGTGGGTGTTCTCAGGCCGACAGCGAAGACCTAGGTGTGTGCTGCACCCGCGCTCGGTGGTTCACACGTTGCGTGACCCCTGTGCCTTTGGAAGATGTTCAGAGCGGGTGGCACCTGCGTGCTGCGAGCGCAAGAGGTGTAGAGTGTAGTGGCCTTTCACACTGGAGGAAGGGCTTGCGTCTCGTGGAGAGAACGTGTACGTCGCCCGGGAGATGGAGGCGCGCTCTTGACACCATTTCCTCTGCCCGTTTAAAACACAAGTGTTTGTACTCGATCTGGGCTGCCTGGTGAAACGCTTGGCAGTCCGCATCACCCTGAGCACCTCTCCTGAAGTTTGATTCGTAGCTGGGTGAACTCGGGCTTCAGAGGCTTAGATGAGACCAAACGTGTTCAGCTTGTGGCGAAAGCCTTTGACCAGAGGCATATACGCTTGTGCTTGGGGCGAGGGCTAGGCAAGAACGTTTACACCCCGGGTTTTTATCTTTACCCTAAGCTGTGTCCCTTTTGGCTGCAGCAGGCGGAGAGAACCCGCGGAGAGAGAACAGCTGCGAGGTGGATGCACAGAACAGTCACCTCGACACCAGCCCCGGGGTCCCAAGCAACGATCCTTCCCCGGAGGGTACTTAACCCACCCCGGGATTCAAGCAGGGAGTTCGCCTTGTCCAACTCGCACAGGAGACTGGCATGAGATGTAGGGCTCATCTACTTGCGTTCACACTACGTGGCCCGGAGAAGTTCTCACGGAGCCGAATGCAGCACCCTTCCTCCACCACGTGTGTACACAAAGGAGCGCTGGGCAGTGGGTGTTCTCAAGGCCAAGAGAGAAGCCCTTGTTCTGTGCTGCACCTGCTGGGTGGTTCAAAGGTTTTCTGACCTTCCTGCTCTGGAAGCTTTTCAGAGCTGAGGCTGCGCCTGGGCTGCGAAAGCGGAGAGGCGTAGAGGCCTTTCACACTGAAGGCGTGGGCCTGTTTCCCATGGAGAAAGTGTACGTCGCCCAACCCCCACCCCCACCCCACCCCACCCCACCCCAACCCACCCCCAGCTGGAGGCGTGCGGGTTTGACACCATTTTGTCCTGCCCATGGAAAATACAAAGAGGCGTACACGATTTGGGCTGTCTGGTGAGAGAATTTTGAAGCGGCGGCACCCTGAGTACCTTTCCCGAAGTTTGCTTCCTAGCTGGTTAAACTCGGCTTTCAGAGGCGAGATGAGAACAAACTTGCTCCGCGTGCGGCGAAGTGCCCTGATGCCCTGCCCTAAATGTTTGAGCTTCTGGCCAGCGTCACGCAAGTACTTTGACACGTAGGAGTCTCCCTTTTACTCCAAGCTGTCCCTGTTGGCTGAAGCAGTCGGCGTGTCTGTATCGCAGCCTGGGAGGCCGGGCGTTGGGGGAGTCTGCCAAGTGACTGGCCTCCATTTATAGCTAACTGAGAAACTGCGTCGAAGCTTTCGGGAGCCTCTTACAGGGAATGGTTGCAGTTGGGAATTGGAGACTGTGCTGGCAAACGTCAGCAGCTCCTCTCCCTCGGAGGGCTCTTGGTGTGCCGACTCCTAACAGCCAGCACAGTCCCCAGCTCGTGAACGGTCCCATTGTGAGCCGGTCTCGTCCGTGAAAGAGCCACGTGAGGCTGAGCTCCAACAGTCGGGCTCCACACCTGGAGCCTTTGGGACAGGGCAGTCCTGAGCCGATGTGCCCACCAGGGGACGCGACCAAAGTTTACGTACCACAGGAAAGCGCAATCAAGGCCTCGTGTTCTCTCCATGAAAGGAACGTGAGCTTGAAGGGTGATGCGTCAGCGTGCACCGTGAACAGCTCGCTGGTACGCCTGTCTTTGCCCCCTCTCACGGTCTCACGCACCCGGGCTCAGTTCCGTGCAGGAACGCTGAGTGGGAGCGCCAGCCTCGCTGCTGGACTCTAAAGCCTTCCACCCCCTAATGGCAGGTTGTGTGTGTCTCTCACGTGGGGGGAGGAATGAGGTCGCCCACAGAGGTTCTGCCATGAAAGATCTAAAGACGCACGCTGCTGAGGAGCTTGTTCCTCATGGAGCGTCCCCGAAGGCCAGAAGAATGCCGACGGTCTCTTTCAAAGCTGCCGGACGCTCTGCCGTTCTAGGCCTGAGATACGGACCCTGTGACGGCACCGTAACCCCGCGAGATTCAGGAGACATCGCCAGTGCGAGTGGCAATCCGGAAGGAAGAGCCTCCAAGGCGGAGTGTCCTTTCCTGTACAAAACGGCGCCCAAGTGGCTGAGGCAGGGAGCATTTTCCTTCACAGAACCGGCATCCTCGTATGCCTGTGGGTTGCTCTAAAGAAACGACACTGTGAGCAACCTCTTCGAAAAGGCCTTCGCAAGCGACTTGGAGACAACAGCAGCGCAGTGGAGGCACAGACCGTTATCCTAGAGAGCAGCACAGTGTCTCTAGCAGCGATCGCTTCCCGGAGGATACTTAAGCCACACCGAGATTCCAGCAGGGAGTTTTGCCTTATAGCAGTACAACTCACTCAAGAAAGAGGGATGAGGTGTAGGGCTAATCTACGTGCGCTCACGCTCTGTGTCCCCGAGAAGGTTTCACGGAGCAGAAGGCATCACCGACCGCTACCACGTGTGTGCACCAAAGAAGCCCTGTGCCGTGGGTGTTCTCAGGCCGACAGCGAAGACCTAGGTGTGTGCTGCACCCGCGCTCGGTGGTTCACACGTTGCGTGACCCCTGTGCCTTTGGAAGATGTTCAGAGCGGGTGGCACCTGCGTGCTGCGAGCGCAAGAGGTGTAGAGTATAGAGGCCTTTCACACTGGAGGAAGGGCTTGCGTCTCGTGGAGAGAACGTGTACGTCGCCCGGGAGATGGAGGCACGCTCTTGACACCATTTCCTCTGCCCGTTTAAAACACAAGTGTTTGTACTCGATCTGGGCTGCCTGGTGAAACGCTTGGCAGTCCGCATCACCCTGAGCACCTCTCCTGAAGTTTGATTCGTAGCTGGGTGAACTCGGGCTTCAGAGGCTTAGATGAGACCAAACGTGTTCAGCTTGTGGCGAAAGCCTTTGACCAGAGGCATATACGCTTGTGCTTGGGGCGAGGGCTAGGCAAGAACGTTTACACCCCGGGTTTTTATCTTTACCCTAAGCTGTGTCCCTTTTGGCTGCAGCAGGCGGAGAGAACCCGCGGAGAGAGAACAGCTGCGAGGTGGATGCACAGAACAGTCACCTCGACACCAGCCCCGGGGTCCCAAGCAACGATCCTTCCCCGGAGGGTACTTAACCCACCCCGGGATTCAAGCAGGGAGTTCGCCTTGTCCAACTCGCACAGGAGACTGGCATGAGATGTAGGGCTCATCTACTTGCGTTCACACTACGTGGCCCGGAGAAGTTCTCACGGAGCCGAATGCAGCACCCTTCCTCCACCACGTGTGTACACAAAGGAGCGCTGGGCAGTGGGTGTTCTCAAGGCCAAGAGAGAAGCCCTTGTTCTGTGCTGCACCTGCTGGGTGGTTCAAAGGTTTTCTGACCTTCCTGCTCTGGAAGCTTTTCAGAGCTGAGGCTGCGCCTGGGCTGCGAAAGCGGAGAGGCGTAGAGGCCTTTCACACTGAAGGCGTGGGCCTGTTTCCCGTGGAGAAAGTGTACGTCGCCCAACCCCCACCCCCACCCCACCCCACCCCACCCCAACCCACCCCCAGCTGGAGGCGTGCGGG
Source organism: Orcinus orca (assembly GCF_937001465.1). Lineage (NCBI taxonomy): Eukaryota > Metazoa > Chordata > Mammalia > Artiodactyla > Delphinidae > Orcinus > Orcinus orca. The sequence continues at coordinate 233,987 of NW_026043860.1, read as the reverse complement.
TTTGACACCATTTTGTCCTGCCCATGGAAAATACAAAGAGGCGTACACGATTTGGGCTGTCTGGTGAGAGAATTTTGAAGCGGCGGCACCCTGAGTACCTTTCCCGAAGTTTGCTTCCTAGCTGGTTAAACTCGGCTTTCAGAGGCGAGATGAGAACAAACTTGCTCCGCGTGCGGCGAAGTGCCCTGATGCCCTGCCCTAAATGTTTGAGCTTCTGGCCAGCGTCACGCAAGTACTTTGACACGTAGGAGTCTCACTTTTACTCCAAGCTGTCCCTGTTGGCTGAAGCAGTCGGCGTGTCTGTATCGCAGCCTGGGAGGCCGGGCGTTGGGGGAGTCTGCCAAGTGACTGGCCTCCATTTATAGCTAACTGAGAAACTGCGTCGAAGCTTTCGGGAGCCTCTTACAGGGAATGGTTGCAGTTGGGAATTGGAGACTGTGCTGGCAAACGTCAGCAGCTCCTCTCCCTCGGAGGGCTCTTGGTGTGCCGACTCCTAACAGCCAGCACGGTCCCCAGCTCGTGAACGGTCCCATTGCGAGCCGGTCTCGTCCGTGAAAGAGCCACGTGAGGCTGAGCTCCAACAGTCGGGCTCCACACCTGGAGCCTTTGGGACAGGGCAGTCCTGAGCCGATGTGCCCACCAGGGGACGCGACCAAAGTTTACGTACCACAGGAAAGCGCAATCAAGGCCTCGTGTTCTCTCCATGAAAGGAACGTGAGCTTGAAGGGTGATGCGTCAGCGTGCACCGTGAACAGCTCGCTGGTACGCCTGTCTTTGCCCCCTCTCACGGTCTCACGCACCCGGGCTCAGTTCCGTGCAGGAACGCTGAGTGGGAGCGCCAGCCTCGCTGCTGGACTCTAAAGCCTTCCACCCCCTAATGGCAGGTTGTGTGTGTCTCTCACGTGGGGGGAGGAATGAGGTCGCCCACAGAGGTTCTGCCATGAAAGATCTAAAGACGCACGCTGCTGAGGAGCTTGTTCCTCATGGAGCGTCCCCGAAGGCCAGAAGAATGCCGACGGTCTCTTTCAAAGCTGCCGGACGCTCTGCCGTTCTAGGCCTGAGATACGGACCCTGTGACGGCACCGTAACCCCGCGAGATTCAGGAGACATCGCCAGTGCGAGTGGCAATCCGGAAGGAAGAGCCTCCAAGGCGGAGTGTCCTTTCCTGTACAAAACGGCACCCAAGTGGCTGAGGCAGGGAGCATTTTCCTTCACAGAACCGGCATCCTCGTATGCCTGTGGGTTGCTCTAAAGAAACGACACTGTGAGCAACCTCTTCGAAAAGGCCTTCGCAAGCGACTTGGAGACAACAGCAGCGCAGTGGAGGCACAGACCGTTATCCTAGAGAGCAGCACAGTGTCTCTAGCAGCGATCGCTTCCCGGAGGATACTTAAGCCACACCGAGATTCCAGCAGGGAGTTTTGCCTTATAGCAGTACAACTCACTCAAGAAAGAGGGATGAGGTGTAGGGCTAATCTACGTGCGCTCACGCTCTGTGTCCCCGAGAAGGTTTCACGGAGCAGAAGGCATCACCGACCGCTACCACGTGTGTGCACCAAAGAAGCCCTGTGCCGTGGGTGTTCTCAGGCCGACAGCGAAGACCTAGGTGTGTGCTGCACCCGCGCTCGGTGGTTCACACGTTGCGTGACCCCTGTGCCTTTGGAAGATGTTCAGAGCGGGTGGCACCTGCGTGCTGCGAGCGCAAGAGGTGTAGAGTGTAGAGGCCTTTCACACTGGAGGAAGGGCTTGCGTCTCGTGGAGAGAACGTGTACGTCGCCCGGGAGATGGAGGCGCGCTCTTGACACCATTTCCTCTGCCCGTTTAAAACACAAGTGTTTGTACTCGATCTGGGCTGCCTGGTGAAACGCTTGGCAGTCCGCATCACCCTGAGCACCTCTCCTGAAGTTTGATTCGTAGCTGGGTGAACTCGGGCTTCAGAGGCTTAGATGAGACCAAACGTGTTCAGCTTGTGGCGAAAGCCTTTGACCAGAGGCATATACGCTTGTGCTTGGGGCGAGGGCTAGGCAAGAACGTTTACACCCCGGGTTTTTATCTTTACCCTAAGCTGTGTCCCTTTTGGCTGCAGCAGGCGGAGAGAACCCGCGGAGAGAGAACAGCTGCGAGGTGGATGCACAGAACAGTCACCTCGACACCAGCCCCGGGGTCCCAAGCAACGATCCTTCCCCGGAGGGTACTTAACCCACCCCGGGATTCAAGCAGGGAGTTCGCCTTGTCCAACTCGCACAGGAGACTGGCATGAGATGTAGGGCTCATCTACTTGCGTTCACACTACGTGGCCCGGAGAAGTTCTCACGGAGCCGAATGCAGCACCCTTCCTCCACCACGTGTGTACACAAAGGAGCGCTGGGCAGTGGGTGTTCTCAAGGCCAAGAGAGAAGCCCTTGTTCTGTGCTGCACCTGCTGGGTGGTTCAAAGGTTTTCTGACCTTCCTGCTCTGGAAGCTTTTCAGAGCTGAGGCTGCGCCTGGGCTGCGAAAGCGGAGAGGCGTAGAGGCCTTTCACACTGAAGGCGTGGGCCTGTTTCCCATGGAGAAAGTGTACGTCGCCCAACCCCCACCCCCACCCCACCCCACCCCACCCCAACCCACCCCCAGCTGGAGGCGTGCGGGTTTGACACCATTTTGTCCTGCCCATGGAAAATACAAAGAGGCGTACACGATTTGGGCTGTCTGGTGAGAGAATTTTGAAGCGGCGGCACCCTGAGTACCTTTCCCGAAGTTTGCTTCCTAGCTGGTTAAACTCGGCTTTCAGAGGCGAGATGAGAACAAACTTGCTCCGCGTGCGGCGAAGTGCCCTGATGCCCTGCCCTAAATGTTTGAGCTTCTGGCCAGCGTCACGCAAGTACTTTGACACGTAGGAGTCTCCCTTTTACTCCAAGCTGTCCCTGTTGGCTGAAGCAGTCGGCGTGTCTGTATCGCAGCCTGGGAGGCCGGGCGTTGGGGGAGTCTGCCAAGTGACTGGCCTCCATTTATAGCTAACTGAGAAACTGCGTCGAAGCTTTCGGGAGCCTCTTACAGGGAATGGTTGCAGTTGGGAATTGGAGACTGTGCTGGCAAACGTCAGCAGCTCCTCTCCCTCGGAGGGCTCTTGGTGTGCCGACTCCTAACAGCCAGCACGGTCCCCAGCTCGTGAACGGTCCCATTGTGAGCCGGTCTCATCCGTAAAAGAGCCACGTGAGGCTGAGCTCCAACAGTCGGGCTCCACACCTGGAGCCTTAGGGACAGGGCAGTCCTGAGCCGATGTGCCCACCAGGGGACGCGACCAAAGTTTACGTACCACAGGAAAGCGCAATCAAGGCCTCGTGTTCTCTCCATGAAAGGAACGTGAGCTTGAAGGGTGATGCGTCAGCGTGCACCGTGAACAGCTCGCTGGTACGCCTGTCTTTGCCCCCTCTCACGGTCTCACGCACCCGGGCTCAGTTCCGTGCAGGAACGCTGAGTGGGAGCGCCAGCCTCGCTGCTGGACTCTAAAGCCTTCCACCCCCTAATGGCAGGTTGTGTGTGTCTCTCACGTGGGGGGAGGAATGAGGTCGCCCACAGAGGTTCTGCCATGAAAGATCTAAAGACGCACGCTGCTGAGGAGCTTGTTCCTCATGGAGCGTCCCCGAAGGCCAGAAGAATGCCGACGGTCTCTTTCAAAGCTGCCGGACGCTCTGCCGTTCTAGGCCTGAGATACGGACCCTGTGACGGCACCGTAACCCCGCGAGATTCAGGAGACATCGCCAGTGCGAGTGGCAATCCGGAAGGAAGAGCCTCCAAGGCGGAGTGTCCTTTCCTGTACAAAACGGCGCCCAAGTGGCTGAGGCAGGGAGCATTTTCCTTCACAGAACCGGCATCCTCTTATGCCTGTGGGTTGCTCTAAAGAAACGACACTGTGAGCAACCTCTTCGAAAAGGCCTTCGCAAGCGACTTGGAGACAACAGCAGCGCAGTGGAGGCACAGACCGTTATCCTAGAGAGCAGCACAGTGTCTCTAGCAGCGATCGCTTCCCGGAGGATACTTAAGCCACACCGAGATTCCAGCAGGGAGTTTTGCCTTATAGCAGTACAACTCACTCAAGAAAGAGGGATGAGGTGTAGGGCTAATCTACGTGCGCTCACGCTCTGTGTCCCCGAGAAGGTTTCACGGAGCAGAAGGCATCACCGACCGCTACCACGTGTGTGCACCAAAGAAGCCCTGTGCCGTGGGTGTTCTCAGGCCGACAGCGAAGACCTAGGTGTGTGCTGCACCCGCGCTCAGTGGTTCACACGTTGCGTGACCCCTGTGCCTTTGGAAGATGTTCAGAGCGGGTGGCACCTGCGTGCTGCGAGCGCAAGAGGTGTAGAGTGTAGAGGCCTTTCACACTGGAGGAAGGGCTTGCGTCTCGTGGAGAGAACGTGTACGTCGCCCGGGAGATGGAGGCGCGCTCTTGACACCATTTCCTCTGCCCGTTTAAAACACAAGTGTTTGTACTCGATCTGGGCTGCCTGGTGAAACGCTTGGCAGTCCGCATCACCCTGAGCACCTCTCCTGAAGTTTGATTCGTAGCTGGGTGAACTCGGGCTTCAGAGGCTTAGATGAGACCAAACGTGTTCAGCTTGTGGCGAAAGCCTTTGACCAGAGGCATATACGCTTGTGCTTGGGGCGAGGGCTAGGCAAGAACGTTTACACCCCGGGTTTTTATCTTTACCCTAAGCTGTGTCCCTTTTGGCTGCAGCAGGCGGAGAGAACCCGCGGAGAGAGAACAGCTGCGAGGTGGATGCACAGAACAGTCACCTCGACACCAGCCCCGGGGTCCCAAGCAACGATCCTTCCCCGGAGGGTACTTAAACCACCCCGGGATTCAAGCAGGGAGTTCGCCTTGTCCAACTCGCACAGGAGACTGGCATGAGATGTAGGGCTCATCTACTTGCGTTCACACTACGTGGCCCGGAGAAGTTCTCACGGAGCCGAATGCAGCACCCTTCCTCCACCACGTGTGTACACAAAGGAGCGCTGGGCAGTGGGTGTTCTCAAGGCCAAGAGAGAAGCCCTTGTTCTGTGCTGCACCTGCTGGGTGGTTCAAAGGTTTTCTGACCTTCCTGCTCTGGAAGCTTTTCAGAGCTGAGGCTGCGCCTGGGCTGCGAAAGCGGAGAGGCGTAGAGGCCTTTCACACTGAAGGCGTGGGCCTGTTTCCCGTGGAGGAAGTGTACGTCGCCCAACCCCCACCCCCACCCCACCCCACCCCACCCCAACCCACCCCCAGCTGGAGGCGTGCGGGTTTGACACCATTTTGTCCTGCCCATGGAAAATACAAAGAGGCGTACACGATTTGGGCTGTCTGGTGAGAGAATTTTGAAGCGGCGGCACCCTGAGTACCTTTCCCGAAGTTTGCTTCCTAGCTGGTTAAACTCGGCTTTCAGAGGCGAGATGAGAACAAACTTGCTCCGCGTGCGGCGAAGTGCCCTGATGCCCTGCCCTAAATGTTTGAGCTTCTGGCCAGCGTCACGCAAGTACTTTGACACGTAGGAGTCTCCCTTTTACTCCAAGCTGTCCCTGTTGGCTGAAGCAGTCGGCGTGTCTGTATCGCAGCCTGGGAGGCCGGGCGTTGGGGGAGTCTGCCAAGTGACTGGCCTCCATTTATAGCTAACTGAGAAACTGCGTCGAAGCTTTCGGGAGCCTCTTACAGGGAATGGTTGCAGTTGGGAATTGGAGACTGTGCTGGCAAAAGTCAGCAGCTCCTCTCCCTCGGAGGGCTCTTGGTGTGCCGACTCCTAACAGCCAGCATGGTCCCCAGCTCGTGAACGGTCCCATTGCAAGCCGGTCTCGTCCGTGAAAGAGCCACGTGAGGCTGAGCTCCAACAGTCGGGCTCCACACCTGGAGCCTTTGGGACAGGGCAGTCCTGAGCCGATGTGCCCACCAGGGGACGCGACCAAAGTTTACGTACCACAGGAAAGCGCAATCAAGGCCTCGTGTTCTCTCCATGAAAGGAACGTGAGCTTGAAGGGTGATGCGTCAGCGTGCACCGTGAACAGCTCGCTGGTACGCCTGTCTTTGCCCCCTCTCACGGTCTCACGCACCCGGGCTCAGTTCCGTGCAGGAACGCTGAGTGGGAGCGCCAGCCTCGCTGCTGGACTCTAAAGCCTTCCACCCCCTAATGGCAGGTTGTGTGTGTCTCTCACGTGGGGGGAGGAATGAGGTCGCCCACAGAGGTTCTGCCATGAAAGATCTAAAGACACACGCTGCTGAGGAGCTTGTTCCTCATGGAGCGTCCCCGAAGGCCAGAAGAATGCCGACGGTCTCTTTCAAAGCTGCCGGATGCTCTGCCGTTCTAGGCCTGAGATACGGACCCTGTGACGGCACCGTAACCCCGCGAGATTCAGGAGACATCGCCAGTGCGAGTGGCAATCCGGAAGGAAGAGCCTCCAAGGCGGAGTGTCCTTTCCTGTACAAAACGGCGCCCAAGTGGCTGAGGCAGGGAGCATTTTCCTTCACAGAACCGGCATCCTCGTATGCCTGTGGGTTGCTCTAAAGAAACGACACTGTGAGCAACCTCTTCGAAAAGGCCTTCGCAAGCGACTTGGAGACAACAGCAGCGCAGTGGAGGCACAGACCGTTATCCTAGAGAGCAGCACAGTGTCTCTAGCAGCGATCGCTTCCCGGAGGATACTTAAGCCACACCGAGATTCCAGCAGGGAGTTTTGCCTTATAGCAGTACAACTCACTCAAGAAAGAGGGATGAGGTGTAGGGCTAATCTACGTGCGCTCACGCTCTGTGTCCCCGAGAAGGTTTCACGGAGCAGAAGGCATCACCGACCGCTACCACGTGTGTGCACCAAAGAAGCCCTGTGCCGTGGGTGTTCTCAGGCCGACAGCGAAGACCTAGGTGTGTGCTGCACCCGCGCTCGGTGGTTCACACGTTGCGTGACCCCTGTGCCTTTGGAAGATGTTCAGAGCGGGTGGCACCTGCGTGCTGCGAGCGCAAGAGGTGTAGAGTGTAGAGGCCTTTCACACTGGAGGAAGGGCTTGCGTCTCGTGGAGAGAACGTGTACGTCGCCCGGGAGATGGAGGCGCGCTCTTGACACCATTTCCTCTGCCCGTTTAAAACACAAGTGTTTGTACTCGATCTGGGCTGCCTGGTGAAACGCTTGGCAGTCCGCATCACCCTGAGCACCTCTCCTGAAGTTTGATTCGTAGCTGGGTGAACTCGGGCTTCAGAGGCTTAGATGAGACCAAACGTGTTCAGCTTGTGGCGAAAGCCTTTGACCAGAGGCATATACGCTTGTGCTTGGGGCGAGGGCTAGGCAAGAACGTTTACACCCCGGGTTTTTATCTTTACCCTAAGCTGTGTCCCTTTTGGCTGCAGCAGGCGGAGAGAACCCGCGGAGAGAGAACAGCTGCGAGGTGGATGCACAGAACAGTCACCTCGACACCAGCCCCGGGGTCCCAAGCAACGATCCTTCCCCGGAGGGTACTTAACCCACCCCGGGATTCAAGCAGGGAGTTCGCCTTGTCCAACTCGCACAGGAGACTGGCATGAGATGTAGGGCTCATCTACTTGCGTTCACACTACGTGGCCCGGAGAAGTTCTCACGGAGCCGAATGCAGCACCCTTCCTCCACCACGTGTGTACACAAAGGAGCGCTGGGCAGTGGGTGTTCTCAAGGCCAAGAGAGAAGCCCTTGTTCTGTGCTGCACCTGCTGGGTGGTTCAAAGGTTTTCTGACCTTCCTGCTCTGGAAGCTTTTCAGAGCTGAGGCTGCGCCTGGGCTGCGAAAGCGGAGAGGCGTAGAGGCCTTTCACACTGAAGGCGTGGGCCTGTTTCCCGTGGAGAAAGTGTACGTCGCCCAACCCCCACCCCCACCCCACCCCACCCCACCCCAACCCACCCCCAGCTGGAGGCGTGCGGGTTTGACACCATTTTGTCCTGCCCATGGAAAATACAAAGAGGCGTACACGATTTGGGCTGTCTGGTGAGAGAATTTTGAAGCGGCGGCACCCTGAGTACCTTTCCCGAAGTTTGCTTCCTAGCTGGTTAAACTCGGCTTTCAGAGGCGAGATGAGAACAAACTTGCTCCGCGTGCGGCGAAGTGCCCTGATGCCCTGCCCTAAATGTTTGAGCTTCTGGCCAGCGTCACGCAAGTACTTTGACACGTAGGAGTCTCCCTTTTACTCCAAGCTGTCCCTGTTGGCTGAAGCAGTCGGCGTGTCTGTATCGCAGCCTGGGAGGCCGGGCGTTGGGGGAGTCTGCCAAGTGACTGGCCTCCATTTATAGCTAACTGAGAAACTGCGTCGAAGCTTTCGGGAGCCTCTTACAGGGAATGGTTGCAGTTGGGAATTGGAGACTGTGCTGGCAAACGTCAGCAGCTCCTCTCCCTCGGAGGGCTCTTGGTGTGCCGACTCCTAACAGCCAGCACGGTCCCCAGCTCGTGAACGGTCCCATTGCGAGCCGGTCTCGTCCGTGAAAGAGCCACGTGAGGCTGAGCTCCAACAGTCGGGCTCCACACCTGGAGCCTTTGGGACAGGGCAGTCCTGAGCCGATGTGCCCACCAGGGGACGCGACCAAAGTTTACGTACCACAGGAAAGCGCAATCAAGGCCTCGTGTTCTCTCCATGAAAGGAACGTGAGCTTGAAGGGTGATGCGTCAGCGTGCACCGTGAACAGCTCGCTGGTACGCCTGTCTTTGCCCCCTCTCACGGTCTCACGCACCCGGGCTCAGTTCCGTGCAGGAACGCTGAGTGGGAGCGCCAGCCTCGCTGCTGGACTCTAAAGCCTTCCACCCCCTAATGGCAGGTTGTGTGTGTCTCTCACGTGGGGGGAGGAATGAGGTCGCCCACAGAGGTTCTGCCATGAAAGATCTAAAGACGCACGCTGCTGAGGAGCTTGTTCCTCATGGAGCGTCCCCGAAGGCCAGAAGAATGCCGACGGTCTCTTTCAAAGCTGCCGGACGCTCTGCCGTTCTAGGCCTGAGATACGGACCCTGTGACGGCACCGTAACCCCGCGAGATTCAGGAGACATCGCCAGTGCGAGTGGCAATCCGGAAGGAAGAGCCTCCAAGGCGGAGTGTCCTTTCCTGTACAAAACGGCGCCCAAGTGGCTGAGGCAGGGAGCATTTTCCTTCACAGAACCGGCATCCTCGTATGCCTGTGGGTTGCTCTAAAGAAACGACACTGTGAGCAGCCTCTTCGAAAAGGCCTTCGCAAGCGACTTGGAGACAACAGCAGCGCAGTGGAGGCACAGACCGTTATCCTAGAGAGCAGCACAGTGTCTCTAGCAGCGATCGCTTCCCGGAGGATACTTAAGCCACACCGAGATTCCAGCAGGGAGTTTTGCCTTATAGCAGTACAACTCACTCAAGAAAGAGGGATGAGGTGTAGGGCTAATCTACGTGCGCTCACGCTCTGTGTCCCCGAGAAGGTTTCACGGAGCAGAAGGCATCACCGACCGCTACCACGTGTGTGCACCAAAGAAGCCCTGTGCCGTGGGTGTTCTCAGGCCGACAGCGAAGACCTAGGTGTGTGCTGCACCCGCGCTCGGTGGTTCACACGTTGCGTGACCCCTGTGCCTTTGGAAGATGTTCAGAGCGGGTGGCACCTGCGTGCTGCGAGCGCAAGAGGTGTAGAGTGTAGAGGCCTTTCACACTGGAGGAAGGGCTTGCGTCTCGTGGAGAGAACGTGTACGTCGCCCGGGAGATGGAGGCGCGCTCTTGACACCATTTCCTCTGCCCGTTTAAAACACAAGTGTTTGTACTCGATCTGGGCTGCCTGGTGAAACGCTTGGCAGTCCGCATCACCCTGAGCACCTCTCCTGAAGTTTGATTCGTAGCTGGGTGAACTCGGGCTTCAGAGGCTTAGATGAGACCAAACGTGTTCAGCTTGTGGCGAAAGCCTTTGACCAGAGGCATATACGCTTGTGCTTGGGGCGAGGGCTAGGCAAGAACGTTTACACCCCGGGTTTTTATCTTTACCCTAAGCTGTGTCCCTTTTGGCTGCAGCAGGCGGAGAGAACCCGCGGAGAGAGAACAGCTGCGAGGTGGATGCACAGAACAGTCACCTCGACACCAGCCCCGGGGTCCCAAGCAACGATCCTTCCCCGGAGGGTACTTAACCCACCCCGGGATTCAAGCAGGGAGTTCGCCTTGTCCAACTCGCACAGGAGACTGGCATGAGATGTAGGGCTCATCTACTTGCGTTCACACTACGTGGCCCGGAGAAGTTCTCACGGAGCCGAATGCAGCACCCTTCCTCCACCACGTGTGTACACAAAGGAGCGCTGGGCAGTGGGTGTTCTCAAGGCCAAGAGAGAAGCCCTTGTTCTGTGCTGCACCTGCTGGGTGGTTCAAAGGTTTTCTGACCTTCCTGCTCTGGAAGCTTTTCAGAGCTGAGGCTGCGCCTGGGCTGCGAAAGCGGAGAGGCGTAGAGGCCTTTCACACTGAAGGCGTGGGCCTGTTTCCCGTGGAGAAAGTGTACGTCGCCCAACCCCCACCCCCACCCCACCCCACCCCACCCCAACCCACCCCCAGCTGGAGGCGTGCGGGTTTGACACCATTTTGTCCTGCCCATGGAAAATACAAAGAGGCGTACACGATTTGGGCTGTCTGGTGAGAGAATTTTGAAGCGGCGGCACCCTGAGTACCTTTCCCGAAGTTTGCTTCCTAGCTGGTTAAACTCGGCTTTCAGAGGCGAGATGAGAACAAACTTGCTCCGCGTGCGGCGAAGTGCCCTGATGCCCTGCCCTAAATGTTTGAGCTTCTGGCCAGCGTCACGCAAGTACTTTGACACGTAGGAGTCTCCCTTTTACTCCAAGCTGTCCCTGTTGGCTGAAGCAGTCGGCGTGTCTGTATCGCAGCCTGGGAGGCCGGGCGTTGGGGGAGTCTGCCAAGTGACTGGCCTCCATTTATAGCTAACTGAGAAACTGCGTCGAAGCTTTCGGGAGCCTCTTACAGGGAATGGTTGCAGTTGGGAATTGGAGACTGTGCTGGCAAACGTCAGCAGCTCCTCTCCCTCGGAGGGCTCTTGGTGTGCCGACTCCTAACAGCCAGCACGGTCCCCAGCTCGTGAACGGTCCCATTGCGAGCCGGTCTCGTCCGTGAAAGAGCCACGTGAGGCTGAGCTCCAACAGTCGGGCTCCACACCTGGAGCCTTTGGGACAGGGCAGTCCTGAGCCGATGTGCCCACCAGGGGACGCGACCAAAGTTTACGTACCACAGGAAAGCGCAATCAAGGCCTCGTGTTCTCTCCATGAAAGGAACGTGAGCTTGAAGGGTGATGCGTCAGCGTGCACCGTGAACAGCTCGCTGGTACGCCTGTCTTTGCCCCCTCTCACGGTCTCACGCACCCGGGCTCAGTTCCGTGCAGGAACGCTGAGTGGGAGCGCCAGCCTCGCTGCTGGACTCTAAAGCCTTCCACCCCCTAATGGCAGGTTGTGTGTGTCTCTCACGTGGGGGGAGGAATGAGGTCGCCCACAGAGGTTCTGCCATGAAAGATCTAAAGACGCACGCTGCTGAGGAGCTTGTTCCTCATGGAGTGTCCCCGAAGGCCAGAAGAATGCCGACGGTCTCTTTCAAAGCTGCCGGACGCTCTGCCGTTCTAGGCCTGAGATACGGACCCTGTGACGGCACCGTAACCCCGCGAGATTCAGGAGACATCGCCAGTGCGAGTGGCAATCCGGAAGGAAGAGCCTCCAAGGCGGAGTGTCCTTTCCTGTACAAAACGGCGCCCAAGTGGCTGAGGCAGGGAGCATTTTCCTTCACAGAACCGGCATCCTCGTATGCCTGTGGGTTGCTCTAAAGAAACGACACTGTGAGCAGCCTCTTCGAAAAGGCCTTCGCAAGCGACTTGGAGACAACAGCAGCGCAGTGGAGGCACAGACCGTTATCCTAGAGAGCAGCACAGTGTCTCTAGCAGCGATCGCTTCCCGGAGGATACTTAAGCCACACCGAGATTCCAGCAGGGAGTTTTGCCTTATAGCAGTACAACTCACTCAAGAAAGAGGGATGAGGTGTAGGGCTAATCTACGTGCGCTCACGCTCTGTGTCCCCGAGAAGGTTTCACGGAGCAGAAGGCATCACCGACCGCTACCACGTGTGTGCACCAAAGAAGCCCTGTGCCGTGGGTGTTCTCAGGCCGACAGCGAAGACCTAGGTGTGTGCTGCACCCGCGCTCGGTGGTTCACACGTTGCGTGACCCCTGTGCCTTTGGAAGATGTTCAGAGCGGGTGGCACCTGCGTGCTGCGAGCGCAAGAGGTGTAGAGTGTAGAGGCCTTTCACACTGGAGGAAGGGCTTGCGTCTCGTGGAGAGAACGTGTACGTCGCCCAGGAGATGGAGGCGCGCTCTTGACACCATTTCCTCTGCCCGTTTAAAACACAAGTGTTTGTACTCGATCTGGGCTGCCTGGTGAAACGCTTGGCAGTCCGCATCACCCTGAGCACCTCTCCTGAAGTTTGATTCGTAGCTGGGTGAACTCGGGCTTCAGAGGCTTAGATGAGACCAAACGTGTTCAGCTTGTGGCGAAAGCCTTTGACCAGAGGCATATACGCTTGTGCTTGGGGCGAGGGCTAGGCAAGAACGTTTACACCCCGGGTTTTTATCTTTACCCTAAGCTGTGTCCCTTTTGGCTGCAGCAGGCGGAGAGAACCCGCGGAGAGAGAACAGCTGCGAGGTGGATGCACAGAACAGTCACCTCGACACCAGCCCCGGGGTCCCAAGCAACGATCCTTCCCCGGAGGGTAGTTAACCCACCCCGGGATTCAAGCAGGGAGTTCGCCTTGTCCAACTCGCACAGGAGACTGGCATGAGATGTAGGGCTCATCTACTTGCGTTCACACTACGTGGCCCGGAGAAGTTCTCACAGAGCCGAATGCAGCACCCTTCCTCCACCACGTGTGTACACAAAGGAGCGCTGGGCAGTGGGTGTTCTCAAGGCCAAGAGAGAAGCCCTTGTTCTGTGCTGCACCTGCTGGGTGGTTCAAAGGTTTTCTGACCTTCCTGCTCTGGAAGCTTTTCAGAGCTGAGGCTGCGCCTGGGCTGCGAAAGCGGAGAGGCGTAGAGGCCTTTCACACTGAAGGCGTGGGCCTGTTTCCCGTGGAGAAAGTGTACGTCGCCCAACCCCCACCCCCACCCCACCCCACCCCACCCCAACCCACCCCCAGCTGGAGGCGTGCGGGTTTGACACCATTTTGTCCTGCCCATGGAAAATACAAAGAGGCGTACACGATTTGGGCTGTCTGGTGAGAGAATTTTGAAGCGGCGGCACCCTGAGTACCTTTCCCGAAGTTTGCTTCCTAGCTGGTTAAACTCGGCTTTCAGAGGCGAGATGAGAACAAACTTGCTCCGCGTGCGGCGAAGTGCCCTGATGCCCTGCCCTAAATGTTTGAGCTTCTGGCCAGCGTCACGCAAGTACTTTGACACGTAGGAGTCTCCCTTTTACTCCAAGCTGTCCCTGTTGGCTGAAGCAGTCGGCGTGTCTGTATCGCAGCCTGGGAGGCCGGGCGTTGGGGGAGTGTGCCAAGTGACTGGCCTCCATTTATAGCTAACTGAGAAACTGCGTCGAAGCTTTCGGGAGCCTCTTACAGGGAATGGTTGCAGTTGGGAATTGGAGACTGTGCTGGCAAACGTCAGCAGCTCCTCTCCCTTGGAGGGCTCTTGGTGTGCCGACTCCTAACAGCCAGCACGGTCCCCAGCTCGTGAACGGTCCCATTGCGAGCCGGTCTCGTCCGTGAAAGAGCCACGTGAGGCTGAGCTCCAACAGTCGGGCTCCACACCTGGAGCCTTTGGGACAGGGCAGTCCTGAGCCGATGTGCCCACCAGGGGACGCGACCAAAGTTTACGTACCACAGGAAAGCGCAATCAAGGCCTCGTGTTCTCTCCATGAAAGGAACGTGAGCTTGAAGGGTGATGCGTCAGCGTGCACCGTGAACAGCTCGCTGGTACGCCTGTCTTTGCCCCCTCTCACGGTCTCACGCACCCGGGCTCAGTTCCGTGCAGGAACGCTGAGTGGGAGCGCCAGCCTCGCTGCTGGACTCTAAAGCCTTCCACCCCCTAATGGCAGGTTGTGTGTGTCTCTCACGTGGGGGGAGGAATGAGGTCGCCCACAGAGGTTCTGCCATGAAAGATCTAAAGACGCACGCTGCTGAGGAGCTTGTTCCTCATGGAGCGTCCCCGAAGGCCAGAAGAATGCCGACGGTCTCTTTCAAAGCTGCCGGACGCTCTGCCGTTCTAGGCCTGAGATACGGACCCTGTGACGGCACCGTAACCCCGCGAGATTCAGGAGACATCGCCAGTGCGAGTGGCAATCCGGAAGGAAGAGCCTCCAAGGCGGAGTGTCCTTTCCTGTACAAAACGGCGCCCAAGTGGCTGAGGCAGGGAGCATTTTCCTTCACAGAACCGGCATCCTCGTATGCCTGTGGGTTGCTCTAAAGAAACGACACTGTGAGCAGCCTCTTCGAAAAGGCCTTCGCAAGCGACTTGGAGACAACAGCAGCGCAGTGGAGGCACAGACCGTTATCCTAGAGAGCAGCACAGTGTCTCTAGCAGCGATCGCTTCCCGGAGGATACTTAAGCCACACCGAGATTCCAGCAGGGAGTTTTGCCTTATAGCAGTACAACTCACTCAAGAAAGAGGGATGAGGTGTAGGGCTAATCTACGTGCGCTCACGCTCTGTGTCCCCGAGAAGGTTTCACGGAGCAGAAGGCATCACCGACCGCTACCACGTGTGTGCACCAAAGAAGCCCTGTGCCGTGGGTGTTCTCAGGCCGACAGCGAAGACCTAGGTGTGTGCTGCACCCGCGCTCGGTGGTTCACACGTTGCGTGACCCCTGTGCCTTTGGAAGATGTTCAGAGCGGGTGGCACCTGCGTGCTGCGAGCGCAAGAGGTGTAGAGTGTAGAGGCCTTTCACACTGGAGGAAGGGCTTGCGTCTCGTGGAGAGAACGTGTACGTCGCCCGGGAGATGGAGGCGCGCTCTTGACACCATTTCCTCTGCCCGTTTAAAACACAAGTGTTTGTACTCGATCTGGGCTGCCTGGTGAAACGCTTGGCAGTCCGCATCACCCTGAGCACCTCTCCTGAAGTTTGATTCGTAGCTGGGTGAACTCGGGCTTCAGAGGCTTAGATGAGACCAAACGTGTTCAGCTTGTGGCGAAAGCCTTTGACCAGAGGCATATACGCTTGTGCTTGGGGCGAGGGCTAGGCAAGAACGTTTACACCCCGGGTTTTTATCTTTACCCTAAGCTGTGTCCCTTTTGGCTGCAGCAGGCGGAGAGAACCCGCGGAGAGAGAACAGCTGCGAGGTGGATGCACAGAACAGTCACCTCGACACCAGCCCCGGGGTCCCAAGCAACGATCCTTCCCCGGAGGGTACTTAACCCACCCCGGGATTCAAGCAGGGAGTTCGCCTTGTCCAACTCGCACAGGAGACTGGCATGAGATGTAGGGCTCATCTACTTGCGTTCACACTACGTGGCCCGGAGAAGTTCTCACGGAGCCGAATGCAGCACCCTTCCTCCACCACGTGTGTACACAAAGGAGCGCTGGGCAGTGGGTGTTCTCAAGGCCAAGAGAGAAGCCCTTGTTCTGTGCTGCACCTGCTGGGTGGTTCAAAGGTTTTCTGACCTTCCTGCTCTGGAAGCTTTTCAGAGCTGAGGCTGCGCCTGGGCTGCGAAAGCGGAGAGGCGTAGAGGCCTTTCACACTGAAGGCGTGGGCCTGTTTCCCGTGGAGAAAGTGTACGTCGCCCAACCCCCACCCCCACCCCACCCCACCCCACCCCAACCCACCCCCAGCTGGAGGCGTGCGGGTTTGACACCATTTTGTCCTGCCCATGGAAAATACAAAGAGGCGTACACGATTTGGGCTGTCTGGTGAGAGAATTTTGAAGCGGCGGCACCCTGAGTACCTTTCCCGAAGTTTGCTTCCTAGCTGGTTAAACTCGGCTTTCAGAGGCGAGATGAGAACAAACTTGCTCCGCGTGCGGCGAAGTGCCCTGATGCCCTGCCCTAAATGTTTGAGCTTCTGGCCAGCGTCACGCAAGTACTTTGACACGTAGGAGTCTCCCTTTTACTCCAAGCTGTCCCTGTTGGCTGAAGCAGTCGGCGTGTCTGTATCGCAGCCTGGGAGGCCGGGCGTTGGGGGAGTCTGCCAAGTGACTGGCCTCCATTTATAGCTAACTGAGAAACTGCGTCGAAGCTTTCGGGAGCCTCTTACAGGGAATGGTTGCAGTTGGGAATTGGAGACTGTGCTGGCAAACGTCAGCAGCTCCTCTCCCTCAGAGGGCTCTTGGTGTGCCGACTCCTAACAGCCAGCACGGTCCCCAGCTCGTGAACGGTCCCATTGCGAGCCGGTCTCGTCCGTGAAAGAGCCACGTGAGGCTGAGCTCCAACAGTCGGGCTCCACACCTGGAGCCTTTGGGACAGGGCAGTCCTGAGCCGATGTGCCCACCAGGGGACGCGACCAAAGTTTACGTACCACAGGAAAGCGCAATCAAGGCCTCGTGTTCTCTCCATGAAAGGAACGTGAGCTTGAAGGGTGATGCGTCAGCGTGCACCGTGAACAGCTCGCTGGTACGCCTGTCTTTGCCCCCTCTCACGGTCTCACGCACCCGGGCTCAGTTCCGTGCAGGAACGCTGAGTGGGAGCGCCAGCCTCGCTGCTGGACTCTAAAGCCTTCCACCCCCTAATGGCAGGTTGTGTGTGTCTCTCACGTGGGGGGAGGAATGAGGTCGCCCACAGAGGTTCTGCCATGAAAGATCTAAAGACGCACGCTGCTGAGGAGCTTGTTCCTCATGGAGTGTCCCCGAAGGCCAGAAGAATGCCGACGGTCTCTTTCAAAGCTGCCGGACGCTCTGCCGTTCTAGGCCTGAGATACGGACCCTGTGACGGCACCGTAACCCCGCGAGATTCAGGAGACATCGCCAGTGCGAGTGGCAATCCGGAAGGAAGAGCCTCCAAGGCGGAGTGTCCTTTCCTGTACAAAACGGCGCCCAAGTGGCTGAGGCAGGGAGCATTTTCCTTCACAGAACCGGCATCCTCGTATGCCTGTGGGTTGCTCTAAAGACACGACACTGTGAGCAGCCTCTTCGAAAAGGCCTTCGCAAGCGACTTGGAGACAACAGCAGCGCAGTGGAGGCACAGACCGTTATCCTAGAGAGCAGCACAGTGTCTCTAGCAGCGATCGCTTCCCGGAGGATACTTAAGCCACACCGAGATTCCAGCAGGGAGTTTTGCCTTATAGCAGTACAACTCACTCAAGAAAGAGGGATGAGGTGTAGGGCTAATCTACGTGCGCTCACGCTCTGTGTCCCCGAGAAGGTTTCACGGAGCAGAAGGCATCACCGACCGCTACCACGTGTGTGCACCAAAGAAGCCCTGTGCCGTGGGTGTTCTCAGGCCGACAGCGAAGACCTAGGTGTGTGCTGCACCCGCGCTCGGTGGTTCACACGTTGCGTGACCCCTGTGCCTTTGGAAGATGTTCAGAGCGGGTGGCACCTGCGTGCTGCGAGCGCAAGAGGTGTAGAGTGTAGAGGCCTTTCACACTGGAGGAAGGGCTTGCGTCTCGTGGAGAGAACGTGTACGTCGCCCGGGAGATGGAGGCGCGCTCTTGACACCATTTCCTCTGCCCGTTTAAAACACAAGTGTTTGTACTCGATCTGGGCTGCCTGGTGAAACGCTTGGCAGTCCGCATCACCCTGAGCACCTCTCCTGAAGTTTGATTCGTAGCTGGGTGAACTCGGGCTTCAGAGGCTTAGATGAGACCAAACGTGTTCAGCTTGTGGCGAAAGCCTTTGACCAGAGGCATATACGCTTGTGCTTGGGGCGAGGGCTAGGCAAGAACGTTTACACCCCGGGTTTTTATCTTTACCCTAAGCTGTGTCCCTTTTGGCTGCAGCAGGCGGAGAGAACCCGCGGAGAGAGAACAGCTGCAAGGTGGATGCACAGAACAGTCACCTCGACACCAGCCCCGGGGTCCCAAGCAACGATCCTTCCCCGGAGGGTACTTAACCCACCCCGGGATTCAAGCAGGGAGTTCGCCTTGTCCAACTCGCACAGGAGACTGGCATGAGATGTAGGGCTCATCTACTTGCGTTCACACTACGTGGCCCGGAGAAGTTCTCACGGAGCCGAATGCAGCACCCTTCCTCCACCACGTGTGTACACAAAGGAGCGCTGGGCAGTGGGTGTTCTCAAGGCCAAGAGAGAAGCCCTTGTTCTGTGCTGCACCTGCTGGGTGGTTCAAAGGTTTTCTGACCTTCCTGCTCTGGAAGCTTTTCAGAGCTGAGGCTGCGCCTGGGCTGCGAAAGCGGAGAGGCGTAGAGGCCTTTCACACTGAAGGCGTGGGCCTGTTTCCCGTGGAGAAAGTGTACGTCGCCCAACCCCCACCCCCACCCCACCCCACCCCACCCCAACCCACCCCCAGCTGGAGGCGTGCGGGTTTGACACCATTTTGTCCTGCCCATGGAAAATACAAAGAGGCGTACACGATTTGGGCTGTCTGGTGAGAGAATTTTGAAGCGGCGGCACCCTGAGTACCTTTCCCGAAGTTTGCTTCCTAGCTGGTTAAACTCGGCTTTCAGAGGCGAGATGAGAACAAACTTGCTCCGCGTGCGGCGAAGTGCCCTGATGCCCTGCCCTAAATGTTTGAGCTTCTGGCCAGCGTCACGCAAGTACTTTGACACGTAGGAGTCTCCCTTTTACTCCAAGCTGTCCCTGTTGGCTGAAGCAGTCGGCGTGTCTGTATCGCAGCCTGGGAGGCCGGGCGTTGGGGGAGTCTGCCAAGTGACTGGCCTCCATTTATAGCTAACTGAGAAACTGCGTCGAAGCTTTCGGGAGCCTCTTACAGGGAATGGTTGCAGTTGGGAATTGGAGACTGTGCTGGCAAACGTCAGCAGCTCCTCTCCCTCGGAGGGCTCTTGGTGTGCCGACTCCTAACAGCCAGCACGGTCCCCAGCTCGTGAACGGTCCCATTGCGAGCCGGTCTCGTCCGTGAAAGAGCCACGTGAGGCTGAGCTCCAACAGTCGGGCTCCACACCTGGAGCCTTTGGGACAGGGCAGTCCTGAGCCGATGTGCCCACCAGGGGACGCGACCAAAGTTTACGTACCACAGGAAAGCGCAATCAAGGCCTCGTGTTCTCTCCATGAAAGGAACGTGAGCTTGAAGGGTGATGCGTCAGCGTGCACCGTGAACAGCTCGCTGGTACGCCTGTCTTTGCCCCCTCTCACGGTCTCACGCACCCGGGCTCAGTTCCGTGCAGGAACGCTGAGTGGGAGCACCAGCCTCGCTGCTGGACTCTAAAGCCTTCCACCCCCTAATGGCAGGTTGTGTGTGTCTCTCACGTGGGGGGAGGAATGAGGTCGCCCACAGAGGTTCTGCCATGAAAGATCTAAAGACGCACGCTGCTGAGGAGCTTGTTCCTCATGGAGCGTCCCCGAAGGCCAGAAGAATGCCGACGGTCTCTTTCAAAGCTGCCGGACGCTCTGCCATTCTAGGCCTGAGATACGGACCCTGTGACGGCACCGTAACCCCGCGAGATTCAGGAGACATCGCCAGTGCGAGTGGCAATCCGGAAGGAAGAGCCTCCAAGGCGGAGTGTCCTTTCCTGTACAAAACGGCGCCCAAGTGGCTGAGGCAGGGAGCATTTTCCTTCACAGAACCGGCATCCTCGTATGCCTGTGGGTTGCTCTAAAGAAACGACACTGTGAGCAACCTCTTCGAAAAGGCCTTCGCAAGCGACTTGGAGACAACAGCAGCGCAGTGGAGGCACAGACCGTTATCCTAGAGAGCAGCACAGTGTCTCTAGCAGCGATCGCTTCCCGGAGGATACTTAAGCCACACCGAGATTCCAGCAGGGAGTTTTGCCTTATAGCAGTACAACTCACTCAAGAAAGAGGGATGAGGTGTAGGGCTAATCTACGTGCGCTCACGCTCTGTGTCCCCGAGAAGGTTTCACGGAGCAGAAGGCATCACCGACCGCTACCACGTGTGTGCACCAAAGAAGCCCTGTGCCGTGGGTGTTCTCAGGCCGACAGCGAAGACCTAGGTGTGTGCTGCACCCGCGCTCGGTGGTTCACACGTTGCGTGACCCCTGTGCCTTTGGAAGATGTTCAGAGCGGGTGGCACCTGCGTGCTGCGAGCGCAAGAGGTGTAGAGTGTAGAGGTCTTTCACACTGGAGGAAGGGCTTGCGTCTCGTGGAGAGAACGTGTACGTCGCCCGGGAGATGGAGGCGCGCTCTTGACACCATTTCCTCTGCCCGTTTAAAACACAAGTGTTTGTACTCGATCTGGGCTGCCTGGTGAAACGCTTGGCAGTCCGCATCACCCTGAGCACCTCTCCTGAAGTTTGATTC
The DNA here is from genome assembly GCF_937001465.1 of Orcinus orca. Lineage (NCBI taxonomy): Eukaryota > Metazoa > Chordata > Mammalia > Artiodactyla > Delphinidae > Orcinus > Orcinus orca. The sequence goes on along the minus strand of NW_026043860.1, from coordinate 213,671 downwards.
GTAGCTGGGTGAACTCGGGCTTCAGAGGCTTAGATGACACCAAACGTGTTCAGCTTGTGGCGAAAGCCTTTGACCAGAGGCATATACGCTTGTGCTTGGGGCGAGGGCTAGGCAAGAACGTTTACACCCCGGGTTTTTATCTTTACCCTAAGCTGTGTCCCTTTTGGCTGCAGCAGGCGGAGAGAACCCGCGGAGAGAGAACAGCTGCGAGGTGGATGCACAGAACAGTCACCTCGACACCAGCCCCGGGGTCCCAAGCAACGATCCTTCCCCGGAGGGTACTTAACCCACCCCGGGATTCAAGCAGGGAGTTCGCCTTGTCCAACTCGCACAGGAGACTGGCATGAGATGTAGGGCTCATCTACTTGCGTTCACACTACGTGGCCCGGAGAAGTTCTCACGGAGCCGAATGCAGCACCCTTCCTCCACCACGTGTGTACACAAAGGAGCGCTGGGCAGTGGGTGTTCTCAAGGCCAAGAGAGAAGCCCTTGTTCTGTGCTGCACCTGCTGGGTGGTTCAAAGGTTTTCTGACCTTCCTGCTCTGGAAGCTTTTCAGAGCTGAGGCTGCGCCTGGGCTGCGAAAGCGGAGAGGCGTAGAGGCCTTTCACACTGAAGGCGTGGGCCTGTTTCCCGTGGAGAAAGTGTACGTCGCCCAACCCCCACCCCCACCCCACCCCACCCCACCCCAACCCACCCCCAGCTGGAGGCGTGCGGGTTTGACACCATTTTGTCCTGCCCATGGAAAATACAAAGAGGCGTACACGATTTGGGCTGTCTGGTGAGAGAATTTTGAAGCGGCGGCACCCTGAGTACCTTTCCCGAAGTTTGCTTCCTAGCTGGTTAAACTCGGCTTTCAGAGGCGAGATGAGAACAAACTTGCTCCGCGTGCGGCGAAGTGCCCTGATGCCCTGCCCTAAATGTTTGAGCTTCTGGCCAGCGTCACGCAAGTACTTTGACACGTAGGAGTCTCCCTTTTACTCCAAGCTGTCCCTGTTGGCTGAAGCAGTCGGCGTGTCTGTATCGCAGCCTGGGAGGCCGGGCGTTGGGGGAGTCTGCCAAGTGACTGGCCTCCATTTATAGCTAACTGAGAAACTGCGTCGAAGCTTTCGGGAGCCTCTTACAGGGAATGGTTGCAGTTGGGAATTGGAGACTGTGCTGGCAAACGTCAGCAGCTCCTCTCCCTCGGAGGGCTCTTGGTGTGCCGACTCCTAACAGCCAGCACGGTCCCCAGCTCGTGAACGGTCCCATTGCGAGCCGGTCTCGTCCGTGAAAGAGCCACGTGAGGCTGAGCTCCAACAGTCGGGCTCCACACCTGGAGCCTTTGGGACAGGGCAGTCCTGAGCCGATGTGCCCACCAGGGGACGCGACCAAAGTTTACGTACCACAGGAAAGCGCAATCAAGGCCTCGTGTTCTCTCCATGAAAGGAACGTGAGCTTGAAGGGTGATGCGTCAGCGTGCACCGTGAACAGCTCACTGGTAGGCCTGTCTTTGCCCCCTCTCACGGTCTCACGCACCCGGGCTCAGTTCCGTGCAGGAACGCTGAGTGGGAGCGCCAGCCTCGCTGCTGGACTCTAAAGCCTTCCACCCCCTAATGGCAGGTTGTGTGTGTCTCTCACGTGGGGGGAGGAATGAGGTCGCCCACAGAGGTTCTGCCATGAAAGATCTAAAGACGCACGCTGCTGAGGAGCTTGTTCCTCATGGAGCGTCCCCGAAGGCCAGAAGAATGCCGACGGTCTCTTTCAAAGCTGCCGGACGCTCTGCCGTTCTAGGCCTGAGATACGGACCCTGTGACGGCACCGTAACCCCGCGAGATTCAGGAGACATCGCCAGTGCGAGTGGCAATCCGGAAGGAAGAGCCTCCAAGGCGGAGTGTCCTTTCCTGTACAAAACGGCGCCCAAGTGGCTGAGGCAGGGAGCATTTTCCTTCACAGAACCGGCATCCTCGTATGCCTGTGGGTTGCTCTAAAGAAACGACACTGTGAGCAGCCTCTTCGAAAAGGCCTTCGCAAGCGACTTGGAGACAACAGCAGCGCAGTGGAGGCACAGACCGTTATCCTAGAGAGCAGCACAGTGTCTCTAGCAGCGATCGCTTCCCGGAGGATACTTAAGCCACACCGAGATTCCAGCAGGGAGTTTTGCCTTATAGCAGTACAACTCACTCAAGAAAGAGGGATGAGGTGTAGGGCTAATCTACGTGCGCTCACGCTCTGTGTCCCCGAGAAGGTTTCACGGAGCAGAAGGCATCACCGACCGCTACCACGTGTGTGCACCAAAGAAGCCCTGTGCCGTGGGTGTTCTCAGGCCGACAGCGAAGACCTAGGTGTGTGCTGCACCCGCGCTCGGTGGTTCACACGTTGCGTGACCCCTGTGCCTTTGGAAGATGTTCAGAGCGGGTGGCACCTGCGTGCTGCGAGCGCAAGAGGTGTAGAGTGTAGAGGACTTTCACACTGGAGGAAGGGCTTGCGTCTCGTGGAGAGAACGTGTACGTCGCCCAGGAGATGGAGGCGCGCTCTTGACACCATTTCCTCTGCCCGTTTAAAACACAAGTGTTTGTACTCGATCTGGGCTGCCTGGTGAAACGCTTGGCAGTCCGCATCACCCTGAGCACCTCTCCTGAAGTTTGATTCGTAGCTGGGTGAACTCGGGCTTCAGAGGCTTAGATGAGACCAAACGTGTTCAGCTTGTGGCGAAAGCCTTTGACCAGAGGCATATACGCTTGTGCTTGGGGCGAGGGCTAGGCAAGAACGTTTACACCCCGGGTTTTTATCTTTACCCTAAGCTGTGTCCCTTTTGGCTGCAGCAGGCGGAGAGAACCCGCGGAGAGAGAACAGCTGCGAGGTGGATGCACAGAACAGTCACCTCGACACCAGCCCCGGGGTCCCAAGCAACGATCCTTCCCCGGAGGGTACTTAACCCACCCCGGGATTCAAGCAGGGAGTTCGCCTTGTCCAACTCGCACAGGAGACTGGCATGAGATGTAGGGCTCATCTACTTGCGTTCACACTACGTGGCCCGGAGAAGTTCTCACGGAGCCGAATGCAGCACCCTTCCTCCACCACGTGTGTACACAAAGGAGCGCTGGGCAGTGGGTGTTCTCAAGGCCAAGAGAGAAGCCCTTGTTCTGTGCTGCACCTGCTGGGTGGTTCAAAGGTTTTCTGACCTTCCTGCTCTGGAAGCTTTTCAGAGCTGAGGCTGCGCCTGGGCTGCGAAAGCGGAGAGGCGTAGAGGCCTTTCACACTGAAGGCGTGGGCCTGTTTCCCGTGGAGAAAGTGTACGTCGCCCAACCCCCACCCCCACCCCACCCCACCCCACCCCAACCCACCCCCAGCTGGAGGCGTGCGGGTTTGACACCATTTTGTCCTGCCCATGGAAAATACAAAGAGGCGTACACGATTTGGGCTGTCTGGTGAGAGAATTTTGAAGCGGCGGCACCCTGAGTACCTTTCCCGAAGTTTGCTTCCTAGCTGGTTAAACTCGGCTTTCAGAGGCGAGATGAGAACAAACTTGCTCCGCGTGCGGCGAAGTGCCCTGATGCCCTGCCCTAAATGTTTGAGCTTCTGGCCAGCGTCACGCAAGTACTTTGACACGTAGGAGTCTCCCTTTTACTCCAAGCTGTCCCTGTTGGCTGAAGCAGTCGGCGTGTCTGTATCGCAGCCTGGGAGGCCGGGCGTTGGGGGAGTCTGCCAAGTGACTGGCCTCCATTTATAGCTAACTGAGAAACTGCGTCGAAGCTTTCGGGAGCCTCTTACAGGGAATGGTTGCAGTTGGGAATTGGAGACTGTGCTGGCAAACGTCAGCAGCTCCTCTCCCTCGGAGGGCTCTTGGTGTGCCGACTCCTAACAGCCAGCACGGTCCCCAGCTCGTGAACGGTCCCATTGCGAGCCGGTCTCGTCCGTGAAAGAGCCACGTGAGGCTGAGCTCCAACAGTCGGGCTCCACACCTGGAGCCTTTGGGACAGGGCAGTCCTGAGCCGATGTGCCCACCAGGGGACGCGACCAAAGTTTACGTACCACAGGAAAGCGCAATCAAGGCCTCGTGTTCTCTCCATGAAAGGAACGTGAGCTTGAAGGGTGATGCGTCAGCGTGCACCGTGAACAGCTCGCTGGTACGCCTGTCTTTGCCCCCTCTCACGGTCTCACGCACCCGGGCTCAGTTCCGTGCAGGAACGCTGAGTGGGAGCGCCAGCCTCGCTGCTGGACTCTAAAGCCTTCCACCCCCTAATGGCAGGTTGTGTGTGTCTCTCACGTGGGGGGAGGAATGAGGTCGCCCACAGAGGTTCTGCCATGAAAGATCTAAAGACGCACGCTGCTGAGGAGCTTGTTCCTCATGGAGCGTCCCCGAAGGCCAGAAGAATGCCGACGGTCTCTTTCAAAGCTGCCGGACGCTCTGCCGTTCTAGGCCTGAGATACGGACCCTGTGACGGCACCGTAACCCCGCGAGATTCAGGAGACATCGCCAGTGCGAGTGGCAATCCGGAAGGAAGAGCCTCCAAGGCGGAGTGTCCTTTCCTGTACAAAACGGCGCCCAAGTGGCTGAGGCAGGGAGCATTTTCCTTCACAGAACCGGCATCCTCGTATGCCTGTGGGTTGTTCTAAAGAAACGACACTGTGAGCAGCCTCTTCGAAAAGGCCTTCGCAAGCGACTTGGAGACAACAGCAGCGCAGTGGAGGCACAGACCGTTATCCTAGAGAGCAGCACAGTGTCTCTAGCAGCGATCGCTTCCCGGAGGATACTTAAGCCACACCGAGATTCCAGCAGGGAGTTTTGCCTTATAGCAGTACAACTCACTCAAGAAAGAGGGATGAGGTGTAGGGCTAATCTACGTGCGCTCACGCTCTGTGTCCCCGAGAAGGTTTCACGGAGCAGAAGGCATCACCGACCGCTACCACGTGTGTGCACCAAAGAAGCCCTGTGCCGTGGGTGTTCTCAGGCCGACAGCGAAGACCTAGGTGTGTGCTGCACCCGCGCTCGGTGGTTCACACGTTGCGTGACCCCTGTGCCTTTGGAAGATGTTCAGAGCGGGTGGCACCTGCGTGCTGCGAGCGCAAGAGGTGTAGAGTGTAGAGGCCTTTCACACTGGAGGAAGGGCTTGCGTCTCGTGGAGAGAACGTGTACGTCGCCCGGGAGATGGAGGCGCGCTCTTGACACCATTTCCTCTGCCCGTTTAAAACACAAGTGTTTGTACTCGATCTGGGCTGCCTGGTGAAACGCTTGGCAGTCCGCATCACCCTGAGCACCTCTCCTGAAGTTTGATTCGTAGCTGGGTGAACTCGGGCTTCAGAGGCTTAGATGAGACCAAACGTGTTCAGCTTGTGGCGAAAGCCTTTGACCAGAGGCATATACGCTTGTGCTTGGGGCGAGGGCTAGGCAAGAACGTTTACACCCCGGGTTTTTATCTTTACCCTAAGCTGTGTCCCTTTTGGCTGCAGCAGGCGGAGAGAACCCGCGGAGAGAGAACAGCTGCGAGGTGGATGCACAGAACAGTCACCTCGACACCAGCCCCGGGGTCCCAAGCAACGATCCTTCCCCGGAGGGTACTTAACCCACCCCGGGATTCAAGCAGGGAGTTCGCCTTGTCCAACTCGCACAGGAGACTGGCATGAGATGTAGGGCTCATCTACTTGCGTTCACACTACGTGGCCCGGAGAAGTTCTCACGGAGCCGAATGCAGCACCCTTCCTCCACCACGTGTGTACACAAAGGAGCGCTGGGCAGTGGGTGTTCTCAAGGCCAAGAGAGAAGCCCTTGTTCTGTGCTGCACCTGCTGGGTGGTTCAAAGGTTTTCTGACCTTCCTGCTCTGGAAGCTTTTCAGAGCTGAGGCTGCGCCTGGGCTGCGAAAGCGGAGAGGCGTAGAGGCCTTTCACACTGAAGGCGTGGGCCTGTTTCCCGTGGAGAAAGTGTACGTCGCCCAACCCCCACCCCCACCCCACCCCACCCCACCCCAACCCACCCCCAGCTGGAGGCGTGCGGGTTTGACACCATTTTGTCCTGCCCATGGAAAATACAAAGAGGCGTACACGATTTGGGCTGTCTGGTGAGAGAATTTTGAAGCGGCGGCACCCTGAGTACCTTTCCCGAAGTTTGCTTCCTAGCTGGTTAAACTCGGCTTTCAGAGGCGAGATGAGAACAAACTTGCTCCGCGTGCGGCGAAGTGCCCTGATGCCCTGCCCTAAATGTTTGAGCTTCTGGCCAGCGTCACGCAAGTACTTTGACACGTAGGAGTCTCCCTTTTACTCCAAGCTGTCCCTGTTGGCTGAAGCAGTCGGCGTGTCTGTATCGCAGCCTGGGAGGCCGGGCGTTGGGGGAGTCTGCCAAGTGACTGGCCTCCATTTATAGCTAACTGAGAAACTGCGTCGAAGCTTTCGGGAGCCTCTTACAGGGAATGGTTGCAGTTGGGAATTGGAGACTGTGCTGGCAAACGTCAGCAGCTCCTCTCCCTCGGAGGGCTCTTGGTGTGCCGACTCCTAACAGCCAGCACGGTCCCCAGCTCGTGAACGGTCCCATTGCGAGCCGGTCTCGTCCGTGAAAGAGCCACGTGAGGCTGAGCTCCAACAGTCGGGCTCCACACCTGGAGCCTTTGGGACAGGGCAGTCCTGAGCCGATGTGCCCACCAGGGGACGCGACCAAAGTTTACGTACCACAGGAAAGCGCAATCAAGGCCTCGTGTTCTCTCCATGAAAGGAACGTGAGCTTGAAGGGTGATGCGTCAGCGTGCACCGTGAACAGCTCGCTGGTACGCCTGTCTTTGCCCCCTCTCACGGTCTCACGCACCCGGGCTCAGTTCCGTGCAGGAACGCTGAGTGGGAGCGCCAGCCTCGCTGCTGGACTCTAAAGCCTTCCACCCCCTAATGGCAGGTTGTGTGTGTCTCTCACGTGGGGGGAGGAATGAGGTCGCCCACAGAGGTTCTGCCATGAAAGATCTAAAGACGCACGCTGCTGAGGAGCTTGTTCCTCATGGAGCGTCCCCGAAGGCCAGAAGAATGCCGACGGTCTCTTTCAAAGCTGCCGGACGCTCTGCCGTTCTAGGCCTGAGATACGGACCCTGTGACGGCACCGTAACCCCGCGAGATTCAGGAGACATCGCCAGTGCGAGTGGCAATCCGGAAGGAAGAGCCTCCAAGGCAGAGTGTCCTTTCCTGTACAAAACGGCGCCCAAGTGGCTGAGGCAGGGAGCATTTTCCTTCACAGAACCGGCATCCTCGTATGCCTGTGGGTTGCTCTAAAGAAACGACACTGTGAGCAACCTCTTCGAAAAGGCCTTCGCAAGCGACTTGGAGACAACAGCAGCGCAGTGGAGGCACAGACCGTTATCCTAGAGAGCAGCACAGTGTCTCTAGCAGCGATCGCTTCCCGGAGGATACTTAAGCCACACCGAGATTCCAGCAGGGAGTTTTGCCTTATAGCAGTACAACTCACTCAAGAAAGAGGGATGAGGTGTAGGGCTAATCTACGTGCGCTCACGCTCTGTGTCCCCGAGAAGGTTTCACGGAGCAGAAGGCATCACCGACCGCTACCACGTGTGTGCACCAAAGAAGCCCTGTGCCGTGGGTGTTCTCAGGCCGACAGCGAAGACCTAGGTGTGTGCTGCACCCGCGCTCGGTGGTTCACACGTTGCGTGACCCCTGTGCCTTTGGAAGATGTTCAGAGCGGGTGGCACCTGCGTGCTGCGAGCGCAAGAGGTGTAGAGTGTAGAGGCCTTTCACACTGGAGGAAGGGCTTGCGTCTCGTGGAGAGAACGTGTACGTCGCCCGGGAGATGGAGGCGCGCTCTTGACACCATTTCCTCTGCCCGTTTAAAACACAAGTGTTTGTACTCGATCTGGGCTGCCTGGTGAAACGCTTGGCAGTCCGCATCACCCTGAGCACCCCTCCTGAAGTTTGATTCGTAGCTGGGTGAACTCAGGCTTCAGAGGCTTAGATGAGACCAAACGTGTTCAGCTTGTGGCGAAAGCCTTTGACCAGAGGCATATACGCTTGTGCTTGGGGCGAGGGCTAGGCAAGAACGTTTACACCCCGGGTTTTTATCTTTACCCTAAGCTGTGTCCCTTTTGGCTGCAGCAGGCGGAGAGAACCCGCGGAGAGAGAACAGCTGCGAGGTGGATGCACAGAACAGTCACCTCGACACCAGCCCCGGGGTCCCAAGCAACGATCCTTCCCCGGAGGGTACTTAACCCACCCCGGGATTCAAGCAGGGAGTTCGCCTTGTCCAACTCGCACAGGAGACTGGCATGAGATGTAGGGCTCATCTACTTGCGTTCACACTACGTGGCCCGGAGAAGTTCTCACGGAGCCGAATGCAGCACCCTTCCTCCACCACGTGTGTACACAAAGGAGCGCTGGGCAGTGGGTGTTCTCAAGGCCAAGAGAGAAGCCCTTGTTCTGTGCTGCACCTGCTGGGTGGTTCAAAGGTTTTCTGACCTTCCTGCTCTGAAAGCTTTTCAGAGCTGAGGCTGCGCCTGGGCTGCGAAAGCGGAGAGGCGTAGAGGCCTTTCACACTGAAGGCGTGGGCCTGTTTCCCGTGGAGAAAGTGTACGTCGCCCAACCCCCACCCCCACCCCACCCCACCCCAACCCAACCCACCCCCAGCTGGAGGCGTGCGGGTTTGACACCATTTTGTCCTGCCCATGGAAAATACAAAGAGGCGTACACGATTTGGGCTGTCTGGTGAGAGAATTTTGAAGCGGCGGCACCCTGAGTACCTTTCCCGAAGTTTGCTTCCTAGCTGGTTAAACTCGGCTTTCAGAGGCGAGATGAGAACAAACTTGCTCCGCGTGCGGCGAAGTGCCCTGATGCCCTGCCCTAAATGTTTGAGCTTCTGGCCAGCGTCACGCAAGTACTTTGACACGTAGGAGTCTCCCTTTTACTCCAAGCTGTCCCTGTTGGCTGAAGCAGTCGGCGTGTCTGTATCGCAGCCTGGGAGGCCGGGCGTTGGGGGAGTCTGCCAAGTGACTGGCCTCCATTTATAGCTAACTGAGAAACTGCGTCGAAGCTTTCGGGAGCCTCTTACAGGGAATGGTTGCAGTTGGGAATTGGAGACTGTGCTGGCAAACGTCAGCAGCTCCTCTCCCTCGGAGGGCTCTTGGTGTGCCGACTCCTAACAGCCAGCACGGTCCCCAGCTCGTGAACGGTCCCATTGCGAGCCGGTCTCGTCCGTGAAAGAGCCACGTGAGGCTGAGCTCCAACAGTCGGGCTCCACACCTGGAGCCTTTGGGACAGGGCAGTCCTGAGCCGATGTGCCCACCAGGGGACGCGACCAAAGTTTACGTACCACAGGAAAGCGCAATCAAGGCCTCGTGTTCTCTCCATGAAAGGAACGTGAGCTTGAAGGGTGATGCGTCAGCGTGCACCGTGAACAGCTCGCTGGTACGCCTGTCTTTGCCCCCTCTCACGGTCTCACGCACCCGGGCTCAGTTCCGTGCAGGAACGCTGAGTGGGAGCGCCAGCCTCGCTGCTGGACTCTAAAGCCTTCCACCCCCTAATGGCAGGTTGTGTGTGTCTCTCACGTGGGGGGAGGAATGAGGTCGCCCACAGAGGTTCTGCCATGAAAGATCTAAAGACGCACGCTGCTGAGGAGCTTGTTCCTCATGGAGCGTCCCCGAAGGCCAGAAGAATGCCGACGGTCTCTTTCAAAGCTGCCGGACGCTCTGCCGTTCTAGGCCTGAGATACGGACCCTGTGACGGCACCGTAACCCCGCGAGATTCAGGAGACATCGCCAGTGCGAGTGGCAATCCGGAAGGAAGAGCCTCCAAGGCAGAGTGTCCTTTCCTGTACAAAACGGCGCCCAAGTGGCTGAGGCAGGGAGCATTTTCCTTCACAGAACCGGCATCCTCGTATGCCTGTGGGTTGCTCTAAAGAAACGACACTGTGAGCAACCTCTTCGAAAAGGCCTTCGCAAGCGACTTGGAGACAACAGCAGCGCAGTGGAGGCACAGACCGTTATCCTAGAGAGCAGCACAGTGTCTCTAGCAGCGATCGCTTCCCGGAGGATACTTAAGCCACACCGAGATTCCAGCAGGGAGTTTTGCCTTATAGCAGTACAACTCACTCAAGAAAGAGGGATGAGGTGTAGGGCTAATCTACGTGCGCTCACGCTCTGTGTCCCCGAGAAGGTTTCACGGAGCAGAAGGCATCACCGACCGCTACCACGTGTGTGCACCAAAGAAGCCCTGTGCCGTGGGTGTTCTCAGGCCGACAGCGAAGACCTAGGTGTGTGCTGCACCCGCGCTCGGTGGTTCACACGTTGCGTGACCCCTGTGCCTTTGGAAGATGTTCAGAGCGGGTGGCACCTGCGTGCTGCGAGCGCAAGAGGTGTAGAGTGTAGAGGCCTTTCACACTGGAGGAAGGGCTTGCGTCTCGTGGAGAGAACGTGTACGTCGCCCGGGAGATGGAGGCGCGCTCTTGACACCATTTCCTCTGCCCGTTTAAAACACAAGTGTTTGTACTCGATCTGGGCTGCCTGGTGAAACGCTTGGCAGTCCGCATCACCCTGAGCACCTCTCCTGAAGTTTGATTCGTAGCTGGGTGAACTCGGGCTTCAGAGGCTTAGATGAGACCAAACGTGTTCAGCTTGTGGCGAAAGCCTTTGACCAGAGGCATATACGCTTGTGCTTGGGGCGAGGGCTAGGCAAGAACGTTTACACCCCGGGTTTTTATCTTTACCCTAAGCTGTGTCCCTTTTGGCTGCAGCAGGCGGAGAGAACCCGCGGAGAGAGAACAGCTGCGAGGTGGATGCACAGAACAGTCACCTCGACACCAGCCCCGGGGTCCCAAGCAACGATCCTTCCCCGGAGGGTACTTAACCCACCCCGGGATTCAAGCAGGGAGTTCGCCTTGTCCAACTCGCACAGGAGACTGGCATGAGATGTAGGGCTCATCTACTTGCGTTCACACTACGTGGCCCGGAGAAGTTCTCACGGAGCCGAATGCAGCACCCTTCCTCCACCACGTGTGTACACAAAGGAGCGCTGGGCAGTGGGTGTTCTCAAGGCCAAGAGAGAAGCCCTTGTTCTGTGCTGCACCTGCTGGGTGGTTCAAAGGTTTTCTGACCTTCCTGCTCTGGAAGCTTTTCAGAGCTGAGGCTGCGCCTGGGCTGCGAAAGCGGAGAGGCGTAGAGGCCTTTCACACTGAAGGCGTGGGCCTGTTTCCCATGGAGAAAGTGTACGTCGCCCAAACCCCACCCCCACCCCACCCCACCCCACCCCAACCCACCCCCAGCTGGAGGCGTGCGGGTTTGACACCATTTTGTCCTGCCCATGGAAAATACAAAGAGGCGTACACGATTTGGGCTGTCTGGTGAGAGAATTTTGAAGCGGCGGCACCCTGAGTACCTTTCCCGAAGTTTGCTTCCTAGCTGGTTAAACTCGGCTTTCAGAGGCGAGATGAGAACAAACTTGCTCCGCGTGCGGCGAAGTGCCCTGATGCCCTGCCCTAAATGTTTGAGCTTCTGGCCAGCGTCACGCAAGTACTTTGACACGTAGGAGTCTCCCTTTTACTCCAAGCTGTCCCTGTTGGCTGAAGCAGTCGGCGTGTCTGTATCGCAGCCTGGGAGGCCGGGCGTTGGGGGAGTCTGCCAAGTGACTGGCCTCCATTTATAGCTAACTGAGAAACTGCGTCGAAGCTTTCGGGAGCCTCTTACAGGGAATGGTTGCAGTTGGGAATTGGAGACTGTGCTGGCAAACGTCAGCAGCTCCTCTCCCTCGGAGGGCTCTTGGTGTGCCGACTCCTAACAGCCAGCACGGTCCCCAGCTCGTGAACGGTCCCATTGCGAGCCGGTCTCGTCCGTGAAAGAGCCACGTGAGGCTGAGCTCCAACAGTCGGGCTCCACACCTGGAGCCTTTGGGACAGGGCAGTCCTGAGCCGATGTGCCCACCAGGGGACGCGACCAAAGTTTACGTACCACAGGAAAGCGCAATCAAGGCCTCGTGTTCTCTCCATGAAAGGAACGTGAGCTTGAAGGGTGATGCGTCAGCGTGCACCGTGAACAGCTCGCTGGTACGCCTGTCTTTGCCCCCTCTCACGGTCTCACGCACCCGGGCTCAGTTCCGTGCAGGAACGCTGAGTGGGAGCGCCAGCCTCGCTGCTGGACTCTAAAGCCTTCCACCCCCTAATGGCAGGTTGTGTGTGTCTCTCACGTGGGGGGAGGAATGAGGTCGCCCACAGAGGTTCTGCCATGAAAGATCTAAAGACGCACGCTGCTGAGGAGCTTGTTCCTCATGGAGCGTCCCCGAAGGCCAGAAGAATGCCGACGGTCTCTTTCAAAGCTGCCGGACGCTCTGCCGTTCTAGGCCTGAGATACGGACCCTGTGACGGCACCGTAACCCCGCGAGATTCAGGAGACATCGCCAGTGCGAGTGGCAATCCGGAAGGAAGAGCCTCCAAGGCGGAGCGTCCTTTCCTGTACAAAACGGCGCCCAAGTGGCTGAGGCAGGGAGCATTTTCCTTCACAGAACCGGCATCCTCGTATGCCTGTGGGTTGCTCTAAAGAAACGACACTGTGAGCAACCTCTTCGAAAAGGCCTTCGCAAGCGACTTGGAGACAACAGCAGCGCAGTGGAGGCACAGACCGTTATCCTAGAGAGCAGCACAGTGTCTCTAGCAGCGATCGCTTCCCGGAGGATACTTAAGCCACACCGAGATTCCAGCAGGGAGTTTTGCCTTATAGCAGTACAACTCACTCAAGAAAGAGGGATGAGGTGTAGGGCTAATCTACGTGCGCTCACGCTCTGTGTCCCCGAGAAGGTTTCACGGAGCAGAAGGCATCACCGACCGCTACCACGTGTGTGCACCAAAGAAGCCCTGTGCCGTGGGTGTTCTCAGGCCGACAGCGAAGACCTAGGTGTGTGCTGCACCCGCGCTCGGTGGTTCACACGTTGCGTGACCCCTGTGCCTTTGGAAGATGTTCAGAGCGGGTGGCACCTGCGTGCTGCGAGCGCAAGAGGTGTAGAGTGTAGAGGCCTTTCACACTGGAGGAAGGGCTTGCGTCTCGTGGAGAGAACGTGTACGTCGCCCGGGAGATGGAGGCGCGCTCTTGACACCATTTCCTCTGCCCGTTTAAAACACAAGTGTTTGTACTCGATCTGGGCTGCCTGGTGAAACGCTTGGCAGTCCGCATCACCCTGAGCACCTCTCCTGAAGTTTGATTCGTAGCTGGGTGAACTCGGGCTTCAGAGGCTTAGATGAGACCAAACGTGTTCAGCTTGTGGCGAAAGCCTTTGACCAGAGGCATATACGCTTGTGCTTGGGGCGAGGGCTAGGCAAGAACGTTTACACCCCGGGTTTTTATCTTTACCCTAAGCTGTGTCCCTTTTGGCTGCAGCAGGCGGAGAGAACCCGCGGAGAGAGAACAGCTGCGAGGTGGATGCACAGAACAGTCACCTCGACACCAGCCCCGGGGTCCCAAGCAACGATCCTTCCCCGGAGGGTACTTAACCCACCCCGGGATTCAAGCAGGGAGTTCGCCTTGTCCAACTCGCACAGGAGACTGGCATGAGATGTAGGGCTCATCTACTTGCGTTCACACTACGTGGCCCGGAGAAGTTCTCACGGAGCCGAATGCAGCACCCTTCCTCCACCACGTGTGTACACAAAGGAGCGCTGGGCAGTGGGTGTTCTCAAGGCCAAGAGAGAAGCCCTTGTTCTGTGCTGCACCTGCTGGGTGGTTCAAAGGTTTTCTGACCTTCCTGCTCTGGAAGCTTTTCAGAGCTGAGGCTGCGCCTGGGCTGCGAAAGCGGAGAGGCGTAGAGGCCTTTCACACTGAAGGCGTGGGCCTGTTTCCCGTAGAGAAAGTGTACGTCGCCCAACCCCCACCCCCACCCCACCCCACCCCACCCCAACCCACCCCGAGCTGGAGGCGTGCGGGTTTGACACCATTTTGTCCTGCCCATGGAAAATACAAAGAGGCGTACACGATTTGGGCTGTCTGGTGAGAGAATTTTGAAGCGGCGGCACCCTGAGTACCTTTCCCGAAGTTTGCTTCCTAGCTGGTTAAACTCGGCTTTCAGAGGCGAGATGAGAACAAACTTGCTCCGCGTGCGGCGAAGTGCCCTGATGCCCTGCCCTAAATGTTTGAGCTTCTGGCCAGCGTCACGCAAGTACTTTGACACGTAGGAGTCTCCCTTTTACTCCAAGCTGTCCCTGTTGGCTGAAGCAGTCGGCGTGTCTGTATCGCAGCCTGGGAGGCCGGGCGTTGGGGGAGTCTGCCAAGTGACTGGCCTCCATTTATAGCTAACTGAGAAACTGCGTCGAAGCTTTCGGGAGCCTCTTACAGGGAATGGTTGCAGTTGGGAATTGGAGACTGTGCTGGCAAACGTCAGCAGCTCCTCTCCCTCGGAGGGCTCTTGGTGTGCCGACTCCTAACAGCCAGCACGGTCCCCAGCTCGTGAACGGTCCCATTGCGAGCCGGTCTCGTCCGTGAAAGAGCCACGTGAGGCTGAGCTCCAACAGTCGGGCTCCACACCTGGAGCCTTTGGGACAGGGCAGTCCTGAGCCGATGTGCCCACCAGGGGACGCGACCAAAGTTTACGTACCACAGGAAAGCGCAATCAAGGCCTCGTGTTCTCTCCATGAAAGGAACGTGAGCTTGAAGGGTGATGCGTCAGCGTGCACCGTGAACAGCTCGCTGGTACGCCTGTCTTTGCCCCCTCTCACGGTCTCACGCACCCGGGTTCAGTTCCGTGCAGGAACGCTGAGTGGGAGCGCCAGCCTCGCTGCTGGACTCTAAAGCCTTCCACCCCCTAATGGCAGGTTGTGTGTGTCTCTCACGTGGGGGGAGGAATGAGGTCGCCCACAGAGGTTCTGCCATGAAAGATCTAAAGACGCACGCTGCTGAGGAGCTTGTTCCTCATGGAGCGTCCCCGAAGGCCAGAAGAATGCCGACGGTCTCTTTCAAAGCTGCCGGACGCTCTGCCGTTCTAGGCCTGAGATACGGACCCTGTGACGACACCGTAACCCCGCGAGATTCAGGAGACATCGCCAGTGCGAGTGGCAATCCGGAAGGAAGAGCCTCCAAGGCGGAGTGTCCTTTCCTGTACAAAACGGCGCCCAAGTGGCTGAGGCAGGGAGCATTTTCCTTCACAGAACCGGCATCCTCGTATGCCTGTGGGTTGCTCTAAAGAAACGACACTGTGAGCAACCTCTTCGAAAAGGCCTTCGCAAGCGACTTGGAGACAACAGCAGCGCAGTGGAGGCACAGACCGTTATCCTAGAGAGCAGCACAGTGTCTCTAGCAGCGATCGCTTCCCGGAGGATACTTAAGCCACACCGAGATTCCAGCAGGGAGTTTTGCCTTATAGCAGTACAACTCACTCAAGAAAGAGGGATGAGGTGTAGGGCTAATCTACGTGCGCTCACGCTCTGTGTCCCCGAGAAGGTTTCACGGAGCAGAAGGCATCACCGACCGCTACCACGTGTGTGCACCAAAGAAGCCCTGTGCCGTGGGTGTTCTCAGGCCGACAGCGAAGACCTAGGTGTGTGCTGCACCCGCGCTCGGTGGTTCACACGTTGCGTGACCCCTGTGCCTTTGGAAGATGTTCAGAGCGGGTGGCACCTGCGTGCTGCGAGCGCAAGAGGTGTAGAGTGTAGAGGCCTTTCACACTGGAGGAAGGGCTTGCGTCTCGTGGAGAGAACGTGTACGTCGCCCGGGAGATGGAGGCGCGCTCTTGACACCATTTCCTCTGCCCGTTTAAAACACAAGTGTTTGTACTCGATCTGGGCTGCCTGGTGAAACGCTTGGCAGTCCGCATCACCCTGAGCACCTCTCCTGAAGTTTGATTCGTAGCTGGGTGAACTCAGGCTTCAGAGGCTTAGATGAGACCAAACGTGTTCAGCTTGTGGCGAAAGCCTTTGACCAGAGGCATATACGCTTGTGCTTGGGGCGAGGGCTAGGCAAGAACGTTTACACCCCGGGTTTTTATCTTTACCCTAAGCTGTGTCCCTTTTGGCTGCAGCAGGCGGAGAGAACCCGCGGAGAGAGAACAGCTGCGAGGTGGATGCACAGAACAGTCACCTCGACACCAGCCCCGGGGTCCCAAGCAACGATCCTTCCCCGGAGGGTACTTAACCCACCCCGGGATTCAAGCAGGGAGTTCGCCTTGTCCAACTCGCACAGGAGACTGGCATGAGATGTAGGGCTCATCTACTTGCGTTCACACTACGTGGCCCGGAGAAGTTCTCACGGAGCCGAATGCAGCACCCTTCCTCCACCACGTGTGTACACAAAGGAGCGCTGGGCAGTGGGTGTTCTCAAGGCCAAGAGAGAAGCCCTTGTTCTGTGCTGCACCTGCTGGGTGGTTCAAAGGTTTTCTGACCTTCCTGCTCTGGAAGCTTTTCAGAGCTGAGGCTGCGCCTGGGCTGCGAAAGCGGAGAGGCGTAGAGGCCTTTCACACTGAAGGCGTGGGCCTGTTTCCCATGGAGAAAGTGTACGTCGCCCAACCCCCACCCCCACCCCACCCCACCCCACCCCAACCCACCCCCAGCTGGAGGCGTGCGGGTTTGACACCATTTTGTCCTGCCCATGGAAAATACAAAGAGGCGTACACGATTTGGGCTGTCTGGTGAGAGAATTTTGAAGCGGCGGCACCCTGAGTACCTTTCCCGAAGTTTGCTTCCTAGCTGGTTAAACTCGGCTTTCAGAGGCGAGATGAGAACAAACTTGCTCCGCGTGCGGCGAAGTGCCCTGATGCCCTGCCCTAAATGTTTGAGCTTCTGGCCAGCGTCACGCAAGTACTTTGACACGTAGGAGTCTCCCTTTTACTCCAAGCTGTCCCTGTTGGCTGAAGCAGTCGGCGTGTCTGTATCGCAGCCTGGGTGGCCGGGCGTTGGGGGAGTCTGCCAAGTGACTGGCCTCCATTTATAGCTAACTGAGAAACTGCGTCGAAGCTTTCGGGAGCCTCTTACAGGGAATGGTTGCAGTTGGGAATTGGAGACTGTGCTGGCAAACGTCAGCAGCTCCTCTCCCTCGGAGGGCTCTTGGTGTGCCGACTCCTAACAGCCAGCACGGTCCCCAGCTCGTGAACGGTCCCATTGCGAGCCGGTCTCGTCCGTGAAAGAGCCACGTGAGGCTGAGCTCCAACAGTCGGGCTCCACACCTGGAGCCTTTGGGACAGGGCAGTCATGAGCCGATGTGCCCACCAGGGGACGCGACCAAAGTTTACGTACCACAGGAAAGCGCAATCAAGGCCTCGTGTTCTCTCCATGAAAGGAACGTGAGCTTGAAGGGTGATGCGTCAGCGTGCACCGTGAACAGCTCGCTGGTACGCCTGTCTTTGCCCCCTCTCACGGTCTCACGCACCCGGGTTCAGTTCCGTGCAGGAACGCTGAGTGGGAGCGCCAGACTCGCTGCTGGACTCTAAAGCCTTCCACCCCCTAATGGCAGGTTGTGTGTGTCTCTCACGTGGGGGGAGGAATGAGGTCGCCCACAGAGGTTCTGCCATGAAAGATCTAAAGACGCACGCTGCTGAGGAGCTTGTTCCTCATGGAGCGTCCCCGAAGGCCAGAAGAATGCCGACGGTCTCTTTCAAAGCTGCCGGACGCTCTGCCATTCTAGGCCTGAGATACGGACCCTGTGACGACACCGTAACCCCGCGAGATTCAGGAGACATCGCCAGTGCGAGTGGCAATCCGGAAGGAAGAGCCTCCAAGGCGGAGTGTCCTTTCCTGTACAAAACGGCGCCCAAGTGGCTGAGGCAGGGAGCATTTTCCTTCACAGAACCGGCATCCT
This sequence comes from Orcinus orca, assembly GCF_937001465.1. NCBI lineage: Eukaryota > Metazoa > Chordata > Mammalia > Artiodactyla > Delphinidae > Orcinus > Orcinus orca. Next base: position 195,952 of record NW_026043860.1, on the reverse strand, counting down.
CGTATGTCTGTGGGTTGCTCTAAAGAAATGACACTGTGAGCAACCTCTTCGAAAAGGCCTTCGCAAGCGACTTGGAGACAACAGCAGCGCAGTGGAGGCACAGACCGTTATCCTAGAGAGCAGCACAGTGTCTCTAGCAGCGATCGCTTCCCGGAGGATACTTAAGCCACACCGAGATTCCAGCAGGGAGTTTTGCCTTATAGCAGTACAACTCACTCAAGAAAGAGGGATGAGGTGTAGGGCTAATCTACGTGCGCTCACGCTCTGTGTCCCCGAGAAGGTTTCACGGAGCAGAAGGCATCACCGACGGCTACCACGTGTGTGCACCAAAGAAGCCCTGTGCCGTGGGTGTTCTCAGGCCGACAGCGAAGACCTAGGTGTGTGCTGCACCCGCGCTCGGTGGTTCACACGTTGCGTGACCCCTGTGCCTTTGGAAGATGTTCAGAGCGGGTGGCACCTGCGTGCTGCGAGCGCAAGAGGTGTAGAGTGTAGAGGCCTTTCACACTGGAGGAAGGGCTTGCGTCTCGTGGAGAGAACGTGTACGTCGCCCGGGAGATGGAGGCGCGCTCTTGACACCATTTCCTCTGCCCGTTTAAAACACAAGTGTTTGTACTCGATCTGGGCTGCCTGGTGAAACGCTTGGCAGTCCGCATCACCCTGAGCACCTCTCCTGAAGTTTGATTCGTAGCTGGGTGAACTCGGGCTTCAGAGGCTTAGATGAGACCAAACGTGTTCAGCTTGTGGCGAAAGCCTTTGACCAGAGGCATATACGCTTGTGCTTGGGGCGAGGGCTAGGCAAGAACGTTTACACCCCGGGTTTTTATCTTTACCCTAAGCTGTGTCCCTTTTGGCTGCAGCAGGCGGAGAGAACCCGCGGAGAGAGAACAGCTGCGAGGTGGATGCACAGAACAGTCACCTCGACACCAGCCCCGGGGTCCCAAGCAACGATCCTTCCCTGGAGGGTACTTAACCCACCCCGGGATTCAAGCAGGGAGTTCGCCTTGTCCAACTCGCACAGGAGACTGGCATGAGATGTAGGGCTCATCTACTTGCGTTCACACTACGTGGCCCGGAGAAGTTCTCACGGAGCCGAATGCAGCACCCTTCCTCCACCACGTGTGTACACAAAGGAGCGCTGGGCAGTGGGTGTTCTCAAGGCCAAGAGAGAAGCCCTTGTTCTGTGCTGCACCTGCTGGGTGGTTCAAAGGTTTTCTGACCTTCCTGCTCTGGAAGCTTTTCAGAGCTGAGGCTGCGCCTGGGCTGCGAAAGCGGAGAGGCGTAGAGGCCTTTCACACTGAAGGCGTGGGCCTGTTTCCCATGGAGAAAGTGTACGTCGCCCAACCCCCACCCCCACCCCACCCCACCCCACCCCAACCCACCCCCAGCTGGAGGCGTGCGGGTTTGACACCATTTTGTCCTGCCCATGGAAAATACAAAGAGGCGTACACGATTTGGGCTGTCTGGTGAGAGAATTTTGAAGCGGCGGCACCCTGAGTACCTTTCCTGAAGTTTGCTTCCTAGCTGGTTAAACTCGGCTTTCAGAGGCGAGATGAGAGCAAACTTGCTCCGCGTGCGGCGAAGTGCACTGATGCCCTACCCTAAATGTTTGAGCTTCTGGCCAGCGTCACGCAAGTACTTTGACACGTAGGAGTCTCCCTTTTACTCCAAGCTGTCCCTGTTGGCTGAAGCAGTCGGCGTGTCTGTATCGCAGCCTGGGAGGCCGGGCGTTGGGGGAGTCTGCCAAGTGACTGGCCTCCATTTATAGCTAACTGAGAAACTGCGTCGAAGCTTTCGGGAGCCTCTTACAGGGAATGGTTGCAGTTGGGAATTGGAGACTGTGCTGGCAAACGTCAGCAGCTCCTCTCCCTCGGAGGGCTCTTGGTGTGCTGACTCCTAACAGCCAGCACGGTCCCCAGCTCGTGAACGGTCCCATTGCGAGCCGGTCTCGTCCGTGAAAGAGCCACATGAGGCTGAGCTCCAACAGTCGGGCTCCACACCTGGAGCCTTTGGGACAGGGCAGTCCTGAGCCGATGTGCCCACCAGGGGACGCGACCAAAGTTTACGTACCACAGGAAAGCGCAATCAAGGCCTCGTGTTCTCTCCATGAAAGGAACGTGAGCTTGAAGGGTGATGCGTCAGCGTGCACCGTGAACAGCTCGCTGGTACGCCTGTCTTTGCCCCCTCTCACGGTCTCACGCACCCGGGCTCAGTTCCGTGCAGGAACGCTGAGTGGGAGCGCCAGCCTCGCTGCTGGACTCTAAAGCCTTCCACCCCCTAATGGCAGGTTGTGTGTGTCTCTCACGTGGGGGGAGGAATGAGGTCGCCCACAGAGGTTCTGCCATGAAAGATCTAAAGACGCACGCTGCTGAGGAGCTTGTTCCTCATGGAGCGTCCCCGAAGGCCAGAAGAATGCCGACGGTCTCTTTCAAAGCTGCCGGACGCTCTGCCGTTCTAGGCCTGAGATACGGACCCTGTGACGGCACCGTAACCCCGCGAGATTCAGGAGACATCGCCAGTGTGAGTGGCAATCCGGAAGGAAGAGCCTCCAAGGTGGAGTGTCCTTTCCTATACAAAACGGCGCCCAAGTGGCTGAGGCAGGGAGCATTTTCCTTCACAGAACCGGCATCCTCGTATGCCTGTGGGTTGCTCTAAAGAAACGACACTGTGAGCAACCTCTTCGAAAAGGCCTTCGCAAGCGACTTGGAGACAACAGCAGCGCAGTGGAGGCACAGACCTTTATCCTAGAGAGCAGCACAGTGTCTCTAGCAGCGATCGCTTCCCGGAGGATACTTAAGCCACACCGAGATTCCAGCAGGGAGTTTTGCCTTATAGCAGTACAACTCACTCAAGAAAGAGGGATGAGGTGTAGGGCTAATCTACGTGCGCTCACGCTCTGTGTCCCCGAGAAGGTTTCACGGAGCAGAAGGCATCACCGACCGCTACCACGTGTGTGCACCAAAGAAGCCCTGTGCCGTGGGTGTTCTCAGGCCGACAGCGAAGACCTAGGTGTGTGCTGCACCCGCGCTCGGTGGTTCACACGTTGCGTGACCCCTGTGCCTTTGGAAGATGTTCAGAGCGGGTGGCACCTGCGTGCTGCGAGCGCAAGAGGTGTAGAGTGTAGAGGCCTTTCACACTGGAGGAAGGGCTTGCGTCTCGTGGAGAGAACGTGTACGTCGCCCGGGAGATGGAGGCGCGCTCTTGACACCATTTCCTCTGCCCGTTTAAAACACAAGTGTTTGTACTCGATCTGGGCTGCCTGGTGAAACGCTTGGCAGTCCGCATCACCCTGAGCACCTCTCCTGAAGTTTGATTCGTAGCTGGGTGAACTCGGGCTTCAGAGGCTTAGATGAGACCAAACGTGTTCAGCTTGTGGCGAAAGCCTTTGACCAGAGGCATATACGCTTGTGCTTGGGGCGAGGGCTAGGCAAGAACGTTTACACCCCGGGTTTTTATCTTTACCCTAAGCTGTGTCCCTTTTGGCTGCAGCAGGCGGAGAGAACCCGCGGAGAGAGAACAGCTGCGAGGTGGATGCACAGAACAGTCACCTCGACACCAGCCCCGGGGTCCCAAGCAACGATCCTTCCCCGGAGGGTACTTAACCCACCCCGGGATTCAAGCAGGGAGTTCGCCTTGTCCAACTCGCACAGGAGACTGGCATGAGATGTAGGGCTCATCTACTTGCGTTCACACTACGTGGCCCGGAGAAGTTCTCACGGAGCCGAATGCAGCACCCTTCCTCCACCACGTGTGTACACAAAGGAGCGCTGGGCAGTGGGTGTTCTCAAGGCCAAGAGAGAAGCCCTTGTTCTGTGCTGCACCTGCTGGGTGGTTCAAAGGTTTTCTGACCTTCCTGCTCTGGAAGCTTTTCAGAGCTGAGGCTGCGCCTGGGCTGCGAAAGCGGAGAGGCGTAGAGGCCTTTCACACTGAAGGCGTGGGCCTGTTTCCCATGGAGAAAGTGTACGTCGCCCAACCCCCACCCCCACCCCACCCCACCCCACCCCAACCCACCCCCAGCTGGAGGCGTGCGGGTTTGACACCATTTTGTCCTGCCCATGGAAAATACAAAGAGGCGTACACGATTTGGGCTGTCTGGTGAGAGAATTTTGAAGCGGCGGCACCCTGAGTACCTTTCCCGAAGTTTGCTTCCTAGCTGGTTAAACTCGGCTTTCAGAGGCGAGATGAGAACAAACTTGCTCCGCGTGCGGCGAAGTGCCCTGATGCCCTGCCCTAAATGTTTGAGCTTCTGGCCAGCGTCACGCAAGTACTTTGACACGTAGGAGTCTCCCTTTTACTCCAAGCTGTCCCTGTTGGCTGAAGCAGTCGGCGTGTCTGTATCGCAGCCTGGGAGGCCGGGCGTTGGGGGAGTCTGCCAAGTGACTGGCCTCCATTTATAGCTAACTGAGAAACTGCGTCGAAGCTTTCGGGAGCCTCTTACAGGGAATGGTTGCAGTTGGGAATTGGAGACTGTGCTGGCAAACGTCAGCAGCTCCTCTCCCTCGGAGGGCTCTTGGTGTGCTGACTCCTAACAGCCAGCACGGTCCCCAGCTCGTGAACGGTCCCATTGCGAGCCGGTCTCGTCCGTGAAAGAGCCACATGAGGCTGAGCTCCAACAGTCGGGCTCCACACCTGGAGCCTTTGGGACAGGGCAGTCCTGAGCCGATGTGCCCACCAGGGGACGCGACCAAAGTTTACGTACCACAGGAAAGCGCAATCAAGGCCTCGTGTTCTCTCCATGAAAGGAACGTGAGCTTGAAGGGTGATGCGTCAGCGTGCACCGTGAACAGCTCGCTGGTACGCCTGTCTTTGCCCCCTCTCACGGTCTCACGCACCCGGGCTCAGTTCCGTGCAGGAACGCTGAGTGGGAGCGCCAGCCTCGCTGCTGGACTCTAAAGCCTTCCACCCCCTAATGGCAGGTTGTGTGTGTCTCTCACGTGGGGGGAGGAATGAGGTCGCCCACAGAGGTTCTGCCATGAAAGATCTAAAGACGCACGCTGCTGAGGAGCTTGTTCCTCATGGAGCGTCCCCGAAGGCCAGAAGAATGCCGACGGTCTCTTTCAAAGCTGCCGGACGCTCTGCCGTTCTAGGCCTGAGATACGGACCCTGTGACGGCACCGTAACCCCGCGAGATTCAGGAGACATCGCCAGTGTGAGTGGCAATCCGGAAGGAAGAGCCTCCAAGGTGGAGTGTCCTTTCCTGTACAAAACGGCGCCCAAGTGGCTGAGGCAGGGAGCATTTTCCTTCACAGAACCGGCATCCTCGTATGCCTGTGGGTTGCTCTAAAGAAACGACACTGTGAGCAACCTCTTCGAAAAGGCCTTCGCAAGCGACTTGGAGACAACAGCAGCGCAGTGGAGGCACAGACCTTTATCCTAGAGAGCAGCACAGTGTCTCTAGCAGCGATCGCTTCCCGGAGGATACTTAAGCCACACCGAGATTCCAGCAGGGAGTTTTGCCTTATAGCAGTACAACTCACTCAAGAAAGAGGGATGAGGTGTAGGGCTAATCTACGTGCGCTCACGCTCTGTGTCCCCGAGAAGGTTTCACGGAGCAGAAGGCATCACCGACCGCTACCACGTGTGTGCACCAAAGAAGCCCTGTGCCGTGGGTGTTCTCAGGCCGACAGCGAAGACCTAGGTGTGTGCTGCACCCGCGCTCGGTGGTTCACACGTTGCGTGACCCCTGTGCCTTTGGAAGATGTTCAGAGCGGGTGGCACCTGCGTGCTGCGAGCGCAAGAGGTGTAGAGTGTAGAGGCCTTTCACACTGGAGGAAGGGCTTGCGTCTCGTGGAGAGAACGTGTACGTCGCCCGGGAGATGGAGGCGCGCTCTTGACACCATTTCCTCTGCCCGTTTAAAACACAAGTGTTTGTACTCGATCTGGGCTGCCTGGTGAAACGCTTGGCAGTCCGCATCACCCTGAGCACCTCTCCTGAAGTTTGATTCGTAGCTGGGTGAACTCGGGCTTCAGAGGCTTAGATGAGACCAAACGTGTTCAGCTTGTGGCGAAAGCCTTTGACCAGAGGCATATACGCTTGTGCTTGGGGCGAGGGCTAGGCAAGAACGTTTACACCCCGGGTTTTTATCTTTACCCTAAGCTGTGTCCCTTTTGGCTGCAGCAGGCGGAGAGAACCCGCGGAGAGAGAACAGCTGCGAGGTGGATGCACAGAACAGTCACCTCGACACCAGCCCCGGGGTCCCAAGCAACGATCCTTCCCCGGAGGGTACTTAACCCACCCCGGGATTCAAGCAGGGAGTTCGCCTTGTCCAACTCGCACAGGAGACTGGCATGAGATGTAGGGCTCATCTACTTGCGTTCACACTACGTGGCCCGGAGAAGTTCTCACGGAGCCGAATGCAGCACCCTTCCTCCACCACGTGTGTACACAAAGGAGCGCTGGGCAGTGGGTGTTCTCAAGGCCAAGAGAGAAGCCCTTGTTCTGTGCTGCACCTGCTGGGTGGTTCAAAGGTTTTCTGACCTTCCTGCTCTGGAAGCTTTTCAGAGCTGAGGCTGCGCCTGGGCTGCGAAAGCGGAGAGGCGTAGAGGCCTTTCACACTGAAGGCGTGGGCCTGTTTCCCATGGAGAAAGTGTACGTCGCCCAACCCCCACCCCCACCCCACCCCACCCCACCCCAACCCACCCCCAGCTGGAGGCGTGCGGGTTTGACACCATTTTGTCCTGCCCATGGAAAATACAAAGAGGCGTACACGATTTGGGCTGTCTGGTGAGAGAATTTTGAAGCGGCGGCACCCTGAGTACCTTTCCCGAAGTTTGCTTCCTAGCTGGTTAAACTCGGCTTTCAGAGGCGAGATGAGAACAAACTTGCTCCGCGTGCGGCGAAGTGCCCTGATGCCCTGCCCTAAATGTTTGAGCTTCTGGCCAGCGTCACGCAAGTACTTTGACACGTAGGAGTCTCCCTTTTACTCCAAGCTGTCCCTGTTGGCTGAAGCAGTCGGCGTGTCTGTATCGCAGCCTGGGAGGCCGGGCGTTGGGGGAGTCTGCCAAGTGACTGGCCTCCATTTATAGCTAACTGAGAAACTGCGTCGAAGCTTTCGGGAGCCTCTTACAGGGAATGGTTGCAGTTGGGAATTGGAGACTGTGCTGGCAAACGTCAGCAGCTCCTCTCCCTCGGAGGGCTCTTGGTGTGCCGACTCCTAACAGCCAGCACGGTCCCCAGCTCGTGAACGGTCCCATTGCGAGCCGGTCTCGTCCGTGAAAGAGCCATGTGAGGCTGAGCTCCAACAGTCGGGCTCCACACCTGGAGCCTTTGGGACAGGGCAGTCCTGAGCCGATGTGCCCACCAGGGGACGCGACCAAAGTTTACGTACCACAGGAAAGCGCAATCAAGGCCTCGTGTTCTCTCCATGAAAGGAACGTGAGCTTGAAGGGTGATGCGTCAGCGTGCACCGTGAACAGCTCGCTGGTACGCCTGTCTTTGCCCCCTCTCACGGTCTCACGCACCCGGGCTCAGTTCCGTGCAGGAACGCTGAGTGGGAGCGCCAGCCTCGCTGCTGGACTCTAAAGCCTTCCACCCCCTAATGGCAGGTTGTGTGTGTCTCTCACGTGGGGGGAGGAATGAGGTCGCCCACAGAGGTTCTGCCATGAAAGATCTAAAGACGCACGCTGCTGAGGAGCTTGTTCCTCATGGAGCGTCCCCGAAGGCCAGAAGAATGCCGACGGTCTCTTTCAAAGCTGCCGGACGCTCTGCCGTTCTAGGCCTGAGATACGGACCCTGTGACGGCACCGTAACCCCGCGAGATTCAGGAGACATCGCCAGTGCGAGTGGCAATCCGGAAGGAAGAGCCTCCAAGGCGGAGTGTCCTTTCCTGTACAAAACGGCGCCCAAGTGGCTGAGGCAGGGAGCATTTTCCTTCACAGAACCAGCATCCTCGTATGCCTGTGGGTTGCTCTAAAGAAACGACACTGTGAGCAACCTCTTCGAAAAGGCCTTCGCAAGCGACTTGGAGACAACAGCAGCGCAGTGGAGGCACAGACCGTTATCCTAGAGAGCAGCACAGTGTCTCTAGCAGCGATCGCTTCCCGGAGGATACTTAAGCCACACCGAGATTCCAGCAGGGAGTTTTGCCTTATAGCAGTACAACTCACTCAAGAAAGAGGGATGAGGTGTAGGGCTAATCTACGTGCGCTCACGCTCTGTGTCCCCGAGAAGGTTTCACGGAGCAGAAGGCATCACCGACCGCTACCACGTGTGTGCACCAAAGAAGCCCTGTGCCGTGGGTGTTCTCAGGCCGACAGCGAAGACCTAGGTGTGTGCTGCACCCGCGCTCGGTGGTTCACACGTTGCGTGACCCCTGTGCCTTTGGAAGATGTTCAGAGCGGGTGGCACCTGCGTGCTGCGAGCGCAAGAGGTGTAGAGTGTAGAGGCCTTTCACACTGGAGGAAGGGCTTGCGTCTCGTGGAGAGAACGTGTACGTCACCCGGGAGATGGAGGCGCGCTCTTGACACCATTTCCTCTGCCCGTTTAAAACACAAGTGTTTGTACTCGATCTGGGCTGCCTGGTGAAACGCTTGGCAGTCCGCATCACCCTGAGCACCTCTCCTGAAGTTTGATTCGTAGCTGGGTGAACTCGGGCTTCAGAGGCTTAGATGAGACCAAACGTGTTCAGCTTGTGGCGAAAGCCTTTGACCAGAGGCATATACGCTTGTGCTTGGGGCGAGGGCTAGGCAAGAACGTTTACACCCCGGGTTTTTATCTTTACCCTAAGCTGTGTCCCTTTTGGCTGCAGCAGGCGGAGAGAACCCGCGGAGAGAGAACAGCTGCGAGGTGGATGCACAGAACAGTCACCTCGACACCAGCCCCGGGGTCCCAAGCAACGATCCTTCCCCGGAGGGTACTTAACCCACCCCGGGATTCAAGCAGGGAGTTCGTCTTGTCCAACTCGCACAGGAGACTGGCATGAGATGTAGGGCTCATCTACTTGCGTTCACACTACGTGGCCCGGAGAAGTTCTCACGGAGCCGAATGCAGCACCCTTCCTCCACCACGTGTGTACACAAAGGAGCGCTGGGCAGTGGGTGTTCTCAAGGCCAAGAGAGAAGCCCTTGTTCTGTGCTGCACCTGCTGGGTGGTTCAAAGGTTTTCTGACCTTCCTGCTCTGGAAGCTTTTCAGAGCTGAGGCTGCGCCTGGGCTGCGAAAGCGGAGAGGCGTAGAGGCCTTTCACACTGAAGGCGTGGGCCTGTTTCCCATGGAGAAAGTGTACGTCGCCCAACCCCCACCCCCACCCCACCCCACCCCACCCCAACCCACCCCCAGCTGGAGGCGTGCGGGTTTGACACCATTTTGTCCTGCCCATGGAAAATACAAAGAGGCGTACACGATTTGGGCTGTCTGGTGAGAGAATTTTGAAGCGGCGGCACCCTGAGTACCTTTCCCGAAGTTTGCTTCCTAGCTGGTTAAACTCGGCTTTCAGAGGCGAGATGAGAACAAACTTGCTCCGCGTGCGGCGAAGTGCCCTGATGCCCTGCCCTAAATGTTTGAGCTTCTGGCCAGCGTCACGCAAGTACTTTGACACGTAGGAGTCTCCCTTTTACTCCAAGCTGTCCCTGTTGGCTGAAGCAGTCGGCGTGTCTGTATCGCAGCCTGGGAGGCCGGGCGTTGGGGGAGTCTGCCAAGTGACTGGCCTCCATTTATAGCTAACTGAGAAACTGCGTCGAAGCTTTCGGGAGCCTCTTACAGGGAATGGTTGCAGTTGGGAATTGGAGACTGTGCTGGCAAACGTCAGCAGCTCCTCTCCCTCGGAGGGCTCTTGGTGTGCCGACTCCTAACAGCCAGCACGGTCCCCAGCTCGTGAACGGTCCCATTGCGAGCCGGTCTCGTCCGTGAAAGAGCCACGTGAGGCTGAGCTCCAACAGTCGGGCTCCACACCTGGAGCCTTTGGGACAGGGCAGTCCTGAGCCGATGTGCCCACCAGGGGACGCGACCAAAGTTTACGTACCACAGGAAAGCGCAATCAAGGCCTCGTGTTCTCTCCATGAAAGGAACGTGAGCTTGAAGGGTGATGCGTCAGCGTGCACCGTGAACAGCTCGCTGGTACGCCTGTCTTTGCCCCCTCTCACGGTCTCACGCACCCGGGCTCAGTTCCGTGCAGGAACGCTGAGTGGGAGCGCCAGCCTCGCTGCTGGACTCTAAAGCCTTCCACCCCCTAATGGCAGGTTGTGTGTGTCTCTCACGTGGGGGGAGGAATGAGGTCGCCCACAGAGGTTCTGCCATGAAAGATCTAAAGACGCACGCTGCTGAGGAGCTTGTTCCTCATGGAGCGTCCCCGAAGGCCAGAAGAATGCCGACGGTCTCTTTCAAAGCTGCCGGACGCTCTGCCGTTCTAGGCCTGAGATACGGACCCTGTGACGGCACCGTAACCCCGCGAGATTCAGGAGACATCGCCAGTGCGAGTGGCAATCCGGAAGGAAGAGCCTCCAAGGCGGAGTGTCCTTTCCTGTACAAAACGGCGCCCAAGTGGCTGAGGCAGGGAGCATTTTCCTTCACAGAACCAGCATCCTCGTATGCCTGTGGGTTGCTCTAAAGAAACGACACTGTGAGCAACCTCTTCGAAAAGGCCTTCGCAAGCGACTTGGAGACAACAGCAGCGCAGTGGAGGCACAGACCGTTATCCTAGAGAGCAGCACAGTGTCTCTAGCAGCGATCGCTTCCCGGAGGATACTTAAGCCACACCGAGATTCCAGCAGGGAGTTTTGCCTTATAGCAGTACAACTCACTCAAGAAAGAGGGATGAGGTGTAGGGCTAATCTACGTGCGCTCACGCTCTGTGTCCCCGAGAAGGTTTCACGGAGCAGAAGGCATCACCGACCGCTACCACGTGTGTGCACCAAAGAAGCCCTGTGCCGTGGGTGTTCTCAGGCCGACAGCGAAGACCTAGGTGTGTGCTGCACCCGCGCTCGGTGGTTCACACGTTGCGTGACCCCTGTGCCTTTGGAAGATGTTCAGAGCGGGTGGCACCTGCGTGCTGCGAGCGCAAGAGGTGTAGAGTGTAGAGGCCTTTCACACTGGAGGAAGGGCTTGCGTCTCGTGGAGAGAACGTGTACGTCACCCGGGAGATGGAGGCGCGCTCTTGACACCATTTCCTCTGCCCGTTTAAAACACAAGTGTTTGTACTCGATCTGGGCTGCCTGGTGAAACGCTTGGCAGTCCGCATCACCCTGAGCACCTCTCCTGAAGTTTGATTCGTAGCTGGGTGAACTCGGGCTTCAGAGGCTTAGATGAGACCAAACGTGTTCAGCTTGTGGCGAAAGCCTTTGACCAGAGGCATATACGCTTGTGCTTGGGGCGAGGGCTAGGCAAGAACGTTTACACCCCGGGTTTTTATCTTTACCCTAAGCTGTGTCCCTTTTGGCTGCAGCAGGCGGAGAGAACCCGCGGAGAGAGAACAGCTGCGAGGTGGATGCACAGAACAGTCACCTCGACACCAGCCCCGGGGTCCCAAGCAACGATCCTTCCCCGGAGGGTACTTAACCCACCCCGGGATTCAAGCAGGGAGTTCGTCTTGTCCAACTCGCACAGGAGACTGGCATGAGATGTAGGGCTCATCTACTTGCGTTCACACTACGTGGCCCGGAGAAGTTCTCACGGAGCCGAATGCAGCACCCTTCCTCCACCACGTGTGTACACAAAGGAGCGCTGGGCAGTGGGTGTTCTCAAGGCCAAGAGAGAAGCCCTTGTTCTGTGCTGCACCTGCTGGGTGGTTCAAAGGTTTTCTGACCTTCCTGCTCTGGAAGCTTTTCAGAGCTGAGGCTGCGCCTGGGCTGCGAAAGCGGAGAGGCGTAGAGGCCTTTCACACTGAAGGCGTGGGCCTGTTTCCCATGGAGAAAGTGTACGTCGCCCAACCCCCACCCCCACCCCACCCCACCCCACCCCAACCCACCCCCAGCTGGAGGCGTGCGGGTTTGACACCATTTTGTCCTGCCCATGGAAAATACAAAGAGGCGTACACGATTTGGGCTGTCTGGTGAGAGAATTTTGAAGCGGCGGCACCCTGAGTACCTTTCCCGAAGTTTGCTTCCTAGCTGGTTAAACTCGGCTTTCAGAGGCGAGATGAGAACAAACTTGCTCCGCGTGCGGCGAAGTGCCCTGATGCCCTGCCCTAAATGTTTGAGCTTCTGGCCAGCGTCACGCAAGTACTTTGACACGTAGGAGTCTCCCTTTTACTCCAAGCTGTCCCTGTTGGCTGAAGCAGTCGGCGTGTCTGTATCGCAGCCTGGGAGGCCGGGCGTTGGGGGAGTCTGCCAAGTGACTGGCCTCCATTTATAGCTAACTGAGAAACTGCGTCGAAGCTTTCGGGAGCCTCTTACAGGGAATGGTTGCAGTTGGGAATTGGAGACTGTGCTGGCAAACGTCAGCAGCTCCTCTCCCTCGGAGGGCTCTTGGTGTGCCGACTCCTAACAGCCAGCACGGTCCCCAGCTCGTGAACGGTCCCATTGCGAGCCGGTCTCGTCCGTGAAAGAGCCACGTGAGGCTGAGCTCCAACAGTCGGGCTCCACACCTGGAGCCTTTGGGACAGGGCAGTCCTGAGCCGATGTGCCCACCAGGGGACGCGACCAAAGTTTACGTACCACAGGAAAGCGCAATCAAGGCCTCGTGTTCTCTCCATGAAAGGAACGTGAGCTTGAAGGGTGATGCGTCAGCGTGCACCGTGAACAGCTCGCTGGTACGCCTGTCTTTGCCCCCTCTCACGGTCTCACGCACCCGGGCTCAGTTCCGTGCAGGAACGCTGAGTGGGAGCGCCAGCCTCGCTGCTGGACTCTAAAGCCTTCCACCCCCTAATGGCAGGTTGTGTGTGTCTCTCACGTGGGGGGAGGAATGAGGTCGCCCACAGAGGTTCTGCCATGAAAGATCTAAAGACGCACGCTGCTGAGGAGCTTGTTCCTCATGGAGCGTCCCCGAAGGCCAGAAGAATGCCGACGGTCTCTTTCAAAGCTGCCGGACGCTCTGCCGTTCTAGGCCTGAGATACGGACCCTGTGACGGCACCGTAACCCCGCGAGATTCAGGAGACATCGCCAGTGCGAGTGGCAATCCGGAAGGAAGAGCCTCCAAGGCGGAGTGTCCTTTCCTGTACAAAACGGCGCCCAAGTGGCTGAGGCAGGGAGCATTTTCCTTCACAGAACCGGCATCCTCGTATGCCTGTGGGTTGCTCTAAAGAAACGACACTGTGAGCAACCTCTTCGAAAAGGCCTTCGCAAGCGACTTGGAGACAACAGCAGCGCAGTGGAGGCACAGACCGTTATCCTAGAGAGCAGCACAGTGTCTCTAGCAGCGATCGCTTCCCGGAGGATACTTAAGCCACACCGAGATTCCAGCAGGGAGTTTTGCCTTATAGCAGTACAACTCACTCAAGAAAGAGGGATGAGGTGTAGGGCTAATCTACGTGCGCTCACGCTCTGTGTCCCCGAGAAGGTTTCACGGAGCAGAAGGCATCACCGACCGCTACCACGTGTGTGCACCAAAGAAGCCCTGTGCCGTGGGTGTTCTCAGGCCGACAGCGAAGACCTAGGTGTGTGCTGCACCCGCGCTCGGTGGTTCACACGTTGCGTGACCCCTGTGCCTTTGGAAGATGTTCAGAGCGGGTGGCACCTGCGTGCTGCGAGCGCAAGAGGTGTAGAGTGTAGAGGCCTTTCACACTGGAGGAAGGGCTTGCGTCTCGTGGAGAGAACGTGTACGTCGCCCGGGAGATGGAGGCGCGCTCTTGACACCATTTCCTCTGCCCGTTTAAAACACAAGTGTTTGTACTCGATCTGGGCTGCCTGGTGAAACGCTTGGCAGTCCGCATCACCCTGAGCACCTCTCCTGAAGTTTGATTCGTAGCTGGGTGAACTCGGGCTTCAGAGGCTTAGATGAGACCAAACGTGTTCAGCTTGTGGCGAAAGCCTTTGACCAGAGGCATATACGCTTGTGCTTGGGGCGAGGGCTAGGCAAGAACGTTTACACCCCGGGTTTTTATCTTTACCCTAAGCTGTGTCCCTTTTGGCTGCAGCAGGCGGAGAGAACCCGCGGAGAGAGAACAGCTGCGAGGTGGATGCACAGAACAGTCACCTCGACACCAGCCCCGGGGTCCCAAGCAACGATCCTTCCCCGGAGGGTACTTAACCCACCCCGGGATTCAAGCAGGGAGTTCGCCTTGTCCAACTCGCACAGGAGACTGGCATGAGATGTAGGGCTCATCTACTTGCGTTCACACTACGTGGCCCGGAGAAGTTCTCACGGAGCCGAATGCAGCACCCTTCCTCCACCACGTGTGTACACAAAGGAGCGCTGGGCAGTGGGTGTTCTCAAGGCCAAGAGAGAAGCCCTTGTTCTGTGCTGCACCTGCTGGGTGGTTCAAAGGTTTTCTGACCTTCCTGCTCTGGAAGCTTTTCAGAGCTGAGGCTGCGCCTGGGCTGCGAAAGCGGAGAGGCGTAGAGGCCTTTCACACTGAAGGCGTGGGCCTGTTTCCCATGGAGAAAGTGTACGTCGCCCAACCCCCACCCCCACCCCACCCCACCCCACCCCAACCCACCCCCAGCTGGAGGCGTGCGGGTTTGACACCATTTTGTCCTGCCCATGGAAAATACAAAGAGGCGTACACGATTTGGGCTGTCTGGTGAGAGAATTTTGAAGCGGCGGCACCCTGAGTACCTTTCCCGAAGTTTGCTTCCTAGCTGGTTAAACTCGGCTTTCAGAGGCGAGATGAGAACAAACTTGCTCCGCGTGCGGCGAAGTGCCCTGATGCCCTGCCCTAAATGTTTGAGCTTCTGGCCAGCGTCACGCAAGTACTTTGACACGTAGGAGTCTCCCTTTTACTCCAAGCTGTCCCTGTTGGCTGAAGCAGTCGGCGTGTCTGTATCGCAGCCTGGGAGGCCGGGCGTTGGGGGAGTCTGCCAAGTGACTGGCCTCCATTTATAGCTAACTGAGAAACTGCGTCGAAGCTTTCGGGAGCCTCTTACAGGGAATGGTTGCAGTTGGGAATTGGAGACTGTGCTGGCAAACGTCAGCAGCTCCTCTCCCTCGGAGGGCTCTTGGTGTGCCGACTCCTAACAGCCAGCACGGTCCCCAGCTCGTGAACGGTCCCATTGCGAGCCGGTCTCGTCCGTGAAAGAGCCACGTGAGGCTGAGCTCCAACAGTCGGGCTCCACACCTGGAGCCTTTGGGACAGGGCAGTCCTGAGCCGATGTGCCCACCAGGGGACGCGACCAAAGTTTACGTACCACAGGAAAGCGCAATCAAGGCCTCGTGTTCTCTCCATGAAAGGAACGTGAGCTTGAAGGGTGATGCGTCAGCGTGCACCGTGAACAGCTCGCTGGTACGCCTGTCTTTGCCCCCTCTCACGGTCTCACGCACCCGGGCTCAGTTCCGTGCAGGAACGCTGAGTGGGAGCGCCAGCCTCGCTGCTGGACTCTAAAGCCTTCCACCCCCTAATGGCAGGTTGTGTGTGTCTCTCACGTGGGGGGAGGAATGAGGTCGCCCACAGAGGTTCTGCCATGAAAGATCTAAAGACGCACGCTGCTGAGGAGCTTGTTCCTCATGGAGCGTCCCCGAAGGCCAGAAGAATGCCGACGGTCTCTTTCAAAGCTGCCGGACGCTCTGCCGTTCTAGGCCTGAGATACGGACCCTGTGACGGCACCGTAACCCCGCGAGATTCAGGAGACATCGCCAGTGCGAGTGGCAATCCGGAAGGAAGAGCCTCCAAGGCGGAGTGTCCTTTCCTGTACAAAACGGCGCCCAAGTGGCTGAGGCAGGGAGCATTTTCCTTCACAGAACCGGCATCCTCGTATGCCTGTGGGTTGCTCTAAAGAAACGACACTGTGAGCAACCTCTTCGAAAAGGCCTTCGCAAGCGACTTGGAGACAACAGCAGCGCAGTGGAGGCACAGACCGTTATCCTAGAGAGCAGCACAGTGTCTCTAGCAGCGATCGCTTCCCGGAGGATACTTAAGCCACACCGAGATTCCAGCAGGGAGTTTTGCCTTATAGCAGTACAACTCACTCAAGAAAGAGGGATGAGGTGTAGGGCTAATCTACGTGCGCTCACGCTCTGTGTCCCCGAGAAGGTTTCACGGAGCAGAAGGCATCACCGACCGCTACCACGTGTGTGCACCAAAGAAGCCCTGTGCCGTGGGTGTTCTCAGGCCGACAGCGAAGACCTAGGTGTGTGCTGCACCCGCGCTCGGTGGTTCACACGTTGCGTGACCCCTGTGCCTTTGGAAGATGTTCAGAGCGGGTGGCACCTGCGTGCTGCGAGCGCAAGAGGTGTAGAGTGTAGAGGCCTTTCACACTGGAGGAAGGGCTTGCGTCTCGTGGAGAGAACGTGTACGTCGCCCGGAAGATGGAGGCGCGCTCTTGACACCATTTCCTCTGCCCGTTTAAAACACAAGTGTTTGTACTCGATCTGGGCTGCCTGGTGAAACGCTTGGCAGTCCGCATCACCCTGAGCACCTCTCCTGAAGTTTGATTCGTAGCTGGGTGAACTCGGGCTTCAGAGGCTTAGATGAGACCAAACGTGTTCAGCTTGTGGCGAAAGCCTTTGACCAGAGGCATATACGCTTGTGCTTGGGGCGAGGGCTAGGCAAGAACGTTTACACCCCGGGTTTTTATCTTTACCCTAAGCTGTGTCCCTTTTGGCTGCAGCAGGCGGAGAGAACCCGCGGAGAGAGAACAGCTGCGAGGTGGATGCACAGAACAGTCACCTCGACACCAGCTCCGGGGTCCCAAGCAATGATCCTTCCCCGGAGGGTACTTAACCCACCCCGGGATTCAAGCAGGGAGTTCGCCTTGTCCAACTCGCACAGGAGACTGGCATGAGATGTAGGGCTCATCTACTTGCGTTCACACTACGTGGCCCGGAGAAGTTCTCACGGAGCCGAATGCAGCACCCTTCCTCCACCACGTGTGTACACAAAGGAGCGCTGGGCAGTGGGTGTTCTCAAGGCCAAGAGAGAAGCCCTTGTTCTGTGCTGCACCTGCTGGGTGGTTCAAAGGTTTTCTGACCTTCCTGCTCTGGAAGCTTTTCAGAGCTGAGGCTGCGCCTGGGCTGCGAAAGCGGAGAGGCGTAGAGGCCTTTCACACTGAAGGCGTGGGCCTGTTTCCCATGGAGAAAGTGTACGTCGCCCAACCCCCACCCCCACCCCACCCCACCCCACCCCAACCCACCCCCAGCTGGAGGCGTGCGGGTTTGACACCATTTTGTCCTGCCCATGGAAAATACAAAGAGGCGTACACGATTTGGGCTGTCTGGTGAGAGAATTTTGAAGCGGCAGCACCCTGAGTACCTTTCCCGAAGTTTGCTTCCTAGCTGGTTAAACTCGGCTTTCAGAGGCGAGATGAGAACAAACTTGCTCCGCGTGCGGCGAAGTGCCCTGATGCCCTGCCCTAAATGTTTGAGCTTCTGGCCAGCGTCACGCAAGTACTTTGACACGTAGGAGTCTCCCTTTTACTCCAAGCTGTCCCTGTTGGCTGAAGCAGTCGGCGTGTCTGTATCGCAGCCTGGGAGGCCGGGCGTTGGGGGAGTCTGCCAAGTGACTGGCCTCCATTTATAGCTAACTGAGAAACTGCGTCGAAGCTTTCGGGAGCCTCTTACAGGGAATGGTTGCAGTTGGGAATTGGAGACTGTGCTGGCAAACGTCAGCAGCTCCTCTCCCTCGGAGGGCTCTTGGTGTGCCGACTCCTAACAGCCAGCACGGTCCCCAGCTCGTGAACGGTCCCATTGCGAGCCGGTCTCGTCCGTGAAAGAGCCACGTGAGGCTGAGCTCCAACAGTTGGGCTCCACACCTGGAGCCTTTGGGACAGGGCAGTCCTGAGCCGATGTGCCCACCAGGGGACGCGACCAAAGTTTACGTACCACAGGAAAGCGCAATCAAGGCCTCGTGTTCTCTCCATGAAAGGAACGTGAGCTTGAAGGGTGATGCGTCAGCGTGCACCGTGAACAGCTCGCTGGTACGCCTGTCTTTGCCCCCTCTCACGGTCTCACGCACCCGGGCTCAGTTCCGTGCAGGAACGCTGAGTGGGAGCGCCAGCCTCGCTGCTGGACTCTAAAGCCTTCCACCCCCTAATGGCAGGTTGTGTGTGTCTCTCACGTGGGGGGAGGAATGAGGTCGCCCACAGAGGTTCTGCCATGAAAGATCTAAAGACGCACCCTGCTGAGGAGCTTGTTCCTCATGGAGCGTCCCCGAAGGCCAGAAGAATGCCGACGGTCTCTTTCAAAGCTGCCGGACGCTCTGCCGTTCTAGGCCTGAGATACGGACCCTGTGACGGCACCGTAACCCCGCGAGATTCAGGAGACATCGCCAGTGCGAGTGGCAATCCGGAAGGAAGAGCCTCCAAGGCGGAGTGTCCTTTCCTGTACAAAACGGCGCCCAAGTGGCTGAGGCAGGGAGCATTTTCCTTCACAGAACCGGCATCCTCGTATGCCTGTGGGTTGCTCTAAAGAAACGACACTGTGAGCAACCTCTTCGAAAAGGCCTTCGCAAGCGACTTGGAGACAACAGCAGCGCAGTGGAGGCACAGACCGTTATCCTAGAGAGCAGCACAGTGTCTCTAGCAGCGATCGCTTCCCGGAGGATACTTAAGCCACACCGAGATTCCAGCAGGGAGTTTTGCCTTATAGCAGTACAACTCACTCAAGAAAGAGGGATGAGGTGTAGGGCTAATCTACGTGCGCTCACGCTCTGTGTCCCCGAGAAGGTTTCACGGAGCAGAAGGCATCACCGACCGCTACCACGTGTGTGCACCAAAGAAGCCCTGTGCCGTGGGTGTTCTCAGGCCGACAGCGAAGACCTAGGTGTGTGCTGCACCCGCGCTCGGTGGTTCACACGTTGCGTGACCCCTGTGCCTTTGGAAGATGTTCAGAGCGGGTGGCACCTGCGTGCTGCGAGCGCAAGAGGTGTAGAGTGTAGAGGCCTTTCACACTGGAGGAAGGGCTTGCGTCTCGTGGAGAGAACGTGTACGTCGCCCGGGAGATGGAGGCGCGCTCTTGACACCATTTCCTCTGCCCGTTTAAAACACAAGTGTTTGTACTCGATCTGGGCTGCCTGGTGAAACGCTTGGCAGTCCGCATCACCCTGAGCACCTCTCCTGAAGTTTGATTCGTAGCTGGGTGAACTCGGGCTTCAGAGGCTTAGATGAGACCAAACGTGTTCAGCTTGTGGCGAAAGCCTTTGACCAGAGGCATATACGCTTGTGCTTGGGGCGAGGGCTAGGCAAGAACGTTTACACCCCGGGTTTTTATCTTTACCCTAAGCTGTGTCCCTTTTGGCTGCAGCAGGCGGAGAGAACCCGCGGAGAGAGAACAGCTGCGAGGTGGATGCACAGAACAGTCACCTCGACACCAGCCCCGGGGTCCAAAGCAACGATCCTTCCCCGGAGGGTACTTAACCCACCCCGGGATTCAAGCAGGGAGTTCGCCTTGTCCAACTCGCACAGGAGACTGGCATGAGATGTAGGGCTCATCTACTTGCGTTCACACTACGTGGCCCGGAGAAGTTCTCACGGAGCCGAATGCAGCACCCTTCCTCCACCACGTGTGTACACAAAGGAGCGCTGGGCAGTGGGTGTTCTCAAGGCCAAGAGAGAAGCCCTTGTTCTGTGCTGCACCTGCTGGGTGGTTCAAAGGTTTTCTGACCTTCCTGCTCTGGAAGCTTTTCAGAGCTGAGGCTGCGCCTGGGCTGCGAAAGCGGAGAGGCGTAGAGGCCTTTCACACTGAAGGCGTGGGCCTGTTTCCCATGTAGAAAGTGTACGTCGCCTAACCCCCACCCCCACCCCACCCCACCCCACCCCAACCCACCCCCAGCTGGAGGCGTGCGGGTTTGACACCATTTTGTCCTGCCCATGGAAAATACAAAGAGGCGTACACGATTTGGGCTGTCTGGTGAGAGAATTTTGAAGCGGCGGCACCCTGAGTACCTTTCCCGAAGTTTGCTTCCTAGCTGGTTAAACTCGGCTTTCAGAGGCGAGATGAGAACAAACTTGCTCCGCGTGCGGCGAAGTGCCCTGATGCCCTGCCCTAAATGTTTGAGCTTCTGGCCAGCGTCACGCAAGTACTTTGACACGTAGGAGTCTCCCTTTTACTCCAAGCTGTCCCTGTTGGCTGAAGCAGTCGGCGTGTCTGTATCGCAGCCTGGGAGGCCGGGCGTTGGGGGAGTCTGCCAAGTGACTGGCCTCCATTTATAGCTAACTGAGAAACTGCGTCGAAGCTTTCGGGAGCCTCTTACAGGGAATGGTTGCAGTTGGGAATTGGAGACTGTGCTGGCAAACGTCAGCAGCTCCTCTCCCTCGGAGGGCTCTTGGTGTGCCGACTCCTAACAGCCAGCACGGTCCCCAGCTCGTGAACGGTCCCATTGCGAGCCGGTCTCGTCCGTGAAAGAGCCACGTGAGGCTGAGCTCCAACAGTCGGGCTCCACACCTGGAGCCTTTGGGACAGGGCAGTCCTGAGCCGATGTGCCCACCAGGGGACGCGACCAAAGTTTACGTACCACAGGAAAGCGCAATCAAGGCCTCGTGTTCTCTCCATGAAAGGAACGTGAGCTTGAAGGGTGATGCGTCAGCGTGCACCGTGAACAGCTCGCTGGTACGCCTGTCTTTGCCCCCTCTCACGGTCTCACGCACCCGGGCTCAGTTCCGTGCAGGAACGCTGAGTGGGAGCGCCAGCCTCGCTGCTGGACTCTAAAGCCTTCCACCCCCTAATGGCAGGTTGTGTGTGTCTCTCACGTGGGGGGAGGAATGAGGTCGCCCACAGAGGTTCTGCCATGAAAGATCTAAAGACGCACGCTGCTGAGGAGCTTGTTCCTCATGGAGCGTCCCCGAAGGCCAGAAGAATGCCGACGGTCTCTTTCAAAGCTGCCGGACGCTCTGCCGTTCTAGGCCTGAGATACGGACCCTGTGACGGCACCGTAACCCCGCGAGATTCAGGAGACATCGCCAGTGCGAGTGGCAATCCGGAAGGAAGAGCCTCCAAGGCGGAGTGTCCTTTGCTGTACAAAACGGCGCCCAAGTGGCTGAGGCAGGGAGCATTTTCCTTCACAGAACCGGCATCCTCGTATGCCTGTGGGTTGCTCTAAAGAAACGACACTGTGAGCAACCTCTTCGAAAAGGCCTTCGCAAGCGACTTGGAGACAACAGCAGCGCAGTGGAGGCACAGACCGTTATCCTAGAGAGCAGCACAGTGTCTCTAGCAGCGATCGCTTCCCGGAGGATACTTAAGCCACACCGAGATTCCAGCAGGGAGTTTTGCCTTATAGCAGTACAACTCACTCAAGAAAGAGGGATGAGGTGTAGGGCTAATCTACGTGCGCTCACGCTCTGTGTCCCCGAGAAGGTTTCACGGAGCAGAAGGCATCACCGACCGCTACCACGTGTGTGCACCAAAGAAGCCCTGTGCCGTGGGTGTTCTCAGGCCGACAGCGAAGACCTAGGTGTGTGCTGCACCCGCGCTCGGTGGTTCACACGTTGCGTGACCCCTGTGCCTTTGGAAGATGTTCAGAGCGGGTGGCACCTGCGTGCTGCGAGCGCAAGAGGTGTAGAGTGTAGAGGCCTTTCACACTGGAGGAAGGGCTTGCGTCTCGTGGAGAGAACGTGTACGTCGCCCGGGAGATGGAGGCGCGCTCTTGACACCATTTCCTCTGCCCGTTTAAAACACAAGTGTTTGTACTCGATCTGGGCTGCCTGGTGAAACGCTTGGCAGTCCGCATCACCCTGAGCACCTCTCCTGAAGTTTGATTCGTAGCTGGGTGAACTCGGGCTTCAGAGGCTTAGATGAGACCAAACGTGTTCAGCTTGTGGCGAAAGCCTTTGACCAGAGGCATATACGCTTGTGCTTGGGGCGAGGGCTAGGCAAGAACGTTTACACCCCGGGTTTTTATCTTTACCCTAAGCTGTGTCCCTTTTGGCTGCAGCAGGCGGAGAGAACCCGCGGAGAGAGAACAGCTGCGAGGTGGATGCACAGAACAGTCACCTCGACACCAGCCCCGGGGTCCCAAGCAACGATCCTTCCCCGGAGGGTACTTAACCCACCCCGGGATTCAAGCAGGGAGTTCGCCTTGTCCAACTCGCACAGGAGACTGGCATGAGATGTAGGGCTCATCTACTTGCGTTCACACTACGTGGCCCGGAGAAGTTCTCACGGAGCCGAATGCAGCACCCTTCCTCCACCACGTGTGTACACAAAGGAGCGCTGGGCAGTGGGTGTTCTCAAGGCCAAGAGAGAAGCCCTTGTTCTGTGCTGCACCTGCTGGGTGGTTCAAAGGTTTTCTGACCTTCCTGCTCTGGAAGCTTTTCAGAGCTGAGGCTGCGCCTGGGCTGCGAAAGCGGAGAGGCGTAGAGGCCTTTCACACTGAAGGCGTGGGCCTGTTTCCCATGGAGAAAGTGTACGTCGCCCAACCCCCACCCCCACCCCACCCCACCCCACCCCAACCCACCCCCAGCTGGAGGCGTGCGGGTTTGACACCATTTTGTCCTGCCCATGGAAAATACAAAGAGGCGTACACGATTTGGGCTGTCTGGTGAGAGAATTTTGAAGCGGCGGCACCCTGAGTACCTTTCCCGAAGTTTGCTTCCTAGCTGGTTAAACTCGGCTTTCAGAGGCGAGATGAGAACAAACTTGCTCCGCGTGCGGCGAAGTGCCCTGATGCCCTGCCCTAAATGTTTGAGCTTCTGGCCAGCGTCACGCAAGTACTTTGACACGTAGGAGTCTCCCTTTTACTCCAAGCTGTCCCTGTTGGCTGAAGCAGTCGGCGTGTCTGTATCGCAGCCTGGGAGGCCGGGCGTTGGGGGAGTCTGCCAAGTGACTGGCCTCCATTTATAGCTAACTGAGAAACTGCGTCGAAGCTTTCGGGAGCCTCTTACAGGGAATGGTTGCAGTTGGGAATTGGAGACTGTGCTGGCAAACGTCAGCAGCTCCTCTCCCTCGGAGGGCTCTTGGTGTGCCGACTCCTAACAGCCAGCACGGTCCCCAGCTCGTGAACGGTCCCATTGCGAGCCGGTCTCGTCCGTGAAAGAGCCACGTGAGGCTGAGCTCCAACAGTCGGGCTCCACACCTGGAGCCTTTGGGACAGGGCAGTCCTGAGCCGATGTGCCCACCAGGGGACGCGACCAAAGTTTACGTACCACAGGAAAGCGCAATCAAGGCCTCGTGTTCTCTCCATGAAAGGAACGTGAGCTTGAAGGGTGATGCGTCAGCGTGCACCGTGAACAGCTCGCTGGTACGCCTGTCTTTGCCCCCTCTCACGGTCTCACGCACCCGGGCTCAGTTCCGTGCAGGAACGCTGAGTGGGAGCGCCAGCCTCGCTGCTGGACTCTAAAGCCTTCCACCCCCTAATGGCAGGTTGTGTGTGTCTCTCACGTGGGGGGAGGAATGAGGTCGCCCACAGAGGTTCTGCCATGAAAGATCTAAAGACGCACGCTGCTGAGGAGCTTGTTCCTCATGGAGCGTCCCCGAAGGCCAGAAGAATGCCGACGGTCTCTTTCAAAGCTGCCGGACGCTCTGCCGTTCTAGGCCTGAGATACGGACCCTGTGACGGCACCGTAACCCCGCGAGATTCAGGAGACATCGCCAGTGCGAGTGGCAATCCGGAAGGAAGAGCCTCCAAGGCGGAGTGTCCTTTCCTGTACAAAACGGCGCCCAAGTGGCTGAGGCAGGGAGCATTTTCCTTCACAGAACCGGCATCCTCGTATGCCTGTGGGTTGCTCTAAAGAAACGACACTGTGAGCAACCTCTTCGAAAAGGCCTTCGCAAGCGACTTGGAGACAACAGCAGCGCAGTGGAGGCACAGACCGTTATCCTAGAGAGCAGCACAGTGTCTCTAGCAGCGATCGCTTCCCGGAGGATACTTAAGCCACACCGAGATTCCAGCAGGGAGTTTTGCCTTATAGCAGTACAACTCACTCAAGAAAGAGGGATGAGGTGTAGGGCTAATCTACGTGCGCTCACGCTCTGTGTCCCCGAGAAGGTTTCACGGAGCAGAAGGCATCACCGACCGCTACCACGTGTGTGCACCAAAGAAGCCCTGTGCCGTGGGTGTTCTCAGGCCGACAGCGAAGACCTAGGTGTGTGCTGCACCCGCGCTCGGTGGTTCACACGTTGCGTGACCCCTGTGCCTTTGGAAGATGTTCAGAGCGGGTGGCACCTGCGTGCTGCGAGCGCAAGAGGTGTAGAGTGTAGAGGCCTTTCACACTGGAGGAAGGGCTTGCGTCTCGTGGAGAGAACGTGTACGTCGCCCGGGAGATGGAGGCGCGCTCTTGACACCATTTCCTCTGCCCGTTTCAAACACAAGTGTTTGTACTCGATCTGGGCTGCCTGGTGAAACGCTTGGCAGTCCGCATCACCCTGAGCACCTCTCCTGAAGTTTGATTCGTAGCTGGGTGAACTCGGGCTTCAGAGGCTTAGATGAGACCAAACGTGTTCAGCTTGTGGCGAAAGCCTTTGACCAGAGGCATATACGCTTGTGCTTGGGGCGAGGGCTAGGCAAGAACGTTTACACCCCGGGTTTTTATCTTTACCCTAAGCTGTGTCCCTTTTGGCTGCAGCAGGCGGAGAGAACCCGCGGAGAGAGAACAGCTGCGAGGTGGATGCACAGAAGAGTCACCTCGACACCAGCCCCGGGGTCCCAAGCAACGATCCTTCCCCGGAGGGTACTTAACCCACCCCGGGATTCAAGCAGGGAGTTCGCCTTGTCCAACTCGCACAGGAGACTGGCATGAGATGTAGGGCTCATCTACTTGCGTTCACACTACGTGGCCCGGAGAAGTTCTCACGGAGCCGAATGCAGCACCCTTCCTCCACCACGTGTGTACACAAAGGAGCGCTGGGCAGTGGGTGTTCTCAAGGCCAAGAGAGAAGCCCTTGTTCTGTGCTGCACCTGCTGGGTGGTTCAAAGGTTTTCTGACCTTCCTGCTCTGGAAGCTTTTCAGAGCTGAGGCTGCGCCTGGGCTGCGAAAGCGGAGAGGCGTAGAGGCCTTTCACACTGAAGGCGTGGGCCTGTTTCCCGTGGAGAAAGTGTACGTCGCCCAACCCCCACCCCCACCCCACCCCACCCCACCCCAACCCACCCCCAGCTGGAGGCGTGCGGGTTTGACACCATTTTGTCCTGCCCATGGAAAATACAAAGAGGCGTACACGATTTGGGCTGTCTGGTGAGAGAATTTTGAAGCGGCGGCACCCTGAGTACCTTTCCCGAAGTTTGCTTCCTAGCTGGTTAAACTCGGCTTTCAGAGGCGAGATGAGAACAAACTTGCTCCGCGTGCGGCGAAGTGCCCTGATGCCCTGCCCTAAATGTTTGAGCTTCTGGCCAGCGTCACGCAAGTACTTTGACACGTAGGAGTCTCCCTTTTACTCCAAGCTGTCCCTGTTGGCTGAAGCAGTCGGCGTGTCTGTATCGCAGCCTGGGAGGCCGGGCGTTGGGGGAGTCTGCCAAGTGACTGGCCTCCATTTATAGCTAACTGAGAAACTGCGTCGAAGCTTTCGGGAGCCTCTTACAGGGAATGGTTGCAGTTGGGAATTGGAGACTGTGCTGGCAAACGTCAGCAGCTCCTCTCCCTCGGAGGGCTCTTGGTGTGCCGACTCCTAACAGCCAGCACGGTCCCCAGCTCGTGAACGGTCCCATTGCGAGCCGGTCTCGTCCGTGAAAGAGCCACGTGAGGCTGAGCTCCAACAGTCGGGCTCCACACCTGGAGCCTTTGGGACAGGGCAGTCCTGAGCCGATGTGCCCACCAGGGGACGCGACCAAAGTTTACGTACCACAGGAAAGCGCAATCAAGGCCTCGTGTTCTCTCCATGAAAGGAACGTGAGCTTGAAGGGTGATGCGTCAGCGTGCACCGTGAACAGCTCGCTGGTACGCCTGTCTTTGCCCCCTCTCACGGTCTCACGCACCCGGGCTCAGTTCCGTGCAGGAACGCTGAGTGGGAGCGCCAGCCTCGCTGCTGGACTCTAAAGCCTTCCACCCCCTAATGGCAGGTTGTGTGTGTCTCTCACGTGGGGGGAGGAATGAGGTCGCCCACAGAGGTTCTGCCATGAAAGATCTAAAGACGCACGCTGCTGAGGAGCTTGTTCCTCATGGAGCGTCCCCGAAGGCCAGAAGAATGCCGACGGTCTCTTTCAAAGCTGCCGGACGCTCTGCCGTTCTAGGCCTGAGATACGGACCCTGTGACGGCACCGTAACCCCGCGAGATTCAGGAGACATCGCCAGTGCGAGTGGCAATCCGGAAGGAAGAGCCTCCAAGGCGGAGTGTCCTTTCCTGTACAAAACGGCGCCCAAGTGGCTGAGGCAGGGAGCATTTTCCTTCACAGAACCGGCATCCTCGTATGCCTGTGGGTTGCTCTAAAGAAACGACACTGTGAGCAGCCTCTTCGAAAAGGCCTTCGCAAGCGACTTGGAGACAACAGCAGCGCAGTGGAGGCACAGACCGTTATCCTAGAGAGCAGCACAGTGTCTCTAGCAGCGATCGCTTCCCGGAGGATACTTAAGCCACACCGAGATTCCAGCAGGGAGTTTTGCCTTATAGCAGTACAACTCACTCAAGAAAGAGGGATGAGGTGTAGGGCTAATCTACGTGCGCTCACGCTCTGTGTCCCCGAGAAGGTTTCACGGAGCAGAATGCATCAACGACCGCTACCACGTGTGTGAAACAAAGAAGCCCTGTGCCGTGGGTGTTCTCAGGCTGACAGCGACGACCTAGGTGTGTGCTGCACCCGCGCTCGGTGGTTCACACGTTGCGTGACCCTGTGCCTTTGGGAGATGTTCAGAGCGGGTGGCACCTGCGTGCTGCGAGCGCAAGAGGTGTAGAGTGTAGAGGCCTTTCACACTGGAAGAAGGGCTTGCGTCTCATGGAGAAAACGTGTACGTCGCCCGGGAAATGGAGGCGCGCTCTTGACACCATTTCCTCTGCCCGTTTAAAACACAAGTGTTTGTACTCGATCTGGGCTGCCTGGTGAAACGCTTGGCAGTCCGCATCACCCTGAGCACCTTTCCTGAAGTTTGATTCGTAAATGGGTAAACTCGGGCTTCAGAGGCTTAGATGAGACCAAACGTGTTCAGCTTGTGGCGAAAGCCTTTGACCAGCGGCATATACGCTTGTGCTTGGGGCGAGGGCTAGGCAAGAACGTTTACACACTGGGTTTTTATCTTTACACTAAGCTGTCCCTTTTGGCTGCAGCAGGCGGAGAGAACCCGCGGAGAGAGAACAGCTGCGAAGTGGATGCACAGAACAGTCACCTCGATACCAGCCCCGGGGTCCCAAGCAACGATCCTTCCCTGGAGGGTACTTAACCCACCCCTGGATTCAAGCAGGGAGTTCGCCTTGTCCAACTCGCACAGGAGACTGGCATGAGATGTAGGGCTCATCTACTTGCGTTCACACTACGTGGCCCGGAGAAGTTCTCACGGAGCCGAATCCAGCACCCTTCCTCCACCACGTGTGTACACAAAGGAGCGCTGGGCAGTGGGTGTTCTCAAGGCCAAGAGAGAAGCCCTTGTTCTGTGCTGCACCTGCTGGGTGGTTCAAAGGTTTTCTGACCTTCCTGCCCTGGAATCTTTTCAGAGCTGAGGCTACACCTGGGCTGCGAAAGCAGAGAGGCGTAGAGACATTTCACACTGAAGGCGTGGGCCTGTTTCCCATGGAGAAAGTGTACGTCGCCCAACCCCCACCCCACCGCAACCCACCCCCAGCTGGAGGCGTGCGGGTTGACAGCATTTTGTCCTGCCCATGGAAAATACAAAGAGGCGTACACGACTTGGGCTGTCTGGTGAAAGAATTTTGAATCGGCGCACCCTGAGTACCTTTCCCGAAGTTTGCTTCCTAGCTGGTTAAACTCGGCATTCAGAGGCGAGCTGAGAACAAACTTGCTCCGCGTGCGGCGAAGTGCCCTGATGCCCTGCCCTAAATATTTGAGCTTCTGGCCAGCGTCAGGCAAGTACTTTGACACGTAGGAGTCTCCCTTTTACTCCAAGCTGTCCCTGTTGGCTGAAGGAGTCGGCGTGTCTGTAACGCTGCCTGGGAGGCCGGGTGTTGGGGGAGTCTGCCAAGTGACTGGCCTCCATTTACAGGAACTGAGAAACTGCGTCGAAGCTTTCGGGAGCCTCTTACAGGGAATGGTTGCAGTTCGGAATTGGAGACTGTGCTGGCAAACGTCAGCAGCTCCTCTCCCTCGGAGGGCTCTTGGTGTGCCGACTCCTAACAGCCAGCACGGTCCCCAGCTCGTGAACGGTCCCATTGCGAGCCGGTCTCGTCCGTGAAAGAGCCACGTGAGGCTGAGCTCCAACAGTCGGGCTCCACACCTGGAGCCTTTGGGACAGGGCAGTCCTGAGCCGATGTGCCCACCAGGGGACGCGACCAAAGTTTACGTACCACAGGAAAGAGCATCAAGGCCTCATGTTCTCTCCATGAAATGAACGTGAGCTTGAAGGGTGATGCGTCAGTGTGCACCGTGAACAGCTCGCTGGTATGCCTGTCTTTGCCCCCTCTCACGGTCTCATGCACCCTGGCTCAGTTCCGTGTAGGAATGCTGAGTGGGAGCGCCAGCCTCGCTGCTGGAGTCTAAAGCCTTCCACCCCCTAATGGCAGGTTGTGTGTGTCTCTCACGTGGGGGGAGGAATGAGGTCGCCCACAGAGGTTCTGCCATGAAAGATCTAAAGACGCACGCTGCTGAGGAGCTTGTTCCTCATGGAGCGTCCCCGAAGGCCAGAAGAATGCCGAAGGTCTCTTTCAAAGCTGCCGGACGCTCTGCTGTTCTAGGCCTGAGATACGGACCTTGTGACGGCACTGTAACCCCGCGAGATTCAGGAGACATCGCCAGTGCGTGTGGCAATCCGGAAGGAAGAACCTTCACGGCGGAGTGTCCTTTCCTGTACAAAACGGCGCCCAAGTGGCTGAGGCAGGGAGCATTTTCCTTCACAGAACCGGCATCCTCGTATGCCTGTGGGTTACTCTAAAGAAACGACACTGTGAGCAACCTCTTCGAAAAGGCCTTCGCAAGCGACTTGGAGACAACAGCAGCGCAGTGGAGGCACAGACCATTATCCTAGAGAGCAGCACAGTGTCTCTAGCAGCGATCGCTTCCCAGAGGATACTTAAGCCACACCGAGTTTCCAACAGGGAGTTTTGCCTTATAGCAGTACAACTCACTCAAGAAAGAGGGATGAGGTGTAGGGCTAATCTACGTGTGCTCACGCTCTGTGTCCCCGAGTAGGTTTCATGGAGCAGAATGCATCACCGACCGCTACCACGTGTGTGCACCAAAGAGCCCTGTGCCGTGGGTGTTCTCAGGCCGACAGCGAAGACCTAGGTGTGTGCTGCACCCGCGCTCTGTAGTTCACACATTGCGTGACCCTGTGCCTTTGGGAGATGTTCAGAGCGGGTGGCACCTGCGTGCTGCGAGCGCAAGAGGTGTAGAGTGTAGAGGCCTTTCACACTGGAGGAAGGGCTTGCGTCTCATGGAGAAAACGTGTACGTCGCCCGGGAGATGGAGGCACGCTCTTGACACCATTTCCTCTGCCCGTTTAAAACACAAGTTCTTGTACTCGATCTGGGCTGCCTGGTGAAAAGCTTGGCAGTCCGCATCACCCTGGGCACCTTTCCTGAAGTTTGATTCGTAGCTGGGTAAACTCGGGCTTCAGAGGCTTAGATGAAACCAAACGTGTTCAGCTTGTGGCGAATGCCTTTGACCAGAGGCATATACGCTTGTGCTTGGGGCGAGGGCTAGGCAAGAACGTTTACACACTGGGTTTTTATCTTTACCCTAAGCTGTCCCTTTTGGCTGCAGCAGGCGGAGAGAACCCACGGAGAGAGAACAGCTGTGAAGTGGATGCACATAACAGTCACCTCGATACCAGCCCCGGGGTCCCAAGCAACGATCCTTCCCCGGAGGGTACTTAACCCACCCCGGGATTCAAGCAGGGAGTTTGCCTTGTCCAACTCGCACAGGAGACTGGCATGAGATATAGGGCTCATCTACTTGCGTTCACACTACCTGGCCCGGAAATGTTCTCACGGAGCCGAATGCAGCACCCTTCCTCCACCACGTGTGTACACAAAGGAGTGCTGGGCAGTGGGTGTTATCAAGGCGAAGAGAGAAGCCCTTGTTCTGTGCTGCACCTGCTGGGTGGTTCAAAGGTTTTCTGACCTTCCTGCTCTGGAAGCTTTTCAGAGCTGAGGCTACGCCTGGGCTGCGAAAGCAGAGAGGCGTAGAGGTCTTTCACACTGAAGGCGTGGGCCTGTTTCCCATGGAGAAAGTGTACGTCGCCCAAACCCCACCACCACCCCACCCCACCCCAACCCACCCCCAGCTGGAGGCGTGCGGGTTGACACCCTTTTGTCCTGCCCATGGAAAATACAAAGAGGCGTACACGATTTGGGCGGTCTGGTGAAAGAATTTTAAATCGGTGACACCCTGAGTACCTTTCCCGAAGTTTGCTTCCTAGCTGGTTAAACTCGGCATTCAGAGGCGAGATGAGAACAAACTTGCTCCGCGTGCGGCGAAGTGCCCTGATGCCCTGCCCTAAATGTTTGAGCTTCTGGCCAGCGTCAGGCAAGTACTTTGACACGTAGGAGTCTCCCTTTTACTCCAAGCTGTCCCTGTTGGCTGAAGGAGTCGGCGTTTCTGTATCGCCGCCTGGGAGGCCGGGTGTTGGGGGAGTCTGCCAAGTGACTGGCCTCCATTTACAGGAACTGAGAAACTGCGTCGAAGCTTTCGGGAGCCTCTTACAGGGAATGGTTGCAGTTCGGAATTGGAGACTGTGCTGGCAAACGTCAGCAGCTCCTCTCCCTCGGAGGGCTCTTGGTGTGCCGACTCCTAACAACCAGCACGGTCCCCAGCTCGTGAACGGTCCCATTGCGAGCCGGTCTCGTCCGTGAAAGAGCCACGTGAGGCTGAGCTCCAACAGTCGGGCTCCACACCTGGAGCCTTTGGGACAGGGCAGTCCTGAGCCGATGTGCCCACCAGGGGACGCGACCAAAGTTTACGTACCACAGGAAAGCGCATCAAGGCCTCGTGTTCTCTCCATGAAATGAACGTGAGCTTGAAGGGTGATGCGTCAGCGTGCACCGTGAACAGCTCGCTGGTACGCCTGTCTTTGCCCCCTCTCACGGTCTCACGCACCCGGGCTCAGTTCCGTGCAGGAATGCTGAGTGGGAGCGCCAGCCTCGCTTCTGGACTCTAAAGCCTTCCACCCCCTAATGGCAGGTTGTGTGTGTCTCTCACGTGGGGGGAGGAATGAGGTCGCCCACAGAGGTTCTGCCATGAAAGATCTAAAGACGCACGCTGCTGAGGAGCTTGTTCCTCATGGAGCGTCCCCGAAGGCCAGAAGAATGCCGACGGTCTCTTTCAAAGCTGCCGGATGCTCTGCCGTTCTAGGCCTGAGATACGGACCTTGTGACGGCACTGTAACCCCGCGAGATTCAGGAGACATCGCCAGTGCGAGTGGCAATCCGGAAGGAAGAACCTCCAAGGCGGAGTGTCCTTTCCTGTACAAAACGGCGCCCAATTGGCTGAGGCAGGGAGCATTTTCCTTCACAGAACCGGCATCCTCGTATGCCTGTGGGTTGCTCTAAAGAAACGACACTGTGAGCAACCTCTTCGAAAAGGCCTTCGCAAGCGACTTGGAGACAACAGCAGCGCAGTGGAGGCACAGACCGTTATCCTAGAGAGCAGCACAGTGTCTCTAGCAGCGATCGCTTCCCGGAGGATACTTAAGCCACACCGAGATTCCAGCAGGGAGTTTTGCCTTATAGCAGTACAACTCACTCAAGAAAGAGGGATGAGGTGTAGGGCTAATCTACGTGCGCTCACGCTCTGTGTCCCCGAGAAGGTTTCACGGAGCAGAAGGCATCACCGACCGCTACCACGTGTGTGCACCAAAGAAGCCCTGTGCCGTGGGTGTTCTCAGGCCGACAGCGAAGACCTAGGTGTGTGCTGCACCCGCGCTCGGTGGTTCACACGTTGCGTGACCCCTGTGCCTTTGGAAGATGTTCAGAGCGGGTGGCACCTGCGTGCTGCGAGCGCAAGAGGTGTAGAGTGTAGAGGCCTTTCACACTGGAGGAAGGGCTTGCGTCTCGTGGAGAGAACGTGTACGTCGCCCGGGAGATGGAGGCGCGCTCTTGACACCATTTCCTCTGCCCGTTTAAAACACAAGTGTTTGTACTCGATCTGGGCTGCCTGGTGAAACGCTTGGCAGTCCGCATCACCCTGAGCACCTCTCCTGAAGTTTGATTCGTAGCTGGGTGAACTCGGGCTTCAGAGGCTTAGATGAGACCAAACGTGTTCAGCTTGCGGCGAAAGCCTTTGACCAGAGGCATATACGCTTGTGCTTGGGGCGAGGGCTAGGCAAGAACGTTTACACCCCGGGTTTTTATCTTTACCCTAAGCTGTGTCCCTTTTGGCTGCAGCAGGCGGAGAGAACCCGCAGAGAGAGAACAGCTGTGAGGTGGATGCACAGAACAGTCACCTCGACACCAGCCCCGGGGTCCCAAGCAACGATCCTTCCCCGGAGGGTACTTAACCCACCCCGGGATTCAAGCAGGGAGTTCGCCTTGTCCAACTCGCACAGGAGACTGGCATGAGATGTAGGGCTCATCTACTTGCGTTCACACTACGTGGCCCGGAGAAGTTCTCATGGAGCCGAATGCAGCACCCTTCCTCCACCACGTGTGTACACAAAGGAGCGCTGGGCAGTGGGTGTTCTCAAGGCCAAGAGAGAAGCCCTTGTTCTGTGCTGCACCTGCTGGGTGGTTCAAAGGTTTTCTGACCTTCCTGCTCTGGAAGCTTTTCAGAGCTGAGGCTGCGCCTGGGGTGCAAAAGCGGAGAGGCGTAGAGGCCTTTCACACTGAAGGCGTGGGCCTGTTTCCCATGGAGAAAGTGTACGTCGCCCAACCCACACCCCCACCCCACCCCACCCCACCCCAACCCACCCCCAGCTGGAGGCGTGCGGGTTTGACACCATTTTGTCCTGCCCATGGAAAATACAAAGAGGCGTACACGATTTGGGCTGTCTGGTGAGAGAATTTTGAAGCGGCGGCACCCTGAGTACCTTTCCCGAAGTTTGCTTCCTAGCTGGTTAAACTCGGCTTTCAGAGGCGAGATGAGAACAAACTTGCTCCGCGTGCGGCGAAGTGCCCTGATGCCCTGCCCTAAATGTTTGAGCTTCTGGCCAGCGTCACGCAAGTACTTTGACACGTAGGAGTCTCCCTTTTACTCCAAGCTGTCCCTGTTGGCTGAAGCAGTCGGCGTGTCTGTATCGCAGCCTGGGAGGCCGGGCGTTGGGGGAGTCTGCCAAGTGACTGGCCTCCATTTATAGCTAACTGAGAAACTGCGTCGAAGCTTTCGGGAGCCTCTTACAGGGAATGGTTGCAGTTGGGAATTGGAGACTGTGCTGGCAAACGTCAGCAGCTCCTCTCCCTCGGAGGGCTCTTGGTGTGCCGACTCCTAACAGCCAGCACGGTCCCCAGCTCGTGAACGGTCCCATTGCGAGCCGGTCTCGTCCGTGAAAGAGCCACGTGAGGCTGAGCTCCAACAGTCGGGCTCCACACCTGGAGCCTTTGGGACAGGGCAGTCCTGAGCCGATGTGCCCACCAGGGGACGCGACCAAAGTTTACGTACCACAGGAAAGCGCAATCAAGGCCTCGTGTTCTCTCCATGAAAGGAACGTGAGCTTGAAGGGTGATGCGTCAGCGTGCACCGTGAACAGCTCACTGGTACGCCTGTCTTTGCCCCCTCTCACGGTCTCACGCACCCGGGCTCAGTTCCGTGCAGGAACGCTGAGTGGGAGCGCCAGCCTCGCTGCTGGACTCTAAAGCCTTCCACCCCCTAATGGCAGGTTGTGTGTGTCTCTCACGTGGGGGGAGGAATGAGGTCGCCCACAGAGGTTCTGCCATGAAAGATCTAAAGACGCACGCTGCTGAGGAGCTTGTTCCTCATGGAGCGTCCCCGAAGGCCAGAAGAATGCCGACGGTCTCTTTCAAAGCTGCCGGACGCTCTGCCGTTCTAGGCCTGAGATATGGACCCTGTGACGGCACCGTAACCCCGCGAGATTCAGGAGACATCGCCAGTGCGAGTGGCAATCCGGAAGGAAGAGCCTCCAAGGCGGAGTGTCCTTTCCTGTACAAAACGGCGCCCAAGTGGCTGAGGCAGGGAGCATTTTCCTTCACAGAACCGGCATCCTCGTATGCCTGTGGGTTGCTCTAAAGAAACGACACTGTGAGCAACCTCTTCGAAAAGGCCTTCGCAAGCGACTTGGAGACAACAGCAGCGCAGTGGAGGCACAGACCGTTATCCTAGAGAGCAGCACAGTGTCTCTAGCAGCGATCGCTTCCCGGAGGATACTTAAGCCACACCGAGATTCCAGCAGGGAGTTTTGCCTTATAGCAGTACAACTCACTCAAGAAAGAGGGATGAGGTGTAGGGCTAATCTACGTGCGCTCACGCTCTGTGTCCCCGAGAAGGTTTCACGGAGCAGAAGGCATCACCGACCGCTACCACGTGTGTGCACCAAAGAAGCCCTGTGCCGTGGGTGTTCTCAGGCCGACAGCGAAGACCTAGGTGTGTGCTGCACCCGCGCTCGGTGGTTCACACGTTGCGTGACCCCTGTGCCTTTGGAAGATGTTCAGAGCGGGTGGCACCTGCGTGCTGCGAGCGCAAGAGGTGTAGAGTGTAGAGGCCTTTCACACTGGAGGAAGGGCTTGCGTCTCGTGGAGAGAACGTGTACGTCGCCCGGGAGATGGAGGCGCGCTCTTGACACCATTTCCTCTGCCCGTTTAAAACACAAGTGTTTGTACTCGATCTGGGCTGCCTGGTGAAACGCTTGGCAGTCTGCATCACCCTGAGCACCTCTCCTGAAGTTTGATTCGTAGCTGGGTGAACTCGGGCTTCAGAGGCTTAGATGAGACCAAACGTGTTCAGCTTGTGGCGAAAGCCTTTGACCAGAGGCATATACGCTTGTGCTTGGGGCGAGGGCTAGGCAAGAACGTTTACACCCCGGGTTTTTATCTTTACCCTAAGCTGTGTCCCTTTTGGCTGCAGCAGGCGGAGAGAACCCGCGGAGAGAGAACAGCTGCGAGGTGGATGCACAGAAGAGTCACCTCGACACCAGCCCCGGGGTCCCAAGCAACGATCCTTCCCCGGAGGGTACTTAACCCACCCCGGGATTCAAGCAGGGAGTTCGCCTTGTCCAACTCGCACAGGAGACTGGCATGAGATGTAGGGCTCATCTACTTGCGTTCACACTACGTGGCCCGGAGAAGTTCTCACGGAGCCGAATGCAGCACCCTTCCTCCACCACGTGTGTACACAAAGGAGCGCTGGGCAGTGGGTGTTCTCAAGGCCAAGAGAGAAGCCCTTGTTCTGTGCTGCACCTGCTGGGTGGTTCAAAGGTTTTCTGACTTTCCTGCTCTGGAAGCTTTTCAGAGCTGAGGCTGCGCCTGGGCTGCGAAAGCGGAGAGGCGTAGAGGCCTTTCACACTGAAGGCGTGGGCCTGTTTCCCGTGGAGAAAGTGTACGTCGCCCAACCCCCACCCCCACCCCACCCCACCCCACCCCAACCCACCCCCAGCTGGAGGCGTGCGGGTTTGACACCATTTTGTCCTGCCCATGGAAAATACAAAGAGGCGTACACGATTTGGGCTGTCTGGTGAGAGAATTTTGAAGCGGCGGCACCCTGAGTACCTTTCCCGAAGTTTGCTTCCTAGCTGGTTAAACTCGGCTTTCAGAGGCGAGATGAGAACAAACTTGCTCCGCGTGCGGCGAAGTGCCCTGATGCCCTGCCCTAAATGTTTGAGCTTCTGGCCAGCGTCACGCAAGTACTTTGACACGTAGGAGTCTCCCTTTTACTCCAAGCTGTCCCTGTTGGCTGAAGCAGTCGGCGTGTCTGTATCGCAGCCTGGGAGGCCGGGCGTTGGGGGAGTCTGCCAAGTGACTGGCCTCCATTTATAGCTAACTGAGAAACTGCGTCGAAGCTTTCGGGAGCCTCTTACAGGGAATGGTTGCAGTTGGGAATTGGAGACTGTGCTGGCAAACGTCAGCAGCTCCTCTCCCTCGGAGGGCTCTTGGTGTGCCGACTCCTAACAGCCAGCACGGTCCCCAGCTCGTGAACGGTCCCATTGCGAGCCGGTCTCGTCCGTGAAAGAGCCACGTGAGGCTGAGCTCCAACAGTCGGGCTCCACACCTGGAGCCTTTGGGACAGGGCAGTCCTGAGCCGATGTGCCCACCAGGGGACGCGACCAAAGTTTACGTACCACAGGAAAGCGCAATCAAGGCCTCGTGTTCTCTCCATGAAAGGAACGTGAGCTTGAAGGGTGATGCGTCAGCGTGCACCGTGAACAGCTCGCTGGTACGCCTGTCTTTGCCCCCTCTCACGGTCTCACGCACCCGGGCTCAGTTCCGTGCAGGAACGCTGAGTGGGAGCGCCAGCCTCGCTGCTGGACTCTAAAGCCTTCCACCCCCTAATGGCAGGTTGTGTGTGTCTCTCACGTGGGGGGAGGAATGAGGTCGCCCACAGAGGTTCTGCCATGAAAGATCTAAAGACGCACGCTGCTGAGGAGCTTGTTCCTCATGGAGCGTCCCCGAAGGCCAGAAGAATGCCGACGGTCTCTTTCAAAGCTGCCGGACGCTCTGCCATTCTAGGCCTGAGATACGGACCCTGTGACGGCACCGTAACCCCGCGAGATTCAGGAGACATCGCCAGTGCGAGTGGCAATCCGGAAGGAAGAGCCTCCAAGGCGGAGTGTCCTTTCCTGTACAAAACGGCGCCCAAGTGGCTGAGGCAGGGAGCATTTTCCTTCACAGAACCGGCATCCTCGTATGCCTGTGGGTTGCTCTAAAGAAACGACACTGTGAGCAACCTCTTCGAAAAGGCCTTCGCAAGCGACTTGGAGACAACAGCAGCGCAGTGGAGGCACAGACCGTTATCCTAGAGAGCAGCACAGTGTCTCTAGCAGCGATCGCTTCCCGGAGGATACTTAAGCCACACCGAGATTCCAGCAGGGAGTTTTGCCTTATAGCAGTACAACTCACTCAAGAAAGAGGGATGAGGTGTAGGGCTAATCTACGTGCGCTCACGCTCTGTGTCCCCGAGAAGGTTTCACGGAGCAGAAGGCATCACTGACCGCTACCACGTGTGTGCACCAAAGAAGCCCTGTGCCGTGGGTGTTCTCAGGCCGACAGCGAAGACCTAGGTGTGTGCTGCACCCGCGCTCGGTGGTTCACACGTTGCGTGACCCCTGTGCCTTTGGAAGATGTTCAGAGCGGGTGGCACCTGCGTGCTGCGAGCGCAAGAGGTGTAGAGTGTAGAGGCCTTTCACACTGGAGGAAGGGCTTGCGTCTCGTGGAGAGAACGTGTACGTCGCCCGGGAGATGGAGGCGCGCTCTTGACACCATTTCCTCTGCCCGTTTAAAACACAAGTGTTTGTACTCGATCTGGGCTGCCTGGTGAAACGCTTGGCAGTCCGCATCACCCTGAGCACCTCTCCTGAAGTTTGATTCGTAGCTGGGTGAACTCGGGCTTCAGAGGCTTAGATGAGACCAAACGTGTTCAGCTTGTGGCGAAAGCCTTTGACCAGAGGCATATACGCTTGTGCTTGGGGCGAGGGCTAGGCAAGAACGTTTACACCCCGGGTTTTTATCTTTACCCTAAGCTGTGTCCCTTTTGGCTGCAGCAGGCGGAGAGAACCCGCGGAGAGAGAACAGCTGCGAGGTGGATGCACAGAAGAGTCACCTCGACACCAGCCCCGGGGTCCCAAGCAACGATCCTTCCCCGGAGGGTACTTAACCCACCCCGGGATTCAAGCAGGGAGTTCGCCTTGTCCAACTCGCACAGGAGACTGGCATGAGATGTAGGGCTCATCTACTTGCGTTCACACTACATGGCCCGGAGAAGTTCTCACGGAGCCGAATGCAGCACCCTTCCTCCACCACGTGTGTACACAAAGGAGCGCTGGGCAGTGGGTGTTCTCAAGGCCAAGAGAGAAGCCCTTGTTCTGTGCTGCACCTGCTGGGTGGTTCAAAGGTTTTCTGACCTTCCTGCTCTGGAAGCTTTTCAGAGCTGAGGCTGCGCCTGGGCTGCGAAAGCGGAGAGGCGTAGAGGCCTTTCACACTGAAGGCGTGGGCCTGTTTCCCGTGGAGAAAGTGTACGTCGCCCAACCCCCACCCCCACCCCACCCCACCCCACCCCAACCCACCCCCAGCTGGAGGCGTGCGGGTTTGACACCATTTTGTCCTGCCCATGGAAAATACAAAGAGGCGTACACGATTTGGGCTGTCTGGTGAGAGAATTTTGAAGCGGCGGCACCCTGAGTACCTTTCCCGAAGTTTGCTTCCTAGCTGGTTAAACTCGGCTTTCAGAGGCGAGATGAGAACAAACTTGCTCCACGTGTGGCGAAGTGCCCTGATGCCCTGCCCTAAATGTTTGAGCTTCTGGCCAGCGTCACGCAAGTACTTTGACACGTAGGAGTCTCCCTTTTACTCCAAGCTGTCCCTGTTGGCTGAAGCAGTCGGCGTGTCTGTATCGCAGCCTGGGAGGCCGGGCGTTGGGGGAGTCTGCCAAGTGACTGGCCTCCATTTATAGCTAACTGAGAAACTGCGTCGAAGCTTTCGGGAGCCTCTTACAGGGAATGGTTGCAGTTGGGAATTGGAGACTGTGCTGGCAAACGTCAGCAGCTCCTCTCCCTCGGAGGGCTCTTGGTGTGCCGACTCCTAACAGCCAGCACGGTCCCCAGCTCGTGAACGGTCCCATTGCGAGCCGGTCTCGTCCGTGAAAGAGCCACGTGAGGCTGAGCTCCAACAGTCGGGCTCCACACCTGGAGCCTTTGGGACAGGGCAGTCCTGAGCCGATGTGCCCACCAGGGGACGCGACCAAAGTTTACGTACCACAGGAAAGCGCAATCAAGGCCTCGTGTTCTCTCCATGAAATGAACGTGAGCTTGAAGGGTGATGCGTCAGCGTGCACCGTGAACAGCTCGCTGGTACGCCTGTCTTTGCCCCCTCTCACGGTCTCACGCACCCGGGTTCAGTTCCGTGCAGGAACGCTGAGTGGGAGCGCCAGCCTCGCTGCTGGACTCTAAAGCCTTCCACCCCCTAATGGCAGGTTGTGTGTGTCTCTCACGTGGAGGGAGGAATGAGGTCGCCCACAGAGGTTCTGCCATGAAAGATCTAAAGACGCACGCTGCTGAGGAGCTTGTTCCTCATGGAGCATCCCCGAAGGCCAGAAGAATGCCGACGGTCTCTTTCAAAGCTGCCGGACGCTCTGCCGTTCTAGGCCTGAGATACGGACCCTGTGACGGCACCGTAACCCCGCGAGATTCAGGAGACATCGCCAGTGCGAGTGGCAATCCGGAAGGAAGAGCCTCCAAGGCGGAGTGTCCTTTCCTGTACAAAACGGCGCCCAAGTGGCTGAGGCAGGGAGCATTTTCCTTCACAGAACCGGCATCCTCGTATGCCTGTGGGTTGCTCTAAAGAAACGACACTGTGAGCAACCTCTTCGAAAAGGCCTTCGCAAGCGACTTGGAGACAACAGCAGCGCAGTGGAGGCACAGACCGTTATCCTAGAGAGCAGCACAGTGTCTCTAGCAGCGATCGCTTCCCGGAGGATACTTAAGCCACACCGAGATTCCAGCAGGGAGTTTTGCCTTATAGCAGTACAACTCACTCAAGAAAGAGGGATGAGGTGTAGGGCTAATCTACGTGCGCTCACGCTCTGTGTCCCCGAGAAGGTTTCACGGAGCAGAAGGCATCACCGACCGCTACCACGTGTGTGCACCAAAGAAGCCCTGTGCCGTGGGTGTTCTCAGGCCGACAGCGAAGACCTAGGTGTGTGCTGCACCCGCGCTCGGTGGTTCACACGTTGCGTGACCCCTGTGCCTTTGGAAGATGTTCAGAGCGGGTGGCACCTGCGTGCTGCGAGCGCAAGAGGTGTAGAGTGTAGAGGCCTTTCACACTGGAGGAAGGGCTTGCGTCTCGTGGAGAGAACGTGTACGTCGCCCGGGAGATGGAGGCGCGCTCTTGACACCATTTCCTCTGCCCGTTTAAAACACAAGTGTTTGTACTCGATCTGGGCTGCCTGGTGAAACGCTTGGCAGTCCGCATCACCCTGAGCACCTCTCCTGAAGTTTGATTCGTAGCTGGGTGAACTCGGGCTTCAGAGGCTTAGATGAGACCAAACGTGTTCAGCTTGTGGCGAAAGCCTTTGACCAGAGGCATATACGCTTGTGCTTGGGGCGAGGGCTAGGCAAGAACGTTTACACCCCGGGTTTTTATCTTTACCCTAAGCTGTGTCCCTTTTGGCTGCAGCAGGCGGAGAGAACCCGCGGAGAGAGAACAGCTGCGAGGTGGATGCACAGAAGAGTCACCTCGACACCAGCCCCGGGGTCCCAAGCAACGATCCTTCCCCGGAGGGTACTTAACCCACCCCGGGATTCAAGCAGGGAGTTCGCCTTGTCCAACTCGCACAGGAGACTGGCATGAGATGTAGGGCTCATCTACTTGCGTTCACACTACGTGGCCCGGAGAAGTTCTCACGGAGCCGAATGCAGCACCCTTCCTCCACCACGTGTGTACACAAAGGAGCGCTGGGCAGTGGGTGTTCTCAAGGCCAAGAGAGAAGCCCTTGTTCTGTGCTGCACCTGCTGGGTGGTTCAAAGGTTTTCTGACCTTCCTGCTCTGGAAGCTTTTCAGAGCTGAGGCTGCGCCTGGGCTGCGAAAGCGGAGAGGCGTAGAGGCCTTTCACACTGAAGGCGTGGGCCTGTTTCCCGTGGAGAAAGTGTACGTCGCCCAACCCCCACCCCCACCCCACCCCACCCCACCCCAACCCACCCCCAGCTGGAGGCGTGCGGGTTTGACACCATTTTGTCCTGCCCATGGAAAATACAAAGAGGCGTACACGATTTGGGCTGTCTGGTGAGAGAATTTTGAAGCGGCGGCACCCTGAGTACCTTTCCCGAAGTTTGCTTCCTAGCTGGTTAAACTCGGCTTTCAGAGGCGAGATGAGAACAAACTTGCTCCGCGTGCGGCGAAGTGCCCTGATGCCCTGCCCTAAATGTTTGAGCTTCTGGCCAGCGTCACGCAAGTACTTTGACACGTAGGAGTCTCCCTTTTACTCCAAGCTGTCCCTGTTGGCTGAAGCAGTCGGCGTGTCTGTATCGCAGCCTGGGAGGCCGGGCGTTGGGGGAGTCTGCCAAGTGACTGGCCTCCATTTATAGCTAACTGAGAAACTGCGTCGAAGCTTTCGGGAGCCTCTTACAGGGAATGGTTGCAGTTGGGAATTGGAGACTGTGCTGGCAAACGTCAGCAGCTCCTCTCCCTCGGAGGGCTCTTGGTGTGCCGACTCCTAACAGCCAGCACGGTCCCCAGCTCGTGAACGGTCCCATTGCGAGCCGGTCTCGTCCGTGAAAGAGCCACGTGAGGCTGAGCTCCAACAGTCGGGCTCCACACCTGGAGCCTTTGGGACAGGGCAGTCCTGAGCCGATGTGCCCACCAGGGGACGCGACCAAAGTTTACGTACCACAGGAAAGCGCAATCAAGGCCTCGTGTTCTCTCCATGAAAGGAACGTGAGCTTGAAGGGTGATGCGTCAGCGTGCACCGTGAACAGCTCGCTGGTACGCCTGTCTTTGCCCCCTCTCACGGTCTCACGCACCCGGGCTCAGTTCCGTGCAGGAACGCTGAGTGGGAGCGCCAGCCTCGCTGCTGGACTCTAAAGCCTTCCACCCCTTAATGGCAGGTTGTGTGTGTCTCTCACGTGGGGGGAGGAATGAGGTCGCCCACAGAGGTTCTGCCATGAAAGATCTAAAGACGCACGCTGCTGAGGAGCTTGTTCCTCATGGAGCGTCCCCGAAGGCCAGAAGAATGCCGACGGTCTCTTTCAAAGCTGCCGGACGCTCTGCCGTTCTAGGCCTGAGATACGGACCCTGTGACGGCACCGTAACCCCGCGAGATTCAGGAGACATCGCCAGTGCGAGTGGCAATCCGGAAGGAAGAGCCTCCAAGGCGGAGTGTCCTTTCCTGTACAAAACGGCGCCCAAGTGGCTGAGGCAGGGAGCATTTTCCTTCACAGAACCGGCATCCTCGTATGCCTGTGGGTTGCTCTAAAGAAACGACACTGTGAGCAACCTCTTCGAAAAGGCCTTCGCAAGCGACTTGGAGACAACAGCAGCGCAGTGGAGGCACAGACCGTTATCCTAGAGAGCAGCACAGTGTCTCTAGCAGCGATCGCTTCCCGGAGGATACTTAAGCCACACCGAGATTCCAGCAGGGAGTTTTGCCTTATAGCAGTACAACTCACTCAAGAAAGAGGGATGAGGTGTAGGGCTAATCTACGTGCGCTCACGCTCTGTGTCCCCGAGAAGGTTTCACGGAGCAGAAGGCATCACCGACCGCTACCACGTGTGTGCACCAAAGAAGCCCTGTGCCGTGGGTTTTCTCAGGCCGACAGCGAAGACCTAGGTGTGTGCTGCACCCGCGCTCGGTGGTTCACACGTTGCGTGACCCCTGTGCCTTTGGAAGATGTTCAGAGCGGGTGGCACCTGCGTGCTGCGAGCGCAAGAGGTGTAGAGTGTAGAGGCCTTTCACACTGGAGGAAGGGCTTGCGTCTCGTGGAGAGAACGTGTACGTCGCCCGGGAGATGGAGGCGCGCTCTTGACACCATTTCCTCTGCCCGTTTAAAACACAAGTGTTTGTACTCGATCTGGGCTGCCTGGTGAAACGCTTGGCAGTCCGCATCACCCTGAGCACCTCTCCTGAAGTTTGATTCATAGCTGGGTGAACTCGGGCTTCAGAGGCTTAGATGAGACCAAACGTGTTCAGCTTGTGGCGAAAGCCTTTGACCAGAGGCATATACGCTTGTGCTTGGGGCGAGGGCTAGGCAAGAACGTTTACACCCCGGGTTTTTATCTTTACCCTAAGCTGTGTCCCTTTTGGCTGCAGCAGGCGGAGAGAACCCGCGGAGAGAGAACAGCTGCGAGGTGGATGCACAGAACAGTCACCTCGACACCAGCCCCGGGGTCCCAAGCAACGATCCTTCCCCGGAGGGTACTTAACCCACCCCGGGATTCAAGCAGGGAGTTCGCCTTGTCCAACTCGCACAGGAGACTGGCATGAGATGTAGGGCTCATCTACTTGCGTTCACACTACGTGGCCCGGAGAAGTTCTCACGGAGCCGAATGCAGCACCCTTCCTCCACCACGTGTGTACACAAAGGAGCGCTGGGCAGTGGGTGTTCTCAAGGCCAAGAGAGAAGCCCTTGTTCTGTGCTGCACCTGCTGGGTGGTTCAAAGGTTTTCTGACCTTCCTGCTCTGGAAGCTTTTCAGAGCTGAGGCTGCGCCTGGGCTGCGAAAGCGGAGAGGCGTAGAGGCCTTTCACACTGAAGGCGTGGGCCTGTTTCCCGTGGAGAAAGTGTACGTCGCCCAACCCCCACTCCCACCCCACCCCACCCCACCCCAACCCACCCCCAGCTGGAGGCGTGCCGGTTGACACCATTTTGTCCTGCCCATGGAAAATACAAAGAGGCGTACACGATTTGGGCTGTCTGGTGAGAGAATTTTGAAGCGGCGGCACCCTGAGTACCTTTCCCGAAGTTTGCTTCCTAGCTGGTTAAACTCGGCTTTCAGAGGCGAGATGAGAACAAACTTGCTCCGCGTGCGGCGAAGTGCCCTGATGCCCTGCCCTAAATGTTTGAGCTTCTGGCCAGCGTCACGCAAGTACTTTGACACGTAGGAGTCTCCCTTTTACTCCAAGCTGTCCCTGTTGGCTGAAACAGTCGGCGTGTCTGTATCGCAGCCTGGGAGGCCGGGCGTTGGGGGAGTCTGCCAAGTGACTGGCCTCCATTTATAGCTAACTGAGAAACTGCGTCGAAGCTTTCGGGAGCCTCTTACAGGGAATGGTTGCAGTTGGGAATTGGAGACTGTGCTGGCAAACGTCAGCAGCTCCTCTCCCTCGGAGGGCTCTTGGTGTGCCGACTCCTAACAGCCAGCACGGTCCCCA
This sequence comes from Orcinus orca, assembly GCF_937001465.1. Lineage (NCBI taxonomy): Eukaryota > Metazoa > Chordata > Mammalia > Artiodactyla > Delphinidae > Orcinus > Orcinus orca. Next base: position 152,009 of record NW_026043860.1, on the reverse strand, counting down.
GCTCGTGAACGGTCCCATTGCGAGCCGGTCTCGTCCGTGAAAGAGCCACGTGAGGCTGAGCTCCAACAGTCGGGCTCCACACCTGGAGCCTTTGGGACAGGGCAGTCCTGAGCCGATGTGCCCACCAGGGGACGCGACCAAAGTTTACGTACCACAGGAAAGCGCAATCAAGGCCTCGTGTTCTCTCCATGAAAGGAACGTGAGCTTGAAGGGTGATGCGTCAGCGTGCACCGTGAACAGCTCGCTGGTACGCCTGTCTTTGCCCCCTCTCACGGTCTCACGCACCCGGGCTCAGTTCCGTGCAGGAACGCTGAGTGGGAGCGCCAGCCTCGCTGCTGGACTCTAAAGCCTTCCACCCCCTAATGGCAGGTTGTGTGTGTCTCTCACGTGGGGGGAGGAATGAGGTCGCCCACAGAGGTTCTGCCATGAAAGATCTAAAGACGCACGCTGCTGAGGAGCTTGTTCCTCATGGAGCGTCCCCGAAGGCCAGAAGAATGCCGACGGTCTCTTTCAAAGCTGCCGGACGCTCTGCCGTTCTAGGCCTGAGATACGGACCCTGTGACGGCACCGTAACCCCGCGAGATTCAGGAGACATCGCCAGTGCGAGTGGCAATCCGGAAGGAAGAGCCTCCAAGGCGGAGTGTCCTTTCCTGTACAAAACGGCGCCCAAGTGGCTGAGGCAGGGAGCATTTTCCTTCACAGAACCGGCATCCTCGTATGCCTGTGGGTTGCTCTAAAGAAACGACACTGTGAGCAACCTCTTCGAAAAGGCCTTCGCAAGCGACTTGGAGACAACAGCAGCGCAGTGGAGGCACAGACCGTTATCCTAGAGAGCAGCACAGTGTCTCTAGCAGCGATCGCTTCCCGGAGGATACTTAAGCCACACCGAGATTCCAGCAGGGAGTTTTGCCTTATAGCAGTACAACTCACTCAAGAAAGAGGGATGAGGTGTAGGGCTAATCTACGTGCGCTCACGCTCTGTGTCCCCGAGAAGGTTTCACGGAGCAGAAGGCATCACCGACCGCTACCACGTGTGTGCACCAAAGAAGCCCTGTGCCGTGGGTTTTCTCAGGCCGACAGCGAAGACCTAGGTGTGTGCTGCACCCGCGCTCGGTGGTTCACACGTTGCGTGACCCCTGTGCCTTTGGAAGATGTTCAGAGCGGGTGGCACCTGCGTGCTGCGAGCGCAAGAGGTGTAGAGTGTAGAGGCCTTTCACACTGGAGGAAGGGCTTGCGTCTCGTGGAGAGAACGTGTACGTCGCCCGGGAGATGGAGGCGCGCTCTTGACACCATTTCCTCTGCCCGTTTAAAACACAAGTGTTTGTACTCGATCTGGGCTGCCTGGTGAAACGCTTGGCAGTCCGCATCACCCTGAGCACCTCTCCTGAAGTTTGATTCATAGCTGGGTGAACTCGGGCTTCAGAGGCTTAGATGAGACCAAACGTGTTCAGCTTGTGGCGAAAGCCTTTGACCAGAGGCATATACGCTTGTGCTTGGGGCGAGGGCTAGGCAAGAACGTTTACACCCCGGGTTTTTATCTTTACCCTAAGCTGTGTCCCTTTTGGCTGCAGCAGGCGGAGAGAACCCGCGGAGAGAGAACAGCTGCGAGGTGGATGCACAGAAGAGTCACCTCGACACCAGCCCCGGGGTCCCAAGCAACGATCCTTCCCCGGAGGGTACTTAACCCACCCCGGGATTCAAGCAGGGAGTTCGCCTTGTCCAACTCGCACAGGAGACTGGCATGAGATGTAGGGCTCATCTACTTGCGTTCACACTACGTGGCCCGGAGAAGTTCTCACGGAGCCGAATGCAGCACCCTTCCTCCACCACGTGTGTACACAAAGGAGCGCTGGGCAGTGGGTGTTCTCAAGGCCAAGAGAGAAGCCCTTGTTCTGTGCTGCACCTGCTGGGTGGTTCAAAGGTTTTCTGACCTTCCTGCTCTGGAAGCTTTTCAGAGCTGAGGCTGCGCCTGGGCTGCGAAAGCGGAGAGGCGTAGAGGCCTTTCACACTGAAGGCGTGGGCCTGTTTCCCGTGGAGAAAGTGTACGTCGCCCAACCCCCACCCCCACCCCACCCCACCCCACCCCAACCCACCCCCAGCTGGAGGCGTGCCGGTTGACACCATTTTGTCCTGCCCATGGAAAATACAAAGAGGCGTACACGATTTGGGCTGTCTGGTGAGAGAATTTTGAAGCGGCGGCACCCTGAGTACCTTTCCCGAAGTTTGCTTCCTAGCTGGTTAAACTCGGCTTTCAGAGGCGAGATGAGAACAAACTTGCTCCGCGTGCGGCGAAGTGCCCTGATGCCCTGCCCTAAATGTTTGAGCTTCTGGCCAGCGTCACGCAAGTACTTTGACACGTAGGAGTCTCCCTTTTACTCCAAGCTGTCCCTGTTGGCTGAAACAGTCGGCGTGTCTGTATCGCAGCCTGGGAGGCCGGGCATTGGGGGAGTCTGCCAAGTGACTGGCCTCCATTTATAGCTAACTGAGAAACTGCGTCGAAGCTTTCGGGAGCCTCTTACAGGGAATGGTTGCAGTTGGGAATTGGAGACTGTGCTGGCAAACGTCAGCAGCTCCTCTCCCTCGGAGGGCTCTTGGTGTGCCGACTCCTAACAGCCAGCACGGTCCCCAGCTCGTGAACGGTCCCATTGCGAGCCGGTCTCGTCCGTGAAAGAGCCACGTGAGGCTGAGCTCCAACAGTCGGGCTCCACACCTGGAGCCTTTGGGACAGGGCAGTCCTGAGCCGATGTGCCCACCAGGGGACGCGACCAAAGTTTACGTACCACAGGAAAGCGCAATCAAGGCCTCGTGTTCTCTCCATGAAAGGAACGTGAGCTTGAAGGGTGATGCGTCAGCGTGCACCGTGAACAGCTCGCTGGTACGCCTGTCTTTGCCCCCTCTCACGGTCTCACGCACCCGGGCTCAGTTCCGTGCAGGAACGCTGAGTGGGAGCGCCAGCCTCGCTGCTGGACTCTAAAGCCTTCCACCCCCTAATGGCAGGTTGTGTGTGTCTCTCACGTGGGGGGAGGAATGAGGTCGCCCACAGAGGTTCTGCCATGAAAGATCTAAAGACGCACGCTGCTGAGGAGCTTGTTCCTCATGGAGCGTCCCCGAAGGCCAGAAGAATGCCGACGGTCTCTTTCAAAGCTGCCGGACGCTCTGCCGTTCTAGGCCTGAGATACGGACCCTGTGACGGCACCGTAACCCCGCGAGATTCAGGAGACATCGCCAGTGCGAGTGGCAATCCGGAAGGAAGAGCCTCCAAGGCGGAGTGTCCTTTCCTGTACAAAACGGCGCCCAAGTGGCTGAGGCAGGGAGCATTTTCCTTCACAGAACCGGCATCCTCGTATGCCTGTGGGTTGCTCTAAAGAAACGACACTGTGAGCAACCTCTTCGAAAAGGCCTTCGCAAGCGACTTGGAGACAACAGCAGCGCAGTGGAGGCACAGACCGTTATCCTAGAGAGCAGCACAGTGTCTCTAGCAGCGATCGCTTCCCGGAGGATACTTAAGCCACACCGAGATTCCAGCAGGGAGTTTTGCCTTATAGCAGTACAACTCACTCAAGAAAGAGGGATGAGGTGTAGGGCTAATCTACGTGCGCTCACGCTCTGTGTCCCCGAGAAGGTTTCACGGAGCAGAAGGCATCACCGACCGCTACCACGTGTGTGCACCAAAGAAGCCCTGTGCCGTGGGTGTTCTCAGGCCGACAGCGAAGACCTAGGTGTGTGCTGCACCCGCGCTCGGTGGTTCACACGTTGCGTGACCCCTGTGCCTTTGGAAGATGTTCAGAGCGGGTGGCACCTGCGTGCTGCGAGCGCAAGAGGTGTAGAGTGTAGAGGCCTTTCACACTGGAGGAAGGGCTTGCGTCTCGTGGAGAGAACGTGTACGTCGCCCGGGAGATGGAGGCGCGCTCTTGACACCATTTCCTCTGCCCGTTTAAAACACAAGTGTTTGTACTCGATCTGGGCTGCCTGGTGAAACGCTTGGCAGTCCGCATCACCCTGAGCACCTCTCCTGAAGTTTGATTCGTAGCTGGGTGAACTCGGGCTTCAGAGGCTTAGATGAGACCAAACGTGTTCAGCTTGTGGCGAAAGCCTTTGACCAGAGGCATATACGCTTGTGCTTGGGGCGAGGGCTAGGCAAGAACGTTTACACCCCGGGTTTTTATCTTTACCCTAAGCTGTGTCCCTTTTGGCTGCAGCAGGCGGAGAGAACCCGCGGAGAGAGAACAGCTGCGAGGTGGATGCACAGAAGAGTCACCTCGACACCAGCCCCGGGGTCCCAAGCAACGATCCTTCCCCGGAGGGTACTTAACCCACCCCGGGATTCAAGCAGGGAGTTCGCCTTGTCCAACTCGCACAGGAGACTGGCATGAGATGTAGGGCTCATCTACTTGCGTTCACACTACGTGGCCCGGAGAAGTTCTCACGGAGCCGAATGCAGCACCCTTCCTCCACCACGTGTGTACACAAAGGAGCGCTGGGCAGTGGGTGTTCTCAAGGCCAAGAGAGAAGCCCTTGTTCTGTGCTGCACCTGCTGGGTGGTTCAAAGGTTTTCTGACCTTCCTGCTCTGGAAGCTTTTCAGAGCTGAGGCTGCGCCTGGGCTGCGAAAGCGGAGAGGCGTAGAGGCCTTTCACACTGAAGGCGTGGGCCTGTTTCCCGTGGAGAAAGTGTACGTCGCCCAACCCCCACTCCCACCCCACCCCACCCCACCCCAACCCACCCCCAGCTGGAGGCGTGCGGGTTTGACACCATTTTGTCCTGCCCATGGAAAATACAAAGAGGCGTACACGATTTGGGCTGTCTGGTGAGAGAATTTTGAAGCGGCGGCACCCTGAGTACCTTTCCCGAAGTTTGCTTCCTAGCTGGTTAAACTCGGCTTTCAGAGGCGAGATGAGAACAAACTTGCTCCGCGTGCGGCGAAGTGCCCTGATGCCCTGCCCTAAATGTTTGAGCTTCTGGCCAGCGTCACGCAAGTACTTTGACACGTAGGAGTCTCCCTTTTACTCCAAGCTGTCCCTGTTGGCTGAAGCAGTCGGCGTGTCTGTATCGCAGCCTGGGAGGCCGGGCGTTGGGGGAGTCTGCCAAGTGACTGGCCTCCATTTATAGCTAACTGAGAAACTGCGTCGAAGCTTTCGGGAGCCTCTTACAGGGAATGGTTGCAGTTCGGAATTGGAGACTGTGCTGGCAAACGTCAGCAGCTCCTCTCCCTCGGAGGGCTCTTGGTGTGCCGACTCCTAACAGCCAGCACGGTCCCCAGCTCGTGAACGGTCCCATTGCGAGCCGGTCTCGTCCGTGAAAGAGCCACGTGAGGCTGAGCTCCAACAGTCGGGCTCCACACCTGGAGCCTTTGGGACAGGGCAGTCCTGAGCCGATGTGCCCACCAGGGGACGCGACCAAAGTTTACGTACCACAGGAAAGCGCAATCAAGGCCTCGTGTTCTCTCCATGAAAGGAACGTGAGCTTGAAGGGTGATGCGTCAGCGTGCACCGTGAACAGCTCGCTGGTACACCTGTCTTTGCCCCCTCTCACGGTCTCACGCACCCGGGCTCAGTTCCGTGCAGGAACGCTGAGTGGGAGCGCCAGCCTCGCTGCTGGACTCTAAAGCCTTCCACCCCCTAATGGCAGGTTGTGTGTGTCTCTCACGTGGGGGGAGGAATGAGGTCGCCCACAGAGGTTCTGCCATGAAAGATCTAAAGACGCACGCTGCTGAGGAGCTTGTTCCTCATGGAGCGTCCCCGAAGGCCAGAAGAATGCCGACGGTCTCTTTCAAAGCTGCCGGACGCTCTGCCGTTCTAGGCCTGAGATACGGACCCTGTGACGGCACCGTAACCCCGCGAGATTCAGGAGGCATCGCCAGTGCGAGTGGCAATCCGGAAGGAAGAGCCTCCAAGGCAGAGTGTCCTTTCCTGTACAAAACGGCGCCCAAGTGGCTGAGGCAGGGAGCATTTTCCTTCACAGAACCGGCATCCTCGTATGCCTGTGGGTTGCTCTAAAGAAACGACACTGTGAGCAACCTCTTCGAAAAGGCCTTCGCAAGCGACTTGGAGACAACAGCAGCGCAGTGGAGGCACAGACCGTTATCTTAGAGAGCAGCACAGTGTCTCTAGCAGCGATCGCTTCCCGGAGGATACTTAAGCCACACCGAGATTCCAGCAGGGAGTTTTGCCTTATAGCAGTACAACTCACTCAAGAAAGAGGGATGAGGTGTAGGGCTAATCTACGTGCGCTCACGCTCTGTGTCCCCGAGAAGGTTTCACGGAGCAGAAGGCATCACCGACCGCTACCACGTGTGTGCACCAAAGAAGCCCTGTGCCGTGGGTGTTCTCAGGCCGACAGCGAAGACCTAGGTGTGTGCTGCACCCGCGCTCGGTGGTTCACACGTTGCGTGACCCCTGTGCCTTTGGAAGATGTTCAGAGCGGGTGGCACCTGCGTGCTGCGAGCGCAAGAGGTGTAGAGTGTAGAGGCCTTTCACACTGGAGGAAGGGCTTGCGTCTCGTGGAGAGAACGTGTACGTCGCCCGGGAGATGGAGGCGCGCTCTTGACACCATTTCCTCTGCCCGTTTAAAACACAAGTGTTTGTACTCGATCTGGGCTGCCTGGTGAAACGCTTGGCAGTCCGCATCACCCTGAGCACCTCTCCTGAAGTTTGATTCGTAGCTGGGTGAACTCGGGCTTCAGAGGCTTAGATGAGACCAAACGTGTTCAGCTTGTGGCGAAAGCCTTTGACCAGCGGCATATACGCTTGTGCTTGGGGCGAGGGCTAGGCAAGAACGTTTACACCCCGGGTTTTTATCTTTACCCTAAGCTGTGTCCCTTTTGGCTGCAGCAGGCGGAGAGAACCCGCGGAGAGAGAACAGCTGCGAGGTGGATGCACAGAACAGTCACCTCGACACCAGCCCCGGGGTCCCAAGCAACGATCCTTCCCCGGAGGGTACTTAACCCACCCCGGGATTCAAGCAGGGAGTTCGCCTTGTCCAACTCGCACAGGTGACTGGCATGAGATGTAGGGCTCATCTACTTGCGTTCACACTATGTGGCCCGGAGAAGTTCTCACGGAGCCGAATGCAGCACCCTTCCTCCACCACGTGTGTACACAAAGGAGCGCTGGGCAGTGGGTGTTCTCAAGGCCAAGAGAGAAGCCCTTGTTCTGTGCTGCACCTGCTGGGTGGTTCAAAGGTTTTCTGACCTTCCTGCTCTGGAAGCTTTTCAGAGCTGAGGCTGCGCCTGGGCTGCGAAAGCGGAGAGGCGTAGAGGCCTTTCACACTGAAGGCGTGGGCCTGTTTCCCGTGGAGAAAGTGTACGTCGCCCAACCCCCACCCCCACCCCACCCCACCCCACCCCAACCCACCCCCAGCTGGAGGCGTGCGGGTTTGACACCATTTTGTCCTGCCCATGGAAAATACAAAGAGGCGTACACGATTTGGGCTGTCTGGTGAGAGAATTTTGAAGCGGCGGCACCCTGAGTACCTTTCCCGAAGTTTGCTTCCTAGCTGGTTAAACTCGGCTTTCAGAGGCGAGATGAGAACAAACTTGCTCCGCGTGCGGCGAAGTGCCCTGATGCCCTGCCCTAAATGTTTGAGCTTCTGGCCAGCGTCACGCAAGTACTTTGACACGTAGGAGTCTCCCTTTTACTCCAAGCTGTCCCTGTTGGCTGAAGCAGTCGGCGTGTCTGTATCGCAGCCTGGGAGGCCGGGCGTTGGGGCAGTCTGCCAAGTGACTGGCCTCCATTTATAGCTAACTGAGAAACTGCGTCGAAGCTTTCGGGAGCCTCTTACAGGGAATGGTTGCAGTTGGGAATTGGAGACTGTGCTGACAAACGTCAGCAGCTCCTCTCCCTCGGAGGGCTCTTGGTGTGCCGACTCCTAACAGCCAGCACGGTCCCCAGCTCGTGAACGGTCCCATTGCGAGCCGGTCTCGTCCGTGAAAGAGCCACGTGAGGCTGAGCTCCAACAGTCGGGCTCCACACCTGGAGCCTTTGGGACAGGGCAGTCCTGAGCCGATGTGCCCACCAGGGGACGCGACCAAAGTTTACGTACCACAGGAAAGCGCAATCAAGGCCTCGTGTTCTCTCCATGAAAGGAACGTGAGCTTGAAGGGTGATGCGTCAGCGTGCACCGTGAACAGCTCGCTGGTACGCCTGTCTTTGCCCCCTCTCACGGTCTCACGCACCCGGGCTCAGTTCCGTGCAGGAACGCTGAGTGGGAGCGCCAGCCTCGCTGCTGGACTCTAAAGCCTTCCACCCCCTAATGGCAGGTTGTGTGTGTCTCTCACGTGGGGGGAGGAATGAGGTCGCCCACAGAGGTTCTGCCATGAAAGATCTAAAGACGCACGCTGCTGAGGAGCTTGTTCCTCATGGAGCGTCCCCGAAGGCCAGAAGAATGCCGACGGTCTCTTTCAAAGCTGCCGGACGCTCTGCCGTTCTAGGCCTGAGATACGGACCCTGTGACGGCACCGTAACCCCGCGAGATTCAGGAGACATCGCCAGTGCGAGTGGCAATCCGGAAGGAAGAGCCTCCAAGGCGGAGTGTCCTTTCCTGTACAAAACGGCGCCCAAGTGGCTGAGGCAGGGAGCATTCTCCTTCACAGAACCGGCATCCTCGTATGCCTGTGGGTTGCTCTAAAGAAACGACACTGTGAGCAACCTCTTCGAAAAGGCCTTCGCAAGCGACTTGGAGACAACAGCAGCGCAGTGGAGGCACAGACCGTTATCCTAGAGAGCAGCACAGTGTCTCTAGCAGCGATCGCTTCCCGGAGGATACTTAAGCCACACCGAGATTCCAGCAGGGAGTTTTGCCTTATAGCAGTACAACTCACTCAAGAAAGAGGGATGAGGTGTAGGGCTAATCTACGTGCGCTCACGCTCTGTGTCCCCGAGAAGGTTTCACGGAGCAGAAGGCATCACCGACCGCTACCACGTGTGTGCACCAAAGAAGCCCTGTGCCGTGGGTGTTCTCAGGCCGACAGCGAAGACCTAGGTGTGTGCTGCACCCGCGCTCGGTGGTTCACACGTTGCGTGACCCCTGTGCCTTTGGAAGATGTTCAGAGCGGGTGGCACCTGCGTGCTGCGAGCGCAAGAGGTGTAGAGTGTAGAGGCCTTTCACACTGGAGGAAGGGCTTGCGTCTCGTGGAGAGAACGTGTACGTCGCCCGGGAGATGGAGGCGCGCTCTTGACACCATTTCCTCTGCCCGTTTAAAACACAAGTGTTTGTACTCGATCTGGGCTGCCTGGTGAAACGCTTGGCAGTCCGCATCACCCTGAGCACCTCTCCTGAAGTTTGATTCGTAGCTGGGTGAACTCGGGCTTCAGAGGCTTAGATGAGACCAAACGTGTTCAGCTTGTGGCGAAAGCCTTTGACCAGCGGCATATACGCTTGTGCTTGGGGCGAGGGCTAGGCAAGAACGTTTACACCCCGGGTTTTTATCTTTACCCTAAGCTGTGTCCCTTTTGGCTGCAGCAGGCGGAGAGAACCCACGGAGAGAGAACAGCTGCGAGGTGGATGCACAGAACAGTCACCTCGACACCAGCCCCGGGGTCCCAAGCAACGATCCTTCCCCGGAGGGTACTTAACCCACCCCGGGATTCAAGCAGGGAGTTCGCCTTGTCCAACTCGCACAGGTGACTGGCATGAGATGTAGGGCTCATCTACTTGCGTTCACACTATGTGGCCCGGAGAAGTTCTCACGGAGCCGAATGCAGCACCCTTCCTCCACCACGTGTGTACACAAAGGAGCGCTGGGCAGTGGGTGTTCTCAAGGCCAAGAGAGAAGCCCTTGTTCTGTGCTGCACCTGCTGGGTGGTTCAAAGGTTTTCTGACCTTCCTGCTCTGGAAGCTTTTCAGAGCTGAGGCTGCGCCTGGGCTGCGAAAGCGGAGAGGCGTAGAGGCCTTTCACACTGAAGGCGTGGGCCTGTTTCCCGTGGAGAAAGTGTACGTCGCCCAACCCCCACCCCCACCCCACCCCACCCCACCCCAACCCACCCCCAGCTGGAGGCGTGCGGGTTTGACACCATTTTGTCCTGCCCATGGAAAATACAAAGAGGCGTACACGATTTGGGCTGTCTGGTGAGAGAATTTTGAAGCGGCGGCACCCTGAGTACCTTTCCCGAAGTTTGCTTCCTAGCTGGTTAAACTCGGCTTTCAGAGGCGAGATGAGAACAAACTTGCTCCGCGTGCGGCGAAGTGCCCTGATGCCCTGCCCTAAATGTTTGAGCTTCTGGCCAGCGTCACGCAAGTACTTTGACACGTAGGAGTCTCCCTTTTACTCCAAGCTGTCCCTGTTGGCTGAAGCAGTCGGCGTGTCTGTATCGCAGCCTGGGAGGCCGGGCGTTGGGGCAGTCTGCCAAGTGACTGGCCTCCATTTATAGCTAACTGAGAAACTGCGTCGAAGCTTTCGGGAGCCTCTTACAGGGAATGGTTGCAGTTGGGAATTGGAGACTGTGCTGACAAACGTCAGCAGCTCCTCTCCCTCGGAGGGCTCTTGGTGTGCCGACTCCTAACAGCCAGCACGGTCCCCAGCTCGTGAACGGTCCCATTGCGAGCCGGTCTCGTCCGTGAAAGAGCCACGTGAGGCTGAGCTCCAACAGTCGGGCTCCACACCTGGAGCCTTTGGGACAGGGCAGTCCTGAGCCGATGTGCCCACCAGGGGACGCGACCAAAGTTTACGTACCACAGGAAAGCGCAATCAAGGCCTCGTGTTCTCTCCATGAAAGGAACGTGAGCTTGAAGGGTGATGCGTCAGCGTGCACCGTGAACAGCTCGCTGGTACGCCTGTCTTTGCCCCCTCTCACGGTCTCACGCACCCGGGCTCAGTTCCGTGCAGGAACGCTGAGTGGGAGCGCCAGCCTCGCTGCTGGACTCTAAAGCCTTCCACCCCCTAATGGCAGGTTGTGTGTGTCTCTCACGTGGGGGGAGGAATGAGGTCGCCCACAGAGGTTCTGCCATGAAAGATCTAAAGACGCACGCTGCTGAGGAGCTTGTTCCTCATGGAGCGTCCCCGAAGGCCAGAAGAATGCCGACGGTCTCTTTCAAAGCTGCCGGACGCTCTGCCGTTCTAGGCCTGAGATACGGACCCTGTGACGGCACCGTAACCCCGCGAGATTCAGGAGACATCGCCAGTGCGAGTGGCAATCCGGAAGGAAGAGCCTCCAAGGCGGAGTGTCCTTTCCTGTACAAAACGGCGCCCAAGTGGCTGAGGCAGGGAGCATTCTCCTTCACAGAACCGGCATCCTCGTATGCCTGTGGGTTGCTCTAAAGAAACGACACTGTGAGCAACCTCTTCGAAAAGGCCTTCGCAAGCGACTTGGAGACAACAGCAGCGCAGTGGAGGCACAGACCGTTATCCTAGAGAGCAGCACAGTGTCTCTAGCAGCGATCGCTTCCCGGAGGATACTTAAGCCACACCGAGATTCCAGCAGGGAGTTTTGCCTTATAGCAGTACAACTCACTCAAGAAAGAGGGATGAGGTGTAGGGCTAATCTACGTGCGCTCACGCTCTGTGTCCCCGAGAAGGTTTCACGGAGCAGAAGGCATCACCGACCGCTACCACGTGTGTGCACCAAAGAAGCCCTGTGCCGTGGGTGTTCTCAGGCCGACAGCGAAGACCTAGGTGTGTGCTGCACCCGCGCTCGGTGGTTCACACGTTGCGTGACCCCTGTGCCTTTGGAAGATGTTCAGAGCGGGTGGCACCTGCGTGCTGCGAGCGCAAGAGGTGTAGAGTGTAGAGGCCTTTCACACTGGAGGAAGGGCTTGCGTCTCGTGGAGAGAACGTGTACGTCACCCGGGAGATGGAGGCGCGCTCTTGACACCATTTCCTCTGCCCGTTTAAAACACAAGTGTTTGTACTCGATCTGGGCTGCCTGGTGAAACGCTTGGCAGTCCGCATCACCCTGAGCACCTCTCCTGAAGTTTGATTCGTAGCTGGGTGAACTCGGGCTTCAGAGGCTTAGATGAGACCAAACGTGTTCAGCTTGTGGCGAAAGCCTTTGACCAGAGGCATATACGCTTGTGCTTGGGGCGAGGGCTAGGCAAGAACGTTTACACCCCGGGTTTTTATCTTTACCCTAAGCTGTGTCCCTTTTGGCTGCAGCAGGCGGAGAGAACCCGCGGAGAGAGAACAGCTGCGAGGTGGATGCACAGAAGAGTCACCTCGACACCAGCCCCGGGGTCCCAAGCAACGATCCTTCCCCGGAGGGTACTTAACCCACCCCGGGATTCAAGCAGGGAGTTCGCCTTGTCCAACTCGCACAGGAGACTGGCATGAGATGTAGGGCTCATCTACTTGCGTTCACACTACGTGGCCCGGAGAAGTTCTCACGGAGCCGAATGCAGCACCCTTCCTCCACCACGTGTGTACACAAAGGAGCGCTGGGCAGTGGGTGTTCTCAAGGCCAAGAGAGAAGCCCTTGTTCTGTGCTGCACCTGCTGGGTGGTTCAAAGGTTTTCTGACCTTCCTGCTCTGGAAGCTTTTCAGAGCTGAGGCTGCGCCTGGGCTGCGAAAGCGGAGAGGCGTAGAGGCCTTTCACACTGAAGGCGTGGGCCTGTTTCCCGTGGAGAAAGTGTACGTCGCCCAACCCCCACCCCCACCCCACCCCACCCCACCCCAACCCACCCCCAGCTGGAGGCGTGCGGGTTTGACACCATTTTGTCCTGCCCATGGAAAATACAAAGAGGCGTACACGATTTGGGCTGTCTGGTGAGAGAATTTTGAAGCGGCGGCACCCTGAGTACCTTTCCCGAAGTTTGCTTCCTAGCTGGTTAAACTCGGCTTTCAGAGGCGAGATGAGAACAAACTTGCTCCGCGTGCGGCGAAGTGCCCTGATGCCCTGCCCTAAATGTTTGAGCTTCTGGCCAGCGTCACGCAAGTACTTTGACACGTAGGAGTCTCCCTTTTACTCCAAGCTGTCCCTGTTGGCTGAAGCAGTCGGCGTGTCTGTATCGCAGCCTGGGAGGCCGGGCGTTGGGGGAGTCTGCCAAGTGACTGGCCTCCATTTATAGCTAACTGAGAAACTGCGTCGAAGCTTTCGGGAGCCTCTTACAGGGAATGGTTGCAGTTGGGAATTGGAGACTGTGCTGGCAAACGTCAGCAGCTCCTCTCCCTCGGAGGGCTCTTGATGTGCCGACTCCTAACAGCCAGCACGGTCCCCAGCTCGTGAACGGTCCCATTGCGAGCCGGTCTCGTCCGTGAAAGAGCCACGTGAGGCTGAGCTCCAACAGTCGGGCTCCACACCTGGAGCCTTTGGGACAGGGCAGTCCTGAGCCGATGTGCCCACCAGGGGACGCGACCAAAGTTTACGTACCACAGGAAAGCGCAATCAAGGCCTCGTGTTCTCTCCATGAAAGGAACGTGAGCTTGAAGGGTGATGCGTCAGCGTGCACCGTGAACAGCTCGCTGGTACGCCTGTCTTTGCCCCCTCTCACGGTCTCACGCACCCGGGCTCAGTTCCGTGCAGGAACGCTGAGTGGGAGCGCCAGCCTCGCTGCTGGACTCTAAAGCCTTCCACCCCCTAATGGCAGGTTGTGTGTGTCTCTCACGTGGGGGGAGGAATGAGGTCGTCCACAGAGGTTCTGCCATGAAAGATCTAAAGACGCACGCTGCTGAGGAGCTTGTTCCTCATGGAGCGTCCCCGAAGGCCAGAAGAATGCTGACGGTCTCTTTCAAAGCTGCCGGACGCTCTGCCGTTCTAGGCCTGAGATACGGACCCTGTGACGGCACCGTAACCCCGCGAGATTCAGGAGACATCGCCAGTGTGAGTGGCAATCCGGAAGGAAGAGCCTCCAAGGCGGAGTGTCCTTTCCTGTACAAAACGGCGCCCAAGTGGCTGAGGCAGGGAGCATTTTCCTTCACAGAAGCGGCATCCTCGTATGCCTGTGGGTTACTCTAAAGAAACGACACTGTGAGCAACCTCTTCGAAAAGGCCTTCGCAAGCGACTTGGAGACAACAGCAGCACAGTGGAGGCACAGACCATTATCCGAGAGAGCAAGCAGCACAGTGTCTCTAGCAGCGATCGCTTCCCGGAGGATACTTAAGCCACACCGAGATTCCAGCAGGGAGTTTTGCCTTATAGCAGTACAACTCACTCAAGAAAGAGGGATGAGGTGTAGGGCTAATCTACGTGCGCTCACGCTCTGTGTCCCCGAGAAGGTTTCACGGAGCAGAATGCATCAACGACCGCTACCACGTGTGTGAAACAAAGAAGCCCTGTGCCGTGGGTGTTCTCAGGCTGACAGCGACGACCTAGGTGTGTGCTGCACCCGCGCTCGGTGGTTCACACGTTGCGTGACCCTGTGCCTTTGGGAGATGTTCAGAGCGGGTGGCACCTGCGTGCTGCGAGCGCAAGAGGTGTAGAGTGTAGAGGCCTTTCACACTGGAGGAAGGGCTTGCGTCTCATGGAGAAAACGTGTACGTCGCCCGGGAAATGGAGGCGCGCTCTTGACACCATTTCCTCTGCCCGTTTAAAACACAAGTGTTTGTACTCGATCTGGGCTGCCTGGTGAAAAGCTTGGCAGTCCGCATCACCCTGAGCACCTTTCCTGAAGTTTGATTCGTAACTGGGTAAACTCGGGCTTCAGAGGCTTAGATGAGACCAAACGTGTTCAGCTTGTGGCGAAAGCCTTTGACCAGAGGCATATACGCTTGTGCTTGGGGCGAGGGCTAGGCAAGAACGTTTACACACTGGGTTTTTATCTTTACACTAAGCTGTCCCTTTTGGCTGCAGCAGGCGGAGAGAACCCGCGGAGAGAGAACAGCTGCGAAGTGGATGCACAGAACAGTCACCTCGATACCAGCCCCGGGGTCCCAAGCAACGATCCTTCCCTGGAGGGTACTTAACCCACCCCTGGATTCAAGCAGGGAGTTCGCCTTGTCCAACTCGCACAGGAGACTGGCATGAGATGTAGGGCTCATCTACTTGCGTTCACACTACGTGGCCCGGAGAAGTTCTCACGGAGCCGAATCCAGCACCCTTCCTCCACCACGTGTGTACACAAAGGAGCGCTGGGCAGTGGGTGTTCTCAAGGCCAAGAGAGAAGCCCTTGTTCTGTGCTGCACCTGCTGGGTGGTTCAAAGGTTTTCTGACCTTCCTGCCCTGGAATCTTTTCAGAGCTGAGGCTACGCCTGGGCTGCGAAAGCAGAGAGGCGTAGAGACCTTTCACACTGAAGGCGTGGGCCTGTTTCCCATGGAGAAAGTGTACGTCGCCCAACCCCCACCCCACCGCAACCCACCCCCAGCTGGAGGCGTGCGGGTTGACAGCATTTTGTCCTGCCCATGGAAAATACAAAGAGGCGTACACGACTTGGGCTATCTGGTGAAAGAATTTTGAATCGGCGCACCCTGAGTACCTTTCCCGAAGTTTGCTTCCTAGCTGGTTAAACTCGGCATTCAGAGGCGAGATGAGAACAAACTTGCTCCGCGTGCGGCGAAGTGCCCTGATGCCCTGCCCTAAATATTTGAGCTTCTGGCCAGCGTCAGGCAAGTACTTTGACACGTAGGAGTCTCCCTTTTACTCCAAGCTGTCCCTGTTGGCTGAAGGAGTCGGCGTGTCTGTAACGCTGCCTGGGAGGCCGGGTGTTGGGGGAGTCTGCCAAGTGACTGGCCTCCATTTACAGGAACTGTGAAACTGCGTCGAAGCTTTCGGGAGCCTCTTACAGGGAATGGTTGCAGTTGGGAATTGGAGACTGTGCTGGCAAACGTCAGCAGCTCCTCTCCCTCGGAGGGCTCTTGGTGTGCCGACTCCTAACAGCCAGCACGGTCCCCAGCTCGTGAATGGTCCCATTGCGAGCCGGTCTCGTCCGTGAAAGAGCCACGTGAGGCTGAGCTCCAACAGTCGGGCTCCACACCTGGAGCCTTTGGGACAGGGCAGTCCTGAGCCGATGTGCCCACCAGGGGACGCGACCAAAGTTTACGTACCACAGGAAAGAGCATCAAGGCCTCATGTTCTCTCCATGAAATGAACGTGAGCTTGAAGGGTGATGCGTCAGTGTGCACCGTGAACAGCTCGCTGGTATGCCTGTCTTTGCCCCCTCTCACGGTCTCATGCACCCTGGCTCAGTTCCGTGTAGGAATGCTGAGTGGGAGCGCCAGCCTCGCTTCTGGACTCTAAAGCCTTCCACCCCCTAATGGCAGGTTGTGTGTGTCTCTCACGTGGGGGGAGGAATGAGGTCGCCCACAGAGGTTCTGCCATGAAAGATCTAAAGACGCACGCTGCTGAGGAGCTTGTTCCTCATGGAGCGTCCCCGAAGGCCAGAAGAATGCCGAAGGTCTCTTTCAAAGCTGCCGGACGCTCTGCTGTTCTAGGCCTGAGATACGGACCTTGTGACGGCACTGTAACCCCGCGAGATTCAGGAGACATCGCCAGTGCGAGTGGCAATCTGGAAGGAAGAACCTTCACGGCGGAGTGTCCTTTCCTGTACAAAACGGCGCCCAAGTGGCTGAGGCAGGGAGCATTTTCCTTCACAGAACCGGCATCCTCGTATGCCTGTGGGTTACTCTAAAGAAACGACACTGTGAGCAACCTCTTCGAAAAGGCCTTCGCAAGCGACTTGGAGACAACAGCAGCGCAGTGGAGGCACAGACCATTATCCTAGAGAGCAGCACAGTGTCTCTAGCAGCGATCGCTTCCCAGAGGATACTTAAGCCACACCGAGTTTCCAGCAGGGAGTTTTGCCTTATAGCAGTACAACTCACTCAAGAAAGAGGGATGAGGTGTAGGGCTAATCTACGTGTGCTCACGCTCTGTGTCCCCGAGTAGGTTTCATGGAGCAGAATGCATCACCGACCGCTACCACGTGTGTGCACCAAAGAGCCCTGTGCCGTGGGTGTTCTCAGGCCGACAGCGAAGACCTAGGTGTGTGCTGCACCCGCGCTCTGTAGTTCACACATTGCGTGACCCTGTGCCTTTGGGAGATGTTCAGAGCGGGTGGCACCTGCGTGCTGCGAGCGCAAGAGGTGTAGAGTGTAGAGGCCTTTCACACTGGAGGAAGGGCTTGCGTCTCATGGAGAAAACGTGTACGTCGCCCGGGAGATGGAGGCACGCTCTTGACACCATTTCCTCTGCCCGTTTAAAACACAAGTTCTTGTACTCGATCTGGGCTGCCTGGTGAAAAGCTTGGCAGTCCGCATCACCCTGGGCACCTTTCCTGAAGTTTGATTCGTAGCTGGGTAAACTCGGGCTTCAGAGGCTTAGATGAAACCAAACGTGTTCAGCTTGTGGCGAAAGCCTTTGACCAGAGGCATATACGCTTGTGCTTGGGGCGAGGGCTAGGCAAGAACGTTTACACACTGGGTTTTATCTTTACCCTAAGCTGTCCCTTTTGGCTGCAGCAGGCGGAGAGAACCCACGGAGAGAGAACAGCTGTGAAGTGGATGCACATAACAGTCACCTCGATACCAGCCCCGGGGTCCCAAGCAACGATTCTTCCCCGGAGGGTACTTAACCCACCCCGGGATTCAAGCAGGGAGTTTGCCTTGTCCAACTCGCACAGGAGACTGGCATGAGATGTAGGGCTCATCTACTTGCGTTCACACTACCTGGCCCGGAAATGTTCTCACGGAGCCGAATGCAGCACCCTTCCTCCACCACGTGTGTACACAAAGGAGTGCTGGGCAGTGGGTGTTATCAAGGCGAAGAGAGAAGCCCTTGTTCTGTGCTGCACCTGCTGGGTGGTTCAAAGGTTTTCTGACCTTCCTGCTCTGGAAGCTTTTCAGAGCTGAGGCTACGCCTGGGCTGCGAAAGCAGAGAGGCGTAGAGGTCTTTCACACTGAAGGCGTGGGCCTGTTTCCCATGGAGAAAGTGTACGTCGCCCAAACCCCACCACCACCCCACCCCACCCCAACCCACCCCCAGCTGGAGGCGTGCGGGTTGACACCCTTTTGTCCTGCCCATGGAAAATACAAAGAGGCGTACACGATTTGGGCGGTCTGGTGAAAGAATTTTAAATCGGCGACACCCTGAGTACCTTTCCCGAAGTTTGCTTCCTAGCTGGTTAAACTCGGCATTCAGAGGCGAGATGAGAACAAACTTGCTCCGCGTGCGGCGAAGTGCCCTGATGCCCTGCCCTAAATGTTTGAGCTTCTGGCCAGCGTCAGGCAAGTACTTTGACACGTAGGAGTCTCCCTTTTACTCCAAGCTGTCCCTGTTGGCTGAAGGAGTCGGCGTTTCTGTATCGCCGCCTGGGAGGTCGGGTGTTGGGGGAGTCTGCCAAGTGACTGGCCTCCATTTACAGGAACTGAGAAACTGCGTCGAAGCTTTCGGGAGCCTCTTACAGGGAATGGTTGCAGTTCGGAATTGGAGACTGTGCTGGCAAACGTCAGCAGCTCCTCTCCCTCGGAGGGCTCTTGGTGTGCCGACTCCTAACAGCCAGCACGGTCCCCAGCTCGTGAACGGTCCCATTGCGAGCCGGTCTCGTCCGTGAAAGAGCCACGTGAGGCTGAGCTCCAACAGTCGGGCTCCACACCTGGAGCCTTTGGGACAGGGCAGTCCTGAGCCGATGTGCCCACCAGGGGACGCGACCAAAGTTTACGTACCACAGGAAAGCGCATCAAGGCCTCGTGTTCTCTCCATGAAATGAACGTGAGCTTGAAGGGTAATGCGTCAGCGTGCACCGTGAACAGCTCGCTGGTATGCCTGTCTTTGCCCCCTCTCACGGTCTCATGCACCCTGGCTCAGTTCCGTGTAGAAATGCTGAGTGGGAGCGCCAGCCTCGCTTCTGGACTCGAAAGCCTTCCACCCCCTAATGGCAGGTTGTGTGTGTCTCTCACGTGGGGGGAGGAATGAGGTCGCCCACAGAGGTTCTGCCATGAAAGATCTAAAGACGCACGCTGCTGAGGAGCTTGTTCCTCATGGAGCGTCCCCGAAGGCCAGAAGAATGCCGAAGGTCTCTTTCAAAGCTGCCGGACGCTCTGCCGTTCTAGGCCTGAGATAAGGACCTTGTGACGGCACTGTAACCCCGCGAGATTCAGGAGACATCGCCAGTGCGAGTGGCAATCCGGAAGGAAGAACCTTCACGGCGGAGTGTCCTTTCCTGTACAAAACGGCGCCCAAGTGGCTGAAGCAGGGAGCATTTTCCTTCACAGAACCGGCATCCTCGTATGCCTGTGGGTTACTCTAAAGAAACGACACTGTGAGCAACCTCTTCGAAAAGGCCTTCGCAAGCGACTTGGAGACAACAGCAGCGCAGTGGAGGCACAGACCATTATCCTAGAGAGCAGCACAGTGTCTCTAGCAGCGATCGCTTCCCGGAGGATACTTAAGCCACACCGAGATTCCAGCAGGGAGTTTTGCCTTACAGCAGTACAACTCACTCAAGAAAGAGGGATGAGGTGTAGGGCTAATCTACGTGCGCTCACGCTCTGTGTCCCCGAGAAGGTTTCACGGAGCAGAATGCATCACCGACCGCTACCACGTGTGTGCACCAAAGAGCCCTGTGCCGTGGGTGTTCTCAGGCCGACAGCGAAGACCTAGGTGTGTGCTGCACCCGCGCTCTGTAGTTCACACATTGCGTGACCCTGTGCCTTTGGGAGATGTTCAGAGCGGGTGGCACCTGCGTGCTGCGAGCGCAAGAGGTGTAGAGTGTAGAGGCCTTTCACACTGGAGGAAGGGCTTGCGTCTCATGGAGAAAACGGGTACGTCGCCCGGGAGATGGAGGCGCGCTCTTGACACCATTTCCTCTGCCCGTTTAAAACACAAGTGCTTGTACTCGATCTGGGCTGCCTGGTGAAACGCTTGGCAGTCCGCATCACCCTGAACACCTTTCCTGAAGTTTGATTCATAGCTGGGTAAACTCGGGCTTCAGAGGCTTAGATGAGACCAAACGTGTTCAGCTTGTGGCGAAAGCCTTTGACCAGAGGCATATACGCTTGTGCTTGGGGCGAGGGCTAGGCAAGAACGTTTACACCCTGGGTTTTTATCTTTACCCTAAGCTGTCCCTTTTGGCTGCAGCAGGCGGAGAGAACCCACGGAGAGAGAACAGCGGCGAAGTGGATGCACAGAACAGTCACCTCGATACCAGCCCCGGGGTCCCAAGCAACGATCCTTCCCCGGAGGGTACTTCACCCACCCCGGGATTCAAGCAGGGAGTTCGCCTTGTCCAACTCGCACAGGAGACTGGCATGAGATGTAGTGCTCATGTACTTGAGTTCACACTACGTGGCCCGGAGAAGTTCTCACGGAGCCGAATCCAGCACCCTTCCTCCACCACGTGTGTACACAAAGGAGCGCTGGGCAGTGGGTGTTCTCAAGGCCAAGAGAGAAGCCCTTGTTCTGTGCTGCACCTGCTGGGTGGTTCAAAGGTTTTCTGACCTTCCTGCTCTGGAAGCTTTTCAGAGCTGAGGCTACGCCTGGGCTGCGAAAGCAGAGAGGCGTAGAGGCCTTTCACACTGAAGGCGTGGGCCTGTTTCCCATGGAGAAAGTGTACGTCGCCCAACCCCCACCCCCACCCCACCCCACCCCAACCCACCCCCAGCTGGAGGCATGCGGGTTGACACCATTTTGTCCTGCCCATGGAAAATACAAAGAGGCGTACACGATTTGGGCTGTCTGGTGAAAGAATTTTAAATCGGCGACACCCTGAGTACCTTTCCCGAAGTTTGCTTCCTAGCTGGTTAAACTCGGCATTCAGAGGCGAGATGAGAACAAACTTGCTCCGCGTGCGGCGAAGTGCCCTGATGCCCTGCACTAAATGTTTGAGCTTCTGGCCAGCGTCACGCAAGTACTTTGACACGTAAGAGTCTCACTTTTACTCCAAGCTGTCCCTGTTGGCTGAAGCAGTCGGCGTGTCTGTATCACAGCCTGGGAGGCCGGGCATTGGGGGAGTCTGCCAAGTGACTGGCCTCCATTTTTAGCTAACTGAGAAACTGCGTCGAAGCTTTCGGGAGCCTCTTACAGGGAATGGTTGCAGTTCGGAATTGGAGACTGTGCTGGCAAACGTCAGCAGCTCCTCTCCCTCGGAGGGCTCTTGGTGTGCCGACTCCTAACAACCAGCACGGTCCCCAGCTCGTGAACGGTCCCATTGCGAGCCGGTCTCGTCCGTGAAAGAGCCACGTGAGGCTGAGCTCCAACAGTCGGGCTCCACACCTGGAGCCTTTGGGACAGGGCAGTCCTGAGCCGATGTGCCCACCAGGGGACGCGACCAAAGTTTACGTACCACAGGAAAGCGCATCAAGGCCTCGTGTTCTCTCCATGAAATGAACGTGAGCTTGAAGGGTGATGCGTCAGCGTGCACCGTGAACAGCTCGCTGGTACGCCTGTCTTTGCCCCCTCTCACGGTCTCACGCACCCGGGCTCAGTTCCGTGCAGGAATGCTGAGTGGGAGCGCCAGCCTCGCTTCTGGACTCTAAAGCCTTCCACCCCCTAATGGCAGGTTGTGTGTGTCTCTCACGTGGGGGGAGGAATGAGGTCGCCCACAGAGGTTCTGCCATGAAAGATCTAAAGACGCACGCTGCTGAGGAGCTTGTTCCTCATGGAGCGTCCCCGAAAGCCAGAAGAATGCCGACGGTCTCTTTCAAAGCTGCCGGACGCTCTGCCGTTCTAGGCCTGAGATACGGACCTTGTGACGGCACTGTAACCCCGCGAGATTCAGGAGACATCGCCAGTGCGAGTGGCAATCCGGAAGGAAGAACCTCCAAGGCGGAGTGTCCTTTCCTGTACAAAACGGCGCCCAAGTGGCTGAGGCAGGGAGCATTTTCCTTCACAGAACCGGCATCCTCGTATGCCTGTGGGTTGCTCTAAAGAAACGACACTGTGAGCAACCTCTTCGAAAAGGCCTTCGCAAGCGACTTGGAGACAACAGCAGCGCAGTGGAGGCACAGACCGTTATCCTAGAGAGCAGCACAGTGTCTCTAGCAGCGATCGCTTCCCGGAGGATACTTAAGCCACACCGAGATTCCAGCAGGGAGTTTTGCCTTATAGCAGTACAACTCACTCAAGAAAGAGGGATGAGGTGTAGGGCTAATCTACGTGCGCTCACGCTCTGTGTCCCCGAGAAGGTTTCACGGAGCAGAAGGCATCACCGACCGCTACCACGTGTGTGCACCAAAGAAGCCCTGTGCCGTGGGTGTTCTCAGGCCGACAGCGAAGACCTAGGTGTGTGCTGCACCCGCGCTCGGTGGTTCACACGTTGCGTGACCCCTGTGCCTTTGGAAGATGTTCAGAGCGGGTGGCACCTGCGTGCTGCGAGCGCAAGAGGTGTAGAGTGTAGAGGCCTTTCACACTGGAGGAAGGGCTTGCGTCTCGTGGAGAGAACGTGTACGTCGCCCGGGAGATGGAGGCGCGCTCTTGACACCATTTCCTCTGCCCGTTTAAAACACAAGTGTTTGTACTCGATCTGGGCTGCCTGGTGAAACGCTTGGCAGTCCGCATCACCCTGAGCACCTCTCCTGAAGTTTGATTCGTAGCTGGGTGAACTCGGGCTTCAGAGGCTTAGATGAGACCAAACGTGTTCAGCTTGTGGCGAAAGCCTTTGACCAGAGGCATATACGCTTGTGCTTGGGGCGAGGGCTAGGCAAGAACGTTTACACCCCGGGTTTTTATCTTTACCCTAAGCTGTGTCCCTTTTGGCTGCAGCAGGCGGAGAGAACCCGCGGAGAGAGAACAGCTGCGAGGTGGATGCACAGAACAGTCACCTCGACACCAGCCCCGGGGTCCCAAGCAACGATCCTTCCCCGGAGGGTACTTAACCCACCCCGGGATTCAAGCAGGGAGTTCGCCTTGTCCAACTCGCACAGGAGACTGGCATGAGATGTAGGGCTCATCTACTTGCGTTCACACTACGTGGCCCGGAGAAGTTCTCACGGAGCCGAATGCAGCACCCTTCCTCCACCACGTGTGTACACAAAGGAGCGCTGGGCAGTGGGTGTTCTCAAGGCCAAGAGAGAAGCCCTTGTTCTGTGCTGAACCTGCTGGGTGGTTCAAAGGTTTTCTGACCTTCCTGCTCTGGAAGCTTTTCAGAGCTGAGGCTGCGCCTGGGCTGCGAAAGCGGAGAGGCGTAGAGGCCTTTCACACTGAAGGCGTGGGCCTGTTTCCCGTGGAGAAAGTGTACGTCGCCCAACCCCCACCCCCACCCCACCCCACCCCACCCCAACCCACCCCCAGCTGGAGGCGTGCGGGTTTGACACCATTTTGTCCTGCCCATGGAAAATACAAAGAGGCGTACACGATTTGGGCTGTCTGGTGAGAGAATTTTGAAGCGGCGGCACCCTGAGTACCTTTCCCGAAGTTTGCTTCCTAGCTGGTTAAACTCAGCTTTCAGAGGCGAGATGAGAACAAACTTGCTCCGCGTGCGGCGAAGTGCCCTGATGCCCTGCCCTAAATGTTTGAGCTTCTGGCCAGCGTCACGCAAGTACTTTGACACGTAGGAGTCTCCCTTTTACTCCAAGCTGTCCCTGTTGGCTGAAGCAGTCGGCGTGTCTGTATCGCAGCCTGGGAGGCCGGGCGTTGGGGGAGTCTGCCAAGTGACTGGCCTCCATTTATAGCTAACTGAGAAACTGCGTCGAAGCTTTCGGGAGCCTCTTACAGGGAATGGTTGCAGTTGGGAATTGGAGACTGTGCTGGCAAACGTCAGCAGCTCCTCTCCCTCGGAGGGCTCTTGGTGTGCCGACTCCTAACAGCCAGCACGGTCCCCAGCTCGTGAACGGTCCCATTGCGAGCCGGTCTCGTCCGTGAAAGAGCCACGTGAGGCTGAGCTCCAACAGTCGGGCTCCACACCTGGAGCCTTTGGGACAGGGCAGTCCTGAGCCGATGTGCCCACCAGGGGACGCGACCAAAGTTTACGTACCACAGGAAAGCGCAATCAAGGCCTCGTGTTCTCTCCATGAAAGGAACGTGAGCTTGAAGGGTGATGCGTCAGCGTGCACCGTGAACAGCTCGCTGGTACGCCTGTCTTTGCCCCCTCTCACGGTCTCACGCACCCGGGCTCAGTTCCGTGCAGGAACGCTGAGTGGGAGCGCCAGCCTCGCTGCTGGACTCTAAAGCCTTCCACCCCCTAATGGCAGGTTGTGTGTGTCTCTCACGTGGGGGGAGGAATGAGGTCGCCCACAGAGGTTCTGCCATGAAAGATCTAAAGACGCACGCTGCTGAGGAGCTTGTTCCTCATGGAGCGTCCCCGAAGGCCAGAAGAATGCCGACGGTCTCTTTCAAAGCTGCCGGACGCTCTGCCGTTCTAGGCCTGAGATACGGACCCTGTGACGGCACCGTAACCCCGCGAGATTCAGGAGACATCGCCAGTGCGAGTGGCAATCCGGAAGGAAGAGCCTCCAAGGCGGAGTGTCCTTTCCTGTACAAAACGGCGCCCAAGTGGCTGAGGCAGGGAGCATTTTCCTTCACAGAACCGGCATCCTCGTATGCCTGTGGGTTGCTCTAAAGAAACGACACTGTGAGCAACCTCTTCGAAAAGGCCTTCGCAAGCGACTTGGAGACAACAGCAGCGCAGTGGAGGCACAGACCGTTATCCTAGAGAGCAGCACAGTGTCTCTAGCAGCGATCGCTTCCCGGAGGATACTTAAGCCACACCGAGATTCCAGCAGGGAGTTTTGCCTTATAGCAGTACAACTCACTCAAGAAAGAGGGATGAGGTGTAGGGCTAATCTACGTGCGCTCACGCTCTGTGTCCCCGAGAAGGTTTCACGGAGCAGAAGGCATCACCGACCGCTACCACGTGTGTGCACCAAAGAAGCCCTGTGCCGTGGGTGTTCTCAGGCCGACAGCGAAGACCTAGGTGTGTGCTGCACCCGCGCTCGGTGGTTCACACGTTGCGTGACCCCTGTGCCTTTGGAAGATGTTCAGAGCGGGTGGCACCTGCGTGCTGCGAGCGCAAGAGGTGTAGAGTGTAGAGGCCTTTCACACTGGAGGAAGGGCTTGCGTCTCGTGGAGAGAACGTGTACGTCGCCCGGGAGATGGAGGCGCGCTCTTGACACCATTTCCTCTGCCCGTTTAAAACACAAGTGTTTGTACTCGATCTGGGCTGCCTGGTGAAACGCTTGGCAGTCCGCATCACCCTGAGCACCTCTCCTGAAGTTTGATTCGTAGCTGGGTGAACTCGGGCTTCAGAGGCTTAGATGAGACCAAACGTGTTCAGCTTGTGGCGAAAGCCTTTGACCAGAGGCATATACGCTTGTGCTTGGGGCGAGGGCTAGGCAAGAACGTTTACACCCCGGGTTTTTATCTTTACCCTAAGCTGTGTCCCTTTTGGCTGCAGCAGGCGGAGAGAACCCGCGGAGAGAGAACAGCTGCGAGGTGGATGCACAGAACAGTCACCTCGACACCAGCCCCGGGGTCCCAAGCAACGATCCTTCCCCGGAGGGTACTTAACCCACCCCGGGATTCAAGCAGGGAGTTCGCCTTGTCCAACTCGCACAGGAGACTGGCATGAGATGTAGGGCTCATCTACTTGCGTTCACACTACGTGGCCCGGAGAAGTTCTCACGGAGCCGAATGCAGCACCCTTCCTCCACCACGTGTGTACACAAAGGAGCGCTGGGCAGTGGGTGTTCTCAAGGCCAAGAGAGAAGCCCTTGTTCTGTGCTGCACCTGCTGGGTGGTTCAAAGGTTTTCTGACCTTCCTGCTCTGGAAGCTTTTCAGAGCTGAGGCTGCGCCTGGGCTGCGAAAGCGGAGAGGCGTAGAGGCCTTTCACACTGAAGGCGTGGGCCTGTTTCCCGTGGAGAAAGTGTACGTCGCCCAACCCCCACCCCCACCCCACCCCACCCCACCCCAACCCACCCCCAGCTGGAGGCGTGCGGGTTTGACACCATTTTGTCCTGCCCATGGAAAATACAAAGAGGCGTACACGATTTGGGCTGTCTGGTGAGAGAATTTTGAAGCGGCGGCACCCTGAGTACCTTTCCCGAAGTTTGCTTCCTAGCTGGTTAAACTCGGCTTTCAGAGGCGAGATGAGAACAAACTTGCTCCGCGTGCGGCGAAGTGCCCTGATGCCCTGCCCTAAATGTTTGAGCTTCTGGCCAGCGTCACGCAAGTACTTTGACACGTAGGAGTCTCCCTTTTACTCCAAGCTGTCCCTGTTGGCTGAAGCAGTCGGCGTGTCTGTATCGCAGCCTGGGAGGCCGGGCGTTGGGGGAGTCTGCCAAGTGACTGGCCTCCATTTATAGCTAACTGAGAAACTGCGTCGAAGCTTTCGGGAGCCTCTTACAGGGAATGGTTGCAGTTGGGAATTGGAGACTGTGCTGGCAAACGTCAGCAGCTCCTCTCCCTCGGAGGGCTCTTGGTGTGCCGACTCCTAACAGCCAGCACGGTCCCCAGCTCGTGAACGGTCCCATTGCGAGCCGGTCTCGTCCGTGAAAGAGCCACGTGAGGCTGAGCTCCAACAGTCGGGCTCCACACCTGGAGCCTTTGGGACAGGGCAGTCCTGAGCCGATGTGCCCACCAGGGGACGCGACCAAAGTTTACGTACCACAGGAAAGCGCAATCAAGGCCTCGTGTTCTCTCCATGAAAGGAACGTGAGCTTGAAGGGTGATGCGTCAGCGTGCACCGTGAACAGCTCGCTGGTACGCCTGTCTTTGCCCCCTCTCACGGTCTCACGCACCCGGGCTCAGTTCCGTGCAGGAACGCTGAGTGGGAGCGCCAGCCTCGCTGCTGGACTCTAAAGCCTTCCACCCCCTAATGGCAGGTTGTGTGTGTCTCTCACGTGGGGGGAGGAATGAGGTCGCCCACAGAGGTTCTGCCATGAAAGATCTAAAGACGCACGCTGCTGAGGAGCTTGTTCCTCATGGAGCGTCCCCGAAGGCCAGAAGAATGCCGACGGTCTCTTTCAAAGCTGCCGGACGCTCTGCCGTTCTAGGCCTGAGATACGGACCCTGTGACGGCACCGTAACCCCGCGAGATTCAGGAGACATCGCCAGTGCGAGTGGCAATCCGGAAGGAAGAGCCTCCAAGGCGGAGTGTCCTTTCCTGTACAAAACGGCGCCCAAGTGGCTGAGGCAGGGAGCATTTTCCTTCACAGAACCGGCATCCTCGTATGCCTGTGGGTTGCTCTAAAGAAACGACACTGTGAGCAACCTCTTCGAAAAGGCCTTCGCAAGCGACTTGGAGACAACAGCAGCGCAGTGGAGGCACAGACCGTTATCCTAGAGAGCAGCACAGTGTCTCTAGCAGCGATCGCTTCCCGGAGGATACTTAAGCCACACCGAGATTCCAGCAGGGAGTTTTGACTTATAGCAGTACAACTCACTCAAGAAAGAGGGATGAGGTGTAGGGCTAATCTACGTGCGCTCACGCTCTGTGTCCCCGAGAAGGTTTCACGGAGCAGAAGGCATCACCGACCGCTACCACGTGTGTGCACCAAAGAAGCCCTGTGCCGTGGGTGTTCTCAGGCCGACAGCGAAGACCTAGGTGTGTGCTGCACCCGCGCTCGGTGGTTCACACGTTGCGTGACCCCTGTGCCTTTGGAAGATGTTCAGAGCGGGTGGCACCTGCGTGCTGCGAGCGCAAGAGGTGTAGAGTGTAGAGGCCTTTCACACTGGAGGAAGGGCTTGCGTCTCGTGGAGAGAACGTGTACGTCGCCCGGGAGATGGAGGCGCGCTCTTGACACCATTTCCTCTGCCCGTTTAAAACACAAGTGTTTGTACTCGATCTGGGCTGCCTGGTGAAACGCTTGGCAGTCCGCATCACCCTGAGCACCTCTCCTGAAGTTTGATTCGTAGCTGGGTGAACTCGGGCTTCAGAGGCTTAGATGAGACCAAACGTGTTCAGCTTGTGGCGAAAGCCTTTGACCAGAGGCATATACGCTTGTGCTTGGGGCGAGGGCTAGGCAAGAACGTTTACACCCCGGGTTTTTATCTTTACCCTAAGCTGTGTCCCTTTTGGCTGCAGCAGGCGGAGAGAACCCGCGGAGAGAGAACAGCTGCGAGGTGGATGCACAGAACAGTCACCTCGACACCAGCCCCGGGGTCCCAAGCAACGATCCTTCCCCGGAGGGTACTTAACCCACCCCGGGATTCAAGCAGGGAGTTCGCCTTGTCCAACTCGCACAGGAGACTGGCATGAGATGTAGGGCTCATCTACTTGCGTTCACACTACGTGGCCCGGAGAAGTTCTCACGGAGCCGAATGCAGCACCCTTCCTCCACCACGTGTGTACACAAAGGAGCGCTGGGCAGTGGGTGTTCTCAAGGCCAAGAGAGAAGCCCTTGTTCTGTGCTGCACCTGCTGGGTGGTTCAAAGGTTTTCTGACCTTCCTGCTCTGGAAGCTTTTCAGAGCTGAGGCTGCGCCTGGGCTGCGAAAGCGGAGAGGCGTAGAGGCCTTTCACACTGAAGGCGTGGGCCTGTTTCCCGTGGAGAAAGTGTACGTCGCCCAACCCCCACCCCCACCCCACCCCACCCCACCCCAACCCACCCCCAGCTGGAGGCGTGCGGGTTTGACACCCTTTTGTCCTGCCCATGGAAAATACAAAGAGGCGTACACGATTTGGGCTGTCTGGTGAGAGAATTTTGAAGCGGCGGCACCCTGAGTACCTTTCCCGAAGTTTGCTTCCTAGCTGGTTAAACTCGGCTTTCAGAGGCGAGATGAGAACAAACTTGCTCCGCGTGCGGCGAAGTGCCCTGATGCCCTGCCCTAAATGTTTGAGCTTCTGGCCAGCATCACGCAAGTACTTTGACACGTAGGAGTCTCCCTTTTACTCCAAGCTGTCCCTGTTGGCTGAAGCAGTCGGCGTGTCTGTATCGCAGCCTGGGAGGCCGGGCGTTGGGGGAGTCTGCCAAGTGACTGGCCTCCATTTATAGCTAACTGAGAAACTGCGTCGAAGCTTTCGGGAGCCTCTTACAGGGAATGGTTGCAGTTGGGAATTGGAGACTGTGCTGGCAAACGTCAGCAGCTCCTCTCCCTCGGAGGGCTCTTGGTGTGCCGACTCCTAACAGCCAGCACGGTCCCCAGCTCGTGAACGGTCCCATTGCGAGCCGGTCTCGTCCGTGAAAGAGCCACGTGAGGCTGAGCTCCAACAGTCGGGCTCCACACCTGGAGCCTTTGGGACAGGGCAGTCCTGAGCCGATGTGCCCACCAGGGGACGCGACCAAAGTTTACGTACCACAGGAAAGCGCATCAAGGCCTCGTGTTCTCTCCATGAAATGAACGTGAGCTTGAAGGGTGATGCGTCAGCGTGCACCGTGAACAGCTCGCTGGTACGCCTGTCTTTGCCCCCTCTCACGGTCTCACGCACCCGGGCTCAGTTCCGTGCAGGAACGCTGAGTGGGAGCGCCAGCCTCGCTGCTGGACTCTAAAGCCTTCCACCCCCTAATGGCAGGTTGTGTGTGTCTCTCACGTGGGGGGAGGAATGAGTTCGCCCACAGAGGTTCTGCCATGAAAGATCTAAAGACGCACGCTGCTGAGGAGCTTGTTCCTCATGGAGCGTCCCCGAAGGCCAGAAGAATGCCGACGGTCTCTTTCAAAGCTGCCGGACGCTCTGCCGTTCTAGGCCTGAGATACGGACCCTGTGACGGCACCGTAACCCCGCGAGATTCAGGAGACATCGCCAGTGTGAGTGGCAATCCGGAAGGAAGAGCCTCCAAGGCGGAGTGTCCTTTCCTGTACAAAACGGCGCCCAAGTGGCTGAGGCAGGGAGCATTTTCCTTCACAGAACCGGCATCCTCGTATGCCTGTGGGTTGCTCTAAAGAAACGACACTGTGAGCAACCTCTTCGAAAAGGCCTTCGCAAGCGACTTGGAGACAACAGCAGCGCAGTGGAGGCACAGACCGTTATCCTAGAGAGCAGCACAGTGTCTCTAGCAGCGATCGCTTCCCGGAGGATACTTAAGCCACACCGAGATTCCAGCAGGGAGTTTTGCCTTATAGCAGTACAACTCACTCAAGAAAGAGGGATGAGGTGTAGGGCTAATCTACGTGCGCTCACGCTCTGTGTCCCCGAGAAGGTTTCACGGAGCAGAAGGCATCACCGACCGCTACCACGTGTGTGCACCAAAGAAGCCCTGTGCCGTGGGTGTTCTCAGGCCGACAGCGAAGACCTAGGTGTGTGCTGCACCCGCGCTCGGTGGTTCACACGTTGCGTGACCCCTGTGCCTTTGGAAGATGTTCAGAGCGGGTGGCACCTGCGTGCTGCGAGCGCAAGAGGTGTAGAGTGTAGAGGCCTTTCACACTGGAGGAAGGGCTTGCGTCTCGTGGAGAGAACGTGTACGTCGCCCGGGAGATGGAGGCGCGCTCTTGACACCATTTCCTCTGCCCGTTTAAAACACAAGTGTTTGTACTCGATCTGGGCTGCCTGGTGAAACGCTTGGCAGTCCGCATCACCCTGAGCACCTCTCCTGAAGTTTGATTCGTAGCTGGGTGAACTCGGGCTTCAGAGGCTTAGATGAGACCAAACGTGTTCAGCTTGTGGCGAAAGCCTTTGACCAGAGGCATATACGCTTGTGCTTGGGGCGAGGGCTAGGCAAGAACGTTTACACCCCGGGTTTTTATCTTTACCCTAAGCTGTGTCCCTTTTGGCTGCAGCAGGCGGAGAGAACCCGCGGAGAGAGAACAGCTGCGAGGTGGATGCACAGAACAGTCACCTCGACACCAGCCCCGGGGTCCCAAGCAACGATCCTTCCCCGGAGGGTACTTAACCCACCCCGGGATTCAAGCAGGGAGTTCGCCTTGTCCAACTCGCACAGGAGACTGGCATGAGATGTAGGGCTCATCTACTTGCGTTCACACTACGTGGCCCGGAGAAGTTCTCACGGAGCCGAATGCAGCACCCTTCCTCCACCACGTGTGTACACAAAGGAGCGCTGGGCAGTGGGTGTTCTCAAGGCCAAGAGAGAAGCCCTTGTTCTGTGCTGCACCTGCTGGGTGGTTCAAAGGTTTTCTGACCTTCCTGCTCTGGAAGCTTTTCAGAGCTGAGGCTGCGCCTGGGCTGCGAAAGCGGAGAGGCGTAGAGGCCTTTCACACTGAAGGCGTGGGCCTGTTTCCCGTGGAGAAAGTGTACGTCGCCCAACCCCCACCCCCACCCCACCCCACCCCACCCCAACCCACCCCCAGCTGGAGGCGTGCGGGTTTGACACCCTTTTGTCCTGCCCATGGAAAATACAAAGAGGCGTACACGATTTGGGCTGTCTGGTGAGAGAATTTTGAAGCGGCGGCACCCTGAGTACCTTTCCCGAAGTTTGCTTCCTAGCTGGTTAAACTCGGCTTTCAGAGGCGAGATGAGAACAAACTTGCTCCGCGTGCGGCGAAGTGCCCTGATGCCCTGCCCTAAATGTTTGAGCTTCTGGCCAGCATCACGCAAGTACTTTGACACGTAGGAGTCTCCCTTTTACTCCAAGCTGTCCCTGTTGGCTGAAGCAGTCGGCGTGTCTGTATCGCAGCCTGGGAGGCCGGGCGTTGGGGGAGTCTGCCAAGTGACTGGCCTCCATTTATAGCTAACTGAGAAACTGCGTCGAAGCTTTCGGGAGCCTCTTACAGGGAATGGTTGCAGTTGGGAATTGGAGACTGTGCTGGCAAACGTCAGCAGCTCCTCTCCCTCGGAGGGCTCTTGGTGTGCCGACTCCTAACAGCCAGCACGGTCCCCAGCTCGTGAACGGTCCCATTGCGAGCCGGTCTCGTCCGTGAAAGAGCCACGTGAGGCTGAGCTCCAACAGTCGGGCTCCACACCTGGAGCCTTTGGGACAGGGCAGTCCTGAGCCGATGTGCCCACCAGGGGACGCGACCAAAGTTTACGTACCACAGGAAAGCGCATCAAGGCCTCGTGTTCTCTCCATGAAATGAACGTGAGCTTGAAGGGTGATGCGTCAGCGTGCACCGTGAACAGCTCGCTGGTACGCCTGTCTTTGCCCCCTCTCACGGTCTCACGCACCCGGGCTCAGTTCCGTGCAGGAATGCTGAGTGGGAGCGCCAGCCTCGCTTCTGGACTCTAAAGCCTTCCACCCCCTAATGGCAGGTTGTGTGTGTCTCTCACGTGGGGGGAGGAATGAGGTCGCCCACAGAGGTTCTGCCATGAAAGATCTAAAGACGCACGCTGCTGAGGAGCTTGTTCCTCATGGAGCGTCCCCGAAGGCCAGAAGAATGCCGACGGTCTCTTTCAAAGCTGCCGGACGCTCTGCCGTTCTAGGCCTGAGATACGGACCTTGTGACGGCACTGTAACCCCGCGAGATTCAGGAGACATCGCCAGTGCGAGTGGCAATCCGGAAGGAAGAACCTCCAAGGCGGAGTGTCCTTTCCTGTACAAAACGGCGCCCAAGTGGCTGAGGCAGGGAGCATTTTCCTTCACAGAACCGGCATCCTCGTATGCCTGTGGGTTACTCTAAAGAAACGACACTGTGAGCAACCTCTTCGAAAAGGCCTTCGCAAGCGACTTGGAGACAACAGCAGCGCAGTGGAGGCACAGACCGTTATCCTAGAGAGCAGCACAGTGTCTCTAGCAGCGATCGCTTCCCGGAGGATACTTAAGCCAAACCGAGATTCCAGCAGGGAGTTTTGCCTTATAGCAGTACAACTCACTCAAGAAAGAGGGATGAGGTGTAGGGCTAATCTACGTGCACTCACGCTCTGTGTCCCCGAGAAGGTTTCACGGAGCAGAATGCATCACCGGCCGCTACCACGTGTGTGCACCAAAGAAGCCCTGTGCCGTGGGTGTTCTCAGGCCAACAGCGAAGACTTAGGTGTGTGCTGCACCCGTGCTCGGTGGTTCACACGTTGCGTGACCCTGTGCCTTTGGGAGATGTTCAGAGCGGGTGGCACCTGCGTGCTGCGAGCGCAAGAGGTGTAGAGTGTAGAGGCCTTTCACACTGGATGAAGGGCTTGCGTCTCATGGAGAGAACGTGTACGTCGCCCGGGAGATGGAGGCGTGCTCTTGACACCATTTCCTCTGCTCGTTTAAAACACAAGTGTTTGTACTCGATCTGGGCTGCCTGGTGAAAAGCTTGGCAGTCCGCATCACCCTGAGCATCTTTCCTGAAGTTTGATTCGTAGCTGGGTAAACTCGGGCTTCAGAGGCTTAGATGAGACCAAACGTGTTCAGCTTGTGGCAAAAGCCTTTGACCAGAGGCATATACGCTTGTGCTTGGGGCGAGGGCTAGGCAAGAACGTTTACACCCTGGGTTTTTATCTTTACCCTAAGCTGTCCCTTTTGGCTGCAGCAGGCGGAGAGAACCCGCGGAGAGAGAACAGCTGCGAAGTGGATGCACAGAACAGTCACCTCGATACCAGCCCCGGGCTCCCAAGCAACGATCCTTCCCCGGAGGGTAATTAACCCACCCCGGGATTCAAGCAGGGAGTTCGCCTTGTCCAACTTGCACAGGAGACTGGCATGAGATGTAGGGTTCACCTACTTGCGTTCACACTACGTGGCCCGGAGAATTTCTCACGGAGCCGAATCCAGCACCCTTCCTCCACCACGTGTGTACACAAAGGAGCACTGGGCAGTGGGTGTTCTCAAGGCCAAGAGAGAAGCCCTTGTTCTGTGCTGCACCTGCTGGGTGGTTCAAAGGTTTTCTCACCTTCCTGCTCTGGAAGCTTTTCAGAGCTGAGGCTATGCCTGGGCTGCGAAAGCAGAGAGTCGTAGAGGCTTTTCACACTGAAGGCGTGGGCCTTTTTCCCATGGAGAAAGTGTACGTCGCCCAACCCCCACCCCCACACCACCCCACCCCACCCTACCCCACCCCAACCCACCCCCAGTTGGAGGCGTGCGGGTTGACACCATTTTGTCCTGCCCATGGAAAATACAAAGAGGCGTACATGATTTGGGCTGTCTGGTGAAAGAATTTTGAATCGGCGGCACCCGGAGTACCTTTCCCGAAGTTTGCTTCCTAGCTGGTTAAACTCGGCATTCAGAGGCGAGATGAGAACAAACTTGCTCCACGTGCGGCGAAGTGCCCTGATGCCCTGCCCTAAATGTTTGAGCTTCTGGCCAGCGTCACGCAAGTTGTTTGACACGTAGGAGTCTCACTTTTACTCCAAGCTGTCCCTGTTGGCTGAAGCAGTCGGCCTGTCTGTATCGCAGCCTGGGAGGCCGGGCGTTGGGGGAGTCTGCCAAGTGACTGGCCTCCATTTATATCTAACTGAGAAACTGCATCGAAGCTTTTGGGAGCCTCTTACAGGGAATGGTTGCAGTTGGGAATTGGAGACTGTGCTGGCAAACGTCAGAAGCTCCTCTCCCTCGGAGGGCTCTTGGTGTGCCGACTCCTAACAGCCAGCACGGTCCCCAGCTCGTGAACGGTCCCATTGGGAGCCGGTCTCGTCCGTGAAAAAGCCACGTGAGGCTGAGCTCCAACAGTCGGGCTCCACACCTGGAGCCTTTGGGACAGGGCAGTCCTAAGCCGATGTGCCCACCAGGGGACGCGACCAAAGTTTACGTACCACAGGAAAGCGCATCAAGGCCTCGTGTTCTCTCCATGAAATGAACGTGAGCTTGAAGGGTGATGCGTCAGCGTGCACCGTGAACAGCTCGCTGGTACGCCTGTCTTTGCCCCCTCTCACGGTCTCACG
Source organism: Orcinus orca (assembly GCF_937001465.1). Lineage (NCBI taxonomy): Eukaryota > Metazoa > Chordata > Mammalia > Artiodactyla > Delphinidae > Orcinus > Orcinus orca. Next base: position 117,591 of record NW_026043860.1, on the reverse strand, counting down.
CACCCGGGCTCAGTTCCGTGCAGGAATGCTGAGTGGGAGCGGCAGCCTCGCTTCTGGACTCTAAAGCCTTCCACCCCCTAATGGCAGGTTGTGTGTGTCTCTCACGTAGGGGGAGGAATGAGGTCGCCCACAGAGTTTCTACCATGAAAGATCTAAAGACGCACGCTGCTGAGGAGCTTGTTCCTCATGGAGCGTCCCCGAAGGCCAGAAGAATGCCGACGGTCTCTTTCAAAGCTGCCGGACGCTCTGCCGTTCTAGGCCTGAGATACGGACCTTGTGACGGCACTGTAACCCCGCGAGATTCAGGAGACATCGCCAGTGCGAGTGGCAATCCGGAAGGAAGAACCTCCAAGGCGGAGTGTCCTTTCCTGTACAAAACGGCGCCCAAGTGGCTGAGGCAGGGAGCATTTTCCTTCACAGAACCGGCATCCTCGTATGCCTGTGGGTTACTCTAAAGAAACGACACTGTGAGCAACCTCTTCGAAAAGGCCTTCGCAAGCGACTTGGAGACAACAGCAGCGCAGTGGAGGCACAGACCATTATCCTAGAGAGCAGCACAGTGTCTCTAGCAGCGATCGCTTCCCGGAGGATACTTAAGCCAAACCGAGATTCCAGCAGGGAGTTTTGCCTTATAGCAGTACAACTCACTCAAGAAAGAGGGATGAGGTGTAGGGCTAATCTACGTGCACTCACGCTCTGTGTCCCCGAGAAGGTTTCACGGAGCAGAATGCATCACCGGCCGCTACCACGTGTGTGCACCAAAGAAGCCCTGTGCCGTGGGTGTTCTCAGGCCAACAGCGAAGACTTAGGTGTGTGCTGCACCCGTGCTCGGTGGTTCACACGTTGCGTGACCCTGTGCCTTTGGGAGATGTTCAGAGCGGGTGGCACCTGCGTGCTGCGAGCGCAAGAGGTGTAGAGTGTAGAGGCCTTTCACACTGGATGAAGGGCTTGCGTCTCATGGAGAGAACGTGTACGTCGCCCGGGAGATGGAGGCGTGCTCTTGACACCATTTCCTCTGCTCGTTTAAAACACAAGTGTTTGTACTCGATCTGGGCTGCCTGGTGAAAAGCTTGGCAGTCCGCATCACCCTGAGCATCTTTCCTGAAGTTTGATTCGTAGCTGGGTAAACTCGGGCTTCAGAGGCTTAGATGAGACCAAACGTGTTCAGCTTGTGGCAAAAGCCTTTGACCAGAGGCATATACGCTTGTGCTTGGGGCGAGGGCTAGGCAAGAACGTTTACACCCTGGGTTTTTATCTTTACCCTAAGCTGTCCCTTTTGGCTGCAGCAGGCGGAGAGAACCCGCGGAGAGAGAACAGCTGCGAAGTGGATGCACAGAACAGTCACCTCGATACCAGCCCCGGGCTCCCAAGCAACGATCCTTCCCCGGAGGGTAATTAACCCACCCCGGGATTCAAGCAGGGAGTTCGCCTTGTCCAACTTGCACAGGAGACTGGCATGAGATGTAGGGTTCACCTACTTGCGTTCACACTACGTGGCCCGGAGAATTTCTCACGGAGCCGAATCCAGCACCCTTCCTCCACCACGTGTGTACACAAAGGAGCACTGGGCAGTGGGTGTTCTCAAGGCCAAGAGAGAAGCCCTTGTTCTGTGCTGCACCTGCTGGGTGGTTCAAAGGTTTTCTCACCTTCCTGCTCTGGAAGCTTTTCAGAGCTGAGGCTATGCCTGGGCTGCGAAAGCAGAGAGTCGTAGAGGCTTTTCACACTGAAGGCGTGGGCCTTTTTCCCATGGAGAAAGTGTACGTCGCCCAACCCCCACCCCCACACCACCCCACCCCACCCTACCCCACCCCAACCCACCCCCAGTTGGAGGCGTGCGGGTTGACACCATTTTGTCCTGCCCATGGAAAATACAAAGAGGCGTACATGATTTGGGCTGTCTGGTGAAAGAATTTTGAATCGGCGGCACCCGGAGTACCTTTCCCGAAGTTTGCTTCCTAGCTGGTTAAACTCGGCATTCAGAGGCGAGATGAGAACAAACTTGCTCCACGTGCGGCGAAGTGCCCTGATGCCCTGCCCTAAATGTTTGAGCTTCTGGCCAGCGTCACGCAAGTTGTTTGACACGTAGGAGTCTCACTTTTACTCCAAGCTGTCCCTGTTGGCTGAAGCAGTCGGCCTGTCTGTATCGCAGCCTGGGAGGCCGGGCGTTGGGGGAGTCTGCCAAGTGACTGGCCTCCATTTATATCTAACTGAGAAACTGCATCGAAGCTTTTGGGAGCCTCTTACAGGGAATGGTTGCAGTTGGGAATTGGAGACTGTGCTGGCAAACGTCAGAAGCTCCTCTCCCTCGGAGGGCTCTTGGTGTGCCGACTCCTAACAGCCAGCACGGTCCCCAGCTCGTGAACGGTCCCATTGGGAGCCGGTCTCGTCCGTGAAAAAGCCACGTGAGGCTGAGCTCCAACAGTCGGGCTCCACACCTGGAGCCTTTGGGACAGGGCAGTCCTAAGCCGATGTGCCCACCAGGGGACGCGACCAAAGTTTACGTACCACAGGAAAGCGCATCAAGGCCTCGTGTTCTCTCCATGAAATGAACGTGAGCTTGAAGGGTGATGCGTCAGCGTGCACCGTGAACAGCTCGCTGGTACGCCTGTCTTTGCCCCCTCTCACGGTCTCACGCACCCGGGCTCAGTTCCGTGCAGGAATGCTGAGTGGGAGCGGCAGCCTCGCTTCTGGACTCTAAAGCCTTCCACCCCCTAATGGCAGGTTGTGTGTGTCTCTCACGTAGGGGGAGGAATGAGGTCGCCCACAGAGTTTCTACCATGAAAGATCTAAAGACGCACGCTGCTGAGGAGCTTGTTCCTCATGGAGCGTCCCCGAAGGCCAGAAGAATGCCGACGGTCTCTTTCAAAGCTGCCGGACGCTCTGCCGTTCTAGGCCTGAGATACGGACCTTGTGACGGCACTGTAACCCCGCGAGATTCAGGAGACATCGCCAGTGCGAGTGGCAATCCGGAAGGAAGAACCTCCAAGGCGGAGTGTCCTTTCCTGTACAAAACGGCGCCCAAGTGGCTGAGGCAGGGAGCATTTTCCTTCACAGAACCGGCATCCTCGTATGCCTGTGGGTTACTCTAAAGAAACGACACTGTGAGCAACCTCTTCGAAAAGGCCTTCGCAAGCGACTTGGAGACAACAGCAGCGCAGTGGAGGCACAGACCATTATCCTAGAGAGCAGCACAGTGTCTCTAGCAGCGATCGCTTCCCGGAGGATACTTAAGCCACACCGAGATTCCAGCAGGGAGTTTTGCCTTATAGCAGTACAACTCACTCAAGAAAGAGGGATGAGGTGTAGGGCTAATCTACGTGCGCTCACGCTCTGTGTCCCCGAGAAGGTTTCACGGAGCAGAATGCATCACTGACCGCTACCACGTGTGTGCACCAAAGAAGCCCTGTGCCGTGGGTGTTCTCAGGCCGACAGCGAAGACCTAGGTGTGTGCTGCACCCGAGCTCGGTGGTTCACACGTTGCGTGACCCTGTGCCTTTGGGAGATGTTCAGAGCGGGTGGCACCTGCGTGCTGCGAGCGCAAGAGGTGTAGAGTGTAGAGACCTTTCACACTGGAGGAAGGGCTTGCGTCTCATGGAGAGAACGTGTACGTCGCCCGGGAGATGGAGGCGTGCTCTTGACACCATTTCCTCTGCTCGTTTAAAACACAAGTGTTTGTACTCGATCTGGGCTGCCTGGTGAAAAGCTTGGCAGTCCGCATCACCCTGAGCATCTTTCCTGAAGTTTGATTCGTAGCTGGGTAAACTCGGGCTTCAGAGGCTTAGATGAGACCAAACGTGTTCAGCTTGTGGCGAAAGCCTTTGACCAGAGGCATATAAGCTTGTGCTTGGGGCGAGGGCTAGGCAAGAACGTTTACACCCTGGGTTTTTATCTTTACCCTAAGCTGTCCCTTTTGGCTGCAGCAGGCGGAGAGAACCCGCGGAGAGAGAACAGCTGCGAAGTGGATGCACAGAACAGTCACCTCGATACCAGCCCCGGGGTCCCAAACAACGATCCTTCCCCGGAGGGTACTTAACCCACCCCGGGATTCAAGCAGGGAGTTCGCCTTGTCCAACTCGCACAGGAGACTGGCATGAGATGTAGGGCTCATCTACCTGCTCTCACACTACGTGACCCAGAGAAGTTCTCACAGAGCCGAATGCAGCACCCTTCTTCCACCACGTGTGTACACAAAGGAGCGCTGGGCAGTGGGTGTTCTCAAGGCCAAGAGAGAAGCCCTTGTTCTGTGCTGCACCTGCTGGGTGGTTCAAAGGTTTTCTGACCTTCCTGCTCTGGAAGATTTTCAGAGCTGAGGCTACGCCTGGGCTGCGAAAGCAGAGAGGCGTAGAGGCCTTTCACACTGAAGGCGTGGGCCTGTTTCCCATGGAGAAAGTGTACGTCGCCCAACCCCCAACCCCACCCCACCTCACCCCACCCCACCCCACGCCAACCCACCCCCAGCTGGAGGCGTGCGAGTTGACACCATTTCGTCCTGCCCATGGAAAATACAAAGAGGCGTACATGATTTGGGCTGTCTGGTGAAAGAATTTTGAATCGGCGGCACCCTGAGTACCTTTCCCGAAGTTTGCTTCCTAGCTGGTTAAACTCGGCATTCAGAGGCGAGATGAGAACAAACTTGCTCCGCGTGCGGAGAAGTGCCCTGATGCCCTGCCCTAAATGTTTGAGCTTCTGGCCAGCGTCACGCAAGAACTTTGACACGTAGGAGTCTCACTTTTACTCCAAGCTGTCCCTGTTGGCTGAAGCAGTCGGCGTGTCTGTATCGCAGCCTGGGAGGCCAGGCGTTGGGGGAGTCTGCCAAGTGACTGGCCTCCATTTATAGCTAACTGAGAAACTGCGTCGAAATTTTCGGGAGCCTCTTACAGGGAATGGTTGCAGTTCGGAATTGGAGACTGTGCTGGCAAACGTCAGCAGCTCCCCTCCCTCGGAGGGCTCTTGGTGTGCCGACTCCTAACAGCCAGCACGGTCCCCAGCTCGTGAACGGTCCCATTGCGAGCCGGTCTCGTCCGTGAAAGAGCCACGTGAGGCTGAGCTCCAAGAGTCGGGCTCCACACCTGGAGCCTTTGGGACAGGGCAGTCCTGAGCCAATGTGCCCACCAGGGGACGCGACAAAAGTTTACGTACCACAGGAAAGCGCATCAAGGCCTCGTGTTCTCTCCATGAAATGAACGTGAGCTTGAAGGGTGATGCGTCAGCGTGCACCGTGAACAGCTCGCTGGTAAGCCTGTTTTTGCCCCGTCTCACGGTGTCACGCACCCGGGCTCAGTTCCGTGCAGGAATGCTGAGTGGGAGCGCCAGCCTCGCTCCTGGACTCTAAAGCCTTCCACCCCCTAATGGCAGGTTGTGTGTGTCTCTCACGTGGGGGGAGGAATGAGGTCGCCCACAGAGGTTCTGCCATGAAAGATCTAAAGACGCACGATGCTGAGGAGCTTGTTCCTCATGGAGCGTCTCCGAAGGCCAGAAGAATGAAGAAGGTCTCTTTCAAAGCTGCCGGATGCTCTGCCGTTCTAGGCCTGAGATACGAACCTTGTGACGGCACTGTAACCCCGCGAGATTCAGGAGACATCGCCAGTGCGAGTGGCAATCCGGAAGGAAGAGCCTCCAAGGCGGAGTGTCCTTTCCTGTACAAAACTTCGCCCAAGTGGCTGAGGCAATGAGCATTTTCCTTCACAGAACCGGCATCCTCGTATGCCTGTGGGTTACTCTAAAGAAACGACACTGTGAGCAACCTCTTCGAAAAGGCCTTCGCAAGCGACTTGGAGACAACAGCAGCGCAGTGGAGGCACAGACCATTATCCTAGAGAGCAGCACAGTGTCTCTAGCAGCGATCGCTTCCCGGAGGATACTTAAGCCACACCGAGATTCCAGCAGGGAGTTTTGCCTTATAGCAGTACAACTCACTCAAGAAAGAGGGATGAGGTGTAGGGCTAATCTACGTGCGCTCACGCTCTGTGTCCCCGAGAAGGTTTCACGGAGCAGAATGCATCACCGACCGCTACCACGTGTGTGCACCAAAGAAGCCCTGTGCCGTGGGTGTTCTGAGGCCGACAGTGAAGACCTAGGTGTGTGCTGCACCCGCGCTCGGTGGTTCACACGTTGCGTGACCCCTGTGCCTTTGGAAGATGTTCAGAGCGGGTGGCACCTGCGTGCTGCGAGCGCAAGAGGTGTAGAGTGTAGAGGCCTTTCACACTGGAGGAAGGGCTTGCGTCTCGTGGAGAGAACGTGTACGTCGCCCGGGAGATGGAGGCGCGCTCTTGACACCATTTCCTCTGCCCGTTTAAAACGCAAGTGTTTGTACTCGATCTGGGCTGCCTGGTGAAACGCTTGGCAGTCCGCATCACCCTGAGCACCTTTCCTGAAGTTTGATTCGTAGCTGGGTAAACTCGGGCTTCAGAGGCTTAGATGAGACCAAACGTGTTCAGCTTGAGGCGAAAGCCTTTGACCAGAGGCATATACGCTTGTGCTTGGGGCGAGGGCTAGGCAAAAACGTTTACACACTGGGTTTTTATCTTTACCCTAAGCTGTCCCTTTTGGCTGCAGCAGGCGGAGAGAACCCGCGGAGAGAGAACAGCTGCGAAGTGGATGCACAGAACAGTCACCTCGATACCAGCCCCGGGGTCCCAAACAACGATCCTTCCCCGGAGGGTACTTAACCCACCCCGGGATTCAAGCAGGGAGTTCGCCTTGTCCAACTCGCACAGGAGACTGGCATGAGATTTATGGCTCATCTACCTGCTCTCACACTACGTGACCCAGAGAAGTTCTCACAGAGCCGAATCCAGCACCCTTCCTCCACCACGTGTGTACACAAAGGAGCGCTGGGCAGTGGGTGTTCTCAAGGCCAAGAGAGAAGCCCTTGTTCTGTGCTGCACCTGCTGGGTGGTTCAAAGGTTTTCTGACCTTCCTGCTCTGGAAGATTTTCAGAGATGAGGCTACGCCTGGGCTGCGAAAGCAGAGAGGCGTAGAGGCCTTTCACACTGAAGGCGTGGGCCTGTTTCCCATGGAGAAAGTGTACGTCGCCCAACCCCCAACCCCACCCCACCTCACCCCACCCCACCCCACGCCAACCCACCCCCAGCTGGAGGCGTGCGGGTTGACACCATTTCGTCCTGCCCATGGAAAATACAAAGAGGCGTACATGATTTGGGCTGTCTGGTGAAAGAATTTTGAATCGGCGGCACCCTGAGTACCTTTCCCGAAGTTTGCTTCCTAGCTGGTTAAACTCGGCATTCAGAGGCGAGATGAGAACAAACTTGCTCCGCGTGCGGAGAAGTGCCCTGATGCCCTGCCCTAAATGTTTGAGCTTCTGGCCAGCGTCACGCAAGAACTTTGACACGTAGGAGTCTCACTTTTACTCCAAGCTGTCCCTGTTGGCTGAAGCAGTCGGCGTGTCTGTATCGCAGCCTGGGAGGCCGGGCGTTGGGGGAGTCTGCCAAGTGACTGGCCTCCATTTATAGCTAACTGAGAAACTGCGTCGAAATTTTCGGGAGCCTCTTACAGGGAATGTTTGCAGTTCGGAATTGGAGACTGTGCTGGCAAACGTCAGCAGCTCCCCTCCCTCGGAGGGCTCTTGGTGTGCCGACTCCTAACAGCCAGCACGGTCCCCAGCTCGTGAACGGTCCCATTGCGAGCCGGTCTCGTCCATGAAAGAGCCACGTGAGGCTGAGCTCCAAGAGTCGGGCTCCACACCTGGAGCCTTTGGGACAGGGCAGTCCTGAGCCGATGTGCCCACCAGGGGACGCGACAAAAGTTTACGTACCACAGGAAAGCGCATCAAGGCCTCGTGTTCTCTCCATGAAATGAACGTGAGCTTGAAGGGTGATGCGTCAGCGTGCACCGTGAGCAGCTCGCTGGAACGCCTGTTTTTGCCCCCTCTCACGGTCTCACGCACCCGGGCTCAGTTCCGTGCAGGAATGCTGAGTGGGAGCGCCAGCCTCGCTCCTGGACTCTAAAGCCTTCCACCCCCTAATGGCAGGTTGTGTGTGTCTCTCACGTGGGGGGAGGAATGAGGTCGCCCACAGAGGTTCTGCCATGAAAGATCTAAAGACGCACGATGCTGAGGAGCTTGTTCCTCATGGAGCGTCTCCGAAGGCCAGAAGAATGAAGAAGGTCTCTTTCAAAGCTGCCGGATGCTCTGCCGTTCTAGGCCTGAGATACGGACCTTGTGACGGCACTGTAACCCCGCGAGATTCAGGAGACATCGCCAGTGCGAGTGGCAATCCGGAAGGAAGAACCTGCAAGGCGGAGTGTCCTTTCCTGTACAAAACGGCGCCCAAGTGGCTGAGGCAGGGAGCATTTTCCTTCACAGAACCGGCATCCTCGTATGCCTGTGGGTTACTCTAAAGAAACGACACTGTGAGCAACCTCTTCGAAAAGGCCTTCGCAAGCGACTTGGAGACAACAGCAGCGCAGTGGAGGCACAGACCATCATCCTAGAGAGCAGCACAGTGTCTCTAGCAGCGATCGCTTCCCGGAGGATACTTAAGCCACACCGAGATTCCAGCAGGGAGTTTTGCCTTATAGCAGTACAACTCACTCAAGAAAGAGGGATGAGGTGTAGGGCTAATCTACGTGCGCTCACGCTCTGTGTCCCCGAGAAGGTTTCACGGAGCAGAATGCATCACCGACCGCTACCACGTGTGTGCACCAAAGAAGCCCTGTGCCGTGGGTGTTCTCAGGCCGACAGCGAAGACCTAGGTGTGTGCTGCACCCGCGCTCGGTGGTTCACACGTTGCGTGACCCCTGTGCCTTTGGAAGATGTTCAGAGCGGGTGGCACCTGCGTGCTGCGAGCGCAAGAGGTGTAGAGTGTAGAGGCCTTTCACACTGGAGGAAGGGCTTGCGTCTCATGGAGAGAACGTGTATGTTGCCCGGGAGATGGAGGCGCGTTCTTGACACCATTTCCTCTGCCCATTTAAAACACAAGTGTTTGTACTCGATCTGGGCTGCCTGGTGAAACGCTTGGCCGTCCGCATCACCCTGAGCACCTTTCCTGAAGTTTGATTCGTAGCTGGGTAAACTCGGGCTTCAGAGGCTTAGATGAGACCAAACGTGTTCAGCTTGTGGCGAAAGCCTTTGACCAGAGGCATATACGCTTGTGCTTGGGGCGAGGGCTAGGCAAGAACGTTTACACCCTGGGTTTTTATCTTTACCCTAAGCTGTACCTTTTGGCTGCAGCAGGCGGAGAGAACCCGCGGAGAGAGAACAGCTGCGAAGTGGATGCACAGAACAGTCACCTCGATACCAGCCCCGGGGTCCCAAGCAACGATCCTTCCCCGGAGGGTACTTAACCCACCCCGGGATTCAAGCAGGGAGTTCGCCTTGTCCAACTCGCACAGGAGACTGGCATGAGATGTAGGGCTCATCTACTTGCGTTCACACTACGTGGCCCGGAGAAGTTCTCACGGAGCCGAATCCAGCACCCTTACTCCACCACGTGTGTACACAAAGGAGCGCTGGGCAGTGGGTGTTCTCAAGGCCAAGAGAGAAGCCCTTGTTCTGTGCTGCACCTGCTGGGTGGTTCAAAGGTTTTCTGACCTTCCTGCTGTGGAAGCTTTTCAGAGCTGAGGCTACGCCTGGGCTGCAAAGGCAGAGAGGCGTAGAGGCCTTTCACACTGAAGGCGTGGGCCTGTTTCCCATGGAGAAAGTGTACGTCGCCCAACCCCCACCCCCATCCCACCCCACCCCACCCCAACCCAACCCACCCCCAGCTGGTGGCGTGCGGGTTGACACCATTTTGTTCTGCCCATGGAAAATACAAAGAGGCGTACACGATTTGGGCTGTCTGGTGAGAGAATTTTGAATCGGCGACACCCTGAGTACCTTTCCCGAAGTTTGCTTCCTAGCTGGTTAAACTCGGCATTCAGAGGCGAGATGAGAACAAACTTGCTCCGCGTGCGGCGAAGTGCCCTGATGCCGTGCCCTAAATGTTTGAGCTTCTGGCCAGCGTCACGCAAGTACTTTGACACGTAGGAGTCTCACTTTTACTCCAAGCTGTCCCTGTTGGCTGAAGCAGTCGGCGTGTCTGTATCGCAGCCTGGGAGGCCGGGCGTTGGGGGAGTCTGCCAAGTGACTGGCCTCCATTTATAGCTAACTGAGAAACTGCGTCGAAGCTTTTGGGAGCCTCTTACAGGGAATGGTTGCAGTTGGGAATTGGAGACTGTGCTGGCAAACGTCAGCAGCTCCTCTCCCTCGGAGGGCTCTTGGTGTGCCGACTCCTAACAGCCAGCACGGTCCCCAGATCGTGAACGGTCCCATTGCGAGCCGGTCTCGTCCATGAAAGAGCCACGTGAGGCTGAGCTCCAACAGTCAGGCTCCACACCTGGAGCCTTTGGGACAGGGCAGTCCTGAGCCGATGTGCCCACCAGGGGACGCGACCAAAGTTTACGTACCACAGGAAAGCGCATCAAGGCCTCTTGTTCTCTCCATGAAGTGAACGTGAGCTTGAAGGGTGATGCGTCAGCGTGCACCGTGAACAGCTCGCTGGTACGCCTGTCTTTGCCCCCTCTCATGGTCTAACGCACCCGGGCTCAGTTCCGTGCAGGAATGCTGAGTGGGAGCGCCAGCCTCGCTTCTGGACTCTAAAGCCTTCCACCCCCTAATGGCAGGTTGTGTGTGTCTCTCACGTGGGGGGAGGAGTGAGGTCGCCCACAGAGGTTCTGCCATGAAAGATCTAAAGATGCACGCTGCTGAGGAGCTTGTTCCTCATGGAGGAGCCCCGAAGGCCAGAAGAATGCCGACGGACTCTTTCAAACCTGGCGGACGCTCTGCCGTTCTAGGCCTGAGATTCGGACCTTGTGACGGCACTGTAACCCCGCGAGATTCAGGAGACATCGCCAGTGTGAGTGGCAATCCAGAAGGAACAACCTTCAAGGCAGAGTGTCCTTTCCTGTACAAAACGGCGCCCAAGTGGCTGAGGCAGGGAGCATTTTCCTTCACAGAAAAGGCATCCTCGTATGCCTGTGGGTTACTCTAAAGAAACGACACTGTGAGCAACCTCTTCGAAAAGGCCTTCGCAAGCGACTTGGAGACAACAGCAGCGCAGTGGAGGCACAGACCATTATCCTAGAGAGCAGCACAGTGTCTCTAGCAGCGATCACTTCCCGGAGGATACTTAAGCCACACCGAGATTCCAGCAGGGAGTTTTGCCTTATACCAGTACAACTCACTCAAGAAAGAGGGATGAGGTGTAGGGCTAATCTACGTGCACTCAGGCTCTGTGTCCCCGAGAAGGTTTCATGGAGCAGAATGCATCACCGACTGCTACCACGTGTGTGCACCAAAGGAGCCCTGTGCCGTGGGTGTTCACAGGCCGACAGCGAAGACCTAGGTGTGTGCTGCACCCGCGCTCAGTGGTTCACACGTTGCGTGACCCCTGTGCCTTTGGAAGATGTTCAGAGCGGGTGGCACCTGCGTGCTGCGAGCGCAAGAGGTGTAGAGTGTAGAGGCCTTTCACACTGGAGGAAGGGCTTGCGTCTCATGACGAGAACGTGTACGTCGCCCGGGAGATGGAGGCGCGCTCTTGACACCATTTCCTCTGCCCGTTTCAAACACAAGTGTTTGTACTCGATCTGGGCTGCCTGGTGAAACGCTTGGCAGTCCGCATCACCCTGAGCACCTTTCCTGAAGTTTGATTCGTAGCTGGGTTAACTCGGGCTTCAGAGGCTTAGATGAGACCAAACGTGTTCAGCTTGTGGCGAAAGCCTTTGACCAGAGGCATATACGCTTGTGCTTGGGGCGAGGGCTAGGCAAGAACGTTTACACCCTGGGTTTTTATCTTTACCCTAAGCTGTCCCTTTTGGCTGCAGCAGGCGGAGAGAACCCGCGGAGAGAGAACAGCTGCGAAGTGGATGCACAGAACAGTCAACTCGATACCAGCCCCGGGGTCCCAAGCAACGATCCTTCCCCGGAGGGTACTTAACCCACCCTGGGATTCAAGCAGGGAGTTCGCCTTGTCCAACTTGCACAGTAGACTGGCATGAGATTTATGGCTCATCTACTTGCGTTCACACTACGTGGCCCGGAGAAGTTCTCACGGAGCCGAATGCAGCACCCTTCCTCCACCACGTGTGTACACAAAGGAGCGCTGGGCAGTGGGTGTTCTTAAGGCCAAGAGAGAAGCCCTTGTTCTGTGCTGCACCTGCTGGGTGGTTCAAAGGTTTTCTGAACTTCCTGCTCTGGAAGCTTTTCAGAGCTGAGGCTACGCCTGGGCGGCAAAAGAAGAGGGGCGTAGAGGCCTTTCACACTGAAGGCGTGGGCCTGTTTCCCATGGAGAAAGTGTACGTCGCCCAACCCCCACCCCCACCCCACCCCACCCCACCCCAACCCACCCCCAGCTGGAGGCGTGCGGGTTGACACCATTTTGTCCTGCCCATGGAAAATACAAAGAGGCGTACACGATTTGGGCTGTCTGGTGAGGGAATTTTGAATCGGCGGCACCCTGAGTACCTTTCTCAAAGTTTGCTTCCTAGCTGGTTAAACTCGGCATTCAGAGGCGAGATGAGAACAAACTTGCTTCGCGTGCGGCGAAGTGCCCTGATGCCCTGCCCTAAATGTTTGAGCTTCTGGCCAGCGTCACGCAAGTACTTTGACACGTAGGAGTCTCACTTTTACTCCAAGCTGTCCCTGTTGGCTGAAGCAGTCGGCGTGTCTGTATCGCAGCCTGGGAGGCCGGGCGTTGGGGGAGTCTGCCAAGTGACTGACCTCCATTTATAGCTAACTGAGAAACTGTGTCGAAGCTTTCGGGAGCCTCTTACAGGGAATGGTTGCAGTTGGGAATTGGAGACTGTGCTGGCAAACGTCAGCAGCTCCTCTCCCTCGGAGGGCTCTTGGTGTGCCGACTCCTAACAGCCAGCACGGTCCCCAGCTCGTGAACGGTCCCATTGCGAGCCGGTCTCGTCCGTGAAAGAGCCACGTGAGGCTGAGCTCCAACAGTCGGGCTCCACACCTGGAGCCTTTGGGACAGGGCAGTCCTGAGCCGATGTGCCCACCAGGGGACGCGACCAAAGTTTACGTACCACAGGAAAGCGCATCAAGGCCTCATGTTCTCTCCATGAAATGAACGTGAGCTTGAAGGGTGATGCATCAGCGTGCACCGTGAACAGCTCACTGGTACGCCTGTCTTTGCCCCCTCTCACGGTCTCACGCACCCGGGCTCAGTTCCGTGCAGGAAGGCTGAGTGGGAGCGCTAGCCTCGCTTCTGGACTCTAAAGCCTTCCACCCCCTAATGGCAGGTTGTGTGTGTCTCTCACGTTGGAGGAGGAATGAGGTCGCCCAGAGAGGTTCTCCATGAAAGATCTAAAGACGCACGCTGCTGAGGAGCTTGTTCCTCATGGAGCGTCCCCGAAGGCAAGAAGAATGCCGAAGGTCTCTTTCAAAGCTGCCGGACGCTCTGCCGTTCTAGGCCTGAGATACGGACCTTGTGACGGCACTGTAACCCCGCGAGATTCAGGTGACATCGCCAATGCGAGTGGCAATTCGGAAGGAAGAACCTTCAAGGCGGAGTGTCCTTTCCTGTACAAAACGGCGCCCAAGTGGCTGAGGCAGGGAGCATTTTCCTTCACAGAACCGGCATCCTCGTATGCCTGTGGGTTACTCTAAAGAAACGACACTGTGAGCAACCTCTTCGAAAAGGCCTTCGCAAGCGACTTGGAGACAACAGCAGCACAGTGGAAGCACAGACCATTATCCTAGAGAGCAGCACAGTGTCTCTAGCAGCGATCGCTTCCCGGAGGATACTTAAGCCACACCGAGATTCCAGCAGGGAGTTTTGCCTTATAGCAGTACAACTCACTCAAGAAAGAGGGATGAGGTGTACGGCTAATCTACGTGCGCTCACGCTCTGTGTCCCCGAGAAGGTTTCGCGGAGCAGAATGCATCACCGACCGCTACCACGTGTGTGCACCAAAGAAGCCCTGTGCCGTGGGTGTTCTCAGGCCGACAGCGAAGACCTAGGTGTGTGCTGCACCCGCGCTCGGTGGTTCACACGTTGCGTGACCCCTGTGCCTTTGGAAGATGTTCAGAGCGGGTGGCACCTGCGTGCTGCGAGCGCAAGAGGTGTAGAGTGTACAGGCCTTTCACACTGGAGGAAGGGCTTGCGTCTCGTGGAGAGAACGTGTACGTCGCCCGGGAGATGGAGGCGCGCTCTTGACACCATTTCCTCTGCCCGTTTAAAACACAAGTGTTTGTACTCGATCTGGGCTGCCTGGTGAAACGCTTGGCAGTCCGCATCACCCTGAGCACCTCTCCTGAAGTATGATTCGTAGCTGGGTGAACTCGGGCTTCAGAGGCTTAGATGAGACCAAACGTGTTCAGCTTGTGGCGAAAGCCTTTGACCAGAGGCCTATACATTTGTGCTTGGGGCGAGGGCTAGGCAAGAACGTTTACACCCTGAGTTTTTATCTTCACACTAAGCTGTCCCTTTTGGCTGCAGCAGGTGGAGAGAACCCGCGGAGAGAGAACAGCTGCGAAGTGGATGCACAGAACAGTCACCTCGACACCAGCCCCGGGGTCCCAAGCAACGATCCTTCCCCGGAGGGTGCTTAACCCACCCCGGGATTCAAGCACGGAGTTCGCCTTGTCCAACTCGAACAGGAGACTGGCATGAGATGTAGGGCTCATCTACTTGCGTTCACACTACGTGGCCCGGAGAAGTTCTCACGGAGCCGAATGCAGCACACTTCCTCCACCACGTGTGTACACAAAGGAGCGCTGGGCAGTGGGTGTTCTCAAGGCCAAGAGAGAAGCCCTTGTTCTGTGCGCCACCTGCTGGGTGGTTCAAAGTTTTTCTGACCTTCCTGCTCTGGAAGCTTTTCAGAGCTGAGGCTACGCCTGGGCTGCGAAAACAGAGAGGCGTAGAGGCCTTTCACACTGAAGGCGTGGGCCTGTTTCCCATGGAGAAAGTGTACGTCGCCCAACCCCCACCCCCACCCCACCCCACCCCACCCCACCCCACCCCCAGCTGGAGGCGTGCGGGTTGACACCATTTTGTCCTGCCCATGGAAAATACAAAGAGGCGTACACGATTTGGGCTGTCTGGTGAGAGAATTTTGAATCGGCGGCACCCTGAGTACCTTTCCCGAAGTTTGCTTCCTAGCTGGTTAAACTCGGCATTCAGAGGCGAGATGAGAACAAACTTGCTCCGCGTGCGGCAAAGTGCCATGATGCCCTGCCCTAAATGTTTGAGCTTCTGGCCAGCGTCACGCAAGTACTTTGACACGTAGGAGTCTCACTTTTACTCCAAGCTGTCCCTGTTGGCTGAAGCAGTCGGCCTGTCTGTATCACAGCCTGGGAGGCCGGGCGTTGGGGGACCCTGCCAAGTGACTGGCCTCCATTTATAGCTAACTGAGAAACTGCGTCGAAGCTTTCAGGAGCCTCTTACAGGGAATGGTTGCAGTTCGGAATTGGAGACTGTGCTGGCAAACGTCAGCAGCTCCTCTCCCTCGGAGGGCTCTTGGTGTGCCGACTCCTAACAGCCAGCACGGTCCCCAGCTCATGAACGGTCCCATTGCGAGCCGGTCTCGTCCATGAAACAGCCACATGAGGCTGATCTCCAAAAGTCGGTCTCCACACCTGGAGCCTTTGGGACAGGGCAGTCCTGAGCCGATGTGCCCACCAGGGGACGCGACCAAAGTTTACGTACCACAGGAAAGCGCATCAAGGCCTCGTGTTCTCTCCATGAAATGAACGTGAGCTTGAAGGGTGATGCGTCAGCGTGCACCGTGAACAGCTCGTTGGTACGCCTGTCTTTGCCCCCTCTCACGGTCTCACGCACCCGGGCTCAGTTCCGTGCAGGAATGCTGAGTGGGAGCGCCAGCCTCGCTTCTGGACTCGAAAGCCTTCCACCCCCTAATGGCAGGTTGTGTGTGTCTCTCACGTGGGGGGAGGAATGAGGTCGCCCACAGAGGTTCTGCCATGAAAGATCTAAAGACGCACGCTGCTGAGGAGCTTGTTCCTCATGGAGCGTCCCCGAAGGCCAGAAGAATGCCGAAGGTCTCTTTCAAAGCTGCCGGACGCTCTGCCGTTCTAGGCCTGAGATAAGGACCTTGTGACGGCACTGTAAGCCCGCGAGATTCAGGAGACATAGCCAGTGTGAGTGGCAATCTGGAAGGAAGAACCTTCAAGGCGGAGTGTCCTTTCCTGTACAAAATGGCGCCCAAGTGGCTGAGGCAGGGAGCATTTTCCTTCACAGAACCGGCATCCTCGTATGCCTGTGGGTTACTCTAAAGAAACGACACTGTGAGCAACCTCTTCGAAAAGGCCTTCGCAAGCGACTTGGAGACAACAGCAGCGCAGTGGAGGCACAGACCATTATCCTAGAGAGCAGCACAGTGTCTCTAGCAGCAATCGCTTCCCGGAGGATACTTAAGCCACACCGAGATTCCAGCAGGGAGTTTTGCCTTATAGCAGTACAACTCACTCAAGAAAGAGGGATGAGGTGTAGGGCTAATCTACGTGCGCTCACGCTCTGTGTCCCCGAGAAGGTTTCACGGAGCAGAATGCATCACCGACCGCTACCACGTGTGTGCACCAAAGAAGCCCTGTGCCGTGGGTGTTCTCAGGCCGACAGCGAAGACCTAGGTGTGTGCTGCACCCGCGCCCGGTGTTTCACACGTTGCGTGACCCTGTGCCTTTTGAAGATGCTCAGAGCGGGTGGCACCTGCGTGCTGCGAGCGCAAGAGGTGTAGAGTGTAAAGGCCTTTCACACTGGAGGAAAGGCTTGCGTCTCATGGAGAAAATGTGTACGTCGCCCGGGAGATGGAGGCGCGCTCTTGACACCATTTCCTCTGCCCGTTTCAAACACAAGTGTTTGTACTCGATCTGGGCTGCCTGGTGAAACGCTTGGCAGTCCGCATCACCCTGAGCACCTTTCCTGAAGTTTGATTCGTAGCTGGGTAAACTCGGGCTTCAGAGGCTTAGATGAGACCAAACGTGTTCAGCTTGTGGCGAAAGCCTTTGACCAGAGGCATATACGCTTGTGCTTGGGGCGAGGGCTAGGCAAGGACGTTTACACCCTGGGTTTTTATCTTTACCCTAAGCTGTCCCTTTTGGCTGCAGCAGGCGGAGAGAACCCGCGGAGAGAGAACAGCTGCAAAGTGGATGCACAGAACAGTCACCTCGATACCAGCCCCGGGGTCCCAAGCAACGATCCTTCCCCGGAGGGTACTTAACCCACCCCGGGATTCAAGCAGGGAGTTCGCCTTGTCCAACTCGCACAGGAGACTGGCATGAGATGTAGGGCTCATCTACTTGCGTTCACACTACGTGGCCCGGAGAAGTTCTCACGGAGCCGAATGCAGCACCCTTCACCACGTGTGTACACAAAGGAGCGCTGGGCAGTGAGTGTTCTCAAGGCCAAGAGAGAAGCCCTTGTTCTGTGCTGCACCTGCTGGGTGGTTCAAAGGTTTTCTGACCTTCCTGCTCTGGAAGCTTTTCAGAGCTGAGGCTACGCCTGGGCTGCGAAATAGAGAGGCGTAGAGGCCTTTCACACTAAAGGCGTGGGCCTGTTTCCCATGGAGAATGTGTACGTCACCCAACCCCCACCCCCACCCCACCCCACCCCACCCCACTCCAACCCACCCCCAGCTGGAGGCGTGCGGGTTGACACCATTTTGTCCTGCCCATGGAAAATACAAAGAGGCGTACACGATTTGGGCTGTCTGGTGAGAGAATTTTGAATCGGCGGCACCCTGAGTACCTTTCCCGAAGTTTGCTTCCTAGCTGATTAAACTCGGCATTCAGAGGCGAGATGAGAACAAACTTGCTCCGCGTGCTGCGAAGTGCCCTGATGCCCTGCCCTAAATGTTTGAGCTTCTGGCCAGCGTCACGCAAGTACTTTGACACGTAGGAGTCTCACTTTTACTCCAAGCTGTCCCTGTTGGCTGAAGCAGTCGGCGTGTCTGTATAGCAGCCTGGGAGGCTGGGCGTTGGGGGAGTCTGGCAAGTGACTGGCCTCCATTTATAGCTAACTGAGAAACTGCGTCAAAGCTTTCGGGAGCCTCTTACAGGGAATGGTTGCAGTTCGGAATTGGAGACTGTGCTGGCAAACGTCAGCAGCTCCTCTCCCTCGGAGGGCTCTTGGTGTGCCGACTCCTAACAGCCAGCACGGTCCCCAGCTCGTGAATGGTCCCATTGCGAGCCAGTCTCGTCCGTGAAAGAGCCACGTGAGGCTGAGCTCCAACAGTCGGGCTCCACACCTGGAGCCTTTGGGACAGGGCAGTCCTGAGCCGATGTGCCCACCAGGGGACGCAACCAAAGTTTACGTACCACAGGAAAGCACATCAAGGCCTCGTGTTCTCTCCATGAAATGAACGTGAGCTTGAAGGGTGATGCGTCAGCGTGCACTGTGAACAGCTCGCTGGTACGCCTGTCTTTGTCCCCTCTCACGGTCTCACGCACCCGGGCTCAGTTCCTTGCAGGAATGCTGAGTGGGAGCACCAGCCTCACTTCTGGACTCTAAAACCTTCCAACCCCTAATGGCAGGTTGTGTGTGTCTCTCACGTGGGGGGAGGAATGATGTCGCCCACAGAGGTTCTGCCATGAAAGATCTAAAGACGCACGCTGTTGAGGAGCTTGTTCCTCATGGAGCGTCCCCGAAGGCCAGAAGAATGCCGAAGGTCTCTTTCAAAGCTGCCGGACGCTCTGCCATTCTAGGCCTGAGATACGGACCTTGTGACGGCACTGTAACCCTGCAAGATTCAGGAGACATCACCAGTGCGAGTGGCAATCCGGAAGGAAGAACCTGCAAGGCGGAGTGTCCTTTCCTGTACAAAACGGCGCCCAAGTGGCTGAGGCAGGGAGCATTTTCCTTCACAGAACCGGCATCCTCGTATGCCTGTGGGTTACTCTAAAGAAACGACACTGTGAGCAACCTCTTCGAAAAGGCCTTCGCAAGCGACTTGGAGACAACAGCAGCGCAGTGGAGGCACAGACCATTATCCTAGAGAACAGCACAGTGTCTCTAGCAGCGATCGCTTCCCGGAGGATACTTAAGCCACACCGAGATTCCAGCAGGGAGTTTTGAATTATAGCAGT
Organism: Orcinus orca; assembly: GCF_937001465.1. NCBI lineage: Eukaryota > Metazoa > Chordata > Mammalia > Artiodactyla > Delphinidae > Orcinus > Orcinus orca. Next base: position 98,546 of record NW_026043860.1, on the reverse strand, counting down.
ACAACTCACTCAAGAAAGAGGGATGAGGTGTAGGGCTAATCTACGTGCGCTCACGCTCTGTGTCCCCGAGAAGGTTTCACGGAGCAGAATGCATCACCGACCGCTACCACGTGTGTGCACCAAAGAAGCCCTGTGCCGTGGGTGTTCTCAGGCCGACAGCGAAGACCTAGGTGTGTGCTGCACCCGCACTCGGTGGTTCACACGTTGCGTGACCCTGTGCCTTTTGAAGATGCTCAGAGCGGGTGGCACCTGCGTGCTGCGAGCGCAAGAGGTGTAGAGTGTAAAGGCCTTTCACACTGGAGGAAAGGCTTGCGTCTCATGGAGAAAATGTGTACGTCGCCCGGGAGATGGAGGCGCGCTCTTGACACCATTTCCTCTGCCCGTTTCAAACACAAGTCTTTGTACTCGATCTGGGCTGCCTGGTGAAACGCTTGGCAGTCCGCATCACCCTGAGCACCTTTCCTGAAGTTTGATTCGTAGCTGGGTAAACTCGGGCTTCAGAGGCTTAGATGAGACCAAACGTGTTCAGCTTGTGGCGAAAGCCTTTGACCAGAGGCATATACGCTTGTGCTTGGGGCGAGGGCTAGGCAAGGACGTTTACACCCTGGGTTTTTATCTTTACCCTAAGCTGTCCCTTTTGGCTGCAGCAGGCGGAGAGAACCCGCGGAGAGAGAACAGCTGCAAAGTGGATGCACAGAACAGTCACCTCGATACCAGCCCCGGGGTCCCAAGCACCGATCCTTCACTGGAGGGTACTTAACCCACCCCGGGATTCAAGCAGGGAGTTCGCCTTGTCCAACTCGCACAGGAGACTTGCATGAGATGTAGGGCTCATCTACTTGCGTTCACACTACGTGGCCCGGAGAAGTTCTCACGGAGCCGAATCCAGCACCCTTCCTCCACCACGTGTGTACACAAAGGAGCGCTGGGCAGTGGGTGTTCTCAGGCCAAGAGAGAAGCCCTTGTTCTGTGCTGCACCTGCTGGGTGGTTCAAAGGTTTTCTGACCTTCCTGCTCTGGAAGATTTTCAGAGCTGAGGCTACGCCTGGGCTGCGAAAGCAGAGAGGCGTAGAGGCCTTTCACACTGAAGGCGTGGGCCTGTTTCCCATGGGGAAAGTGTACGTCGCCCAACCCCCACTCCCACCCCACCCCACCCCACTCCAACCCACCCCCAGCTGGAGGCGTGCGGGTTGACACCATTTTGTCCTGCCCATGGAAAATACAAAGAGGCGTACACGATTTGGGCTGTCTGGTGAGAGAATTTTGAATCGGCGGCACCCTGAGTACCTTTCCCGAAGTTTGCTTCCTAGCTGGTTAAACTCTGCATTCAGAGGCGAGATGAGAACAAACTTGCTCCGCGTGCTGCGAAGTGCCCTGATGCCCTGCCCTAAATGTTTGAGCTTCTTGCCAGCGTCAGGCAAGTGCTTTGACACGTAGGAGTCTCACTTTTACTCCAAGCTGTCCCTGTTGGCTGAAGCAGTCGGCGTGTCTGTATCGCAGCCTGGGAGGCCGGGCCTTGGGGGAGTCTGCCAAGTGACTGGCCTCCATTTATAGCTAACTGAGAAACTGCGTCGAAGCTTTCGGGAGCCTCTTACAGGGAATGGTTGCAGTTCGGAATTGGAGACTGTGCTGGCAAACGTCAGCAGCTCCTCTCCCTCGGAGGGCTCTTGGTGTGCCGACTCCTAACAGCCAGCACGATCCCCAGCTCGTGAACGGTCCCATTGCGAGCCGGTCTCGTCCGTGAAAGAGCCACGTGAGGCTGAGCTCCAACAGTCGGGCTCCACACCTGGAGCCTTTGGGACAGGGCAGTCCTGAGCCGATGTGCCCACCAGGGGACGCGACCAAAGTTTACGTACCACAGGAAAGCGCATCAAGGCCTCGTGTTCTCTCCATGAAATGAACGTGAGCTTGAAGGGTGATGCGTCAGCGTGCACCGTGAACAGCTTGCTGGTACGCCTGTCTTTGCCCCCTCTCACGGTCTCACGCACCCGGGCTCAGTTCCGTGCAGGAATGCTGAGTGGGAGCGCCAGCCTCGCTTCTGGACTCGAAAGCCTTCCACCCCCTAATGGCAGGTTGTGTGTGTCTCTCACGTGGGGGGAGGAATGAGGTCGCCCACAGAGGTTCTGCCATGAAAGATCTAAAGACGCACGCTGCTGAGGAGCTTGTTCCTCATGGAGCGTCCCCGAAGGCCAGAAGAATGCTGAAGGTCTCTTTCAAAGCTGCCGGACGCTCTGCCGTTCTAGGCCTGAGATAAGGACCTTGTGACGGCACTGTAACCCCGCGAGATTCAGGAGACATCGCCAGTGCGAGTGGCAATCCGGAAGGAAGAACCTTCAAGGCGGAGTGTCCTTTCCTGTACAAAACGGCGCCCAAGTGGCTGAGGCAGGGAGCATTTTCCTTCACAGAAACGGCATCCTCGTATGCCTGTGGGTTACTCTAAAGAAACGACACTGTGAGCAACCTCTTCAAAAAGGCCTTCGCAAGCGACTTGGAGACAACAGCAGCGCAGTGGAGGCACAGACCATTGTCCTAGAGAGCAGCACAGTGTCTCTAGCAGCGATCGCTTCCCGGAGGATACTTAAGCCACACCGAGATTCCAGCAGGGAGTTTTGCCTTATAGCAGTACAACTCACTCAAGAAAGAGGGATGAGGTGTAGGGCTAATCTACGTGCGCTCACGCTCTGTGTCCCCGAGAAGGTTTCACGGAGCAGAATGCATCACCGACCGCTACCACGTGTGTGCACCAAAGAAGCCCTGTGCCGTGGGTGTTCTCAGGCCGACAGCGAAGACCTAGGTGTGTGCTGCACCCGCGCCCGGTGGTTCACACGTTGCGTGACCCTGTGCCTTTTGAAGATGCTCAGAGCGGGTGGCACCTGCGTGCTGCGAGCGCAAGAGGTGTAGAGTGTAAAGGCCTTTCACACTGGAGGAAAGGCTTGCGTCTCATGGAGAAAATATGTACGTCGCCCGGGAGATGGAGGCGCGCTCTTGACACCATTTCCTCTGCCCGTTTCAAACACAAGTGTTTGTACTCGATCTGGGCTGCCTGGTGAAACGCTTGGCAGTCCGCATCACCCTGAGCACCTTTCCTGAAGTTTGATTCGTAGCTGGGTAAACTCGGGCTTCAGAGGCTTAGATGAGACCAAACGTGTTCAGCTTGTGGCGAAAGCCTTTGACCAGAGGCATATAAGCTTGTGCTTGGGGCGAGGGCTAGGCAAGAACGTTTACACACTGGGTTTTTATCTTTACCCTAAGCTGTCCCTTTTGGCTGCAGCAGGCGGAGAGAACCCGCGGAGAGAGAACAGCTGCGAAGTGGATGCACACAACAGTCACCTCGATACCAGCCCCGGGCTCCCAAGCAACGATCCTTCCCCGCAGGGTACTTAACCCACCCAGGGATTCAAGCAGGGAGTTCGCCTTGTCCAACTCGCACAGGAGACTGGCATGAGATGTAGGGCTCATCTACTTGCGTTCACACTACGTAGCCCGGAGAAGTTCTCACGGAGCCGAATCCAGCACCCTTCCTCCACCACGTGGGTACACAAAGGAGCGCTGGGCAGTGGGTGTTCTCAGGCCAAGAGAGAAGCCCTTGTTCTGTGCTGCACCTGCTGGGTGGTTCAAAGGTTTTCTGACCTTCCTGCTCTGGAAGCTTTTCAGAGCTGAGGCTACGCCTGGGCTGCGAAAGCAGAGAGGCGTAGAGGCCTTTCACACTGAAGGCGTGGGCCTGTTTCCCATGGGGAAAGTGTACGTCGCCCAACCCCCACTCCCACCCCACCCCACCCCACCCCACCCCACTCCAACCCACCCCCAGCTGGAGGCGAGCGGGTTGACACCATTTTGCCCTGCCCATGGAAAATGCAAAGAGGCGTACACGATTTGGGCTGTCTGGTGAAAGAATTTTGAATCGGCGGCACCCTGAGTACCTTTCCCGAAGTTTGCTTCCTAGCTGGTTAAACTCGGCATTCAGAGGCGAGATGAGAACAAACTTGCTCCGCGTGCGGCGAAGTGCCCTGATGCCCTGCCCTAAATGTTTGAGCTTCTGGCCAGCGTCAGGCAAGTACTTTGACACGTAGGAGTCTCACTTTTACTCCAAGCTGTCCCTGTTGGCTGAAGCAGTCGGCGTGTCTGTATCGCAGCCTGGGAGGCCGGGCGTTGGGGGAGTCTGCCAAGTGACTGGCCTCCATTTATAGCTAACTGAGAAACTGCGTCGAAGCTTTCGGGAGCCTCTTACAGGGAATGGTTGCAGTTGGGAATTGGAGACTGTGCTGGCAAACGTCAGCAGCTCCTCTCCCTCGGAGGGCTCTTGGTGTGCCGACTCCTAACAGCCAGCACGGTCCCCAGCTCGTGAACGGTCCCATTGCGAGCCGGTCTCGTCCGTGAAAGAGCCACGTGAGGCTGAGCTCCAAGAGTCGGGCTCCACACCTGGAGCCTTTGGGACAGGGCAGTCCTGAGACGATGTGCCCACCAGGGGACGCGACCAAAGTTTACGTACCACAGGAAAGCGCATCAAGGCCTCGTGTTCTCTCCATGAAATGAACGTGAGCTTGAAGGGTGATGCGTCAGCGTGCACCGTGAACAGCTCGCTGGTACGCCTGTCTTTGCCCCCTCTCACGGTCTCACGCACCCGGGCTCAGTTCCGTGCAGGAATGCTGAGTGGGAGCGCCAGCCTCGCTTCTGGACTCGAAAGCCTTCCACCCCCTAATGGCAGGTTGTGTGTGTCTCTCACGTGGGGGGAGGAATGAGGTCGCCCACAGAGGTTCTGCCATGAGAGATCTAAAGACGCACGCTGCTGAGGAGCTTGTTCTTCATGGAGCGTCCCCGAAGGCCAGAAGAATGCCGAAGGTCTCTTTCAAAGCTGCCGGACGCTCTGCCGTTCTAGGCCTGAGATAAGTACCTTGTGACGGCACTGTAACCCCGCGAGATTCAGGAGACATCGCCAGTGCGAGTGGCAATCCGGAAGGAAGAACCTTCAAGGCGGAGTGTCCTTTCCTGTACAAAACGGCGCCCAAGTGGCTGAGGCAGGGAGCATTTTCCTTCACAGAACCGGCATCCTCGTATGCCTGTGGGTTACTCTAAAGAAACGACACTGTGAGCAACCTCTTCGAAAAGGCCTTTGCAAGCGACTTGGAGACAACAGCAGCGCAGTGGAGGCACAGACCATTGTCCTAGAGAGCAGCACAGTGTCTCTAGCAGCGATCGCTTCCCGGAGGATACTTAAGCCACACCGAGATTCCAGCAGGGAGTTTTGCCTTATAGCAGTACAACTCACTCAAGAAAGAGGGATGAGGTGTAGGGCTAATCTACGTGCGCTCACGCTCTGTGTCCCCGAGAAGGTTTCACGGAGCAGAATGCATCACCGACCGCTACCACGTGTGTGCACCAAAGAAGCCCTGTGCCGTGGGTGTTCTCAGGCCGACAGCGAAGACCTAGGTGTGTGCTGCACCCGCGCCCGGTGGTTCACACGTTGCGTGACCCTGTGCCTTTTGAAGATGCTCAGAGCGGGTGGCACCTGCGTGCTGCGAGCGCAAGAGGTGTAGAGTGTAAAGGCCTTTCACACTGGAGGAAAGGCTTGCGTCTCATGGAGAAAATATGTACGTCGCCCGGGAGATGGAGGCGCGCTCTTGACACCATTTCCTCTGCCCGTTTCAAACACAAGTGTTTGTACTCGATCTGGGCTGCCTGGTGAAACGCTTGGCAGTCCGCATCACCCTGAGCACCTTTCCTGAAGTTTGATTCGTAGCTGGGTAAACTCGGGCTTCAGAGGCTTAGATGAGACCAAACGTGTTCAGCTTGTGGCGAAAGCCTTTGACCAGAGGCATATAAGCTTGTGCTTGGGGCGAGGGCTAGGCAAGAACGTTTACACACTGGGTTTTTATCTTTACCCTAAGCTGTCCCTTTTGGCTGCAGCAGGCGGAGAGAACCCGCGGAGAGAGAACAGCTGCGAAGTGGATGCACACAACAGTCACCTCGATACCAGCCCCGGGCTCCCAAGCAACGATCCTTCCCCGCAGGGTACTTAACCCACCCAGGGATTCAAGCAGGGAGTTCGCCTTGTCCAACTCGCACAGGAGACTGGCATGAGATGTAGGGCTCATCTACTTGCGTTCACACTACGTGGCCCAGAGAAGTTCTCACGGAGCCGAATCCAGCACCCTTCCTCCACCACGTGTGTACACAAAGGAGCGCTGGGCAGTGGGTGTTATCAGGCCAAGAGAGAAGCCCTTGTTCTGTGCTGCACCTGCTGGGTGGTTCAAAGGTTTTCTGACCTTCCTGCTCTGGAAGCTTTTCAGAGCTGAGGCTACGCCTGGGCTGCGAAAGCAGAGAGGCGTAGAGGCCTTTCACACTGAAGGCGTGGGCCTGTTTCCCGTGGAGAAAGTGTACGTCGCCCAACCCCCACCCCCACCCCACCCCACCCCACCCCACCCCACTCCAACCCACCCCCAGCTGGAGGCGTGCGGGTTGACACCATTTTGTCCTGCCCATGAAAAATGCAAAGAGGCGTACACGATTTGGGCTGTCTGTTGAGAGAATTTTGAATCGGCGGCACCCTGAGTACCTTTCCCGAAGTTTGCTTCCTAGCTGGTTAAACTCGGCATTCAGAGGCGAGATGAGAACAAACTTGCTCCGCGTGCGGCGAAGTGCCCTGATGCCCTGCCCTAAATGTTTGAGCTTCTGGCCAGCGTCAGGCAAGTACTTTGACACGTAGGAGTCTCCCTTTTACTCCAAGCTGTCCCTGTTGGCTGAAGCAGTCGGCGTGTCTGTTTCGCAGCCTGGGAGGCCAGGCGTTGGGGGAGTCTGCCAAGTGACTGCCCTCCATTTATAGCTAACTGACAAACTGCGTCGAAGCTTTCGGGAGCCTCTTACAGGGAATGGTTGCAGTTCGGAATTGGAGATTGTGCTGGCAAACGTCAGCAGCTCCTCTCCCTCGGAGGGCTCTTGGTGTGCCGACTCCTAACAGCCAGCAGGGTCCCCAGCTCGTGAACGGTCCCATTGCGAGCCGGTCTCGTCCGTGAAAGAGCCACGTGAGGCTGAGCTCCAAGAGTCGGGCTCCACACCTGGAGCCTTTGGGACAGGGCAGTCCTGAGCCGATGTGCCCACCAGGGGACGCGACCAAAGTTTACGTACCACAGGAAAGCACATCAAGGCCTCGTGTTCTCTCCATGAAATGAACGTGAGCTTGAAGGGTGATGCGTCAGCGTGCACCGTGAACAGCTCGCTGGTACGCCTGTCTTTGCCCCCTCTCACGGTCTCACGCACCCGGGCTCAGTTCCGTGCAGGAATGCTGAGTGGGAGCGCCAGCCTCGCTTCTGGACTCGAAAGCCTTCCACCCCCTAATGGCAGGTTGTGTGTGTCTCTCACGTGGGGGGAGGAATGAGGTCGCCCACAGAGGTTCTGCCATGAAAGATCTAAAGACGCACGCTGCTGAGGAGCTTGTTCCTCATGGAGCGTCCCCGAAGGCCAGAAGAATGCCGAAGGTCTCTTTCAAAGCTGCCGGACGCTCTGCCGTTCTAGGTCTGAGATAAGGACCTTGTGACGGCACTGTAACCCCGCGAGATTCAGGAGACATCGCCAGTGCGAGTGGCAATCCGGAAGGAAGAACCTGCAAGGCGGAGTGTCCTTTCCTGTACAAAACGGCGCCCAAGTGGCTGAGGCAGGGAGCATTTTCCTTCACAGAACCGGCATCCTCGTATGCCTGTGGGTTACTCTAAAGAAACGACACTGTGAGCAACCTCTTCGAAAAGGCCTTCGCAAGCGACTTGGAGACAACAGCAGCGCAGTGGAGGCACAGACCATTGTCCTAGAGAGCAGCACAGTGTCTCTAGCAGCGATCGCTTCCCGGAGGATACTTAAGCCACACCGAGATTCCAGCAGGGAGTTTTGCCTTATAGCAGTACAACTCACTCAAGAAAGAGGGATGAGGTGTAGGGCTAATCTACGTGCGCTCACGCTCTGTGTCCCCGAGAAGGTTTCACGGAGCAGAATGCATCACCGACCGCTACCACGTGTGTGCACCAAAGAAGCCCTGTGCCGTGGGTGTTCTCAGGCCGACAGCGAAGACGTAGGTGTGTGCTGCACCCGCGCCCGGTGGTTCACACGTTGTGTGACCCTGTGCCTTTTGAAGATGCTCAGAGCGGGTGGCACCTGCGTGCTGCGAGCGCAAGAGGTGTAGAGTGTAAAGGCCTTTCACACCGGAGGAAGGGCTTGCATCTCATGGAGAAAATGTGTACGTCGCCCGGGAGATGGAGGCGCGCTCTTGACACCATTTCCTCTGCCCGTTTCAAACACAAGTGTTTGTACTCGATCTGGGCTGCCTGGTGAAACGCTTGGCAGTCCACATCACCCTGAGCACCTTTCCTGAAGTTTGATTCGTAGCTGGGTAAACTCGGGCTTCAGAGGCTTAGATGAGACCAAACGTGTTCAGCTTGTGGCGAAAGCCTTTGACCAGAGGCATATAAGCTTGTGCTTGGGGCGAGGGCTAGGCAAGAACGTTTACACACTGGGTTTTTATCTTTACCCTAAGCTGTCCCTTTTGGCTGCAGCAGGCGGAGGGAACCCGCGGAGAGAGAACAGCTGCGAAGTGGATGCACACAACAGTCACCTCGATACCAGCCCCGGGCTCCCAAGCAACGATCCTTCCCCGCAGGGTACTTAACCCACCCAGGGATTCAAGCAGGGAGTTCGCCTTGTCCAAGTCGCACAGGAGACTGGCATGAGATGTAGCGCTCATCTACTTGCGTTCACACTACGTGGCCCGGAGAAGTTCTCACGGAGCCGAATCCAGCACCCTTCCTCCACCACGTGTGTACACAAAGGAGCGCTGGGCAGTGGGTGTTCTCAGGCCAAGAGAGAAGCCCTTGTTCTGTGCTGCACCTGCTGGGTGGTTCAAAGGTTTTCTGACCTTCCTGCTCTGGAAGCTTTTCAGAGCTGAGGCTACGCCTGGGCTGCGAAAGCAGAGAGGCGTAGAGGCCTTTCACACTGAAGGCGTGGGCCTGTTTCCCATGGGGAAAGTGTACGTCGCCCAACCCCCACTCCCACCCCACCCCACCCCACCCCACCCCACTCCAACCCACCCCCAGCTGGAGGCGTGCGGGTTGACACCATTTTGTCCTGCCCATGGAAAATACAAAGAGGCGTACACGATTTGGGCTGTCTGGTGAGAGAATTTTGAATCGGCGGCACCCTGAGTACCTTTCCCGAAGTTTGCTTCCTAGCTGGTTAAACTCGGCATTCAGAGGCGAGATGAGAACAAACTTGCTCCGCGTGCGGCGAAGTGCCCTGATGCCCTGCCCTAAATGTTTGAGCTTCTGGCCAGCGTCAGGCAAGTACTTTGACACGTAGGAGTCTCACTTTTACTCCAAGCTGTCCCTGTTGGCTGAAGCAGTCGGCGTGTCTGTATCGCAGCCTGGGAGGCCGGGCGTTGGGGGAGTCTGCCAAGTGACTGGCCTCCATTTATAGCTAACTGAGAAACTGCGTCGAAGCTTTCGGGAGCCTCTTACAGGGAATGGTTGCAGTTGGGAATTGGAGACTGTGCTGGCAAACGTCAGCAGCTCCTCTCCCTCGGAGGGCTCTTGGTGTGCCGACTCCTAACAGCCAGCACGGTCCCCAGCTCGTGAACGGTCCCATTGCGAGCCGGTCTCGTCCGTGAAAGAGCCACGTGAGGCTGAGCTCCAACATTCGGGCTCCACACCTGGAGCCTTTGGGACAGGGCAGTCCTGAGCCGATGTGCCCACCAGGGGACGCGACCAAGTTTACGTACCACAGGAAAGCGCATCAAGGCCTCGTGTTCTCTCCATGAAATGAACGTGAGCTTGAAGGGTGATGCGTCAGCGTGCACCGTGAACAGCTCGCTGGTACGCCTGTCTTTGCCCCCTCTCAAGGTCTCACGCACCCGGGCTCAGTTCCGTGCAGGAATGCTGAGTGGGAGCGCCAGCCTCGCTTCTGGACTCGAAAGCCTTCCACCCCCTAATGGCAGGTTGTGTGTGTCTCTCACGTGGGGGGAGGAATGAGGTCGCCCACAGAGGTTCTGCCATGAAAGATCTAAAGACGCACGCTGCTGAGGAGCTTGTTCCTCATGGAGCGTCCCCGAAGGCCAGAAGAATGCCGACGGTCTCTCTCAAAGCTGCCGGACGCTCTGCCATTCTAGGCCTGAGATAAGGACCTTGTGACGGCACTGTAACCCCGCGAGATTCAGGAGACATCACCAGTGCGAGTGGCAATCCGGAAGGAAGAACCTGCAAGGCGGAGTGTCCTTTCCTGTACAAAACGGCGCCCAAGTGGCTGAGGCAGGGAGCATTTTCCTTCACAGAACCGGCATCCTCGTATGTCTGTGGGTTACTCTAAAGAAACGACACTGTGAGCAACCTCTTCGAAAAGGCCTTCGCAAGCGACTTGGAGACAACAGCAGCGCAGTGGAGGCACAGACCATTGTCCTAGAGAGCAGCACAGTGTCTCTAGCAGCGATCGCTTCCCGGAGGATACTTAAGCCACACCGAGATTCCAGCAGGGAGTTTTGCCTTATAGCAGTACAACTCACTCAAGAAAGAGGGATGAGGTGTAGGGCTAATCTACGTGCGCTCACGCTCTGTGTCCCCGAGAAGGTTTCACGGAGCAGAATGCATCACCGACCGCTACCACGTGTGTGCACCAAAGAAGCCCTGTGCCGTGGGTGTTCTCAGGCCGACAGCGAAGACCTAGGTGTGTGCTGCACCTGCGCCCGGTGGTTCACACGTTGCGTGACCCTGTGCCTTTTGAAGATGCTCAGAGCGGGTGGCACCTGCGTGCTGCGAGCGCAAGAGGTGTAGAGTGTAAAGGCCTTTCACACTGGAGGAAGGGCTTGCATCTCATGGAGAAAATGTGTACGTCACCCGGGAGATGGAGGCGCGCTCTTGACACCATTTCCTCTGCCCGTTTCAAACACAAGTGTTTGTACTCGATCTGGGCTGCCTGGTGAAACGCTTGGCAGTCCGCATCACCCTGAGCACCTTTCCTGAAGTTTGATTGGTAGCTGGGTAAACTCGGGCTTCAGAGGCTTAGATGAGACCAAACGTGTTCAGCTTGTGGCGAAAGCCTTTGACCAGAGGCATATAAGCTTGTGCTTGGGGCGAGGGCTAGGCAAGAACGTTTACACACTGGGTTTTTATCTTTACCCTAAGCTGTCCCTTTTGGCTGCAGCAGGCGGAGAGAACCCGCGGAGAGAGAACAGCTGCGAAGTGGATGCACACAACAGTCACCTCGATACCAGCCCCGGGCTCCCAAGCAACGATCCTTCCCCGCAGGGTACTTAACCCACCCAGGGATTCAAGCAGGGAGTTCGCCTTGTCCAACTCGCACAGGAGACTGGCATGAGATGTAGGGCTCATCTACTTGCGTTCACACTACGTGGCCCGGAGAAGTTCTCACGGAGCCGAATCCAGCACCCTTCCTCCACCACGTGTGTACACAAAGGAGCGCTGGGCAGTGGGTGTTCTCAGGCCAAGAGAGAAGCCCTTGTTCTGTGCTGCACCTGCTGGGTGGTTCAAAGGTTTTCTGACCTTCCTGCTCTGGAAGCTTTTCAGAGCTGAGGCTACGCCTGGGCTGCGAAAGCAGAGAGGCGTAGAGGCCTTTCACACTGAAGGCGTGGGCCTGTTTCCCATGGGGAAAGTGTACGTCGCCCAACCCCCACTCCCACCCCACCCCACCCCACCCCACCCCACTCCAACCCACCCCCAGCTGGAGGCGTGCGGGTTGACACCATTTTGTCCTGCCCATGGAAAATACAAAGAGGCGTACACGATTTGGGCTGTCTGGTGAGAGAATTTTGAATCGGCGGCACCCTGAGTACCTTTCCCGAAGTTTGCTTCCTAGCTGGTTAAACTCGGCATTCAGAGGCGAGATGAGAACAAACTTGCTCCGCGTGCGGCGAAGTGCCCTGATGCCCTGCCCTAAATGTTTGAGCTTCTGGCCAGCGTCAGGCAAGTACTTTGACACGTAGGAGTCTCACTTTTACTCCAAGCTGTCCCTGTTGGCTGAAGCAGTCGGCGTGTCTGTATCGCAGCCTGGGAGGCCGGGCGTTGGGGGAGTCTGCCAAGTGACTGGCCTCCATTTATAGCTAACTGAGAAACTGCGTCGAAGCTTTCGGGAGCCTCTTACAGGGAATGGTTGCAGTTCGGAATTGGAGACTGTGCTGGCAAACGTCAGCAGCTCCTCTCCCTTGGAGGGCTCTTGGTGTGCCGACTCCTAACAGCCAGCACGGTCCCCAGCTCGTGAACGGTCCCATTGCGAGCCGGTCTCGTCCGTGAAAGAGCCACGTGAGGCTGAGCTCCAAGAGTCGGGCTCCACACCTGGAGCCTTTGGGACAGGGCAGTCCTGAGCCGATGTGCCCACCAGGGGACGTGACCAAAGTTTACGTACCACAGGAAAGCGCATCAAGGCCTCGTGTTCTCTCCATGAAATGAACGTGAGCTTGAAGGGTGATGCGTCAGCGTGCACCGTGAACAGCTCGCTGGTACGCCTGTCTTTGCCCCCTCTCACGGTCTCACGCACCCGGGCTCAGTTCCGTGCAGGAATGCTGAGTGGGAGCGCCAGCCTCGCTTCTGGACTCGAAAGCCTTCCACCCCCTAATGGCAGGTTGTGTGTGTCTCTCACGTGGGGGGAGGAATGAGGTCGCCCACAGAGGTTCTGCCATGAAAGATCTAAAGACGCACGCTGCTGAGGAGCTTGTTCCTCATGGAGCGTCCCCGAAGGCCAGAAGAATGCCGACGGTCTCTTTCAAAGCTGCCGGACGCTCTGCCGTTCTAGGCCTGAGATAAGGACCTTGTGACGGCACTGTAACCCCGCGAGATTCAGGAGACATCGCCAGTGCGAGTGGCAATCCGGAAGGAAGAACCTGCAAGGCGGAGTGTCCTTTCCTGTACAAAACGGCGCCCAAGTGGCTGAGGCAGGGAGCATTTTCCTTCACAGAACCGGCATCCTCGTATGCCTGTGGGTTACTCTAAAGAAACGACACTGTGAGCAACCTCTTCGAAAAGGCCTTCGCAAGCGACTTGGAGACAACAGCAGCGCAGTGGAGGCACAGACCATTGTCCTAGAGAGCAGCACAGTGTCTCTAGCAGCGATCGCTTCCCGGAGGATACTTAAGCCACACCGAGATTCCAGCAGGGAGTTTTGCCTTATAGCAGTACAACTCACTCAAGAAAGAGGGATGAGGTGTAGGGCTAATCTACGTGCGCTCACGCTCTGTGTCCCCGAGAAGGTTTCACGGAGCAGAATGCATCACCGACCGCTACCACGTGTGTGCACCAAAGAAGCCCTGTGCCGTGGGTGTTCTCAGGCCGACAGCGAAGACCTAGGTGTGTGCTGCACCCGCGCCCGGTGGTTCACACGTTGCGTGACCCTGTGCCTTTTGAAGATGCTCAGAGCGGGTGGCACCTGCGTGCTGCGAGCGCAAGAGGTGTAGAGTGTAAAGGCCTTTCACACTGGAGGAAGGGCTTGCATCTCATGGAGAAAATGTGTACGTCGCCCGGGAGATGGAGGCGCGCTCTTGACACCATTTCCTCTGCCCGTTTCAAACACAAGTGTTTGTACTCGATCTGGGCTGCCTGGTGAAACGCTTGGCAGTCCGCATCACCCTGAGCACCTTTCCTGAAGTTTGATTCGTAGCTGGGTAAACTCGGGCTTCAGAGGCTTAGATGAGACCAAACGTGTTCAGCTTGTGGCGAAAGCCTTTGACCAGAGGCATATAAGCTTGTGCTTGGGGCGAGGGCTAGGCAAGAACGTTTACACACTGGGTTTTTATCTTTACCCTAAGCTGTCCCTTTTGGCTGCAGCAGGCGGAGAGAACCCGCGGAGAGAGAACAGCTGCGAAGTGGATGCACACAACAGTCACCTCGATACCAGCCCCGGGCTCCCAAGCAACGATCCTTCCCCGCAGGGTACTTAACCCACCCAGGGATTCAAGCAGGGAGTTCGCCTTGTCCAACTCGCACAGGAGACTGGCATGAGATGTAGGGCTCATCTACTTGCGTTCACACTACGTGGCCCGGAGAAGTTCTCACGGAGCCGAATCCAGCACCCTTCCTCCACCACGTGTGTACACAAAGGAGCGCTGGGCAGTGGGTGTTCTCAGGCCAAGAGAGAAGCCCTTGTTCTGTGCTGCACCTGCTGGGTGGTTCAAAGGTTTTCTGACCTTCCTGCTCTGGAAGCTTTTCAGAGCTGAGGCTACGCCTGGGCTGCGAAAGCAGAGAGGCGTAGAGGCCTTTCACACTGAAGGCGTGGGCCTGTTTCCCATGGGGAAAGTGTACGTCGCCCAACCCCCACTCCCACCCCACCCCACCCCACCCCACCCAACTCCAACCCACCCCCAGCTGGAGGCGTGCGGGTTGACACCATTTTGTCCTGCCCATGGAAAATACAAAGAGGCGTACACGATTTGGGCTGTCTGTTGAGAGAATTTTGAATCGGCGGCACCCTGAGTACCTTTCCCGAAGTTTGCTTCCTAGCTGGTTAAACTCGGCATTCAGAGGCGAGATGAGAACAAACTTGCTCCGCGTGCGGCGAAGTGCCCTGATGCCCTGCCCTAAATGTTTGAGCTTCTGGCCAGCGTCAGGCAAGTACTTTGACACGTAGGAGTCTCCCTTTTACTCCAAGCTGTCCCTGTTGGCTGAAGCAGTCGGCGTGTCTGTATCGCAGCCTGGGAGGCCGGGCATTGGGGGAGTCTGCCAAGTGACTGACCTCCATTTATAGCTAACTGAGAAACTGCGTCAAAGCTTTCGGGAGCCTCTTACAGGGAATGGTTGCAGTTCGGAATTGGAGACTGTGCTGGCAAACGTCAGCAGCTCCTCTCCCTCGGAGGGCTCTTGGTGTGCCGACTCCTAACAGCCAGAACGGTCCCCAGCTCGTGAACGGTCCCATTGCGAGCCGGTCTCGTCCGTGAAAGAGCCACGTGAGGCTGAGCTCCAAGAGTCGGGCTCCACACCTGGAGCCTTTGGGACAGGGCAGTCCTGAGCCGATGTGCCCACCAGGGGACGCGACCAAAGTTTACGTACCACAGGAAAGCGCATCAAGGCCTCGTGTTCTCTCCATGAAATGAACGTGAGCTTGAAGGGTGATGCGTCAGCGTGCACCGTGAACAGCTCGCTGGTACGCCTGTCTTTGCCCCCTCTCAAGGTCTCACGCACCCGGGCTCAGTTCCGTGCAGGAATGCTGAGTGGGAGCGCCAGCCTCGCTTCTGGACTCGAAAGCCTTCCACCCCCTAATGGCAGGTTGTGTGTGTCTCTCACGTGGGGGGAGGAATGAGGTCGCCCACAGAGGTTCTGCCATGAAAGATCTAAAGACGCACGCTGCTGAGGAGCTTGTTCCTCATGGAGCGTCCCCGAAGGCCAGAAGAATGCCGACGGTCTCTCTCAAAGCTGCCGGACGCTCTGCCATTCTAGGCCTGAGATAAGGACCTTGTGACGGCACTGTAACCCCGCGAGATTCAGGAGACATCGCCAGTGCGAGTGGCAATCCGGAAGGAAGAACCTGCAAGGCGGAGTGTCCTTTCCTGTACAAAACGGCGCCCAAGTGGCTGAGGCAGGGAGCATTTTCCTTCACAGAACCGGCATCCTCGTATGTCTGTGGGTTACTCTAAAGAAACGACACTGTGAGCAACCTCTTCGAAAAGGCCTTCGCAAGCGACTTGGAGACAACAGCAGCGCAGTGGAGGCACAGACCATTGTCCTAGAGAGCAGCACAGTGTCTCTAGCAGCGATCGCTTCCCGGAGGATACTTAAGCCACACCGAGATTCCAGCAGGGAGTTTTGCCTTATAGCAGTACAACTCACTCAAGAAAGAGGGATGAGGTGTAGGGCTAATCTACGTGCGCTCACGCTCTGTGTCCCCGAGAAGGTTTCACGGAGCAGAATGCATCACCGACCGCTACCACGTGTGTGCACCAAAGAAGCCCTGTGCCGTGGGTGTTCTCAGGCCGACAGCGAAGACCTAGGTGTGTGCTGCACCCGCGCCCGGTGGTTCACACGTTGCGTGACCCTGTGCCTTTTGAAGATGCTCAGAGCGGGTGGCACCTGCGTGCTGCGAGCGCAAGAGGTGTAGAGTGTAAAGGCCTTTCACACTGGAGGAAGGGCTTGCATCTCATGGAGAAAATGTGTACGTCGCCCGGGAGATGGAGGCGCGCTCTTGACACCATTTCCTCTGCCCGTTTCAAACACAAGTGTTTGTACTCGATCTGGGCTGCCTGGTGAAACGCTTGGCAGTCCGCATCACCCTGAGCACCTTTCCTGAAGTTTGATTCGTAGCTGGGTAAACTCGGGCTTCAGAGGCTTAGATGAGACCAAACGTGTTCAGCTTGTGGCGAAAGCCTTTGACCAGAGGCATATAAGCTTGTGCTTGGGGCGAGGGCTAGGCAAGAACGTTTACACACTGGGTTTTTATCTTTACCCTAAGCTGTCCCTTTTGGCTGCAGCAGGCGGAGGGAACCCGCGGAGAGAGAACAGCTGCGAAGTGGATGCACACAACAGTCACCTCGATACCAGCCCCGGGCTCCCAAGCAACGATCCTTCCCCGCAGGGTACTTAACCCACCCAGGGATTCAAGCAGGGAGTTCGCCTTGTCCAAGTCGCACAGGAGACTGGCATGAGATGTAGCGCTCATCTACTTGCGTTCACACTACGTGGCCCGGAGAAGTTCTCACGGAGCCGAATCCAGCACCCTTCCTCCACCACGTGTGTACACAAAGGAGCGCTGGGCAGTGGGTGTTCTCAGGCCAAGAGAGAAGCCCTTGTTCTGTGCTGCACCTGCTGGGTGGTTCAAAGGTTTTCTGACCTTCCTGCTCTGGAAGCTTTTCAGAGCTGAGGCTACGCCTGGGCTGCGAAAGCAGAGAGGCGTAGAGGCCTTTCACACTGAAGGCGTGGGCCTGTTTCCCATGGGGAAAGTGTACGTCGCCCAACACCCACTCCCACCCCACCCCACCCCACCCCACCCCACTCCAACCCACCCCCAGCTGGAGGCGTGCGGGTTGACACCATTTTGTCCTGCCCATGGAAAATACAAAGAGGCGTACACGATTTGGGCTGTCTGGTGAGAGAATTTTGAATCGGCGGCACCCTGAGTACCTTTCCCGAAGTTTGCTTCCTAGCTGGTTAAACTCGGCATTCAGAGGCGAGATGAGAACAAACTTGCTCCGCGTGCGGCGAAGTGCCCTGATGCCCTGCCCTAAATGTTTGAGCTTCTGGCCAGCGTCAGGCAAGTACTTTGACACGTAGGAGTCTCACTTTTACTCCAAGCTGTCCCTGTTGGCTGAAGCAGTCGGCGTGTCTGTATCGCAGCCTGGGAGGCCGGGCGTTGGGGGAGTCTGCCAAGTGACTGGCCTCCATTTATAGCTAACTGAGAAACTGCGTCGAAGCTTTCGGGAGCCTCTTACAGGGAATGGTTGCAGTTGGGAATTGGAGACTGTGCTGGCAAACGTCAGCAGCTCCTCTCCCTCGGAGGGCTCTTGGTGTGCCGACTCCTAACAGCCAGCACGGTCCCCAGCTCGTGAACGGTCCCATTGCGAGCCGGTCTCGTCCGTGAAAGAGCCACGTGAGGCTGAGCTCCAAGAGTCGGGCTCCACACCTGGAGCCTTTGGGACAGGGCAGTCCTGAGCCGATGTGCCCACCAGGGGACGCGACCAAAGTTTACGTACCACAGGAAAGCGCATCAAGGCCTCGTGTTCTCTCCATGAAATGAACGTGAGCTTGAAGGGTGATGCGTCAGCGTGCACCGTGAACAGCTCGCTGGTACGCCTGTCTTTGCCCCCTCTCACGGTCTCACGCACCCGGGCTCAGTTCCGTGCAGGAATGCTGAGTGGGAGCGCCAGCCTCGCTTCTGGACTCGAAAGCCTTCCACCCCCTAATGGCAGGTTGTGTGTGTCTCTCACGTGGGGGGAGGAATGAGGTCGCCCACAGAGGTTCTGCCATGAAAGATCTAAAGACGCACGCTGCTGAGGAGCTTGTTCCTCATGGAGCGTCCCCGAAGGCCAGAAGAATGCCGACGGTCTCTTTCAAAGCTGCCGGACGCTCTGCCGTTCTAGGCCTGAGATAAGGACCTTGTGACGGCACTGTAACCCCGCGAGATTCAGGAGACATCGCCAGTGCGAGTGGCAATCCGGAAGGAAGAACCTGCAAGGCGGAGTGTCCTTTCCTGTACAAAACGGCGCCCAAGTGGCTGAGGCAGGGAGCATTTTCCTTCACAGAACCGGCATCCTCGTATGCCTGTGGGTTACTCTAAAGAAACGACACTGTGAGCAACCTCTTCGAAAAGGCCTTCGCAAGCGACTTGGAGACAACAGCAGCGCAGTGGAGGCACAGACCATTGTCCTAGAGAGCAGCACAGTGTCTCTAGCAGCGATCGCTTCCCGGAGGATACTTAAGCCACACCGAGATTCCAGCAGGGTGTTTTGCCTTATAGCAGTACAACTCACTCAAGAAAGAGGGATGAGGTGTAGGGCTAATCTACGTGCGCTCACGCTCTGTGTCCCCGAGAAGGTTTCACGGAGCAGAATGCATCACCGACCGCTACCACGTGTGTGCACCAAAGAAGCCCTGTGCCGTGGGTGTTCTCAGGCCGACAGCGAAGACCTAGGTGTGTGCTGCACCCGCGCCCGGTGGTTCACACGTTGCGTGACCCTGTGCCTTTTGAAGATGCTCAGAGCGGGTGGCACCTGCGTGCTGCGAGCGCAAGAGGTGTAGAGTGTAAAGGCCTTTCACACTGGAGGAAGGGCTTGCATCTCATGGAGAAAATGTGTACGTCGCGCGGGAGATGGAGGCGCGCTCTTGACACCATTTCCTCTGCCCGTTTCAAACACAAGTGTTTGTACTCGATCTGGGCTGCCTGGTGAAACGCTTGGCAGTCCGCATCACCCTGAGCACCTTTCCTGAAGTTTGATTCGTAGCTGGGTAAACTCGGGCTTCAGAGGCTTAGATGAGACCAAACGTGTTCAGCTTGTGGCGAAAGCCTTTGACCAGAGGCATATAAGCTTGTGCTTGGGGCGAGGGCTAGGCAAGAACGTTTACACACTGGGTTTTTATCTTTACCCTAAGCTGTCCCTTTTGGCTGCAGCAGGCGGAGAGAACCCGCGGAGAGAGAACAGCTGCGAAGTGGATGCACACAACAGTCACCTCGATACCAGCCCCGGGCTCCCAAGCAACGATCCTTACCCGCAGGGTACTTAACCCACCCAGGGATTCAAGCAGGGAGTTCGCCTTGTCCAACTCGCACAGGAGACTGGCATGAGATGTAGGGCTCATCTACTTGCGTTCACACTACGTGGCCCGGAGAAGTTCTCACGGAGCCGAATCCAGCACCCTTCCTCCACCACGTGTGTACACAAAGGAGCGCTGGGCAGTGGGTGTTCTCAGGCCAAGAGAGAAGCCCTTGTTCTGTGCTGCACCTGCTGGGTGGTTCAAAGGTTTTCTGACCTTCCTGCTCTGGAAGCTTTTCAGAGCTGAGGCTACGCCTGGGCTGCGAAAGCAGAGAGGCGTAGAGGCCTTTCACACTGAAGGCGTGGGCCTGTTTCCCATGGGGAAAGTGTACGTCGCCCAACCCCCACTCCCACCCCACCCCACCCCACCCCACCCCACTCCAACCCACCCCCAGCTGGAGGCGTGCGGGTTGACACCATTTTGTCCTGCCCATGGAAAATACAAAGAGGCGTACACGATTTGGGCTGTCTGGTGAGAGAATTTTGAATCGGCGGCACCCTGAGTACCTTTCCCGAAGTTTGCTTCCTAGCTGGTTAAACTCGGCATTCAGAGGCGAGATGAGAACAAACTTGCTCCGCGTGCGGCGAAGTGCCCTGATGCCCTGCCCTAAATGTTTGAGCTTCTGGCCAGCGTCAGGCAAGTACTTTGACACGTAGGAGTCTCACTTTTACTCCAAGCTGTCCCTGTTGGCTGAAGCAGTCGGCGTGTCTGTATCGCAGCCTGGGAGGCCGGGCGTTGGGGGAGTCTGCCAAGTGACTGGCCTCCATTTATAGCTAACTGAGAAACTGCGTCGAAGCTTTCGGGAGCCTCTTACAGGGAATGGTTGCAGTTGGGAATTGGAGACTGTGCTGGCAAACGTCAGCAGCTCCTCTCCCTCGGAGGGCTCTTGGTGTGCCGACTCCTAACAGCCAGCACGGTCCCCAGCTCGTGAACGGTCCCATTGCGAGCCGGTCTCGTCCGTGAAAGAGCCACGTGAGGCTGAGCTCCAAGAGTCGGGCTCCACACCTGGAGCCTTTGGGACAGGGCAGTCCTGAGCCGATGTGCCCACAAGGGGACGCGACCAAAGTTTACGTACCACAGGAAAGCGCATCAAGGCCTCGTGTTCTCTCCATGAAATGAACGTGAGCTTGAAGGGTGATGCGTCAGCGTGCACCGTGAACAGCTCGCTGGTACGCCTGTCTTTGCCCCCTCTCACGGTCTCACACACCCGGGCTCAGTTCCGTGCAGGAGTGCTGAGAGGGAGCGCCAGCCTCGCTTCTGGACTCGAAAGCCTTCCACCCCCTAATGGCAGGTTGTGTGTGTCTCTCACGTGGGGGGAGGAATGAGGTCGCCCACAGAGGTTCTGCCATGAAAGATCTACAGACGCACGCTGCTGAGGAGCTTGTTCCTCATGGAGCGTCCCCGAAGGCCAGAAGAATGCCGAAGGTCTCTTTCAAAGCTGCCGGACGCTCTGCCGTTCTAGGCCTGAGATAAGGACCTTGTGACGGCACTGTAACCCCGCGAGATTCAGGAGACATCGCCAGTGTGAGTGGCAATCCGGAAGGAAGAACCTTCAAGGCGGAGTGTCCTTTCCTGTACAAAACGGCGCCCAAGTGGCTGAGGCAGGGAGCATTTTCCTTCACAGAACCAGCATCCTCGTATGCCTGTGGGTTACTCTAAAGAAACGACACTGTGAGCAACCTCTTCGAAAAGGCCTTCGCAAGCGACTTGGAGACAACAGCAGCGCAGTGGAGGCACAGACCATTGTCCTAGAGAGCAGCACAGTGTCTCTAGCAGCGATCGCTTCCCGGAGGATACTTAAGCCACACCGAGATTCCAGCAGGGAGTTTTGCCTTATAGCAGTACAACTCACTCAAGAAAGAGGGATGAGGTGTAGGGCTAATCTACCTGCGCTCACGCTCTGTGTCCCCGAGAAGGTTTCACGGAGCAGCATGCATCACCGACCGCTACCACGTGTGTGCACCAAAGAAGCCCTGTGCCGTGGGTGTTCTCAGGCCGACAGCGAAGACCTAGGTGTGTGCTGCACCCGCGCCCGGTGGTTCACACGTTGCGTGAACCTGTGCCTTTTGAAGACGCTCAGAGCGGGTGGCACCTGCGTGCTGCGAGCGCAAGAGGTGTAGAGTGTAAAGGCCTTTCACACTGGAGGAAAGGCTTGCATCTCATGGAGAAAATGTGTACGTCGCCCGGGAGATGGAGGCGCGCTCTTGACACCATTTCCTCTGCCCGTTTCAAACACAAGTGTTTGTACTCGATCTGGGCTGCCTGGTGAAACGCTTGGCAGTCCGCATCACCCTGAGCACCTTTCCTGAAGTTTGATTCGTAGCTGGGTAAACTCGGGCTTCAGAGGCTTAGATGAGACCAAACGTGTTCAGCTTGTGGCGAAAGCCTTTGACCAGAGGCATATAAGCTTGTGCTTGGGGCGAGGGCTAGGCAAGAACGTTTACACACTGGGTTTTTATCTTTACCCTAAGCTGTCCCTTTTGGCTGCAGCAGGCGGAGAGAACCCGCGGAGAGAGAACAGCTGCGAAGTGGATGCACACAACAGTCACCTCGATACCAGCCCCGGGCTCCCAAGCAACGATCCTTCCCCGCAGGGTACTTAACCCACCCAGGGATTCAAGCAGGGAGTTCGCCTTGTCCAACTCGCACAGGAGACTGGCATGAGATGTAGGGCTCATCTACTTGCGTTCACACTACGTGGCCCGGAGAAGTTCTCACGGAGCCGAATCCAGCACCCTTCCTCCACCACGTGTGTACACAAAGGAGCGCTGGGCAGTGGGTGTTCTCAGGCCAAGAGAGAAGCCCTTGTTCTGTGCTGCACCTGCTGGGTGGTTCAAAGGTTTTCTGACCTTCCTGCTCTGGAAGCTTTTCAGAGCTGAGGCTACGCCTGGGCTGCGAAAGCAGAGAGGCGTAGAGGCCTTTCACACTGAAGGCGTGGGCCTGTTTCCATGGGGAAAGTGTACGTCGCCCAACCCCCACTCCCACCCCACCCCACCCCACCCCACCCCACTCCAACCCACCCCCAGCTGGAGGCGTGCGGGTTGACACCATTTTGTCCTGCCCATGGAAAATACAAAGAGGCGTACACGATTTGGGCTGTCTGGTGAGAGAATTTTGAATCGGCGGCACCCTGAGTACCTTTCCCGAAGTTTGCTTCCTAGCTGGTTAAACTCGGCATTCAGAGGCGAGATGAGAACAAACTTGCTCCGCGTGCGGCGAAGTGCCCTGATGCCCTGCCCTAAATGTTTGAGCTTCTGGCCAGCGTCAGGCAAGTACTTTGACACGTAGGAGTCTCCCTTTTACTCCAAGCTGTCCCTGTCGGCTGAAGCACTCGGCGTGTCTGTATCGCAGCCTGGGAGGCCGGGCGTTGGGGGAGTCTGCCAAGTGACTGGCCTCCATTTATAGCTAACTGAGAAACTGCGTCGAAGCTTTCTGGAGCCTCTTACAGGGAATGGTTGCAGTTTGGAATTGGAGACTGTGCTGGCAAACGTCAGCAGCTCCTCTCCCTCGGAGGGCTCTTGGTGTGCCGACTCCTAACAGCCAGCACGGTCCCCAGCTCGTGAACGGTCCCATTGCGAGCCGGTCTCGTCCGTGAAAGAGCCACGTGAGGCTGAGCTCCAAGAGTCGGGCTCCACACCTGGAGCCTTTGGGACAGGGCAGTCCTGAGCCGATGTGCCCACCAGGGGACGCGACCAAAGTTTACGTACCACAGGAAAGCGCATCAAGGCCTCGTGTTCTCTCCATGAAATGAACGTGAGCTTGAAGGGTGATGCGTCAGCGTGCACCGTGAACAGCTCGCTGGTACGCCTGTCTTTGCCCCCTCTCACGGTCTCACGCACCCGGGCTCAGTTCCGTGCAGGAATGCTGAGTGGGAGCGCCAGCCTCGCTTCTGGACTCGAAAGCCTTCCACCCCCTAATGGCAGGTTGTGTGTGTCTCTCACGTGGGGGGAGGAATGAGGTCGCCCACAGAGGTTCTGCCATGAAAGATCTAAAGACGCACGCTGCTGAGGAGCTTGTTCCTCATGGAGCGTCCCCGAAGGCCAGAAGAATGCCGACGGTCTCTTTCAAAGCTGCCGGACGCTCTGCCGTTCTAGGCCTGAGATAAGGACCTTGTGACGGCACTGTAACCCCGCGAGATTCAGGAGACATCGCCAGTGCGAGTGGCAATCCGGAAGGAAGAACCTGCAAGGCGGAGTGTCCTTTCCTGTACAAAATGGCGCCCAAGTGGCTGAGGCAGGGAGCATTTTCCTTCACAGAACCGGCATCCTCGTATGCCTGTGGGTTACTCTAAAGAAACGACACTGTGAGCAACCTCTTCGAAAAGGCCTTCGCAAGCAACTTGGAGACAACAGCAGCGCAGTGGAGGCACAGACCATTGTCCTAGAGAGCAGCACAGTGTCTCTAGCAGCGATCGCTTCCCGGAGGATACTTAAGCCACACCGAGATTCCAGCAGGGAGTTTTGCCTTATAGCAGTACAACTCACTCAAGAAAGAGGGATGAGGTGTAGGGCTAATCTACGTGCGCTCACGCTCTGTGTCCCCGAGAAGGTTTCACGGAGCAGAATGCATCACCGACCGCTACCACGTGTGTGCACCAAAGAAGCCCTGTGCCGTGGGTGTTCTCAGGCCGACAGCGAAGACCTAGGTGTGTGCTGCACCCACGCCCGGTGGTTCACACGTTGCGTGACCCTGTGCCTTTTGAAGATGCTCAGAGCGGGTGGCACCTGCGTGCTGCGAGCGCAAGAGGTGTAGAGTGTAGAGGCCTTTCACACTGGAGGAAGGGCTTGCATCTCATGGAGAAAATGTGTCCGTCGCCCCGGAGATGGAGGCGCGCTCTTGACACCATTTCCTCTGCCCGTTTCAAACACAAGTGTTTGTACTCGATCTGGGCTGCCTGGTGAAACGCTTGGCAGTCCGCATCACCCTGAGCACCTTTCCTGAAGTTTGATTCGTAGCTGGGTAAACTCGGGCTTCAGAGGCTTAGATGAGACCAAACGTGTTCAGCTTGTGGCGAAAGCCTTTGACCAGAGGCATATAAGCTTGTGCTTGGGGCGAGGGCTAGGCAAGAACGTTTACACACTGGGTTTTTATCTTTACCCTAAGCTGTCCCTTTTGGCTGCAGCAGGCGGAGAGAACCCGCGGAGAGAGAACAGCTGCGAAGTGGATGCACACAACAGTCACCTCGATACCAGCCCCGGGCTCCCAAGCAACGATCCTTCCCCGCAGGGTACTTAACCCACCCAGGGATTCAAGCAGGGAGTTCGCCTTGTCCAACTCGCACAGGAGACTGGCATGAGATGTAGGGCTCATCTACTTGCGTTCACACTACGTGGCCCGGAGAAGTTCTCACGGAGCCGAATCCAGCACCCTTCCTCCACCACGTGTGTACACAAAGGAGCGCTGGGCAGTGGGTGTTCTCAGGCCAAGAGAGAAGCCCTTGTTCTGTGCTGCACCTGCTGGGTGGTTCAAAGGTTTTCTGACCTTCCTGCTCTGGAAGCTTTTCAGAGCTGAGGCTACGCCTGGGCTGCGAAAGCAGAGAGGCGTAGAGGCCTTTCACACTGAAGGCGTGGGCCTGTTTCCCATGGGGAAAGTGTACGTCGCCCAACCCCCACTCCCACCCCACCCCACCCCACCCCACCCCACTCCAACCCACCCCCAGCTGGAGGCGTGCGGGTTGACACCATTTTGTCCTGCCCATGGAAAATACAAAGAGGCGTACACGATTTGGGCTGTCTGGTGAGAGAATTTTGAATCGGCGGCACCCTGAGTACCTTTCCCGAAGTTTGCTTCCTAGCTGGTTAAACTCGGCATTCAGAGGCGAGATGAGAACAAACTTGCTCCGCGTGCGGCGAAGTGCCCTGATGCCCTGCCCTAAATGTTTGAGCTTCTGGCCAGCGTCAGGCAAGTACTTTGACACGTAGGAGTCTCCCTTTTACTCCAAGCTGTCCCTGTCGGCTGAAGCACTCGGCGTGTCTGTATCGCAGCCTGGGAGGCCGGGCGTTGGGGGAGTCTGCCAAGTGACTGGCCTCCATTTATAGCTAACTGAGAAACTGCGTCGAAGCTTTCTGGAGCCTCTTACAGGGAATGGTTGCAGTTTGGAATTGGAGACTGTGCTGGCAAACGTCAGCAGCTCCTCTCCCTCGGAGGGCTCTTGGTGTGCCGACTCCTAACAGCCAGCACGGTCCCCAGCTCGTGAACGGTCCCATTGCGAGCCGGTCTCGTCCGTGAAAGAGCCACGTGAGGCTGAGCTCCAAGAGTCGGGCTCCACACCTGGAGCCTTTGGGACAGGGCAGTCCTGAGCCGATGTGCCCACCAGGGGACGCGACCAAAGTTTACGTACCACAGGAAAGCGCATCAAGGCCTCGTGTTCTCTCCATGAAATGAACGTGAGCTTGAAGGGTGATGCGTCAGCGTGCACCGTGAACAGCTCGCTGGTACGCCTGTCTTTGCCCCCTCTCACGGTCTCACGCACCCGGGCTCAGTTCCGTGCAGGAATGCTGAGTGGGAGCGCCAGCCTCGCTTCTGGACTCGAAAGCCTTCCACCCCCTAATGGCAGGTTGTGTGTGTCTCTCACGTGGGGGGAGGAATGAGGTCGCCCACAGAGGTTCTGCCATGAAAGATCTAAAGACGCACGCTGCTGAGGAGCTTGTTCCTCATGGAGCGTCCCCGAAGGCCAGAAGAATGCCGACGGTCTCTTTCAAAGCTGCCGGACGCTCTGCCGTTCTAGGCCTGAGATAAGGACCTTGTGACGGCACTGTAACCCCGCGAGATTCAGGAGACATCGCCAGTGCGAGTGGCAATCCGGAAGGAAGAACCTGCAAGGCGGAGTGTCCTTTCCTGTACAAAATGGCGCCCAAGTGGCTGAGGCAGGGAGCATTTTCCTTCACAGAACCGGCATCCTCGTATGCCTGTGGGTTACTCTAAAGAAACGACACTGTGAGCAACCTCTTCGAAAAGGCCTTCGCAAGCAACTTGGAGACAACAGCAGCGCAGTGGAGGCACAGACCATTGTCCTAGAGAGCAGCACAGTGTCTCTAGCAGCGATCGCTTCCCGGAGGATACTTAAGCCACACCGAGATTCCAGCAGGGAGTTTTGCCTTATAGCAGTACAACTCACTCAAGAAAGAGGGATGAGGTGTAGGGCTAATCTACGTGCGCTCACGCTCTGTGTCCCCGAGAAGGTTTCACGGAGCAGAATGCATCACCGACCGCTACCACGTGTGTGCACCAAAGAAGCCCTGTGCCGTGGGTGTTCTCAGGCCGACAGCGAAGACCTAGGTGTGTGCTGCACCCACGCCCGGTGGTTCACACGTTGCGTGACCCTGTGCCTTTTGAAGATGCTCAGAGCGGGTGGCACCTGCGTGCTGCGAGCGCAAGAGGTGTAGAGTGTAGAGGCCTTTCACACTGGAGGAAGGGCTTGCATCTCATGGAGAAAATGTGTCCGTCGCCCCGGAGATGGAGGCGCGCTCTTGACACCATTTCCTCTGCCCGTTTCAAACACAAGTGTTTGTACTCGATCTGGGCTGCCTGGTGAAACGCTTGGCAGTCCGCATCACCCTGAGCACCTTTCCTGAAGTTTGATTCGTAGCTGGGTAAACTCGGGCTTCAGAGGCTTAGATGAGACCAAACGTGTTCAGCTTGTGGCGAAAGCCTTTGACCAGAGGCATATAAGCTTGTGCTTGGGGCGAGGGCTAGGCAAGAACGTTTACACACTGGGTTTTTATCTTTACCCTAAGCTGTCCCTTTTGGCTGCAGCAGGCGGAGAGAACCCGCGGAGAGAGAACAGCTGCGAAGTGGATGCACACAACAGTCACCTCGATACCAGCCCCGGGCTCCCAAGCAACGATCCTTCCCCGCAGGGTACTTAACCCACCCAGGGATTCAAGCAGGGAGTTCGCCTTGTCCAACTCGCACAGGAGACTGGCATGAGATGTAGGGCTCATCTACTTGCGTTCACACTACGTGGCCCGGAGAAGTTCTCACGGAGCCGAATCCAGCACCCTTCCTCCACCACGTGTGTACACAAAGGAGCGCTGGGCAGTGGGTGTTCTCAGGCCAAGAGAGAAGCCCTTGTTCTGTGCTGCACCTGCTGGGTGGTTCAAAGGTTTTCTGACCTTCCTGCTCTGGAAGCTTTTCAGAGCTGAGGCTACGCCTGGGCTGCGAAAGCAGAGAGGCGTAGAGGCCTTTCACACTGAAGGCGTGGGCCTGTTTCCCATGGGGAAAGTGTACGTCGCCCAACCCCCACTCCCACCCCACCCCACCCCACCCCACCCCACTCCAACCCACCCCCAGCTGGAGGCGTGCGGGTTGACACCATTTTGTCCTGCCCATGGAAAATACAAAGAGGCGTACACGATTTGGGCTGTCTGGTGAGAGAATTTTGAATCGGCGGCACCCTGAGTACCTTTCCCGAAGTTTGCTTCCTAGCTGGTTAAACTCGGCATTCAGAGGCGAGATGAGAACAAACTTGCTCCGCGTGCGGCGAAGTGCCCTGATGCCCTGCCCTAAATGTTTGAGCTTCTGGCCAGCGTCAGGCAAGTACTTTGACACGTAGGAGTCTCCCTTTTACTCCAAGCTGTCCCTGTCGGCTGAAGCACTCGGCGTGTCTGTATCGCAGCCTGGGAGGCCGGGCGTTGGGGGAGTCTGCCAAGTGACTGGCCTCCATTTATAGCTAACTGAGAAACTGCGTCGAAGCTTTCTGGAGCCTCTTACAGGGAATGGTTGCAGTTTGGAATTGGAGACTGTGCTGGCAAACGTCAGCAGCTCCTCTCCCTCGGAGGGCTCTTGGTGTGCCGACTCCTAACAGCCAGCACGGTCCCCAGCTCGTGAACGGTCCCATTGCGAGCCGGTCTCGTCCGTGAAAGAGCCACGTGAGGCTGAGCTCCAAGAGTCGGGCTCCACACCTGGAGCCTTTGGGACAGGGCAGTCCTGAGCCGATGTGCCCACCAGGGGACGCGACCAAAGTTTACGTACCACAGGAAAGCGCATCAAGGCCTCGTGTTCTCTCCATGAAATGAACGTGAGCTTGAAGGGTGATGCGTCAGCGTGCACCGTGAACAGCTCGCTGGTACGCCTGTCTTTGCCCTCTCTCACGGTCTCACGCACCCGGGCTCAGTTCCGTGCAGGAATGCTGAGTGGGAGCGCCAGCCTCGCTTCTGGACTCGAAAGCCTTCCACCCCCTAATGGCAGGTTGTGTGTGTCTCTCACGTGGGGGGAGGAATGAGGTCGCCCACAGAGGTTCTGCCATGAAAGATCTAAAGACGCACGCTGCTGAGGAGCTTGTTCCTCATGGAGCGTCCCCGAAGGCCAGAAGAATGCCGACGGTCTCTTTCAAAGCTGCCGGACGCTCTGCCGTTCTAGGCCTGAGATAAGGACCTTGTGACGGCACTGTAACCCCGCGAGATTCAGGAGACATCGCCAGTGCGAGTGGCAATCCGGAAGGAAGAACCTGCAAGGCGGAGTGTCCTTTCCTGTACAAAATGGCGCCCAAGTGGCTGAGGCAGGGAGCATTTTCCTTCACAGAACCGGCATCCTCGTATGCCTGTGGGTTACTCTAAAGAAACGACACTGTGAGCAACCTCTTCGAAAAGGCCTTCGCAAGCAACTTGGAGACAACAGCAGCGCAGTGGAGGCACAGACCATTGTCCTAGAGAGCAGCACAGTGTCTCTAGCAGCGATCGCTTCCCGGAGGATACTTAAGCCACACCGAGATTCCAGCAGGGAGTTTTGCCTTATAGCAGTACAACTCACTCAAGAAAGAGGGATGAGGTGTAGGGCTAATCTACGTGCGCTCACGCTCTGTGTCCCCGAGAAGGTTTCACGGAGCAGAATGCATCACCGACCGCTACCACGTGTGTGCACCAAAGAAGCCCTGTGCCGTGGGTGTTCTCAGGCCGACAGCGAAGACCTAGGTGTGTGCTGCACCCACGCCCGGTGGTTCACACGTTGCGTGACCCTGTGCCTTTTGAAGATGCTCAGAGCGGGTGGCACCTGCGTGCTGCGAGCGCAAGAGGTGTAGAGTGTAGAGGCCTTTCACACTGGAGGAAGGGCTTGCATCTCATGGAGAAAATGTGTCCGTCGCCCCGGAGATGGAGGCGCGCTCTTGACACCATTTCCTCTGCCCGTTTCAAACACAAGTGTTTGTACTCGATCTGGGCTGCCTGGTGAAACGCTTGGCAGTCCGCATCACCCTGAGCACCTTTCCTGAAGTTTGATTCGTAGCTGGGTAAACTCGGGCTTCAGAGGCTTAGATGAGACCAAACGTGTTCAGCTTGTGGCGAAAGCCTTTGACCAGAGGCATATAAGCTTGTGCTTGGGGCGAGGGCTAGGCAAGAACGTTTACACACTGGGTTTTTATCTTTACCCTAAGCTGTCCCTTTTGGCTGCAGCAGGCGGAGAGAACCCGCGGAGAGAGAACAGCTGCGAAGTGGATGCACACAACAGTCACCTCGATACCAGCCCCGGGCTCCCAAGCAACGATCCTTCCCCGCAGGGTACTTAACCCACCCAGGGATTCAAGCAGGGAGTTCGCCTTGTCCAACTCGCACAGGAGACTGGCATGAGATGTAGGGCTCATCTACTTGCGTTCACACTACGTGGCCCGGAGAAGTTCTCACGGAGCCGAATCCAGCACCCTTCCTCCACCACGTGTGTACACAAAGGAGCGCTGGGCAGTGGGTGTTCTCAGGCCAAGAGAGAAGCCCTTGTTCTGTGCTGCACCTGCTGGGTGGTTCAAAGGTTTTCTGACCTTCCTGCTCTGGAAGCTTTTCAGAGCTGAGGCTACGCCTGGGCTGCGAAAGCAGAGAGGCGTAGAGGCCTTTCACACTGAAGGCGTGGGCCTGTTTCCCATGGGGAAAGTGTACGTCGCCCAACCCCCACTCCCACCCCACCCCACCCCACCCCACCCCACTCCAACCCACCCCCAGCTGGAGGCGTGCGGGTTGACACCATTTTGTCCTGCCCATGGAAAATACAAAGAGGCATACACGATTTGGGCTGTCTGGTGAGAGAATTTTGAATCGGCGGCACCCTGAGTACCTTTCCCGAAGTTTGCTTCCTAGCTGGTTAAACTCGGCATTCAGAGGCGAGATGAGAACAAACTTGCTCCGCGTGCGGCGAAGTGCCCTGATGCCCTGCCCTAAATGTTTGAGCTTCTGGCCAGCGTCAGGCAAGTACTTTGACACGTAGGAGTCTCCCTTTTACTCCAAGCTGTCCCTGTTGGCTGAAGCAGTCGGCGTGTCTGTATCGCAGCCTGGGAGGCCGGGCGTTGGGGGAGTCTGCCAAGTGACTGGCCTCCATTTATAGCTAACTGAGAAACTGCGTCGAAGCTTTCGGGAGCCTCTTACAGGGAATGGTTGCAGTTGGGAATTGGAGACTGTGCTGGCAAACGTCAGCAGCTCCTCTCCCTCGGAGGGCTCTTGGTGTGCCGACTCCTAACAGCCAGCACGGTCCCCAGCTCGTGAACGGTCCCATTGCGAGCCGGTCTCGTCCGTGAAAGAGCCACGTGAGGCTGAGCTCCAAGAGTCGGGCTCCACACCTGGAGCCTTTGGGACAGGGCAGTCCTGAGCCGATGTGCCCACAAGGGGACGCGACCAAAGTTTACGTACCACAGGAAAGCGCATCAAGGCCTCGTGTTCTCTCCATGAAATGAACGTGAGCTTGAAGGGTGATGCGTCAGCGTGCACCGTGAACAGCTCGCTGGTACGCCTGTCTTTGCCCCCTCTCACGGTCTCACACACCCGGGCTCAGTTCCGTGCAGGAGTGCTGAGAGGGAGCGCCAGCCTCGCTTCTGGACTCGAAAGCCTTCCACCCCCTAATGGCAGGTTGTGTGTGTCTCTCACGTGGGGGGAGAAATGAGGTCGCCCACAGAGGTTCTGCCATGAAAGATCTAAAGACGCACGCTGCTGAGGAGCTTGTTCCTCATGGAGCGTCCCCGAAGGCCAGAAGCATGCCGAAGGTCTCTTTCAAAGCTGCCGGACGCTCTGCCGTTCTAGGCCTGAGATAAGGACCTTGTGACGGCACTGTAACCCCGCGAGATTCAGGAGACATCGCCAGTGCGAGTGGCAATCCGGAAGGAAGAACCTGCAAGGCGGAGTGTCCTTTCCTGTACAAAACGGCGCCCAAGTGGCTGAGGCAGGGAGCATTTTCCTTCACAGAACCGGCATCCTCGTATGCCTGTGGGTTACTCTAAAGAAACGACACTGTGAGCAACCTCTTCGAAAAGGCCTTCGCAAGCGACTTGGAGACAACAGCAGCGCAGTGGAGGCACAGACCATTGTCCTAGAGAGCAGCACAGTGTCTCTAGCAGCGATCGCTTCCCGGAGGATACTTAAGCCACACCGAGATTCCAGCAGGGAGTTTTGCCTTATAGCAGTACAACTCACTCAAGAAAGAGGGATGAGGTGTAGGGCTAATCTACGTGCGCTCACGCTCTGTGTCCCCGAGAAGGTTTCACGGAGCAGAATGCATCACCGACCGCTACCACGTGTGTGCACCAAAGAAGCCCTGTGCCGTGGGTGTTCTCAGGCCGACAGCGAAGACCTAGGTGTGTGCTGCACCCGTGCCCGGTGGTTCACACGTTGCGTGACCCTGTGCCTTTTGAAGATGCTCAGAGCGGGTGGCACCTGCGTGCTGCGAGCGCAAGAGGTGTAGAGTGTAAAGGCCTTTCACACTGGAGGAAGGGCTTGCATCTCATGGAGAAAATGTGTACATCGCCCGGGAGATGGAGGCGCGCCCTTGACACCATTTCCTCTGCCCGTTTCAAACACAAGTGTTTGTACTCGATCTGGGCTGCCTGGTGAAACGCTTGGCAGTCCGCATCACCCTGAGCACCTTTCCTGAAGTTTGATTCGTAGCTGGGTAAACTCGGGCTTCAGAGGCTTAGATGAGACCAAACGTGTTCAGCTTGTGGCGAAAGCCTTTGACCAGAGGCATATAAGCTTGTGCTTGGGGCGAGGGCTAGGCAAGAACGTTTACACACTGGGTTTTTATCTTTACCCTAAGCTGTCCGTTTTGGCTGCAGCAGGCGGAGAGAACCCGCGGAGAGAGAACAGCTGCGAAGTGGATGCACACAACAGTCACCTCGATACCAGCCCCGGGCTCCCAATCAACGATCCTTCCCCGCAGGGTACTTAACCCACCCAGGGATTCAAGCAGGGAGTTCGCCTTGTCCAACTCGCACAGGAGACTGGCATGAGATGTAGGGCTCATCTACTTGCGTTCACACTACGTGGCCCAGAGAAGTTCTCACGGAGCCGAATCCAGCACCCTTCCTCCACCACGTGTGTACACAAAGGAGCGCTGGGCAGTGGGTGTTCTCAGGCCAAGAGAGAAGCCCTTGTTCTGTGCTGCACCTGCTGGGTGGTTCAAAGGCTTTCTGACCTTCCTGCTCTGGAAGCTTTTCAGAGCTGAGGCTACGCCTGGGCTGCGAAAGCAGAGAGGCGTAGAGGCCTTTCACACTGAAGGCGTGGGCCTGTTTCCCATGGGGAAAGTGTACGTCTCCCAACCCCCACTCCCACCCCACCCCACCCCACCCCACCCCACTCCAACCCCCCCCCAGCTGGAGGCGTGCGGGTTGACACCATTTTGTCCTGCCCATGGAAAATACAAAGAGGCGTACACGATTTGGGCTGTCTGGTGAGAGAATTTTGAATCGGCGGCACCCTGAGTACCTTTCCCGAAGTTTGCTTCCTAGCTGGTTAAACTCGGCATTCATAGGCGAGATGAGAACAAACTTGCTCCGCGTGCGGCGAAGTGCCCTGATGCCCTGCCCTAAATGTTTGAGCTTCTGGCCAGCGTCAGGCAAGTACTTTGACACGTAGGAGTCTCACTTTTACTCCAAGCTGTCCCTGTTGGCTGAAGCAGTCGGCGTGTCTGTATCGCAGCCTGGGAGGCCGGGCGTTGGGGGAGTCTGCCAAGTGACTGGCCTCCATTTATAGCTAACTGAGAAACTGCGTCGAAGCTTTCGGGAGCCTCTTACAGGGAATGGTTGCAGTTCGGAATTGGAGACTGTGCTGGCAAACGTCAGCAGCTCCTCTCCCTCGGAGGGCTCTTGGTGTGCCGACTCCTAACAGCCAGCACGGTCCCCAGCTCGTGAACGGTCCCATTGCGAGCCGGTCTCGTCCGTGAAAGAGCCACGTGAGGCTGAGCTCCAAGAGTCGGGCTCCACACCTGGAGCCTTTGGGACAGGGCAGTCCTGAGCCGATGTGCCCACAAGGGGACGCGACCAAAGTTTACGTACCACAGGAAAGCGCATCAAGGCCTCGTGTTCTCTCCATGAAATGAACGTGAGCTTGAAGGGTGATGCGTCAGCGTGCACCGTGAACAGCTCGCTGGTACGCCTGTCTTTGCCCCCTCTCACGGTCTCACGCATCCGGGCTCAGTTCCGTGCAGGAGTGCTGAGTGGGAGCGCCAGCCTCGCTTCTGGACTCAAAAGCCTTCCACCCCCTAATGGCAGGTTGTGTGTGTCTCTCACGTGGGGGGAGGAATGAGGTCGCCCACAGAGGTTCTGCCATGAAAGATCTACAGACGCACGCTGCTGAGGAGCTTGTTCCTCATGGAGCGTCCCCGAAGGCCAGAAGAATGCCGAAGGTCTCTTTCAAAGCTGCCGGACGCTCTGCCGTTCTAGGCCTGAGATAAGGACCTTGTGACAGCACTGTAACCCCGCGAGATTCAGGAGACATCGCCAGTGTGAGTGGCAATCCGGAAGGAAGAACCTTCAAGGCGGAGTGTCCTTTCCTGTACAAAACGGCGCCCAAGTGGCTGAGGCAGGGAGCATTTTCCTTCACAGAACCAGCATCCTCGTATGCCTGTGGGTTACTCTAAGGAAACGACACTGTGAGCAACCTCTTCGAAAAGGCCTTCGCAAGCGACTTGGAGACAACAGCAGCGCAGTGGAGGCACAGACCATTGTCCTAGAGAGCAGCACAGTGTCTCTAGCAGCGATCGCTTCCCGGAGGATACTTAAGCCACACCGAGATTCCAGCAGGGAGTTTTGCCTTATAGCAGTACAACTCACTCAAGAAAGAGGGATGAGGTGTAGGGCTAATCTACCTGCGCTCACGCTCTGTGTACCCGAGAAGGTTTCACGGAGCAGAATGCATCACCGACCGCTACCACGTGTGTGCACCGAAGAAGCCCTGTGCCGTGGGTGTTCTCAGGCCGACAGCGAAGACCTAGGTGTGCGCTGTACCCGCGCCCGGTGGTTCACACGTTGCGTGACCCTGTGCCTTTTGAAGATGCTCAGAGCGGGTGGCACCTGTGTGCTGCGAGCGCAAGAGGTGTAGAGTGTAAAGGCCTTTCACACTGGAGGAAGGGCTTGCATCTCATGGAGAAAATGTGTACGTCACCCGGGAGATGGAGGCGCGCTCTTGACACCATTTCCTCTGCCCGTTTCAAACACAAGTGTTTGTACTCGATCTGGGCTGCCTGGTGAAACGCTTGGCAGTCCGCATCACCCTGAGCACCTTTCCTGAAGTTTGATTCGTAGCTGGGTAAACTCGGGCTTCAGAGGCTTAGATGAGACCAAACGTGTTCAGCTTGTGGCGAAAGCCTTTGACCAGAGGCATATAAGCTTGTGCTTGGGGCGAGGGCTAGGCAAGAACGTTTACACACTGGGTTTTTATCTTTACCCTAAGCTGTCCCTTTTGGCTGCAGCAGGCGGAGAGAACCCGCGGAGAGAGAACAGCTGCGAAGTGGATGCACACAACAGTCACCTCGATACCAGCCCCGGGCTCCCAAGCAACGATCCTTCCCCGCAGGGTACTTAACCCACCCAGGGATTCAAGCAGGGAGTTCGCCTTGTCCAACTCGCACAGGAGACTGGCATGAGATGTAGGGCTCATCTACTTGCGTTCACACTACGTGGCCCGGAGAAGTTCTCACGGAGCCGAATCCAGCACCCTTCCTCCACCACGTGTGTACACAAAGGAGCGCTGGGCAGTGGGTGTTCTCAGGCCAAGAGAGAAGCCCTTGTTCTGTGCTGCACCTGCTGGGTGGTTCAAAGGCTTTCTGACCTTCCTGCTCTGGAAGCTTTTCAGAGCTGAGGCTACGCCTGGGCTGCGAAAGCACAGAGGCGTAGAGGCCTTTCACACTGAAGGCGTGGGCCTGTTTCCCATGGGGAAAGTGTACGTCGCCCAACCCCCACTCCCACCCCACCCCACCCCACCCCACCCCACTCCAACCCACCCCCAGCTGGAGGCGTGCGGGTTGACACCATTTTGTCCTGCCCATGGAAAATACAAAGAGGCATACACGATTTGGGCTGTCTGGTGAGAGAATTTTGAATCGGCGGCACCCTGAGTACCTTTCCCGAAGTTTGCTTCCTAGCTGGTTAAACTCGGCATTCAGAGGCGAGATGAGAACAAACTTGCTCCGCGTGCGGCGAAGTGCCCTGATGCCCTGCCCTAAATGTTTGAGCTTCTGGCCAGCGTCAGGCAAGTACTTTGACACGTAGGAGTCTCCCTTTTACTCCAAGCTGTCCCTGTTGGCTGAAGCAGTCGGCGTGTCTGTATCGCAGCCTGGGAGGCCGGGCGTTGGGGGAGTCTGCCAAGTGACTGGCCTCCATTTATAGCTAACTGAGAAACTGCGTCGAAGCTTTCGGGAGCCTCTTACAGGGAATGGTTGCAGTTGGGAATTGGAGACTGTGCTGGCAAACGTCAGCAGCTCCTCTCCCTCGGAGGGCTCTTGGTGTGACGACTCCTAACAGCCAGCACGGTCCCCAGCTCGTGAACGGTCCCATTGCGAGCCGGTCTCGTCCGTGAAAGAGCCACGTGAGGCTGAGCTCTAAGAGTCGGGCTCCACACCTGGAGCCTTTGGGACAGGGCAGTCCTGTGCCGATGTGCCCACAAGGGGATGCGACCAAAGTTTACGTACCACAGGAAAGCGCATCAAGGCCTCGTGTTCTCTCCATGAAATGAACGTGAGCTTGAAGGGTGATGCGTCAGCGTGCACCGTGAACAGCTCGCTGGTACGCCTGTCTTTGCCCCCTCTCACGGTCTCACGCACCCGGGCTCAGTTCCGTGCAGGAATGCTGAGTGGGAGCGCCAGCCTCGCTTCTGGACTCGAAAGCCTTCCACCCCCTAATGGCAGGTTGTGTGTGTCTCTCACGTGGGGGGAGGAATGAGGTCGACCACAGAGGTTCTGCCATGAAAGATCTAAAGACGCACGCTGCTGAGGAGCTTGTTCCTCATGGAGCGTCCCCGAAGGCCAGAAGAATGCCGAAGGTCTCTTTCAAAGCTGCCGGACGCTCTGCCGTTCTAGGCCTGAGATAAGGACCTTGTGACGGCACTGTAGCCCCGCGAGATTCAGGAGACATCGCCAGTGTGAGTGGCAATCCGGAAGGAAGAACCTCCAAGGCGGAGTGTCCTTTCCTGTACAAAACGGCGCCCAAGTGGCTGAGGCAGGGAGCATTTTCCTTCACAGAACCAGCATCCTCGTATGCCTGTGGGTTACTCTAAAGAAACGACACTGTGAGCAACCTCTTCGAAAAGGCCTTCGCAAGCGACTTGGAGACAACAGCAGCGCAGTGGAGGCACAGACCATTGTCCTAGAGAGCAGCACAGTGTCTCTAGCAGCGATCGCTTCCCGGAGGATACTTAAGCCACACCGAGATTCCAGCAGGGAGTTTTGCCTTATAGCAGTACAACTCACTCAAGAAAGAGGGATGAGGTGTAGGGCTAATCTACGTGCGCTCATGCTCTGTGACCCCGAGAAGGTTTCACGGAGCAGAATGCATCACCGACCGCTACCACGTGTGTGCACCAAAGAAGCCCTGTGCCGTGGGTGTTCTCAGGCCGACAGCGAAGACCTAGGTGTGTGCTGCACCCGCGCCCGGTGGTTCACACGTTGCGTGACCCTGTGCCTTTTGAAGACGCTCAGAGCGGGTGGCACCTGCGTGCTGCGAGCGCAAGAGGTGTAGAGTGTAAAGGCCTTTCACACTGGAGGAAGGGCTTGCATCTCATGGAGAAAATGTGTACGTCGCCCGGGAGATGGAGGCGCGCTCTTGACACCATTTCCTCTGCCCGTTTAAAACACAAGTGTTTGTACTCGATCTGGGCTGCCTGGTGAAACGCTTGGCAGTCCGCATCACCCTGAGCACCTTTCCTGAAGTTTGATTCGTAGCTGGGTAAACTCGGGCTTCAGAGGCTTAGATGAGACCAAACGTGTTCAGCTTGTGGCGAAAGCCTTTGACCAGAGGCATATAAGCTTGTGCTTGGGGCGAGGGCTAGGCAAGAACGTTTACACACTGGGTTTTTATCTTTACCCTAAGCTGTCCCTTTTGGCTGCAGCAGGCGGAGAGAACCCGCGGAGAGAGAACAGCTGCGAAGTGGATGCACACAACAGTCACCTCGATACCAGCCCCGGGCTCCCAAGCAACGATCCTTCCCCGCAGGGTACTTAACCCACCCAGGGATTCAAGCAGGGAGTTCGCCTTGTCCAACTCGCACAGGAGACTGGCATGAGATGTAGGGCTCATCTACTTGCGTTCACACTACGTGGCCCGGAGAAGTTCTCACGGAGCCGAATCCAGCACCCTTCCTCCACCACGTGTGTACACAAAGGAGCGCTGGGCAGTGGGTGTTCTCAGGCCAAGAGAGAAGCCCTTGTTCTGTGCTGCACCTGCTGGGTGGTTCAAAGGTTTTCTGACCTTCCTGCTCTGGAAGCTTTTCAGAGCTGAGGCTACGCCTGGGCTGCGAAAGCAGAGAGGCGTAGAGGCCTTTCACACTGAAGGCGTGGGCCTGTTTCCCATGGGGAAAGTGTACGTCGCCCAACCCCCACTCCCACCCCACCTCACCCCACCCCACCCCACTCCAACCCACCCCCAGCTGGAGGCGTGTGGGTTGACACCATTTTGTCCTGCCCATGGAAAATACAAAGAGGCGTACACGATTTGGGCTGTCTGGTGAGAGAATTTTGAATCGGCGGCACCCTGAGTACCTTTCCCGAAGTTTGCTTCCTAGCTGGTTAAACTCGGCATTCAGAGGCGAGATGAGAACAAACTTGCTCCGCGTGCGGCGAAGTGCCCTGATGCCCTGCCCTAAATGTTTGAGCTTCTGGCCAGCGTCAGGCAAGTACTTTGACACGTAGGAGTCTCACTTTTACTCCAAGCTGTCCCTGTCGGCTGAAGCACTCGGCGTGTCTGTATCGCAGCCTGGGAGGCCGGGCGTTGGGGGAGTCTGCCAAGTGACTGGCCTCCATTTATAGCTAACTGAGAAACTGCGTCGAAGCTTTCGGGAGCCTCTTACAGGGAATGGTTGCAGTTCGGAATTGGAGACTGTGCTGGCAAACGTCAGCAGCTCCTCTCCCTCGGAGGGCTCTTGGTGTGCAGACTCCTAACAGCCAGCACGGTCCCCAGCTCGTGAACGGTCCCATTGCGAGCCGGTCTCGTCCGTGAAAGAGCCACGTGAGGCTGAGCTCCAAGAGTCGGGCTCCACACCTGGAGCCTTTGGGACAGGGCAGTCCTGAGCCGATGTGCCCACCAGGGGACGCGACCAATGTTTACGTACCACAGGAAAGCGCATCAAGGCCTCGTGTTCTCTCCATGAAATGAACGTGAGCTTGAAGGGTGATGCGTCAGCGTGCACCGTGAACAGCTCGCTGGTACGCCTGTCTTTGCCCCCTCTCACGGTCTCACGCACCCGGGCTCAGTTCCGTGCAGGAATGCTGAGTGGGAGCGCCAGCCTCGCTTCTGGACTCGAAAGCCTTCCACCCCCTAATGGCAGGTTGTGTGTGTCTCTCACGTGGGGGGAGGAATGAGGTCGCCCACAGAGGTTCTGCCATGAAAGATCTAAAGACGCACGCTGCTGAGGAGCTTGTTCCTCATGGAGCGTCCCCGAAGGCCAGAAGAATGCCGAAGGTCTCTTTCAAAGCTGCCGGACGCTCTGCCGTTCTAGGCCTGAGATAAGGACCTTGTGACGGCACTGTAACCCCGCGAGATTCAGGAGACATCGCCAGTGCGAGTGGCAATCCGGAAGGAAGAACCTGCAAGGCGGAGTGTCCTTTCCTGTACAAAACGGCGCCCAAGTGGCTGAGGCAGGGAGCATTTTCCTTCACAGAACCGGCATCCTCGTATGCCTGTGGGTTACTCTAAAGAAACGACACTGTGAGCAACCTCTTCGAAAAGGCCTTCGCAAGCGACTTGGAGACAACAGCAGCGCAGTGGAGGCACAGACCATTGTCCTAGAGAGCAGCACAGTGTCTCTAGCAGCGATCGCTTCCCGGAGGATACTTAAGCCACACCGAGATTCCAGCAGGGAGTTTTGCCTTATAGCAGTACAACTCACTCAAGAAAGAGGGATGAGGTGTAGGGCTAATCTACGTGCGCTCACGCTCTGTGTCCCCGAGAAGGTTTCACGGAGCAGAATGCATCACCGACCGCTACCACCTGTGTGCACCAAAGAAGCCCTGTGCCGTGGGTGTTCTCAGGCCGACAGCGAAGACCTAGGTGTGTGCTGCACCCGCGCCCGGTGGTTCACACGTTGCGTGACCCTGTGCCTTTTGAAGACGCTCAGAGCGAGTGGCACCTGCGTGCTGCGAGCGCAAGAGGTGTAGAGTGTAAAGGCCTTTCACACTGGAGGAAGGGCTTGCATCTCATGGAGAAAATGTGTACGTCGCCCGGGAGATGGAGGCGCGCTCTTGACACCATTTCCTCTGCCCGTTTCAAACACAAGTGTTTGTACTCGATCTGGGCTGCCTGGTGAAACGCTTGGCAGTCCGCATCACCCTGAGCACCTTTCCTGAAGTTTGATTCGTAGCTGGGTAAACTCGGGCTTCAGAGGCTTAGATGAGACCAAACGTGTTCAGCTTGTGGCGAAAGCCTTTGACCAGAGGCATATAAGCTTGTGCTTGGGGCGAGGGCTAGGCAAGAACGTTTACACACTGGGTTTTTATCTTTACCCTAAGCTGTCCCTTTTGGCTGCAGCAGGCGGAGAGAACCCGTGGAGAGAGAACAGCTGCGAAGTGGATGCACACAACAGTCACCTCGATACCAGCCCCGGGCTCCCAAGCAACGATCCTTCCCCGCAGGGTACTTAACCCACCCAGGGATTCAAGCAGGGAGTTCGCCTTGTCCAACTCACACAGGAGACCGGCATGAGATGTAGGGCTCATCTACTTGCGTTCACACTACGTGGCCCGGAGAAGTTCTCACGGAGCCGAATCCAGCACCCTTCCTCCACCACGTGTGTACACAAAGGAGCGCTGGGCAGTGGGTGTTCTCAGGCCAAGAGAGAAGCCCTTGTTCTGTGCTGCACCTGCTGGGTGGTTCAAAGGTTTTCTGAACTTCCTGCTCTGGAAGCTTTTCAGAGCTGAGGCTACGCCTGGGCTGCGAAAGCAGAGAGGCGTAGAGGCCTTTCACACTGAAGGCGTGGGCCTGTTTCCCATGGGGAAAGTGTACGTAGCCCAACCCCCACTCCCACCCCACCCCACCCCACCCCACCCCACTCCAACACACCCCCAGCTGGAGGCGTGTGGGTTGACACCATTTTGTCCTGCCCATGTAAAATACAAAGAGGCGTACACGATTTGGGCTGTCTGGTGAGAGAATTTTGAATCGGCGGCACCCTGAGTACCTTTCCCGAAGTTTGCTTCCTAGCTGGTTAAACTCGGCATTCAGAGGCGAGATGAGAACAAACTTGCTCTGCGTGCGGCGAAGTGCCTTGATGCCCTGCCCTAAATGTTTGAGCTTCTGGCCAGCGTCAGGCAAGTACTTTGACACGTAGGAGTCTCCCTTTTACTCCAAGCTGTCCCTGTTGGCTGAAGCAGTCGGCGTGTCTGTATCGCAGCCTGGGAGGCCGGGCGTTGGGGGAGTCTGCCAAGTGACTGGCCTCCATTTATAGCTAACTGAGAAACTGCGTCGAAGCTTTCGGGAGCCTCTTACAGGGAATGGTTGCAGTTCGGAATTGGAGACTGTGCTGGCAAACGTCAGCAGCTCCTCTCCCTCGGAGGGCTCTTGGTGTGCCGACTCCTAACAGCCAGCACGGTCCCCAGCTCGTGAACGGTCCCATTGCGAGCCGGTCTCGTCCGTGAAAGAGCCACGTGAGGCTGAGCTCCAAGAGTCGGGCTCCACACCTGGAGCCTTTGGGACAGGGCAGTCCTGAGCCGATGTGCCCACCAGGGGACGCGACCAAAGTTTACGTACCACAGGAAAGCGCATCAAGGCCTCGTGTTCTCTCCATGAAATGAACGTGAGCTTGAAGGGTGATGCGTCAGCATGCACCGTGAACAGCTCGCTGGTACGCCTGTCTTTGCCCCCTCTCACGGTCTCATGCACCCGGGCTCAGTTCCGTGCAGGAATGCTGAGTGGGAGCGCCAGCCTCGCTTCTGGAGTCGAAAGCCTTCCACCCCCTAATGGCAGGTTGTGTGTGTCTCTCACGTGGGGGGAGGAATGAGGTCGCCCACAGAGGTTCTGCCATGAAAGATCTAAAGACGCATGCTGCTGAGGAGCTTGTTCCTCATGGAGCGTCCCCGAAGGCCAGAAGAATGCCGAAGGTCTCTTTCAAAGCTGCCGGACACTCTGCCGTTCTAGGCCTGAGATAAGGACCTTGTGACGGCACTGTAACCCCGCGAGATTCAGGAGACATCGCCAGTGCGAGTGGCAATCCGGAAGGAAGAACCTTCAAGGCGGAGTGTCCTTTCCTGTACAAAACAGCGCCCAAGTGGCTGAGGCAGGGAGCATTTTCCTTCACAGAACCGGCATCCTCGTATGCCTGTGGGTTACTCTAAAGAAACGACACTGTGAGCAACCTCTTCGAAAAGGCCTTCGCAAGCGACTTGGAGACAACAGCAGCGCAGTGGAGGCACAGACCATTGTCCTAGAGAGCAGCACAGTGTCTCTAGCAGCGATCGCTTCCCGGAGGATACTTAAGCCACACCGAGATTCCAGCAGGGAGTTTTGCCTTATAGCAGTACAACTCACTCAAGAAAGAGGGATGAGGTGTAGGGCTAATCTACGTGCGCTCACGCTCTGTGTCCCCGAGAAGGTTTCACGGAGCAGAATGCATCACCGACTGCTACCACGTGTGTGCACCAAAGAAGCCCTGTGCCGTGGGTGTTCTCAGGCCGACAGCGAAGACCTAGGTGTGTGCTGTACCCGTGCCCGGTGGTTCACACGTTGCGTGACCCTGTGCCTTTTGAAGACGCTCAGAGCGGGTGGCACCTGCGTGCTGCGAGCGCAAGAGGTGTAGAGTGTAAAGGCCTTTCACACTGGACGAAGGGCTTGCATCTCATGGAGAAAATGTGTACGTCGCCCGGGAGATGGAGGCGCGCTCTTGACACCATTTCCTCTGCCTGTTTAAAACACAAGTGTTTGTACTCGATCTGGGCTGCCTGGTGAAACGCTTGGCAGTCCGCATCACCCTGAGCACCTTTCCTGAAGTTTGATTCGTAGCTGGGTAAACTCGGGCTTCAGAGGCTTAGATGAGACCAAACGTGTTCAGCTTGTGGCGAAAGCCTTTGATCAGAGGCATATAAGCTTGTGCTTGGGGCGAGGGCTAGGCAAGAACGTTTACACACTGGGTTTTTATCTTTACCCTAAGCTGTCCCTTTTGTCTGCAGCAGGCGGAGAGAACGCAAGGAGTGAGAACAGCTGCGAAGTGGATGCACACAACAGTCACCTCGATACCAGCCCCGGGCTCCCAAGCAACGA
The DNA here is from genome assembly GCF_937001465.1 of Orcinus orca. NCBI lineage: Eukaryota > Metazoa > Chordata > Mammalia > Artiodactyla > Delphinidae > Orcinus > Orcinus orca. The sequence continues at coordinate 55,692 of NW_026043860.1, read as the reverse complement.
TCCTTCCCCGCAGGGTACTTAACCCACCCAGGGATTCAAGCAGGGAGTTCGCCTTGTCCAACTCGCACAGGAGACTGGCATGAGATGTAGGGCTCATCTACTTGCGTTCACACTACGTGGCCCGGAGAAGTTCTCACGGAGCCGAATCCAGCACCCTTCCTCCACCACGTGTGTACACAAAGGAGCGCTGGGCAGTGGGTGTTCTCAGGCCAAGAGAGAAGCCCTTGTTCTGTGCTGCACCTGCTGGGTGGTTCAAAGGTTTTCTGACCTTCCTGCTCTGGAAGCTTTTCAGAGCTGAGGCTACGCCTGGGCTGCGAAAGCAGAGAGGCGTAGAGGCCTTTCACACTGAAGGCGTGGGCCTGTTTCCCATGGGGAAAGTGTACGTCGCCCAACCCCCACTCCCACCCCACCCCACCCCACCCCACCCCACTCCAACCCACCCTCAGCTGGAGGTGTGCGGGTTGACACCATTTTGTCCTGCCCATGGAAAATACAAAGAGGCGTACACGATTTGGGCTGTCTGGTGAGAGAATTTTGAAACGGCGGCACCCTGAGTACCTTTCCCGAAGTTTGCTTCCTAGCTGGTTAAACTCGGCATTCAGAGGCGAGATGAGAACAAACTTGCTCCGCGTGCGGCGAAGTGCCCTGATGCCCTGCCCTAAATGTTTGAGCTTCTGGCCAGCGTCAGGCAAGTACTTTGACACGTAGGATTCTCAGTTTTACTCCAAGCTGTCCCTGTTGGCTGAAGCAGTCGGCGTGTCTGTATCGCAGCCTGGGAGGCCGGGCGTTGGGGGAGTCTGCCAAGTGACTGGCCTCCATTTATAGCTAACTGAGAAACTGCGTCGAAGCTTTCGGGAGCCTCTTACAGGGAATGGTTGCAGTTCGGAATTGGAGACTGTGCTGGCAAACGTCAGCAGCTCCTCTCCCTCGGAGGGCTCTTGGTGTGCCGACTCCTAACAGCCAGCACGGTCCCCAGCTCGTGAACGGTCCCATTGCGAGCCGGTCTCGTCCGTGAAAGAGCCACGTGAGGCTGAGCTCCAAGAGTCGTGCTCCACACCTGGAGCCTTTGGGACAGGGCAGTCCTGAGCCGATGTGCCCACCAGGGGACGCGACCAAAGTTTACGTACCACAGGAAAGCGCATCAAGGCCTCGTGTTCTCTCCATGAAATGAACGTGAGCTTGAAGGGTGATGCGTCAGCGTGCACCGTGAACAGCTCGCTGGTACGCCTGTCTTTGCCCCCTCTCACGGTCTCATGCACCCGGGCTCAGTTCTGTGCAGGAATGCTGAGTGGGAGCGCCAGCCTCGCTTCTGGACTCGAAAGCCTTCCACCCCCTAATGGCAGGTTGTGTGTGTCTCTCACATGGGGGGAGGAATGAGGTCGCCCACAGAGGTTCTGCCATGAAAGATCTAAAGACGCATGCTGCTGAGGAGCTTGTTCCTCATGGAGCGTCCCCGAAGGCCAGAAGAATGCCGAAGGTCTCTTTCAAAGCTGCCGGACACTCTGCCGTTCTAGGCCTGAGATAAGGACCTTGTGACGGCACTGTAACCCCGCGAGATTCAGGAGACATCGCCAGTGCGAGTGGCAATCCGGAAGGAAGAACCTTCAAGGCGGAGTGTCCTTTCCTGTACAAAACGGCGCCCAAGTGGCTGAGGCAGGGAGCATTTTCCTTCACAGAACCGGCATCCTCGTATGCCTGTGGGTTACTCTAAAGAAACGACACTGTGAGCAACCTCTTCGAAAAGGCCTTCGCAAGCGACTTGGAGACAACAGCAGCGCAGTGGAGGCACAGACCATTGTCCTAGAGAGCAGCACAGTGTCTCTAGCAGCGATCGCTTCCCGGAGGATACTTAAGCCACACCGAGATTCCAGCAGGGAGTTTTGCCTTATAGCAGTACAACTCACTCAAGAAAGAGGGATGAGGTGTAGGGCTAATCTACGTGCGCTCACGCTCTGTGTCCCCGAGAAGGTTTCACGGAGCAGAATGCATCACCGACCGCTACCACGTGTGTGCACCAAAGAAGCCCTGTGCCGTGGGTGTTCTCAGGCTGACAGCGAAGACCTAGGTGTGTGCTGCACCCGCGCCCGGTGGTTCACACGTTGCGTGACCCTGTGCCTTTTGAAGACGCTCAGAGCGGGTGTCACCTGCGTGCTGCGAGCGCAAGAGGTGTAGAGTGTAAAGGCCTTTCACACTGGAGGAAGGGCTTGCATCTCATGGAGAAAATGTGTACGTCGCCCGGGAGATGGAGGCACGCTCTTGACACCATTTCCTCTGCCTGTTTAAAACACAAGTGTTTGTACTCGATCTGGGCTGCCTGGTGAAACGCTTGGCAGTCCGCATCACCCTGAGCACCTTTCCTGAAGTTTGATTCGTAGCTGGGTAAACTCGGGCTTCAGAGGCTTAGATGAGACCAAACGTGTTCAGCTTGTGGCGAAAGCCTTTGACCAGAGGCATATAAGCTTGTGCTTGGGGCGAGGGCTAGGCAAGAACGTTTACACACTGGGTTTTTATCTTTACCCTAAGCTGTCCCTTTTGTCTGCAGCAGGCGGAGAGAACCCACGGAGTGAGAACAGCTGCGAAGTGGATGCACACAACAGTCACCTCGATACCAGCCCCGGGCTCCCAAGCAACGATCCTTCCCCGCAGGGTACTTAACCCACCCAGGGATTCAAGCAGGGAGTTCGCCTTGTCCAACTCGCACAGGAGACTGGCATGAGATGTAGGGCTCATCTACTTGCGTTCACACTACGTGGCCCGGAGAAGTTCTCACGGAGCCGAATCCAGCACCCTTCCTCCACCACGTGTGTACACAAAGGAGCGCTGGGCAGTGGGTGTTCTCAGGCCAAGAGAGAAGCCCTTGTTCTGTGCTGCACCTGCTGGGTGGTTCAAAGGTTTTCTGACCTTCCTGCTCTGGAAGCTTTTCAGAGCTGAGGCTACGCCTGGGCTGCGAAAGCAGAGAGGCGTAGAGGCCTTTCACACTGAAGGCGTGGGCCTGTTTCCCATGGGGAAAGTGTACGTCGCCCAACCCCCACTCCCACCCCACCCCACCCCACCCCACCCCACTCCAACCCACCCCCAGCTGGAGGCGTGCGGGTTGACACCATTTTGTCCTGCCCATGGAAAATACAAAGAGGCGTACACGATTTGGGCTGTCTGGTGAGAGAATTTTGAATCGGCGGCACCCTGAGTACCTTTCCCGAAGTTTGCTTCCTAGCTGGTTAAACTCGGCATTCAGAGGCGAGATGAGAACAAACTTGCTCTGCGTGCGGCGATGTGCCCTGATGCCCTGCCCTAAATGTTTGAGCTTCTGGCCAGCGTCAGGCAAGTACTTTGACACGTAGGAGTCTCCCTTTTACTCCAAGCTGTCCCTGTTGGCTGAAGCAGTCAGCGTGTCTGTATCGCAGCCTGGGAGGCCGGGCGTTGGGGGAGTCTGCCAAGTGACTGGCCTCCATTTATAGCTAACTGAGAAACTGCGTCGAAGCTTTCGGGAGCCTCTTACAGGGAATGGTTGCAGTTCGGAATTGGAGACTGTGCTGGCAAACGTCAGCAGCTCCTCTCCCTCGGAGGGCTCTTGGTTCGCCGACTCCTAACAGCCAGCACGGTCCCCAGCTCGTGAACGGTCCCATTGCGAGCCGGTCTCGTCCGTGAAAGAGCCACGTGAGGCTGAGCTCCAAGAGTCGGGCTCCACACCTGGAGCCTTTGGGACAGGGCAGTCCTGAGCCGATGTGCCCACCACGGGACGCGACCAAAGTTTACGTACCACAGGAAAGCGCATCAAGGCCTCGTGTTCTCTCCATGAAATGAACGTGAGCTTGAAGGGTGATGCGTCAGCGTGCACCGTGAACAGCTCGCTGGTACGCCTGTCTTTGCCCCCTCTCACGGTCTCACGCACCCGGGCTCAGTTCCGTGCAGGAATGCTGAGTGGGAGTGCCAGCCTCGCTTCTGGACTCGAAAGCCTTCCACCCCCTAATGGCAGGTTGTGTGTGTCTCTCACGTGGGGGGAGGAATGAGGTCGCCCACAGAGGTTCTGCCATGAAAGATCTAAAGACGCACGCTGCTGAGGAGCTTGTTCCTCATGGAGCGTCCCCGAAGGCCAGAAGAATGCCAAAGGTCTCTTTTAAAAGCTGCCGGATGCTCTGCCGTTCTAGGCCTCAGATAAGGACGTTGTGACGGCACTGTAACACCGCGAGATTCAGGAGACATCGCCAGTGCTAGTGGCAATCCGGAAGGAAGATCCTTCAAGGCGGAGTGTCCTTTCCTGTACAAAACGGCGCCCAAGTGGCTGAGGCAGGGAGCATTTTCCTTCACAGAACCGGCATCCTCGTATGCCTGTGGGTTACTCTAAAGAAACGACACTGTGAGCAACCTCTTCGAAAAGGCCTTCGCAAGCGACTTGGAGACAACAGCAGCGCAGTGGAGGCACAGACCATTGTACTAGAGAGCAGAACAGTGTCTCTAGCAGCGATCGCTTCCCGGAGGATACTTAAGCCACACCGAGATTCCAGCAGGGAGTTTTGCCTTATAGCAGTACAACTCACTCAAGAAAGAGGGATGAGGTGTAGGGCTAATCTACGTGCGCTCACGCTCTGTGTCCCCGAGAAGGTTTCACGGAGCAGAATGCATCACCGACCGCTACCACGTGTGTGCACCAAAGAAGCCCTGTGCCGTGGGTGTTTTCAGGCCGACAGCGAAGACCTAGGTGTGTGCTGCACCCGCGCCCGGTGGTTCACACGTTGCGTGACCCTGTGCCTTTTGAAGACGCTCAGAGCGGGTGGCACCTGCGTGCTGCGAGCGCAAGAGGTGTAGAGTGTAAAGGCCTTTCACACTGGAGGAAAGGCTTGCATCTCATGGAGAAAATGTGTACGTCGCCCGGGAGATGGAGGCGCGCTCTTGACACCATTTCCTCTGCCCGTTTCAAACACAAGTGTTTGTACTCGATCTGGGCTGCCTGGTGAAACGCTTGGCAGTCCGCATCACCCTGAGCACCTTTCCTGAAGTTTGATTCGTAGCTGGGTAAACTCGGGCTTCAGAGGCTTAGATGAGACTAAACGTGTTCAGCTTGTGGCGAAAGCCTTTGACCAGAGGCATATAAGCTTGTGCTTGGGGCGAGGGCTAGGCAAGAACGTTTACACACTGGGTTTTTATCTTTACCCTAAGCTGTCCCTTTTGGCTGCAGCAGGCGGAGAGAACCCGCGGAGAGAGAACAGCTGCGAAGTGGATGCACACAACAGTCACCTCGATACCAGCCCCGGGGCCCCAAGCAACGATCCTTCTCCGGAGGGTACTTAACCCACCCCGGGATTCAAGCAGGGAGTTCGCCTTGTCCAACTCGCACAGGAGACTGGCATGAGATGTAGGGCTCATCTACTTGCGTTCACACTACGTGGCCCGGAGAAGTTCTCACGGAACCGAATCCAGCACCCTTCCTCCACCACGTGTTTACACAAAGGAGCGCTGGGCAGTGGGTGTTCTCAAGGCCAAGAGAGAAACCCTTGTTCTGTGCTGCACCTGCTGGGTGGTTCAAAGGTTTTCTGACCTTCCTACTCTGGAAGCTTTTCAGAGCTGAGGCTACGCCTGGGCTGCGAAAGCAGAGAGGCGTAGAGGCCTTTCACACTGAAGGCGTGGGCCTGTTTCCCATGGAGAAAGTGTACTTCGCCCAACCCCCACCCCCACCTCACCCCAACCCAACCCACCCCACCCCAACCCACCCCCAGCTGGAGGCGTGCGGGTTGACACCATTTTGTCCTGCCCATGGAAAATACAAAGAGGCGTACACGATTTGGGCTGTCTGGTGAGAGAATTTTGAATCGGCGGCACCCTGAGTACCTTTCCCGAAGTTTGCTTCCTAGCTGGTTAAACTCGGCATTCAGAGGCGAGATGAGAACAAACTTGCTCCGCGTGCGGCGAAGTGCCCTGATGCCCTGCCCTAAATGTTTGAGCTTCTGGCCAGCGTCACGCAAGTACTTTGACACGTAGGAGTCTAACTTTTACTCCAAGCTGTCCCTGTTGGCTGAAGCAGTCGGCATGTCTGTATCGCAGCCTGGGAGGCCGGGCGTTGGGGGAGTCTGCCAAGTGACTGGCCTCTATTTATAGCTAACTGAGAAACTGCGTCGAAGGTTTCGGGAGCCTCTTACAGGGAATGGTTGCAGTTCGGAATTGGAGACTGTGCTGGCAAACGTCAGCAGCTCCTCTCCCTCGGAGGGCTCTTGGTGTGCCGACTCCTAAGAGCCAGCACGGTCCCCAGCTCGTGAACGGTCACATTGCGAGCCGGTCTCGTCCGTGAAAGAGCCACGTGAGGCTGAGCTCCAACAGTCGGGCTCCACACTTGGAGCCTTTGGGACAGGGCAGTCCAGAGCCGATTTGCCCACCAGGGGAAGCGACCAAAGTTTATGTACCACAGGAAAGCGCATCAAGGCCTCGTGTTCTCTCCATGAAATGAACGTGAGCTTGAAGGGTGATGCGTCAGCGTGCACCGTGAACAGCTCGCTGGTACGCCTGTCTTTGCCCCCTCTCACGGTCTCACGCACCCGGGCTCAATTCCGTGCAGGAATGCTGAGTGGGAGCGCCAGCCTCGCTTCTGGACTCGAAAGCCTTCCACCCCCTAATGGCAGGTTGTGTGTCTCTCTCACGTGGGGGGAGTAATGAGGTCGCCCACAGAGGTTCTGCCATGAAAGATCTAAAGACGCACGCTGCTGAGGAGCTTGTTCCTCATGGAGCGTCCCCGAAGGCCAGAAGAATGCCAACGGTCTCTTTCAAAGCTGCCGGATGCTCTGCCGTTCTAGGCCTGAGATACGGACCTTGGGACGGCACTGTAACCCCACGAGATTCAGGAGACATCGCCAGTGCGAGTGGCAATCCGGAAGGAAGAACCTCCAAGGCGGAGTGTCCTTTCCTGTACAAAACGGCGCCCAAGTGGCTGAGGCAGGGAGCATTTTCCTTCACAGAACCGGCATCCTCGTATGCCTGTGGGTTACTCTAAAGAAACGACACTGTGAGCAACCTCTTCGAAAAGGCCTTCGCAAGCAACTTGGAGACAACAGCAGCGCAGTGGAGGCACAGACCATTATCCTAGAGAGCAGCACAGTGTCTCTAGCAGCGATCGCTTCCCGGAGGATACTTAAGCCACACCGAGATTCCAGCAGGGAGTTTTGCCTTATAGCAGTACAACTCACTCAAGAAAGAGGGATGAGGTGTAGGGCTAATCTACGTGCGCTCACGCTCTGTGTCCCCGAGAAGGTTTCACGGAGCAGAATGCATCACCGACCGCTACCACGTGTGTGCACCAAAGAAGCCCTGTGCCGTGGGTGTTCTCAGGCCGACAGCGAAGACCTAGGTGTGTGCTGCACCCGCGCTCGGTGGTTCACACGTTGCGTGACCCCTGTGCCTTTGGAAGATGTTCAGAGCGGGTGGCACCTGCGTGCTGCGAGCGCAAGAGGTGTAGAGTGTAGAGGCCTTTCACACTGGAGGAAGGGCTTGCGTCTCGTGGAGAGAATGTGTACGTCGCCCGGGAGATGGAGGCGCGCTCTTGACACCATTTCCTCTGCCCGTTTCAAACACAAGTGTTTGTACTCGATCTGGGCTGCCTGGTGAAACGCTTGGCAGTCCGCATCACCCTGAGCATCTTTCCTGAAGTTTGATTCGTAGCTGGGTAAACTCGGGCTTCAGAGGCTTAGATGAGACCAAACGTGTTCAGCTTGTGGCGAAAGCCTTTGACCAGAGGCATATACGCTTGTGCTTGGGGCGAGGGCTAGGCAAGAACGTTTACACCCTGGGTTTTTATCTTTACCCTAAGCTGTCTGTTTTGGCTGCAGCAGTCGGAGAGAACCCGCGGAGAGAGAACACCTGCGAAGTGGATGCACAGAACAGTCACCTCGATACCAGCCCCGGGGTCCCAAGCAACGATCCTTCCCCGGAGGGTACTTAACCCACCCCGGGATTCAAGCAGGGAGTTCGCCTTGTCCAACTCGCACAGGAGACTGGCATGAGATGTAGGGCTCATCTACTTGCGTTCATACTACGTGGCCCGGAGAAGTTCTCACGGAGCCGAATCCAGCACCCTTCCTCCACCACGTGTGTACCCAAAGGAGCGCTGGGCAGTGGGTGTTCTCAAGGCCAAGAGAGAAGCCCTTGTTCTGTGCTGCACCTGCTGGGTGGTTCAAAGGTTTTCTGACCTTCCTGCTCTGGAAGCTTTTCAGAGCTGAGTCTACGCCTGGGCTGCGAAAGCAGAGAGGCGTAGAGGCCTTTCACACTGAAGGCGTGGGCCTGTTTCCCATGGAGAAAGTGTACGTCGCCCAACCCCCACCCCCACCCCACCCCACCACACACCATCCCACCCCCAGCTGGAGGCGTGCGGGTTGACACCATTTTGTCCTGCCCATGGAAAATACAAAGAGGCGTACACGATTTGGGCTGTCTGGTGAGAGAATTTTGAATCGGCGGCACCCTGAATACCTTTCCCGAAGTTTGCTTCCTAGCTGGTTAAACTCGGCATTCAGAGGCGAGATGAGAACAAACTTGCTCCGCGTGCGGCGATGTGCCCTGATGCACTGCCCTAAATGTTTGAGCTTCTGGCCAGCGTCACCCAAGTACTTTGACACGTAGGAGTCTCCCTTTTACTCCAAGCTGTCCCTGTTGGCTGAAGCAGTCGGCGTGTCTGTATCGCAGCCTGGGAGGCCGGGCGTTGGGGGAGTCTGCCAATTGACTGGCCTCCATTTATAGCTAACTGAGAAACTGCGTCTAAGCTTTTGGGAGCCTCTTACAGGGAATGGTTGCAGTTCGGAATTGGAGACTGTGCTGGCAAACGTCAGCAGCTCCTCTCCCTCAGAGGGCTCTTGGAGTGCCGACTCCTAACAGCCAGCACGGTCCCCAGCTCGTGAACGGTCCCATTGCGAGCCGGTCTCGTCTGTGAAAGAGCCACGTGAGGCTGAGCTCCAACAGTCGGGCTCCACACCTGGAGCCTTTGGGACAGGGCAGTCCTGAGCTGATGTGCCCACCAGGGGACGCGACCAAAGTTTACGTACCACAGGAAAGCGCATCAAGGCCTCGTGTTCTCTCCATGAAATGAACGTGAGCTTGAAGGGTGATGCGTCAGCGTGCACCGTGAACAGCTCGCTGGTACGCCTGTCTTTGCCCCCTCTCACGGTCTCACGCACCCGGGCTCAGTTCCGTGCAGGAATGCTGAATGGGAGCGCCAGCCTCGCTTCTGGACTTGAAAGCCTTCCACCCCCTAATGGCAGGTTGTGTGTGTCTCTCACGTGGGGGGAGGAATGAGGTCGCCCACAGCGGTTCTGCCATGAAAGATCTAAAGACGCACGCTGCTGAGGAGCTTGTTCCTCATGGAGCGTCCCCGAAGGCCAGAAGAATGCCGACGGTCTCTTTCAAAGCTGCCGGACACTCTGCCGTTCTAGGCCTGAGATACGGACCTTGTGATGGCACTGTAACCCCGCGAGATTCAGGAGACATCGCCAGTGTGAGTGGCAATCCGCAAGGAAGAACCTTCAAGGCGGAGTGTCCTTTCCTGTACAAAACGGCGCCCAAGTGGCTGAGGCAGGGAGCATTTTCCTTCACAGAACCGGCATCCTCGTATGCCTGTGAGTTACTCTAAAGAAACGACACTGTGAGCAACCTCTTCGAAAAGGCCTTCGCAAGCGACTTGGAGACAACAGCAGCGCAGCGGAGGCACAGACCATTATCCTAGAGAGCAGCACAGTGTCTCTAGCAGCGATCGCTTCCCGGAGGATACTTAAGCCACACCGAGATTCCAGCAGGGAGTTTTGCCTTATAGCAGTACAACTCACTCAAGAAAGAGGGATGAGGTGTAGGGCTAATCTACGTGCGCGCACGCTCTGTGTCCCCGAGAAGGTTTCACGGAGCATAATGCATCACCGACCGCTACCACGTGTGTGCACCAAAGAAGCCCTGTGCCGTGGGTGTTCTCAGGCCGACAGCGAAGACCTAGGTGTGTGCTGCACCCGCGCTCGGTGGTTCACACGTTGCGTGACCCCTGTGCCTTTGGAAGATGTTCAGAGCGGGTGGCACCTGCGTGCTGCGTGTGCAAGAGGTGTAGAGTGTACCGGCCTTTCACACCGGAGGAAGGGCTTGCATCTTGTGGACAGAACGTGTACGTCACCCGGGAGATGGAGGCGCGCTCTTGACACCATTTCCTCTGCCCGTTTAAAACACAAGTGTTTGTACTCGATCTGGGCTGCCTGGTGAAACGCTTGGCAGTCCGCATCACCCTGAGCACCTTTCCTGAAGTTTGATTCGTAGCTGGGTAAACTCGGGCTTCAGAGGCTTAGATGAGACCAAACGTGTTCAGCTTGTGGCGAAAGCCTTTGACCAGAGGCATATATGCTTGTGCTTGGGACGAGGGCTAGGCAAGAACGTTTACACCCTTGGTTTTTATCTTTACCCTAAGCTGTCCCTTTTGGCTGCAGCAGGCGGAGAGAACCCGCGGAGAGAGAACAGCTGCGAAGTGGATGCACAGAAGAGTCACCTCGATACCAGCCCCGGGGCCCCAAGCAACGATCCTTCTCCGGAGGGTACTTAACCCACCCCGGGATTCAAGCAGGGAGTTCGCCTTGTCCAACTCGCACAGGAGACTGGCATGAGATGTAGGGCTCATCTACTTGCGTTCACACTACGTGGCCCGGAGAAGTTCTCACGGAACCGAATCCAGCACCCTTCCTCCACCACGTGTTTACACAAAGGAGCGCTGGGCAGTGGGTGTTCTCAAGGCCAAGAGAGAAACCCTTGTTCTGTGCTGCACCTGCTGGGTGGTTCAAAGGTTTTCTGACCTTCCTGCTCTGGAAGCTTTTCAGAGCTGAGGCTACGCCTGGGCTGCGAAAGCAGAGAGGCGTAGAGGCCTTTCACACTGAAGGCGTGGGCCTGTTTCCCATGGAGAAAGTGTACGTCGCCCAACCCCCACCCCCACCCCACCCCAACCCAACCCACCCCACCCCAACCCACCCCCAGCTGGAGGCGTGCGGGTTGACACCATTTTGTCCTGCCCATGGAAAATACAAAGAGGCGTACACGATTTGGGCTGTCTGGTGAGAGAATTTTGAATCGGCGGCACCCTGAGTACCTTTCCCGAAGTTTGCTTCCTAGCTGGTTAAACTCGGCATTCAGAGGCGAGATGAGAACAAACTTGCTCCGCCTGCGGCGAAGTGCCCTGATGCCCTGCCCTAAATGTTTGAGCTTCTGGCCAGCGTCACGCAAGTACTTTGACACGTAGGAATCTCACTTTTACTCCAAGCTGTCCTTGTTGGCTGAAGCAGTCGGCGTGTCTGTATCGCAGCCTGGGAGGCCGGGCGTTGGGGGAGTCTGCCAAGTGACTGGCCTCTATTTATAGCTAACTGAGAAACTGCGTCGAAGGTTTCGGGAGCCTCTTACAGGGAATGGTTGCAGTTCAGAATTGGAGACTGTGCTGGCAAACGTCAGCAGCTCCTCTCCCTCGGAGGGCTCTTGGTGTGCCGACTCCTAACAGCCAGCACGGTCCCCAGCTCGTGAACGGTCCCATTGCGAGCCGGTCTCGTCCGTGAAAGAGCCACGTGAGGCTGAGCTCCAACAGTCGGGCTCCACACCTGGAGCCTTTGGGACAGGGCAGTCCTGAGCAGATGTGCCCACCAGGGGACGCGACCAAAGTTTATGTACCACAGGAAAGCGCATCAAGGCCTCGTGTTCTCTCCATGAAATGAACGTGAGCTTGAAGGGTGATGCGTCAGCGTGCACCGTGAACAGCTCGCTGGTACGCCTGTCTTTGCCCCCTCTCACGGTCTCACGCACCCGGGCTCAGTTCCGTGCAGGAATGCTGAGTGGGAGCTCCAGCCTCGCTTCTGGACTCGAAAGCCTTCCACCCCCTAATGGCAGGTTGTGTGTGTCTCTCACATGGGGGAGGAATGAGGTCGCCCACAGAGGTTCTGCCATGAAAGATCTAAAGACACACGCTGCTGAGGAGCTTGTTCCTCATGGAGCGTCCCCGAAGGCCAGAAGAATGCCGACGGTCTCTTTCAAAGCTGCTGGACGCTCTGCCGTTCTAGGCCTGAGATACGGACCTTGTGACGGCACTGTAACCCCACGAGATTCAGGAGACATCGCCAGTGCGAGTGGCAATCTGGAAGGAAGAACCTCCAAGGCGGAGTGTCCTTTCCTGTACAAAATGGCGCCCAAGTGGCTGAGGCAGGGAGCATTTTCCTTCACAGAACCGGCATCCTCGTATGCTTGTGGGTTACTCTAAAGAAACGACACTGTTAGGAACCTCTTCGAAAAGGCCTTCGCAAGCAACTTAGAGACAACAGCAGCACAGTGGAGGAGCAGACCATTATCCTAGAGAGCAGCACAGTGTCTCTAGCAGCGATCGCTTCCCGGAGGATACTTAAGCCACACCGAGATTCCAGCAGGGAGTTTTGCCTTATAGCAGTACAACTCACTCAAGAAAGAGGGATGAAGTGTAGGGCTAATCTACGTGCGCTCACGCTCTGTGTCCCCGAGAAGGTTTCACGGAGCAGAATGCATCACCGACCGCTACCACGTGTGTGCACCAAAGAAGCCCTGTGCCGTGGGTGTTCTCAGGCCGACAGCGAAGACCTAGGTGTGTGCTGCACCCGCGCTCGGTGGTTCACACGTTGCGTGACCCCTGTGCCTTTGGAAGATGTTCAGAGCGGGTGGCACCTGCGTGCTGCGAGCGCAAGAGGTGTAGAGTTTAGAGGCCTTTCACACTGGAGCAAGGGCTTGCGTCTCGTGGAGAGAACGTGTACGTCGCCCGGGAGATGGAGGCGCGCTCTTGACACCATTTCCTCTGCCCGTTTAAAACACAAGTGTTTGTACTCGATCTGGGCTGCCTGGTGAAATGCTTGGCAGTCCGCATCATCCTGAGCATCTTTCCTGAAGTTTGATTCGTAGCTGGGTAAACTCGGGCTTCAGAGGCTTAGATGAGACCAAACGTGTTCAGCTTGTGGCGAAAGCCTTTGACCAGAGGCATATACGCTTGTGCTTGGGGCGAGGGCTAGGCAAGAACGTTTACACCCTGGGTTTTTATCTTTACCCTAAGCTGTCCCTTTTGGCTGCAGCAGGCGGAGAGAACCCGCGGAGAGAGAACAGCTGCGAAGTGGATGCACAGAACAGTCACCTCGATACCAGCCCCGGGGTCCCAAGCAACGATCCTTCCCCGCAGGGTACTTAACCCACCCCGGGATTCAAGCAGGGAGTTCGCCTTGTCCAACTCGCACAGGAGACTGGCATGAGATGTAGGGCTCATCTACTTGCGTTCACACTACGTGGCCCGGAGAAGTTCTCACGGAGCCGAATCCAGCACCCTTCCTCCACCACGTGTGTACACAAAGGAGCGCTGGGCAGTGGGTGTTCTCAAGGCCAAGAGAGAAGCCCTTGTTCTGTGCTGCACCTGCTGGGTGGTTCAAAGGTTTTCTGACCTTCCTGCTCTAGAAGCTTTTCAGAGCTGAGTCTACGCCTGGGCTGCGAAAGCAGAGAGGCGTAGAGGCCTTTCACACTGAAGGCGTGGGCCTGTTTCCCATGGAGAAAGTGTACGTCGCCCAACCCCCACCCCCACCCCACCCCACCACACACCATCCCACCCCCAGCTGGAGGCGTGCGGGTTGACACCATTTTGTCCTGCCCATGGAAAATACAAAGAGGCGTACACGATTTGGGCTGTCTGGTGAGAGAATTTTGAATCGGCGGCACCCTGAATACCTTTCCCGAAGTTTGCTTCCTAGCTGGTTAAACTCGGCATTCAGAGGCGAGATGAGAACAAACTTGCTCCGCGTGCGGCGATGTGCCCTGATGCCCTGCCCTAAATGTTTGAGCTTCTGGCCAGCGTCACGCAAGTACTTTGACACGTAGGAGTCTCCCTTTTACTCCAAGCTGTCCCTGTTGGCTGAAGCAGTCGGCGTGTCTGTATCGCAGCCTGGGAGGCCGGGCGTTGGGGGAGTCTGCCAAGTGACTGGCCTCCATTTATAGCTAACTGAGAAACTGCGTCGAAGCTTTCGGGAGCCTCTTACAGGGAATGGTTGCAGTTGGGAATTGGAGACTGTGCTGGCAAACGTCAGCAGCACCTCTCCCTCGGAGGGCTCTTCGTGTGCCGACTCCTAACAGCCAGCACGGTCCCCAGCTCGCGAACGGTCCCATTGCGAGCCGGTCTCGTCCGTGAAAGAGCCACGTGAGGCTGAGCTCCAACAGTCGGGCTCCACACCTGGAGCCTTTGGGACAGGGCAGTCCTGAGCCGATGTGCCCACCAGGGGACACGACCAAAGTTTACAGGAAAGCGCATCAAGGCCTCGTGTTCTCTCCATGAAATGAACGTGAGCTTGAAGGGTGATGCGTCAGCGTGCACCGTGAACAGCTCGCTGGTACGCCTGTCTTTGCCCCCTCTCACGGTCTCACGCACCCGGGCTCAGTTCCGTGCAGGAACGCTGAGTGGGAGCGCCAGCCTCGCTGCTGGACTCTAAAGCCTTCCACCCCCTAATGGCAGGTTGTGTGTGTCTCTCACGTGGGGGGAGGAATGAGTTCGCCCACAGAGGTTCTGCCATGAAAGATCTAAAGACGCACGCTGCTGAGGAGCTTGTTCCTCATGGAGCGTCCCCGAAGGCCAGAAGAATGCCGACGGTCTCTTTCAAAGCTGCCGGACGCTCTGCCGTTCTAGGCCTGAGATACGGACCCTGTGACGGCACCGTAACCCCGCGAGATTCAGGAGACATCGCCAGTGCGAGTGGCAATCCGGAAGGAAGAGCCTCCAAGGCGGAGTGTCCTTTCCTGTACAAAACGGCGCCCAAGTGGCTGAGGCAGGGAGCATTTTCCTTCACAGAACCGGCATCCTCGTATGCCTGTGGGTTGCTCTAAAGAAACGACACTGTGAGCAACCTCTTCGAAAAGGCCTTCGCAAGCGACTTGGAGACAACAGCAGCGCAGTGGAGGCACAGACCGTTATCCTAGAGAGCAGCACAGTGTCTCTAGCAGCGATCGCTTCCCGGAGGATACTTAAGCCACACCGAGATTCCAGCAGGGAGTTTTGCCTTATAGCAGTACAACTCACTCAAGAAAGAGGGATGAGGTGTAGGGCTAATCTACGTGCGCTCACGCTCTGTGTCCCCGAGAAGGTTTCACGGAGCAGAAGGCATCACCGACCGCTACCACGTGTGTGCACCAAAGAAGCCCTGTGCCCTGGGTGTTCTCAGGCTGACAGCGAAGACCTAGGTGTGTGCTGCACCCGCGCTCGGTGGTTCACACGTTGCGTGACCCCTGTGCCTTTGGAAGATGTTCAGAGCGGGTGGCACCTGCGTGCTGCGAGCGCAAGAGGTGTAGAGTGTAGAGGCCTTTCACACTGGAGGAAGGGCTTGCGTCTCGTGGAGAGAACGTGTACGTCGCCCGGGAGATGGAGGCACGCTCTTGACACCATTTCCTCTGCCCGTTTAAAACACAAGTGTTTGTACTCGATCTGGGCTGCCTGGTGAAACGCTTGGCAGTCCGCATCACCCTGAGCACCTCTCCTGAAGTTTGATTCGTAGCTGGGTGAACTCGGGCTTCAGAGGCTTAGATGAGACCAAACGTGTTCAGCTTGTGGCGAAAGCCTTTGACCAGAGGCATATACGCTTGTGCTTGGGGCGAGGGCTAGGCAAGAACGTTTACACCCCGGGTTTTTATCTTTACCCTAAGCTGTGTCCCTTTTGGCTGCAGCAGGCGGAGAGAACCCGCGGAGAGAGAACAGCTGCGAGGTGGATGCACAGAACAGTCACCTCGACACCAGCTCCGGGGTCCCAAGCAATGATCCTTCCCCGGAGGGTACTTAACCCACCCCGGGATTCAAGCAGGGAGTTCGCCTTGTCCAACTCGCACAGGAGACTGGCATGAGATGTAGGGCTCATCTACTTGCGTTCACACTACGTGGCCCGGAGAAGTTCTCACGGAGCCGAATGCAGCACCCTTCCTCCACCACGTGTGTACACAAAGGAGCGCTGGGCAGTGGGTGTTCTCAAGGCCAAGAGAGAAGCCCTTGTTCTGTGCTGCACCTGCTGGGTGGTTCAAAGGTTTTCTGACCTTCCTGCTCTGGAAGCTTTTCAGAGCTGAGGCTGCGCCTGGGCTGCGAAAGCGGAGAGGCGTAGAGGCCTTTCACACTGAAGGCGTGGGCCTGTTTCCCATGGAGAAAGTGTACGTCGCCCAACCCCCACCCCACCCCACCCCACCCCACCCCACCCCCAGCTGGAGGCGTGCGGGTTGACACCATTTTGTCCTGCCCATGTAAAATACAAAGAGGCGTACACGATTTGGGCTGTCTGGTGAAAGAATTTTGAATCGGCGGCACCCTGAGTACCTTTCCCGAAGTTTGCTTCCTAGCTGGTTAAACTCGGCATTCAGAGGTGAGATGAGAACAAACTTGCACCGCGTGCGGCGAAGTGCCCTGATGCCCTGCCCTAAATGTTTGACCTTCTGGCCAGCATCACGCAAGTACTTTGACACGTAGGAGTCTCACTTTTACTCCAAGCTGTCCCTGTTGGCTGAAGCAGTCGGCGTGTCTGTATCGCAGCCTGGGAGGCCGGACGTTGGGGGAGTCTGCCAAGTGACTGGCCTCCATTTATAGCTAACTGAGAAACAGCGTCGAAGCTTTCGGGAGCCTCTTACAGGGAATGGTTGCAGTTGGGAATTGGAGACTGTGCTGGCAAACGTCAGCAGCTCCTCTCCCTCGGAGGGCTCTTGGTGTGCCGACTCCTAACAGCCAGCTCGGTCCCCAGCTCGTGAACGGTCCCATTGCGAGCCGGTCTCGTCCATGAAACAGCCACGTGAGGCTGAGCTCCAACAGTCGGGCTCCACACCTGGAGCCTTTGGGACAGGGCAGTCCTGAGCCGATGTGCCCACCAGGGGACGCGACCAAAGTTTACGTACCACAGGAAAGCGCATCAAGGCCTCGTGTTCTCTCCATGAAATGAACGTGAGCTTGAAGGGTGATGCGTCAGCGTGCACCGTGAACAGCTCACTGGTACGCCTGTCTTTGCCCCCTCTCACGGTCTCACGCACCCGGGCTCAGTTCCATGCAGGAATGCTGAGTGGGAGCGCCAACCTCGCTTCTGGAGTCTAAAGCCTTCCACCCCCTAATGGCAGGTTGTGTGTGTCTCTCACGTGGGGGGAGGAATGATGTCGCCCACAGAGGTTCTGCCATGAAAGATCTAATGACGCACGCTGCTGAGGAGCTTGTTCCTCATGGAGCGTCCCCGAAGGCCAGAAGAATGCCGAAGGTCTCTTTCAAAGCTGCCGGACGCTCTGCCGTTCTAGGCCTGAGATACGGACCTTGTGACGGCACTGTAACCCCGCGAGATTCAAGAGACATCGCCAGTGCGAGTGGCAATCCGGAAGGAAGAACCTTCAAGGCGGAGTGTCCTGTCCTGTACAAAACGGCGCCCAAGTGGCTGAGGCAGGGAGCATTTTCCTTCACAGAAGCGGCATCCTCGTATGCCTGTGGGTTACTCTAAAGAAACGACACTGTGAGCAACCTCTTCGAAAAGGCCTTCGCAAGCGACTTGGAGACAACAGCAGCACAGTGGAGGCACAGACCATTATCCGAGAGAGCAAGCAGCACAGTGTCTCTAGCAGCGATCGCTTCCCGGAGGATACTTAAGCCACACCGAGATTCCAGCAGGGAGTTTTGCCTTATAGCAGTACAACTCACTCAAGAAAGAGGGATGAGGTGTAGGGCTAATCTACGTGCGCTCACGCTCTGTGTCCCCGAGAAGGTTTCACGGAGCAGAAGGCATCACCGACCGCTACCACGTGTGTGCACCAAAGAAGCCCTGTGCCGTGGGTGTTCTCAGGCCGACAGCGAAGACCTAGGTGTGTGCTGCACCCGCGCTCGGTGGTTCACACGTTGCGTGACCCCTGTGCCTTTGGAAGATGTTCAGAGCGGGTGGCACCTGCGTGCTGCGAGCGCAAGAGGTGTAGAGTGTAGAGGCCTTTCACACTGGAGGAAGGGCTTGCGTCTCGTGGAGAGAACGTGTACGTCACCCGGGAGATGGAGGCGCGCTCTTGACACCATTTCCTCTGCCCGTTTAAAACACAAGTGTTTGTACTCGATCTGGGCTGCCTGGTGAAACGCTTGGCAGTCCGCATCACCCTGAGCACCTCTCCTGAAGTTTGATTCGTAGCTGGGTGAACTCGGGCTTCAGAGGCTTAGATGAGACCAAACGTGTTCAGCTTGTGGCGAAAGCCTTTGACCAGAGGCATATACGCTTGTGCTTGGGGCGAGGGCTAGGCAAGAACGTTTACACCCCGGGTTTTTATCTTTACCCTAAGCTGTGTCCCTTTTGGCTGCAGCAGGCGGAGAGAACCCGCGGAGAGAGAACAGCTGCGAGGTGGATGCACAGAACAGTCACCTCGACACCAGCCCCGGGGTCCCAAGCAACGATCCTTCCCCGGAGGGTACTTAATCCACCCCGGGATTCAAGCAGGGAGTTCGCCTTGTCCAACTCGCACAGGAGACTGGCATGAGATGTAGGGCTCATCTACTTGCGTTCACACTACGTGGCCCGGAGAAGTTCTCACGGAGCCGAATGCAGCACCCTTCCTCCACCACGTGTGTACACAAAGGAGCGCTGGGCAGTGGGTGTTCTCAAGGCCAAGAGAGAAGCCCTTGTTCTGTGCTGCACCTGCTGGGTGGTTCAAAGGTTTTCTGACCTTCCTGCTCTGGAAGCTTTTCAGAGCTGAGGCTACGCCTGGGCTGCGAAAGCGGAGAGGCGTAGAGGCCTTTCACACTGAAGGCGTGGGCCTGTTTCCCGTGGAGAAAGTGTACGTCGCCCAACCCCCACCCCCACCCCACCCCACCCCACCCCAACCCACCCCCAGCTGGAGGCGTGCGGGTTTGACACCATTTTGTCCTGCCCATGGAAAATACAAAGAGGCGTACACGATTTGGGCTGTCTGGTGAGAGAATTTTGAAGCGGCGGCACCCTGAGTACCTTTCCCGAAGTTTGCTTCCTAGCTGGTTAAACTCGGCTTTCAGAGGCGAGATGAGAACAAACTTGCTCCGCGTGCGGCGAAGTGCCCTGATGCCCTGCCCTAAATGTTTGAGCTTCTGGCCAGCGTCACGCAAGTACTTTGACACGTAGGAGTCTCCCTTTTACTCCAAGCTGTCCCTGTTGGCTGAAGCAGTCGGCGTGTCTGTATCGCAGCCTGGTAGGCCGGGCGTTGGGGGAGTCTGCCAAGTGACTGGCCTCCATTTATAGCTAACTGAGAAACTGCGTCGAAGCTTTCGGGAGCCTCTTACAGGGAATGGTTGCAGTTGGGAATTGGAGACTGTGCTGGCAAACGTCAGCAGCTCCTCTCCCTCGGAGGGCTCTTGGTGTGCCGACTCCTAACAGCCAGCACGGTCCCCAGCTCGTGAACGGTCCCATTGCGAGCCGGTCTCGTCCGTGAAAGAGCCACGTGAGGCTGAGCTCCAACAGTCGGGCTCCACACCTGGAGCCTTTGGGACAGGGCAGTCCTGAGCCGATGTGCCCACCAGGGGACGCGACCAAAGTTTACGTACCACAGGAAAGCGCAATCAAGGCCTCGTGTTCTCTCCATGAAAGGAACGTGAGCTTGAAGGGTGATGCGTCAGCGTGCACCGTGAACAGCTCGCTGGTACGCCTGTCTTTGCCCCCTCTCACGGTCTCACGCACCCGGGCTCAGTTCCGTGCAGGAACGCTGAGTGGGAGCGCCAGCCTCGCTGCTGGACTCTAAAGCCTTCCACCCCCTAATGGCAGGTTGTGTGTGTCTCTCACGTGGGGGGAGGAATGAGGTCGCCCACAGAGGTTCTGCCATGAAAGATCTAAAGACGCACGCTGCTGAGGAGCTTGTTCCTCATGGAGCGTCCCCGAAGGCCAGAAGAATGCCGACGGTCTCTTTCAAAGCTGCCGGACGCTCTGCCGTTCTAGGCCTGAGATACGGACCCTGTGACGGCACCGTAACCCCGCGAGATTCAGGAGACATCGCCAGTGTGAGTGGCAATCCGGAAGGAAGAGCCTCCAAGGCGGAGTGTCCTTTCCTGTACAAAACGGCGCCCAAGTGGCTGAGGCAGGGAGCATTTTCCTTCACAGAACCGGCATCCTCGTATGCCTGTGGGTTGCTCTAAAGAAACGACACTGTGAGCAACCTCTTCGAAAAGGCCTTCGCAAGCGACTTGGAGACAACAGCAGCGCAGTGGAGGCACAGACCGTTATCCTAGAGAGCAGCACAGTGTCTCTAGCAGCGATCGCTTCCCGGAGGATACTTAAGCCACACCGAGATTCCAGCAGGGAGTTTTTCCTTATAGCAGTACAACTCACTCAAGAAAGAGGGATGAGGTGTAGGGCTAATCTACGTGCGCTCACGCTCTGTGTCCCCGAGAAGGTTTCACGGAGCAGAAGGCATCACCGACCGCTACCACGTGTGTGCACCAAAGAAGCCCTGTGCCGTGGGTGTTCTCAGGCCGACAGCGAAGACCTAGGTGTGTGCTGCACCCGCGCTCGGTGGTTCACACGTTGCGTGACCCCTGTGCCTTTGGAAGATGTTCAGAGCGGGTGGCACCTGCGTGCTGCGAGCGCAAGAGGTGTAGAGTGTAGAGGCCTTTCACACTGGAGGAAGGG
Source organism: Orcinus orca (assembly GCF_937001465.1). Classification (NCBI taxonomy): domain Eukaryota; kingdom Metazoa; phylum Chordata; class Mammalia; order Artiodactyla; family Delphinidae; genus Orcinus; species Orcinus orca. Next base: position 35,089 of record NW_026043860.1, on the reverse strand, counting down.
CTTGCGTCTCGTGGAGAGAACGTGTACGTCGCCCGGGAGATGGAGGCGCGCTCTTGACACCATTTCCTCTGCCCGTTTAAAACACAAGTGTTTGTACTCGATCTGGGCTGCCTGGTGAAACGCTTGGCAGTCCGCATCACCCTGAGCACCTCTCCTGAAGTTTGATTCGTAGCTGGGTGAACTCGGGCTTCAGAGGCTTAGATGAGACCAAACGTGTTCAGCTTGAGGCGAAAGCCTTTGACCAGAGGCATATACGCTTGTGCTTGGGGCGAGGGCTAGGCAAGAACGTTTACACACTGGGTTTTTATCTTTACCCTAAGCTGTCCCTTTTGGCTGCAGCAGGCGGAGAGAACCCGCGGAGAGAGAACAGCTGCGAGGTGGATGCACAGAACAGTCACCTCGATACCAGCCCCGGGGTCCCAAACAACGATCCTTCCCCGGAGGGTACTTAACCCACCCCGGGATTCAAGCAGGGAGTTCGCCTTGTCCAACTCGCACAGGAGACTGGCATGAGATGTAGGGCTCATCTACTTGCGTTCACACTACGTGGCCCGGAGAAGTTCTCACGGAGCCGAATGCAGCACCCTTCCTCCACCACGTGTGTACACAAAGGAGCGCTGGGCAGTGGGTGTTCTCAAGGCCAAGAGAGAAGCCCTTGTTCTGTGCTGCACCTGCTGGGTGGTTCAAAGGTTTTCTGACCTTCCTGCTCTGGAAGCTTTTCAGAGCTGAGGCTGCCCCTGGGCTGCGAAAGCGGAGAGGCGTAGAGGCCTTTCACACTGAAGGCGTGGGCCTGTTTCCCATGGAGAAAGTGTACGTCGCCCAACCCCCAACCCCACCCCACCTCACCCCACCCCACCCCACGCCAACCCACCCCCAGCTGGAGGCGTGCGGGTTGACACCATTTCGTCCTGCCCATGGAAAATACAAAGAGGCGTACATGATTTGGGCTGTCTGGTGAAAGAATTTTGAATCGGCGGCACCCTGAGTACCTTTCCCGAAGTTTGCTTCCTAGCTGGTTAAACTCGGCATTCAGAGGCGAGATGAGAACAAACTTGCTCCGCGTGCGGAGAAGTGCCCTGATGCCCTGCCCTAAATGTTTGAGCTTCTGGCCAGCGTCACGCAAGAACTTTGACACGTAGGAGTCTCACTTTTACTCCAAGCTGTCCCTGTTGGCTGAAGCAGTCGGCGTGTCTGTATCGCAGCCTGGGAGGCCGGGCGTTGGGGGAGTCTGCCAAGTGACTGGCCTCCATTTATAGCTAACTGAGAAACTGCGTCGAAATTTTCGGGAGCCTCTTACAGGGAATGTTTGCAGTTCGGAATTGGAGACTGTGCTGGCAAACGTCAGCAGCTCCCCTCCCTCGGAGGGCTCTTGGTGTGCCGACTCCTAACAGCCAGCACGGTCCCCAGCTCGTGAACGGTCCCATTGCGAGCCGGTCTCGTCCGTGAAAGAGCCACGTGAGGCTGAGCTCCAAGAGTTGGGCTCCACACCTGGAGCCTTTGGGACAGGGCAGTCCTGAGCCGATGTGCCCACCAGGGGACGCGACAAAAGTTTACGTACCACAGGAAAGCGCATCAAGGCCTCGTGTTCTCTCCATGAAATGAACGTGAGCTTGAAGGGTGATGCGTCAGCGTGCACCGTGAGCAGCTCGCTGGAACGCCTGTTTTTGCCCCCTCTCACGGTCTCACGCACCCGGGCTCAGTTCCGTGCAGGAATGCTGAGTGGGAGCGCCAGCCTCGCTCCTGGACTCTAAAGCCTTCCACCCCCTAATGGCAGGTTGTGTGTGTCTCTCACGTGGGGGGAGGAATGAGGTCGCCCACAGAGGTTCTGCCATGAAAGATCTAAAGACGCACGATGCTGAGGAGCTTGTTCCTCATGGAGCGTCTCCGAAGGCCAGAAGAATGAAGAAGGTCTCTTTCAAAGCTGCCGGATGCTCTGCCGTTCTAGGCCTGAGATAAGGACCTTGTGACGGCACTGTAACCCCGCGAGATTCAGGAGACATCGCCAGTGCGAGTGGCAATCCGGAAGGAAGAACCTTCAAGGCGGAGTGTCCTTTCCTGTACAAAACGGCGCCCAAGTGGCTGAGGCAGGGAGCATTTTCCTTCACAGAAAAGGCATCCTCGTATGCCTGTGGGTTACTCTAAAGAAACGACACTGTGAGCAACCTCTTCGAAAAGGCCTTCGCAAGCGACTTGGAGACAACAGCAGCGCAGTGGAGGCACAGACCATTATCCTAGAGAGCAGCACAGTGTCTCTAGCAGCGATCACTTCCCGGAGGATACTTAAGCCACACCGAGATTCCAGCAGGGAGTTTTGCCTTATAGCAGTACAACTCACTCAAGAAAGAGGGATGAGGTGTAGGGCTAATCTACGTGCACTCAGGCTCTGTGTCCCCGAGAAGGTTTCATGGAGCAGAATGCATCACCGACTGCTACCACGTGTGTGCACCAAAGGAGCCCTGTGCCGTGGGTGTTCACAGGCCGACAGCGAAGACCTAGGTGTGTGCTGCACCCGCGCTCAGTGGTTCACACGTTGCGTGACCCCTGTGCCTTTGGAAGATGTTCAGAGCGGGTGGCACCTGCGTGCTGCGAGCGCAAGAGGTGTAGAGTGTAGAGGCCTTTCACACTGGAGGAAGGGCTTGCGTCTCATGACGAGAACGTGTACGTCGCCCGGGAGATGGAGGCGCGCTCTTGACACCATTTCCTCTGCCCGTTTCAAACACAAGTGTTTGTACTCGATCTGGGCTGCCTGGTGAAACGCTTGGCAGTCCGCATCACCCTGAGCACCTTTCCTGAAGTTTGATTCGTAGCTGGGTTAACTCGGGCTTCAGAGGCTTAGATGAGACCAAACGTGTTCAGCTTGTGGCGAAAGCCTTTGACCAGAGGCATATACGCTTGTGCTTGGGGCGAGGGCTAGGCAAGAACGTTTACACCCTGGGTTTTTATCTTTACCCTAAGCTGTCCCTTTTGGCTGCAGCAGGCGGAGAGAACCCGCGGAGAGAGAACAGCTGCGAAGTGGATGCACAGAACAGTCAACTCGATACCAGCCCCGGGGTCCCAAGCAACGATCCTTCCCCGGAGGGTACTTAACCCACCCTGGGATTCAAGCAGGGAGTTCGCCTTGTCCAACTTGCACAGTAGACTGGCATGAGATTTATGGCTCATCTACTTGCGTTCACACTACGTGGCCCGGAGAAGTTCTCACGGAGCCGAATGCAGCACCCTTCCTCCACCACGTGTGTACACAAAGGAGCGCTGGGCAGTGGGTGTTCTCAAGGCCAAGAGAGAAGCCCTTGTTCTGTGCTGCACCTGCTGGGTGGTTCAAAGGTTTTCTGAACTTCCTGCTCTGGAAGCTTTTCAGAGCTGAGGCTACGCCTGGGCGGCAAAAGAAGAGGGGCGTAGAGGCCTTTCACACTGAAGGCGTGGGCCTGTTTCCCATGGAGAAAGTGTACGTCGCCCAACCCCCACCCCCACCCCACCCCACCCCACCCCAACCCACCCCCAGCTGGAGGCGTGCGGGTTGACACCATTTTGTCCTGCCCATGGAAAATAAAAAGAGGCGTACACGATTTGGGCTGTCTGGTGAGGGAATTTTGAATCGGCGGCACCCTGAGTACCTTTCTCAAAGTTTGCTTCCTAGCTGGTTAAACTCGGCATTCAGAGGCGAGATGAGAACAAACTTGCTTCGCGTGCGGCGAAGTGCCCTGATGCCCTGCCCTAAATGTTTGAGCTTCTGGCCAGCGTCACGCAAGTACTTTGACACGTAGGAGTCTCACTTTTACTCCAAGCTGTCCCTGTTGGCTGAAGCAGTCGGCGTGTCTGTATCGCAGCCTGGGAGGCCGGGCGTTGGGGGAGTCTGCCAAGTGACTGACCTCCATTTATAGCTAACTGAGAAACTGTGTCGAAGCTTTCGGGAGCCTCTTACAGGGAATGGTTGCAGTTGGGAATTGGAGACTGTGCTGGCAAACGTCAGCAGCTCCTCTCCCTCGGAGGGCTCTTGGTGTGCCGACTCCTAACAGCCAGCACGGTCCCCAGCTCGTGAACGGTCCCATTGCGAGCCGGTCTCGTCCGTGAAAGAGCCACGTGAGGCTGAGCTCCAACAGTCGGGCTCCACACCTGGAGCCTTTGGGACAGGGCAGTCCTGAGCCGATGTGCCCACCAGGGGACGCAACCAAAGTTTACGTACCACAGGAAAGCGCATCAAGGCCTCATGTTCTCTCCATGAAATGAACGTGAGCTTGAAGGGTGATGCATCAGCGTGCACCGTGAACAGCTCACTGGTACGCCTGTCTTTGCCCCCTCTCACGGTCTCACGCACCCGGGCTCAGTTCCGTGCAGGAAGGCTGAGTGGGAGCGCTAGCCTCGCTTCTGGACTCTAAAGCCTTCCACCCCCTAATGGCAGGTTGTGTGTGTCTCTCACGTTGGAGGAGGAATGAGGTCGCCCAGAGAGGTTCTCCATGAAAGATCTAAAGACGCACGCTGCTGAGGAGCTTGTTCCTCATGGAGCGTCCCCGAAGGCAAGAAGAATGCCGAAGGTCTCTTTCAAAGCTGCCGGACGCTCTGCCGTTCTAGGCCTGAGATACGGACCTTGTGACGGCACTGTAACCCCGCGAGATTCAGGTGACATCGCCAATGCGAGTGGCAATTCGGAAGGAAGAACCTTCAAGGCGGAGTGTCCTTTCCTGTACAAAACGGCGCCCAAGTGGCTGAGGCAGGGAGCATTTTCCTTCACAGAACCGGCATCCTCGTATGCCTGTGGGTTACTCTAAAGAAACGACACTGTGAGCAACCTCTTCGAAAAGGCCTTCGCAAGCGACTTGGAGACAACAGCAGCACAGTGGAAGCACAGACCATTATCCTAGAGAGCAGCACAGTGTCTCTAGCAGCGATCGCTTCCCGGAGGATACTTAAGCCACACCGAGATTCCAGCAGGGAGTTTTGCCTTATAGCAGTACAACTCACTCAAGAAAGAGGGATGAGGTGTAGGGCTAATCTACGTGCGCTCACGCTCTGTGTCCCCGAGAAGGTTTCGCGGAGCAGAATGCATCACCGACCGCTACCACGTGTGTGCACCAAAGAAGCCCTGTGCCGTGGGTGTTCTCAGGCCGACAGCGAAGACCTAGGTGTGTGCTGCACCCGCGCTCGGTGGTTCACACGTTGCGTGACCCCTGTGCCTTTGGAAGATGTTCAGAGCGGGTGGCACCTGCGTGCTGCGAGCGCAAGAGGTGTAGAGTGTAGAGGCCTTTCACACTGGAGGAAGGGCTTGCGTCTCGTGGAGAGAACGTGTACGTCGCCCGGGAGATGGAGGCGCGCTCTTGACACCATTTCCTCTGCCCGTTTAAAACACAAGTGTTTGTACTCGATCTGGGCTGCCTGGTGAAACGCTTGGCAGTCCGCATCACCCTGAGCACCTCTCCTGAAGTATGATTCGTAGCTGGGTGAACTCGGGCTTCAGAGGCTTAGATGAGACCAAACGTGTTCAGCTTGTGGCGAAAGCCTTTGACCAGAGGCCTATACATTTGTGCTTGGGGCGAGGGCTAGGCAAGAACGTTTACACCCTGAGTTTTTATCTTCACACTAAGCTGTCCCTTTTGGCTGCAGCAGGTGGAGAGAACCCGCGGAGAGAGAACAGCTGCGAAGTGGATGCACAGAACAGTCACCTCGACACCAGCCCCGGGGTCCCAAGCAACGATCCTTCCCCGGAGGGTACTTAACCCACCCCGGGATTCAAGCACGGAGTTCGCCTTGTCCAACTCGAACAGGAGACTGGCATGAGATGTAGGGCTCATCTACTTGCGTTCACACTACGTGGCCCGGAGAAGTTCTCACGGAGCCGAATGCAGCACACTTCCTCCACCACGTGTGTACACAAAGGAGCGCTGGGCAGTGGGTGTTCTCAAGGCCAAGAGAGAAGCCCTTGTTCTGTGCGGCACCTGCTGGGTGGTTCAAAGTTTTTCTGACCTTCCTGCTCTGGAAGCTTTTCAGAGCTGAGGCTACGCCTGGGCTGCGAAAGCAGAGAGGCGTAGAGGCCTTTCACACTGAAGGCGTGGGCCTGTTTCCCATGGAGAAAGTGTACGTCGCCCAACCCCCACCCCCACCCCACCCCACCCCACCCCACCCCACCCCCAGCTGGAGGCGTGCGGGTTGACACCATTTTGTCCTGCCCATGGAAAATACAAAGAGGCGTACACGATTTGGGCTGTCTGGTGAGAGAATTTTGAATCGGCGGCACCCTGAGTACCTTTCCCGAAGTTTGCTTCCTAGCTGGTTAAACTCGGCATTCAGAGGCGAGATGAGAACAAACTTGCTCCGCGTGCGGCAAAGTGCCATGATGCCCTGCCCTAAATGTTTGAGCTTCTGGCCAGCGTCACGCAAGTACTTTGACACGTAGGAGTCTCACTTTTACTCCAAGCTGTCCCTGTTGGCTGAAGCAGTCGGCCTGTCTGTATCACAGCCTGGGAGGCCGGGCATTGGGGGACCCTGCCAAGTGACTGGCCTCCATTTATAGCTAACTGAGAAACTGCGTCGAAGCTTTCGGGAGCCTCTTACAGGGAATGGTTGCAGTTCGGAATTGGAGACTGTGCTGGCAAACGTCAGCAGCTCCTCTCCCTCGGAGGGCTCTTGGTGTGCCGACTCCTAACAGCCAGCACGGTCCCCAGCTCAAGAACGGTCCCATTGCGAGCCGGTCTCGTCCATGAAACAGCCACATGAGGCTGATCTCCAAAAGTCGGTCTCCACACCTGGAGCCTTTGGGACAGGGCAGTCCTGAGCCGATGTGCCCACCAGGGGACGCGACCAAAGTTTACGTACCACAGGAAAGCGCATCAAGGCCTCGTGTTCTCTCCATGAAATGAACGTGAGCTTGAAGGGTGATGCGTCAGCGTGCACCGTGAACAGCTCGCTGGTACGCCTGTCTTTGCCCCCTCTCACGGTCTCACGCACCCGGGCTCAGTTCCGTGCAGGAATGCTGAGTGGGAGCGCCAGCCTCGCTTCTGGACTCTAAAGCCTTCCACCCCCCCAATGGCAGGTTGTGTGTGTCTCTCACGTGGGGGGAGGAATGAGGTCGCCCACAGAGGTTCTGCCATGAAAGATCTAAAGACGCACGCTGCTGAGGAGCTTGTTCCTCATGGAGCGTCCCCGAAGGCCAGAAGAATGCCGACGGTCTCTTTCAAAGCTGCCGGACGCTCTGCCGTTCTAGGCCTGAGATAAGGACCTTGTGACGGCACTGTAACCCCGCGAGATTCAGGAGACATCGCCAGTGCGAGTGGCAATCTGGAAGGAAGAACCTCCAAGGCGGAGTGTCCTTTCCTGTACAAAACGGCGCCCAAGTGGCTGAGGCAGGGAGCATTTTCCTTCACAGAACCGGCATCCTCGTATGCCTGTGGGTTACTCTAAAGAAACGACACTGTGAGCAACCTCTTCGAAAAGGCCTTCGCAAGCGAATTGGAGACAACAGCAGCGCAGTGGAGGCACAGACCATTATCCTAGAGAGCAGCACAGTGTCTCTAGCAGCGATCGCTTCCCGGAGGATACTTAAGCCACACCGAGATTCCAGCAGGGAGTTTTGCCTTATAGCAGTACAACTCACTCAAGAAAGAGGGATGAGGTGTAGGTCTAATCTACGTGCGCTCACGCTCTGTGTCCCCGAGAAGGTTTCACAGAGCAGAATGCATCACCGACCGCTACCACGTGTGTGCACCAAAGAAGCCCTGTGCCGTGGGTGTCCTCAGGCTGACAGCGAAGACCTAGGCGTGTGCTGCACCCGCGCTCGGTGGTTCACACGTTGCGTGACCCCTGTGCCTTTGGAAGATGTTCAGAGCGGGTGGCACCTGCGTGCTGCGAGCGCAAGAGGTGTAGAGTGTAGAGGCCTTTCACACTGGAGGAAGGGCTTGCGTCTCGTGGAGAGAACGTGTACGTCACCCGGGAGATGGAGGCGCGCTCTTGACACCATTTCCTCTGCCCGTTTAAAACACTAGTGTTTGTACTCGATCTGGGCTGCCTGGTGAAACGCTTGGCAGTCTGCATCACCCTGAGCACCTTTCCTGAAGTTTGATTCGTAGCTGGGTAAACTCGGGCTTCAGAGGCTTAGATGAGACCAAACGTGTTCAGCTTGTGGCGAAAGCCTTTGACCAGAGGCCTATACATTTGTGCTTGGGGCGAGGGCTAGGCAAGAACGTTTACACCCTGGGTTTCTATCTTCACCCTAAGCTGTCCCTTTTGGCTGCAGCAGGCGGAGAGAACCCGCGGAGAGAGAACAGCTGCGAAGTGGATGCACAGAACAGTCACCTCGATACCAGCCCCGGGGTCCCAAGCAACGATCCTTCCCCGGAGGGTACTTAACCCACCCCGGGATTCAAGCAGGGAGTTCGCCTTGTCCAACTCGCACAGGAGACTGGCATGAGATGTAGGGCTCATCTACTTGCGTTCACACTACGTGGCCCGGAGAAGTTCTCACGGAGCCGAATGCAGCACCCTTCCTCCACCATGTGTGTACAAAAAGGAGCGCTGGGCAGTGGGTGTTCTCAAGGCCAAGAGAGAAGCCCTTGTACTGTGCTGCACCTGCTGGGTGGTTCAAAGGTTTTCTGACCTTCCTGCTCTGGAAGCTTTTCAGAGCTGAGGCTACGCCTGGGCTGCGAAAGCAGAGAGGCGTAGAGGCCTTTCACACTGAAGGCGTGGGCCTGTTTCCCATGGAGAAAGTGTACGTCGCCCAACCCACACCCCCACCCCCACCCCACCCCACCCCACCCCACCCCCAGCTGGAGGAGTGCGGGTTGACACCATGTTGTCCTGCCCATGGAAAATACAAAGAGGCGTACACGATTTGGGCTGTCTGGTGAGAGAATTTTGAATCGGCGGCACCCTGAGTACCTTTCCCGAAGTTTGCTTCCTAGCTGGTTAAACTCGGCATTCAGAGGCGAGATGAGAACAAACTTGCTCCGCGTGCGGCGAAGTGCCCTGATGCCCTGCCCTAAATGTTTGAGCTTCTGGCCAGCTTCACGCAAGTACTTTGACACGTAGGAGTCTCACTTTTACTCCAAGCTGTCCCTGTTGGCTGAAGCAGTCGGCCTGTCTGTATCGTAGCCTGGGATGCCGGGCGTTGGGGGAGTCTGCCAAGTGACTGGCCTCCATTTATAGCTAACTGAGAAACTGCGTCGAAGCTTTCGGGAGCCTCTTACAGGGAATGGTTGCAGTTCGGAATTGGAGACTGTGCTGGCAAACGTCAGCAGCTCCTCTCCCTCGGAGGGCTCTTGGTGTGCCGACTCCTAACAGCCAGCACGGTCCCCAGCTCGTGAACGGTCCCATTGCGAGCCGGTCTCGTCCGTGAAAGAGCCACATAAGGCTGATCTCCAAAAGTCGGGCTTCACACCTGGAGCCTTTGGGACAGGGCAGTCCTGAGCCGATGTGCCCACCAGGGGACGCGACCAAAGTTTACGTACCACAGGAAAGCGCATCAAGGCCTCGTGTTCTCTCCATGAAATGAACGTGAGCTTGAAGGGTGATGCGTCAGCGTGCACCGTGAACAGCTCGCTGGTACGCCTGTCTTTGCCCCCTCTCACGGTCTCACGCACCCGGGCTCAGTTCCGTGCAGGAATGCTGAGTGGGAGCGCCAACCTCGCTTTTGGACTCGAAAGCCTTCCACACCCTAATGGCAGGTTGTGTGTGTCTCTCACGTATGGGGAGGAATGAGGTCGCCCACAGAGGTTCTGCCATGAAAGATCTAAAGACGCACGCTGCTGCGGAGCTTGTTCCTCATGGAGCGTCCCCGAAGGCCAGAAGAATGCCGAAGGTCTCTTTCAAAGCTGCCGGACGCTCTGCCGTTCTAGGCCTGAGATACTGACCCTGTGATGGCACTGTAACCCCGTGATATTCAGGAGACATCGCCAGTGCGAGTGGCAATCCGGAAGGAAGAACCTTCAAGGCGGAGTGTCCTTTCCTGTACAAAACGGCGCCCAAGTGGCTGAGGCAGGGAGCATTTTCCTTCACAGAACCGGCATCCTCGTATGCCTGTGGGTTACTCTAAAGAAACGACACTGTGAGCAACCTCTTCGAAAAGGCCTTCGCAAGCGACTTGGAGACAACAGCAGCGCAGTGGAGGCACAGACCATTATCCTAGAGAGCAGCACAGTGTCTCTAGCAGCGATCGCTTCCCGGAGGATACTTAAGCCACACCGAGATTCCAGCAGGGAGTTTTGCCTTACAGCAGTACAACTCACTCAAGAAAGAGGGATGAGGTGTAGGGCTAATCTACGTGCGCTCACGCTCTGTGTCCCCGAGAAGGTTTCACGGAGCAGAATGCATCACCGACCACTACCACGTGTGTGCACCAAAGAAGCCCTGTGCCGTGGGTGTTCTCAGGCCGACAGCGAAGACCTAGGTGTGTGATGCACCCGCACACGGTGGTTCACACGTTGCGTGACCCCTGTGCCTTTGGAAGATGTTCAGAGCGGGTGGCACCTGCGTGCCGCGAGCGCAAGAGGTGTAGAGTGTAGAGGCCTTTCACACTGGAGGAAGGGCTTGCGTCTCATGCAGAGAACTTGTACATCGCCCGGGAGATGGAGGTGCGCTCTTGACACCATTTCCTCTGCCCGTTTAAAACACAAGTGTTTGTACTTGATCTGGGCTGCCTGGTGAAACGCTTGGCAGTCCGCATCACCCTGAGCACCTTTCCTGAAGTTTGATTCGTAGCTCGCTAAACTCGGGCTTCAGAGGCTTAGATGAGACCAAACGTGTTCAGCATGTGGCGAAAGCCTTTGACCAGAGGCATATAAGCTTGTGCTTGGGGCGAGGGCTAGGCAAGAACGTTTACACCCTGGGTTTTTATCTTTACCCTAAGCTGTCCCTTTTGGCTGCAGCAGGCGGAGAGAAACCGCAGAGAGAGAACAGCTGCGAAGTGGATGCACAGAACAGTCACCTCGATACCAGCCCCGGGGTCCCAAGCAACGATCCTTTCCTGGAGGGTACTTAACCCACCCCGGGATTCAAGCAGGGAGTTCGCCTTTTCCAACTCGCACAGGAGACTGGCATGAGATGTAGGGCTCATCTACTTGCGTTCACACTACGTGGCCCGGAGAAGTTCTCACGGAGCCGAATGCAGCACCCTTCCTCCACCACGTGTGTACACAAAGGAGCATGGGCAGTGGGTGTTCTCAAGGCCAAGAGAGAAGCCCTTGTTCTGTGCTGCACCTGCTGGGTGGTTCAAAGTTTTTCTGACCTTCCTGCTCTGGAAGATTTTCAGAGCTGAGGCTACGCCTGGGCTCCGAAAGCAGAGAGGCGTAGAGGCCTTTCACACTGAAGGCGTGGGCCTGTTTCCCATGGAGAAAGTGTACGTCGCCCAAATCCCACCCCCACCCCACCCCACCCCACCCCAACTCACCCCAACTCACCCCCAGCTGGAGGCGTGCGGGTTGACACCATTTTGTCCTGCCCATGGAAAATACAAAGAGGCGTACACGATTTGGGCTGTCTGGTGAGAGAATTTTGAATCGGCGGCACCCTGAGTACCTTTCCCGAAGTTTGCTTCCTAGCTGGTTAAACTCGGCATTCAGAGGCGAGATGAGAACAAACTTGCTCCGCGTGCGGCGAAGTGCCCTGATGCCCTGCCCTAAATGTTTGAGCTTCTGGCCAGCGTCAGGCAAGTGCTTTGACACGTAGGAGTCTCACTTTTACTCCAAGCTGTCCCTGTTGGCTGAAGCAGTCGGCGTGTCTGTATCGCAGCCTGGGAGGCCGGGCGTTGGGGGAGTCTGCCAAGTGACTGACCTCCATTTATAGCTAACTGAGAAACTGCGTCGAAGCTTTCGGGAGCCTCTTACAGGGAATGGTTGCAGTTCGGAATTGGAAACTGTGCTGGCAAACGTCAGCAGCTCCTCTCCCTCGGAGTGCTCTTGGTGTGCCGACTCCTAACAGCCAGTACGGTCCCCAGCTCGTGAACGGTCCCATTGCGAGCCGGTCTCGTCCGTGAAAGAGCCACGTGAGGCTGAGCTCCAACAGTCGGGCTCCACACCTGGAGCCTTTGGGACAGGGCAGTCCTGAGCCGATGTGCCCACCAGGGGACGCGACCAAAGTTTACGTACCACAGGAAAGCGCATCAAGGCCTCGTGTTCTCTCCATGAAATGAACGTGAGCTTGAAGGGTGATGCGTCAGCGTGCACCGTGAACAGCTCGTTGGTACGCCTGTCTTTGCCCCCTCTCACGGTCTCACGCACCCGGGCTCAGTTCCGTGCAGGAATGCTGAGTGGGAGCGCCAGCCTCGCTTCTGGACTCGAAAGCCTTCCACCCCCTAATGGCAGGTTGTGTGTGTCTCTCACGTGGGGGGAGGAATGAGGTCGCCCACAGAGGTTCTGCCATGAAAGATCTAAAGACGCACGCTGCTGAGGAGCTTGTTCCTCATGGAGCGTCCCCGAAGGCCAGAAGAATGCCGAAGGTCTCTTTCAAAGCTGCCGGACGCTCTGCCGTTCTAGGCCTGAGATAAGGACCTTGTGACGGCACTGTAAGCCCGCGAGATTCAGGAGACATAGCCAGTTTGAGTGGCAATCTGGAAGGAAGAACCTTCAAGGCGGAGTGTCCTTTCCTGTACAAAATGGCGCCCAAGTGGCTGAGGCAGGGAGCATTTTCCTTCACAGAACCGGCATCCTCGTATGCCTGTGGGTTACTCTAAAGAAACGACACTGTGAGCAACCTCTTCGAAAAGGCCTTCGCAAGCGACTTGGAGACAACAGCAGCGCAGTGGAGGCACAGACCATTATCCTAGAGAGCAGCACAGTGTCTCTAGCAGCAATCGCTTCCCGGAGGATACTTAAGCCACACCGAGATTCCAGCAGGGAGTTTTGCCTTATAGCAGTACAACTCACTCAAGAAAGAGGGATGAGGTGTAGGGCTAATCTACGTGCGCTCACGCTCTGTGTCCCCGAGAAGGTTTCACGGAGCAGAATGCATCACCGACCGCTACCACGTGTGTGCACCAAAGAAGCCCTGTGCCGTGGGTGTTCTCAGGCCGACAGCGAAGACCTAGGTGTGTGCTGCACCCGCGCCCGGTGGTTCACACGTTGCGTGACCCTGTGCCTTTTGAAGATGCTCAGAGCGGGTGGCACCTGCGTGCTGCGAGCGCAAGAGGTGTAGAGTGTAAAGGCCTTTCACACTGGAGGAAAGGCTTGCGTCTCATGGAGAAAATGTGTACGTCGCCCGGGAGATGGAGGCGCGCTCTTGACACCATTTCCTCTGCCCGTTTCAAACACAAGTGTTTGTACTCGATCTGGGCTGCCTGGTGAAACGCTTGGCAGTCCGCATCACCCTGAGCACCTTTCCTGAAGTTTGATTCGTAGCTGGGTGAACTCGGGCTTCAGAGGCTTAGATGAGACCAAACGTGTTCAGCTTGTGGCGAAAGCCTTTGACCAGAGGCATATACGCTTGTGCTTGGGGCGAGGGCTAGGCAAGGACGTTTACACCCTGGGTTTTTATCTTTACCCTAAGCTGTCCCTTTTGGCTGCAGCAGGCGGAGAGAACCCGCGGAGAGAGAACAGCTGCAAAGTGGATGCACAGAACAGTCACCTCGATACCAGCCCCGGGGTCCCAAGCAACGATCCTTCCCCGGAGGGTACTTAACCCACCCCGGGATTCAAGCAGGGAGTTCGCCTTGTCCAACTCGCACAGGAGACTTGCATGAGATGTAGGGCTCATCTACTTGCGTTCACACTACGTGGCCCGGAGAAGTTCTCACGGAGCCGAATGCAGCACCCTTCACCACGTGTGTACACAAAGGAGCGCTGGGCAGTGAGTGTTCTCAAGGCCAAGAGAGAAGCCCTTGTTCTGTGCTGCACCTGCTGGGTGGTTCAAAGGTTTTCTGACCTTCCTGCTCTGGAAGCTTTTCAGAGCTGAGGCTACGCCTGGGCTGCGAAATAGAGAGGCGTAGAGGCCTTTCACACTAAAGGCGTGGGCCTGTTTCCCATGGAGAATGTGTACGTCACCCAACCCCCACCCCCACCCCACCCCACCCCACCCCACTCCAACCCACCCCCAGCTGGAGGCGTGCGGGTTGACACCATTTTGTCCTGCCCATGGAAAATACAAAGAGGCGTACACGATTTGGGCTGTCTGGTGAGAGAATTTTGAATCGGCGGCACCCTGAGTACCTTTCCCGAAGTTTGCTTCCTAGCTGGTTAAACTCGGCATTCAGAGGCGAGATGAGAACAAACTTGCTCCGCGTGCTGCGAAGTGCCCTGATGCCCTGCCCTAAATGTTTGAGCTTCTGGCCAGCGTCACGCAAGTACTTTGACACGTAGGAGTCTCACTTTTACTCCAAGCTGTCCCTGTTGGCTGAAGCAGTCGGCGTGTCTGTATAGCAGCCTGGGAGGCTGGGCGTTGGGGGAGTCTGGCAAGTGACTGGCCTCCATTTATAGCTAACTGAGAAACTGCGTCAAAGCTTTCGGGAGCCTCTTACAGGGAATGGTTGCAGTTCGGAATTGGAGACTGTGCTGGCAAACGTCAGCAGCTCCTCTCCCTCGGAGGGCTCTTGGTGTGCCGACTCCTAACAGCCAGCACGGTCCCCAGCTCGTGAATGGTCCCATTGCGAGCCAGTCTCGTCCGTGAAAGAGCCACGTGAGGCTGAGCTCCAACAGTCGGGCTCCACACCTGGAGCCTTTGGGACAGGGCAGTCCTGAGCCGATGTGCCCACCAGGGGACGCAACCAAAGTTTACGTACCACAGGAAAGCACATCAAGGCCTCGTGTTCTCTCCATGAAATGAACGTGAGCTTGAAGGGTGATGCGTCAGCGTGCACTGTGAACAGCTCGCTGGTACGCCTGTCTTTGTCCCCTCTCACGGTCTCACGCACCCGGGCTCAGTTCCTTGCAGGAATGCTGAGTGGGAGCACCAGCCTCACTTCTGGACTCTAAAACCTTCCAACCCCTAATGGCAGGTTGTGTGTGTCTCTCACGTGGGGGGAGGAATGAGGTCGCCCACAGAGGTTCTGCCATGAAAGATCTAAAGACGCACGCTGCTGAGGAGCTTGTTCCTCATGGAGCGTCCCCGAAGGCCAGAAGAATGCCGAAGGTCTCTTTCAAAGCTGCCGGACGCTCTGCCATTCTAGGCCTGAGATACGGACCTTGTGACGGCACTGTAACCCTGCAAGATTCAGGAGACATCGCCAGTGCGAGTGGCAATCCGGAAGGAAGAACCTGCAAGGCGGAGTGTCCTTTCCTGTACAAAACGGCGCCCAAGTGGCTGAGGCAGGGAGCATTTTCCTTCACAGAACCGGCATCCTCGTATGCCTGTGGGTTACTCTAAAGAAACGACACTGTGAGCAACCTCTTCGAAAAGGCCTTCGCAAGCGACTTGGAGACAACAGCAGCGCAGTGGAGGCACAGACCATTATCCTAGAGAACAACACAGTGTCTCTAGCAGCGATCGCTTCCCGGAGGATACTTAAGCCACACCGAGATTCCAGCAGGGAGTTTTGAATTATAGCAGTACAACTCACTCAAGAAAGAGGGATGAGGTGTAGGGCTAATCTACGTGCGCTCACGCTCTGTGTCCCCGAGAAGGTTTCAAGGAGCAGAATGCATCACCGACCGCTACCACGTGTGTGCACCAAAGAAGCCCTGTGCCGTGGGTGTTCTCAGGCCGACAGCGAAGACCTAGGTGTGTGATGCACCCGCACTCGGTGGTTCACACGTTGCGTGACCCTGTGCCTTTTGAAGATGCTCAGAGCGGGTGGCACCTGCGTGCTGCGAGCGCAAGAGGTGTAGAGTGTAAAGGCCTTTCACACTGGAGGAAAGGCTTGCGTCTCATGGGGAAAATGTGTACGTCGCCCGGGAGATGGAGGCGCGCTCTTGACACCATTTCCTCTGCCCGTTTCAAACACAAGTCTTTGTACTCGATCTGGGCTGCCTGGTGAAACGCTTGGCAGTCCGCATCACCCTGAGCACCTTTCCTGAAGTTTGATTCGTAGCTGGGTAAACTCGGGCTTCAGAGGCTTAGATGAGACCAAACGTGTTCAGCTTGTGGCGAAAGCCTTTGACCAGAGGCATATACGCTTGTGCTTGGGGCGAGGGCTAGGCAAGGACGTTTACACCCTGGGTTTTTATCTTTACCCTAAGCTGTCCCTTTTGGCTGCAGCAGGCGGAGAGAACCCGCGGAGAGAGAACAGCTGCAAAGTGGATGCACAGAACAGTCACCTCGATACCAGCCCCGGGGTCCCAAGCAACGATCCTTCACTGGAGGGTACTTAACCCACCCCGGGATTCAAGCAGGGAGTTCGCCTTGTCCAACTCGCACAGGAGACTTGCATGAGATGTAGGGCTCATCTACTTGCGTTCACACTACGTGGCCCGGAGAAGTTCTCACGGAGCCGAATCCAGCACCCTTCCTCCACCACGTGTGTACACAAAGGAGCGCTGGGCAGTGGGTGTTCTCAGGCCAAGAGAGAAGCCCTTGTTCTGTGCTGCACCTGCTGGGTGGTTCAAAGGTTTTCTGACCTTCCTGCTCTGGAAGCTTTTCAGAGCTGAGGCTACGCCTGGGCTGCGAAAGCAGAGAGGCGTAGAGGCCTTTCACACTGAAGGCGTGGGCCTGTTTCCCATGGGGAAAGTGTACGTCGCCCAACCCCCACTCCCACCCCACCCCACCCCACTCCAACCCACCCCCAGCTGGAGGCGTGCGGGTTGACACCATTTTGTCCTGCCCATGGAAAATACAAAGAGGCGTACACGATTTGGGCTGTCTGGTGAGAGAATTTTGAATCGGCGGCACCCTGAGTACCTTTCCCGAAGTTTGCTTCCTAGCTGGTTAAACTCTGCATTCAGAGGCGAGATGAGAACAAACTTGCTCCGCGTGCTGCGAAGTGCCCTGATGCCCTGCCCTAAATGTTTGAGCTTCTTGCCAGCGTCAGGCAAGTGCTTTGACACGTAGGAGTCTCACTTTTACTCCAAGCTGTCCCTGTTGGCTGAAGCAGTCGGCGTGTCTGTATCGCAGCCTGGGAGGCCGGGCCTTGGGGGAGTCTGCCAAGTGACTGGCCTCCATTTATAGCTAACTGAGAAACTGCGTCGAAGCTTTCGGGAGCCTCTTACAGGGAATGGTTGCAGTTCGGAATTGGAGACTGTGCTGGCAAACGTCAGCAGCTCCTCTCCCTCGGAGGGCTCTTGGTGTGCCGACTCCTAACAGCCAGCACGATCCCCAGCTCGTGAACGGTCCCATTGCGAGCCGGTCTCGTCCGTGAAAGAGCCACGTGAGGCTGAGCTCCAACAGTCGGGCTCCACACCTGGAGCCTTTGGGACAGGGCAGTCCTGAGCCGATGTGCCCACCAGGGGACGCGACCAAAGTTTACGTACCACAGGAAAGCGCATCAAGGCCTCGTGTTCTCTCCATGAAATGAACGTGAGCTTGAAGGGTGATGCGTCAGCGTGCACTGTGAACAGCTCGCTGGTACGCCTGTCTTTGTCCCCTCTCACGGTCTCACGCACCCGGGCTCAGTTCCTTGCAGGAATGCTGAGTGGGAGCACCAGCCTCACTTCTGGACTCTAAAACCTTCCAACCCCTAATGGCAGGTTGTGTGTGTCTCTCACGTGGGGGGAGGAATGAGGTCGCCCACAGAGGTTCTGCCATGAAAGATCTAAAGACGCACGCTGCTGAGGAGCTTGTTCCTCATGGAGCGTCCCCGAAGGCCAGAAGAATGCCGACGGTCTCTTTCAAAGCTGCCGGACGCTCTGCCATTCTAGGCCTGAGATACGGACCTTGTGACGGCACTGTAACCCTGCAAGATTCAGGAGACATCACCAGTGCGAGTGGCAATCCGGAAGGAAGAACCTGCAAGGCGGAGTGTCCTTTCCTGTACAAAACGGCGCCCAAGTGGCTGAGGCAGGGAGCATTTTCCTTCACAGAACCGGCATCCTCGTATGCCTGTGGGTTACTCTAAAGAAACGACACTGTGAGCAACCTCTTCGAAAAGGCCTTCGCAAGCGACTTGGAGACAACAGCAGCGCAGTGGAGGCACAGACCATTATCCTAGAGAACAGCACAGTGTCTCTAGCAGCGATCGCTTCCCGGAGGATACTTAAGCCACACCGAGATTCCAGCAGGGAGTTTTGAATTATAGCAGTACAACTCACTCAAGAAAGAGGGATGAGGTGTAGGGCTAATCTACGTGCGCTCACGCTCTGTGTCCCCGAGAAGGTTTCAAGGAGCAGAATGCATCACCGACCGCTACCACGTGTGTGCACCAAAGAAGCCCTGTGCCGTGGGTGTTCTCAGGCCGACAGCGAAGACCTAGGTGTGTGATGCACCCGCACTCGGTGGTTCACACGTTGCGTGACCCTGTGCCTTTTGAAGATGCTCAGAGCGGGTGGCACCTGCGTGCTGCGAGCGCAAGAGGTGTAGAGTGTAAAGGCCTTTCACACTGGAGGAAAGGCTTGCGTCTCATGGAGAAAATGTGTACGTCGCCCGGGAGATGGAGGCGCGCTCTTGACACCATTTCCTCTGCCCGTTTCAAACACAAGTCTTTGTACTCGATCTGGGCTGCCTGGTGAAACGCTTGGCAGTCCGCATCACCCTGAGCACCTTTCCTGAAGTTTGATTCGTAGCTGGGTAAACTCGGGCTTCAGAGGCTTAGATGAGACCAAACGTGTTCAGCTTGTGGCGAAAGCCTTTGACCAGAGGCATATACGCTTGTGCTTGGGGCGAGGGCTAGGCAAGGACGTTTACACCCTGGGTTTTTATCTTTACCCTAAGCTGTCCCTTTTGGCTGCAGCAGGCGGAGAGAACCCGCGGAGAGAGAACAGCTGCAAAGTGGATGCACAGAACAGTCACCTCGATACCAGCCCCGGGGTCCCAAGCAACGATCCTTCACTGGAGGGTACTTAACCCACCCCGGGATTCAAGCAGGGAGTTCGCCTTGTCCAACTCGCACAGGAGACTTGCATGAGATGTAGGGCTCATCTACTTGCGTTCACACTACGTGGCCCGGAGAAGTTCTCACGGAGCCGAATCCAGCACCCTTCCTCCACCACGTGTGTACACAAAGGAGCGCTGGGCAGTGGGTGTTCTCAGGCCAAGAGAGAAGCCCTTGTTCTGTGCTGCACCTGCTGGGTGGTTCAAAGGTTTTCTGACCTTCCTGCTCTGGAAGCTTTTCAGAGCTGAGGCTACGCCTGGGCTGCGAAAGCAGAGAGGCGTAGAGGCCTTTCACACTGAAGGCGTGGGCCTGTTTCCCATGGGGAAAGTGTACGTCGCCCAACCCCCACTCCCACCCCACCCCACCCCACTCCAACCCACCCCCAGCTGGAGGCGTGCGGGTTGACACCATTTTGTCCTGCCCATGGAAAATACAAAGAGGCGTACACGATTTGGGCTGTCTGGTGAGAGAATTTTGAATCGGCGGCACCCTGAGTACCTTTCCCGAAGTTTGCTTCCTAGCTGGTTAAACTCTGCATTCAGAGGCGAGATGAGAACAAACTTGCTCCGCGTGCTGCGAAGTGCCCTGATGCCCTGCCCTAAATGTTTGAGCTTCTTGCCAGCGTCAGGCAAGTGCTTTGACACGTAGGAGTCTCACTTTTACTCCAAGCTGTCCCTGTTGGCTGAAGCAGTCGGCGTGTCTGTATCGCAGCCTGGGAGGCCGGGCCTTGGGGGAGTCTGCCAAGTGACTGGCCTCCATTTATAGCTAACTGAGAAACTGCGTCGAAGCTTTCGGGAGCCTCTTACAGGGAATGGTTGCAGTTCGGAATTGGAGACTGTGCTGGCAAACGTCAGCAGCTCCTCTCCCTCGGAGGGCTCTTGGTGTGCCGACTCCTAACAGCCAGCACGATCCCCAGCTCGTGAACGGTCCCATTGCGAGCCGGTCTCGTCCGTGAAAGAGCCACGTGAGGCTGAGCTCCAACAGTCGGGCTCCACACCTGGAGCCTTTGGGACAGGGCAGTCCTGAGCCGATGTGCCCACCAGGGGACGCGACCAAAGTTTACGTACCACAGGAAAGCGCATCAAGGCCTCGTGTTCTCTCCATGAAATGAACGTGAGCTTGAAGGGTGATGCGTCAGCGTGCACCGTGAACAGCTCGCTGGTACGCCTGTCTTTGCCCCCTCTCACGGTCTCACGCACCCGGGCTCAGTTCCGTGCAGGAATGCTGAGTGGGAGCGCCAGCCTCGCTTCTGGACTCGAAAGCCTTCCACCCCCTAATGGCAGGTTGTGTGTGTCTCTCACGTGGGGGGAGGAATGAGGTCGCCCACAGAGGTTCTGCCATGAAAGATCTAAAGACGCACGCTGCTGAGGAGCTTGTTCCTCATGGAGCGTCCCCGAAGGCCAGAAGAATGCTGAAGGTCTCTTTCAAAGCTGCCGGACGCTCTGCCGTTCTAGGCCTGAGATAAGGACCTTGTGACGGCACTGTAACCCCGCGAGATTCAGGAGACATCGCCAGTGCGAGTGGCAATCCGGAAGGAAGAACCTTCAAGGCGGAGTGTCCTTTCCTGTACAAAACGGCGCCCAAGTGGCTGAGGCAGGGAGCATTTTCCTTCACAGAACCGGCATCCTCGTATGCCTGTGGGTTACTCTAAAGAAACGACACTGTGAGCAACCTCTTCAAAAAGGCCTTCGCAAGCGACTTGGAGACAACAGCAGCGCAGTGGAGGCACAGACCATTGTCCTAGAGAGCAGCACAGTGTCTCTAGCAGCGATCGCTTCCCGGAGGATACTTAAGCCACACCGAGATTCCAGCAGGGAGTTTTGCCTTATAGCAGTACAACTCACTCAAGAAAGAGGGATGAGGTGTAGGGCTAATCTACGTGCGCTCACGCTCTGTGTCCCCGAGAAGGTTTCACGGAGCAGAATGCATCACCGACCGCTACCACGTGTGTGCACCAAAGAAGCCCTGTGCCGTGGGTGTTCTCAGGCCGACAGCGAAGACCTAGGTGTGTGCTGCACCCGCGCCCGGTGGTTCACACGTTGCGTGACCCTGTGCCTTTTGAAGATGCTCAGAGCGGGTGGCACCTGCGTGCTGCGAGCGCAAGAGGTGTAGAGTGTAAAGGCCTTTCACACTGGAGGAAAGGCTTGCGTCTCATGGAGAAAATATGTACGTCGCCCGGGAGATGGAGGCGCGCTCTTGACACCATTTCCTCTGCCCGTTTCAAACACAAGTGTTTGTACTCGATCTGGGCTGCCTGGTGAAACGCTTGGCAGTCCGCATCACCCTGAGCACCTTTCCTGAAGTTTGATTCGTAGCTGGGTAAACTCGGGCTTCAGAGGCTTAGATGAGACCAAACGTGTTCAGCTTGTGGCGAAAGCCTTTGACCAGAGGCATATAAGCTTGTGCTTGGGGCGAGGGCTAGGCAAGAACGTTTACACACTGGGTTTTTATCTTTACCCTAAGCTGTCCCTTTTGGCTGCAGCAGGCGGAGAGAACCCGCGGAGAGAGAACAGCTGCGAAGTGGATGCACACAACAGTCACCTCGATACCAGCCCCGGGCTCCCAAGCAACGATCTTTCCCCGCAGGGTACTTAACCCACCCAGGGATTCAAGCAGGGAGTTCGCCTTGTCCAACTCGCACAGGAGACTGGCATGAGATGTAGGGCTCATCTACTTGCGTTCACACTACGTAGCCCGGAGAAGTTCTCACGGAGCCGAATCCAGCACCCTTCCTCCACCACGTGTGTACACAAAGGAGCGCTGGGCAGTGGGTGTTCTCAGGCCAAGAGAGAAGCCCTTGTTCTGTGCTGCACCTGCTGGGTGGTTCAAAGGTTTTCTGACCTTCCTGCTCTGGAAGCTTTTCAGAGCTGAGGCTACGCCTGGGCTGCGAAAGCAGAGAGGCGTAGAGGCCTTTCACACTGAAGGCGTGGGCCTGTTTCCCATGGGGAAAGTGTACGTCGCCCAACCCCCACTCCCACCCCACCCCACCCCACCCCACCCCACTCCAACCCACCCCCAGCTGGAGGCGAGCGGGTTGACACCATTTTGCCCTGCCCATGGAAAATGCAAAGAGGCGTACACGATTTGGGCTGTCTGGTGAAAGAATTTTGAATCGGCGGCACCCTGAGTACCTTTCCCGAAGTTTGCTTCCTAGCTGGTTAAACTCGGCATTCAGAGGCGAGATGAGAACAAACTTGCTCCGCGTGCGGCGAAGTGCCCTGATGCCCTGCCCTAAATGTTTGAGCTTCTGGCCAGCGTCAGGCAAGTACTTTGACACATAGGAGTCTCACTTTTACTCCAAGCTGTCCCTGTTGGCTGAAGCAGTCGGCGTGTCTGTATCGCAGCCTGGGAGGCCGGGCGTTGGGGGAGTCTGCCAAGTGACTGGCCTCCATTTATAGCTAACTGAGAAACTGCGTCGAAGCTTTCGGGAGCCTCTTACAGGGAATGGTTGCAGTTGGGAATTGGAGACTGTGCTGGCAAACGTCAGCAGCTCCTCTCCCTCGGAGGGCTCTTGGTGTGCCGACTCCTAACAGCCAGCACGGTCCCCAGCTCGTGAACGGTCCCATTGCGAGCCGGTCTCGTCCGTGAAAGAGCCACGTGAGGCTGAGCTCCAAGAGTCGGGCTCCACACCTGGAGCCTTTGGGACAGGGCAGTCCTGAGCCGATGTGCCCACCAGGGGACGCGACCAAAGTTTACGTACCACAGGAAAGCGCATCAAGGCCTCATGTTCTCTCCATGAAATGAACGTGAGCTTGAAGGGTGATGCGTCAGGGTGCACCGTGAACAGCTCGCTGGTACGCCTGTCTTTGCCCCCTCTCACGGTCTCACGCACCCGGGCTCAGTTCCGTGCAGGAATGCTGAGTGGGAGCGCCAGCCTCGCTTCTGGACTCGAAAGCCTTCCACCCCCTAATGGCAGGTTGTGTGTGTCTCTCACGTGTGGGGAGGAATGAGGTCCCCCACAGAGGTTCTGCCATGAAAGATCTAAAGACGCACGCTGCTGAAGAGCTTGTTCCTCATGGAGCGTCCCCGAAGGCCAGAAGAATGCCGACGGTCTCTTTCAAAGCTGCCGGACGCTCTGCCGTTCTAGGCCTGAGATACGGACCTTGTGACGGCACTGTAACCCCGCGAGATTCAGGAGACATCGACAGTGCGAGTGGCAATCCGGAAGGAAGAACCTCCAAGGCGGAGTGTCTTTTCCTGTACAAAACGGCGCCCAAGTGGCTGAGGCAGGGAGCATTTTCCTTCACAGAACCGGCATCCTCGTATGCCTGTGGGTTACTCTAAAGAAACGACACTGTGAGCAACCTCTTCGAAAAGGCCTTCGCAAGCGACTTGGAGACAACAGCAGCGCAGTGGAGGCACAGACCATTGTCCTAGAGAGCAGCACAGTGTCTCTAGCAGCGATCGCTTCCCGGAGGATACTTAAGCCACACCGAGATTCCAGCAGGGAGTTTTGCCTTATAGCAGTACAACTCACTCAAGAAAGAGGGATGAGGTGTAGGGCTAATCTACGTGCGCTCACGCTCTGTGTCCCCGAGAAGGTTTCACGGAGCAGAATGCATCACCGACCGCTACCACGTGTGTGCACCAAAGAAGCCCTGTGCCGTGGGTGTTCTCAGGCCGACAGCGAAGACCTAGGTGTGTGCTGCACCCGCGCCCGGTGGTTCACACGTTGCGTGACCCTGTGCCGTTTTAAGATGCTCAGAGCGGGTGGCACCTGCGTGCTGCGAGCGCAAGAGGTGTAGAGTGTAGAGGCCTTTCACACTGGAGGAAGGGCTTGCATCTCATGGAGAAAATGTGTACGTCGCCCGGGAGATGGAGGCACGCTCTTGACACCATTTCCTCTGCCCGTTTCAAACACAAGTGTTTGTACTCGATCTGGGCTGCCTGGTGAAACGCTTGGCAGTCCGCATCACCCTGAGCACCTTTCCTGAAGTTTGATTCGTAGCTGGGTAAACTCGGGCTTCAGAGGCTTAGATGAGACCAAACGTGTTCAGCTTGTGGCGAAAGCCTTTGACCAGAGGCATATAAGCTTGTGCTTGGGGCGAGGGCTAGGCAAGAACGTTTACACCCCGGGTTTTTATCTTTACCCTAAGCTGTCCCTTTTGGCTGCAGCAGGCAGAGAGAACCCGCGGAGAGAGAACAGCTGCAAAGTGGATGCACACAACAGTCACCTCGATACCAGCCCCGGGCTCCCAAGCAACGATCCTTCCCCGCAGGGTACTTAACCCACCCAGGGATTCAAGCAGGGAGTTCGCCTTGTCCAACTCGCACAGGAGACTGGCATGAGATGTAGGGCTCATCTACTTGCGTTCACACTACGTGGCCCGGAGAAGTTCTCACGGAGCCGAATCCAGCACCCTTCCTCCACCACGTGTGTACACAAAGGAGCGCTGGGCAGTGGGTGTTCTCAGGCCAAGAGAGAAGCCCTTGTTCTGTGCTGCACCTGCTGGGTGGTTCAAAGGTTTTCTGACCTTCCTGCTCTGGAAGCTTTTCAGAGCTGAGGCTACGCCTGGGCTGCGAAAGCAGAGAGGCATAGAGGCCTTTCACACTGAAGGCGTGGGCCTCTTTCCCATGGGGAAAGTGTACGTCGCCCAACCCCCACTCCCACCCCACCCCACCCCACCCCACCCCACTCCAACCCACCCCCAGCTGGAGGCGTGCGGGTTGACACCATTTTGTCCTGCCCATGGAAAATGCAAAGAGGCGTACACGATTTGGGCTGTCTGGTGAAAGAATTTTGAATCGGCGGCACCCTGAGTACCTTTCCCGAAGTTTGCTTCCTAGCTGGTTAAACTCGGCATTCAGAGGCGAGATGAGAACAAACTTGCTCCGCGTGCGGCGAATTGCCCTGATGCCCTGCCCTAAATGTTTGAGCTTCTGGCCAGCGTCAGGCAAGTACTTTGACACGTAGGAGTCTCACTTTTACTCCAAGCTGTCCCTGTTGGCTGAAGCAGTCGGCGTGTCTGTATCGCAGCCTGGGAGGCCGGGCGTTGGGGGAGTCTGCCAAGTGACTGGCCTCCATTTATAGCTAACTGAGAAACTGCGTCGAAGCTTTCGGGAGCCTCTTACAGGGAATGGTTGCAGTTGGGAATTGGAGACTGTGCTGGCAAACGTCAGCAGCTCCTCTCCCTCGGAGGGCTCTTGGTGTGCCGACTCCTAACAGCCAGCACGGTCCCCAGCTCGTGAACGGTCCCATTACGAGCCGGTCTCGTCCGTGAAAGAGCCACGTGAGGCTGAGCTCCAAGAGTCGGGCTCCACACCTGGAGCCTTTGGGACAGGGCAGTCCTGAGACGATGTGCCCACCAGGGGACGCGACCAAAGTTTACGTACCACAGGAAAGCGCATCAAGGCCTCGTGTTCTCTCCATGAAATGAACGTGAGCTTGAAGGGTGATGCGTCAGCGTGCACCGTGAACAGCTCGCTGCTACGCCTGTCTTTGCCCCCTCTCACGGTCTCACGCACCCGGGCTCAGTTCCGTGCAGGAATGCTGAGTGGGAGCGCCAGCCTCGCTTCTGGACTCGAAAGCCTTCCACCCCCTAATGGCAGGTTGTGTGTGTCTCTCACGTGGGGGGAGGAATGAGGTCGCCCACAGAGGTTCTGCCATGAGAGATCTAAAGACGCACGCTGCTGAGGAGCTTGTTCTTCATGGAGCGTCCCCGAAGGCCAGAAGAATGCCGAAGGTCTCTTTCAAAGCTGCCGGACGCTCTGCCGTTCTAGGCCTGAGATAAGTACCTTGTGACGGCACTGTAACCCCGCGAGATTCAGGAGACATCGCCAGTGCGAGTGGCAATCCGGAAGGAAGAACCTTCAAGGCGGAGTGTCCTTTCCTGTACAAAACGGCGCCCAAGTGGCTGAGGCAGGGAGCATTTTCCTTCACAGAACCGGCATCCTCGTATGCCTGTGGGTTACTCTAAAGAAACGACACTGTGAGCAACCTCTTCGAAAAGGTCTTTGCAAGCGACTTGGAGACAACAGCAGCGCAGTGGAGGCACAGACCATTGTCCTAGAGAGCAGCACAGTGTCTCTAGCAGCGATCGCTTCCCGGAGGATACTTAAGCCACACCGAGATTCCAGCAGGGAGTTTTGCCTTATAGCAGTACAACTCACTCAAGAAAGAGGGATGAGGTGTAGGGCTAATCTACGTGCGCTCACGCTCTGTGTCCCCGAGAAGGTTTCACGGAGCAGAATGCATCACCGACCGCTACCACGTGTGTGCACCAAAGAAGCCCTGTGCCGTGGGTGTTCTCAGGCCGACAGCGAAGACCTAGGTGTGTGCTGCACCCGCGCCCGGTGGTTCACACGTTGCGTGACCCTGTGCCTTTTGAAGATGCTCAGAGCGGGTGGCACCTGCGTGCTGCGAGCGCAAGAGGTGTAGAGTGTAAAGGCCTTTCACACTGGAGGAAGGGCTTGCATCTCATGGAGAAAATGTGTACGTCGCCCGGGAGATGGAGGCGCGCTCTTGACACCATTTCCTCTGCCCGTTTCAAACACAAGTGTTTGTACTCGATCTGGGCTGCCTGGTGAAACGCTTGGCAGTCCGCATCACCCTGAGCACCTTTCCTGAAGTTTGATTCGTAGCTGGGTAAACTCGGGCTTCAGAGGCTTAGATGAGACCAAACGTGTTCAGCTTGTAGCGAAAGCCTTTGACCAGAGGCATATAAGCTTGTGCTTGGGGCGAGGGCTAGGCAAGAACGTTTACACACTGGGTTTTTATCTTTACCCTAAGCTGTCCCTTTTGGCTGCAGCAGGCGGAGAGAACCCGCGGAGAGAGAACAGCTGCGAAGTGGATGCACACAACAGTCACCTCGATACCAGCCCCGGGCTCCCAAGCAACGATCCTTCCCCGCAGGGTACTTAACCCACCCAGGGATTCAAGCAGGGAGTTCGCCTTGTCCAACTCGCACAGGAGACTGGCATGAGATGTAGGGCTCATCTACTTGCGTTCACACTACGTGGCCCGGAGAAGTTCTCACGGAGCCGAATCCAGCACCCTTCCTCCACCACGTGTGTACACAAAGGAGCGCTGGGCAGTGGGTGTTCTCAGGCCAAGAGAGAAGCCCTTGTTCTGTGCTGCACCTGCTGGGTGGTTCAAAGGTTTTCTGACCTTCCTGCTCTGGAAGCTTTTCAGAGCTGAGGCTACGCCTGGGCTGCGAAAGCAGAGAGGCGTAGAGGCCTTTCACACTGAAGGCGTGGGCCTGTTTCCCATGGGGAAAGTGTACGTCGCCCAACCCCCACTCCCACCCCACCCCACCCCACCCCACCCCACTCCAACCCACCCCCAGCTGGAGGCGTGCGGGTTGACACCATTTTGTCCTGCCCATGGAAAATACAAAGAGGCGTACACGATTTGGGCTGTCTGGTGAGAGAATTTTGAATCGGCGGCACCCTGAGTACCTTTCCCGAAGTTTGCTTCCTAGCTGGTTAAACTCGGCATTCAGAGGCGAGATGAGAACAAACTTGCTCCGCGTGCGGCGAAGTGCCCTGATGCCCTGCCCTAAATGTTTGAGCTTCTGGCCAGCGTCAGGCAAGTACTTTGACACGTAGGAGTCTCACTTTTACTCCAAGCTGTCCCTGTTGGCTGAAGCAGTCGGCATGTCTGTATCGCAGCCTGGGAGGCCGGGCGTTGGGGGAGTCTGCCAAGTGACTGGCCTCCATTTATAGCTAACTGAGAAACTGCGTCGAAGCTTTCGGGAGCCTCTTACAGGGAATGGTTGCAGTTCGGAATTGGAGACTGTGCTGGCAAACGTCAGCAGCTCCTCTCCCTCGGAGGGCTCTTGGTGTGCCGACTCCTAACAGCCAGCACGGTCCCCAGCTCGTGAACGGTCCCATTGCGAGCCGGTCTCGTCCGTGAAAGAGCCACGTGAGGCTGAGCTCCAAGAGTCGGGCTCCACACCTGGAGCCTTTGGGACAGGGCAGTCCTGAGCCGATGTGCCCACCAGGGGACGCGACCAAAGTTTACGTACCACAGGAAAGCACATCAAGGCCTCGTGTTCTCTCCATGAAATGAACGTGAGCTTGAAGGGTGATGCGTCAGCGTGCACCGTGAACAGCTCGCTGGTACGCCTGTCTTTGCCCCCTCTCACGGTCTCACGCACCCGGGCTCAGTTCCGTGCAGGAATGCTGAGTGGGAGCACCAGCCTCGCTTCTGGACTCGAAAGCCTTCCACCCCCTAATGGCAGGTTGTGTGTGTCTCTCACGTGGGGGGAGGAATGAGGTCGCCCACAGAGGTTCTGCCATGAGAGATCTAAAGACGCACGCTGCTGAGGGGCTTGTTCCTCATGGAGCGTCCCCAAAGGCCAGAAGAATGGCGAAGGTCTCTTTCAAAGCTGCCGGACGCTCTGCCGTTCTAGGCCTGAGATAAGGACCTTGTGACGGCACTGTAACCCCGCGAGATTCAGGAGACATCGCCAGTGCGAGTGGCAATCCGGAAGGAAGAACCTGCAAGGCGGAGTGTCCTTTCCTGTACAAAACGGCGCCCAAGTGGCTGAGGCAGGGAGCATTTTCCTTCACAGAACCGGCATCCTCGTATGCCTGTGGGTTACTCTAAAGAAACGACACTGTGAGCAACCTCTTCGAAAAGGCCTTCGCAAGCGACTTGGAGACAACAGCAGCGCAGTGGAGGCACAGACCATTGTCCTAGAGAGCAGCACAGTGTCTCTAGCAGCGATCGCTTCCCGGAGGATACTTAAGCCACACCGAGATTCCAGCAGGGAGTTTTGCCTTATAGCAGTACAACTCACTCAAGAAAGAGGGATGAGGTGTAGGGCTAATCTACGTGCGCTCACGCTCTGTGTCCCCGAGAAGGTTTCACGGAGCAGAATGCATCACCGACCGCTACCACGTGTGTGCACCAAAGAAGCCCTGTGCCGTGGGTGTTCTCAGGCCGACAGCGAAGACCTAGGTGTGTGCTGCACCCGCGCCCGGTGGTTCACACGTTGCGTGACCCTGTGCCTTTTGAAGATGCTCAGAGCGGGTGGCACCTGCGTGCTGCGAGCGCAAGAGGTGTAGAGTGTAAAGGCCTTTCACACTGGAGGAAGGGCTTGCATCTCATGGAGAAAATGTGTACGTCGCCCGGGAGATGGAGGCGCGCTCTTGACACCATTTCCTCTGCCCGTTTCAAACACAAGTGTTTGTACTCGATCTGGGCTGCCTGGTGAAAGGCTTGGCAGTCCGCATCACCCTGAGCACCTTTCCTGAAGTTTGATTCGTAGCTGGGTAAACTCGGGCTTCAGAGGCTTAGATGAGACCAAACGTGTTCAGCTTGTGGCGAAAGCCTTTGACCAGAGGCATATAAGCTTGTGCTTGGGGCGAGGGCTAGGCAAGAACGTTTACACACTGGGTTTTTATCTTTACCCTAAGCTGTCCCTTTTGGCTGCAGCAGGCGGAGAGAACCCGCGGAGAGAGAACAGCTGCGAAGTGGATGCACACAACAGTCACCTCGATACCAGCCCCGGGCTCCCAAGCAACGATCCTTCCCCGCAGGGTACTTAACCCACCCAGGGATTCAAGCAGGGAGTTCGCCTTGTCCAACTCGCACAGGAGACTGGCATGAGATGTAGGGCTCATCTACTTGCGTTCACACTACGTGGCCCGGAGAAGTTCTCACGGAGCCGAATCCAGCACCCTTCCTCCACCACGTGTGTACACAAAGGAGCGCTGGGCAGTGGGTGTTCTCAGGCCAAGAGAGAAGCCCTTGTTCTGTGCTGCACCTGCTGGGTGGTTCAAAGGTTTTCTGACCTTCCTGCTCTGGAAGCTTTTCAGAGCTGAGGCTACGCCTGGGCTGCGAAAGCAGAGAGGCGTAGAGGCCTTTCACACTGAAGGCGTGGGCCTGTTTCCCATGGGGAAAGTGTACGTCGCCCAACCCCCACTCCCACCCCACCCCACCCCACCCCACCCCACTCCAACCCACCCCCAGCTGGAGGCGTGCGGGTTGACACCATTTTGTCCTGCCCATGGAAAATACAAAGAGGCGTACACGATTTGGGCTGTCTGGTGAGAGAATTTTGAATCGGCGGCACCCTGAGTACCTTTCCCGAAGTTTGCTTCCTAGCTGGTTAAACTCGGCATTCAGAGGCGAGATGAGAACAAACTTGCTCCGCGTGCGGCGAAGTGCCCTGATGCCCTGCCCTAAATGTTTGAGCTTCTGGCCAGCGTCAGGCAAGTACTTTGACACGTAGGAGTCTCACTTTTACTCCAAGCTGTCCCTGTTGGCTGAAGCAGTCGGCATGTCTGTATCGCAGCCTGGGAGGCCGGGCGTTGGGGGAGTCTGCCAAGTGACTGGCCTCCATTTATAGCTAACTGAGAAACTGCGTCGAAGCTTTCGGGAGCCTCTTACAGGGAATGGTTGCAGTTGGGAATTGGAGACTGTGCTGGCAAACGTCAGCAGCTCCTCTCCCTTGGAGGGCTCTTGGTGTGCCGACTCCTAACAGCCAGCACGGTCCCCAGCTCGTGAACGGTCCCATTGCGAGCCGGTCTCGTCCGTGAAAGAGCCACGAGAGGCTGAGCTCCAAGAGTCGGGATCCACACCTGGAGCCTTTGGGACAGGGCAGTCCTGAGCCGATGTGCCCACCAGGGGACGCGACCAAAGTTTACGTACCACAGGAAAGCACATCAAGGCCTCGTGTTCTCTCCATGAAATGAACGTGAGCTTGAAGGGTGATGCGTCAGCGTGCACCGTGAACAGCTCGCTGGTACGCCTGTCTTTGCCCCCTCTCACGGTCTCACGCACCCGGGCTCAGTTCCGTGCAGGAATGCTGAGCGGGAGCACCAGCCTCGCTTCTGGACTCGAAAGCCTTCCACCCCCTAATGGCAGGTTGTGTGTGTCTCTCACGTGGGGGGAGGAATGAGGTCGCCCACAGAGGTTCTGCCATGAGAGATCTAAAGACGCACGCTGCTGAGGAGCTTGTTCCTCATGGAGCGTCCCCAAAGGCCAGAAGAATGCCGAAGGTCTCTTTCAAAGCTGCCGGACGCTCTGCCGTTCTAGGCCTGAGATAAGGACCTTGTGACGGCACTGTAACCCCGCGAGATTCAGGAGACATCGCCAGTGCGAGTGGCAATCGGGAAGGAAGAACCTGCAAGGCGGAGTGTCCTTTCCTGTACAAAACGGCGCCCAAGTGGCTGAGGCAGGGAGCATTTTCCTTCACAGAACCGGCATCCTCGTATGCCTGTGGGTTACTCTAAAGAAACGACACTGTGAGCAACCTCTTCGAAAAGGCCTTCGCAAGCGACTTGGAGACAACAGCAGCGCAGTGGAGGCACAGACCATTGTCCTAGAGAGCAGCACAGTGTCTCTAGCAGCGATCGCTTCCCGGAGGATACTTAAGCCACACCGAGATTCCAGCAGGGAGTTTTGCCTTATAGCAGTACAACTCACTCAAGAAAGAGGGATGAGGTGTAGGGCTAATCTACGTGCGCTCACGCTCTGTGTCCCCGAGAAGGTTTCACGGAGCAGAATGCATCACCGACCGCTACCACGTGTGTGCACCAAAGAAGCCCTGTGCCGTGGGTGTTCTCAGGCCGACAGCGAAGACCTAGGTGTGTGCTGCACCCGCGCCCGGTGGTTCACACGTTGTGTGACCCTGTGCCTTTTGAAGATGCTCAGAGCGGGTGGCACCTGCGTGCTGCGAGCGCAAGAGGTGTAGAGTGTAAAGGCCTTTCACACCGGAGGAAGGGCTTGCATCTCATGGAGAAAATGTGTACGTCGCCCGGGAGATGGAGGCGCGCTCTTGACACCATTTCCTCTGCCCGTTTCAAACACAAGTGTTTGTACTCGATCTGGGCTGCCTGGTGAAACGCTTGGCAGTCCGCATCACCCTGAGCACCTTTCCTGAAGTTTGATTCGTAGCTGGGTAAACTCGGGCTTCAGAGGCTTAGATGAGACCAAACGTGTTCAGCTTGTGGCGAAAGCCTTTGACCAGAGGCATATAAGCTTGTGCTTGGGGCGAGGGCTAGGCAAGAACGTTTACACACTGGGTTTTTATCTTTACCCTAAGCTGTCCCTTTTGGCTGCAGCAGGCGGAGAGAACCCGTGGAGAGAGAACAGCTGCGAAGTGGATGCACACATCAGTCACCTCGATACCAGCCCCGGGCTCCCAAGCAACGATCCTTCCCCGCAGGGTACTTAACCCACCCAGGGATTCAAGCAGGGAGTTCGCCTTGTCCAACTCGCACAGGAGACTGGCATGAGATGTAGGGCTCATCTACTTGCGTTCACACTACGTGGCCCGGAGAAGTTCTCACGGAGCCGAATCCAGCACCCTTCCTCCACCACGTGTGTACACAAAGGAGCGCTGGGCAGTGGGTGTTCTCAGGCCAAGAGAGAAGCCCTTGTTCTGTGCTGCACCTGCTGGGTGGTTCAAAGGTTTTCTGACCTTCCTGCTCTGGAAGCTTTTCAGAGCTGAGGCTACGCCTGGGCTGCGAAAGCAGAGAGGCGTAGAGGCCTTTCACACTGAAGGCGTGGGCCTCTTTCCCATGGGGAAAGTGTACGTCGCCCAATCCCCACTCCCACCCCACCCCACCCCACCCCACCCCACTCCAACCCACCCCCAGCTGGAGGCGTGCGGGTTGACACCATTTTGTCCTGCCCATGGAAAATACAAAGAGGCGTACACGATTTGGGCTGTCTGGTGAGAGAATTTTGAATCGGCGGCACCCTGAGTACCTTTCCCGAAGTTTGCTTCCTAGCTGGTTAAACTCGGCATTCAGAGGCGAGATGAGAACAAACTTGCTCCGCGTGCGGCGAAGTGCCCTGATGCCCTGCCCTAAATGTTTGAGCTTCTGGCCAGCGTCACGCAAGTACTTTGACACGTAGGAGTCTCACTTTTACTCCAAGCTGTCCCTGTTGGCTGAAGCAGTCGGCGTGTCTGTATCGCAGCCTGGGAGGCCGGGCGTTGGGGGAGTCTGCCAAGTGACTGGCCTCCATTTATAGCTAACTGAGAAACTGCGTCGAAGCTTTCGGGAACCTCTTACAGGGAATGGTTGCAGTTGGGAATTGGAGACTGTGCTGGCAAACATCAGCAGCTCCTCTCCCTCGGAGGGCTCTTGGTGTGCCGACTCCTAACAGCCATCACGGTCCCCAGCTCGTGAACGGTCCCATTGCGAGCCGGTCTCGTCTGTGAAAGAGCCACGTGAGGCTGAGCTCCAACAGTCGGGCTCCACACCTGGAGCCTTTGGGACAGGGCAGTCCTGAGCTGATGTGCCCACCAGGGGACGCGACCAAAGTTTACATACCACAGGAAAGCGCATCAAGGACTCGTGTTCTCTCCATGAAATGAACGTGAGCTTGAAGGGTGATGCGTCAGCGTGCACCGTGAACAGCTCGCTGGTACGCCTGTCTTAGCCCCCTCTCACGGTCTCACGCACCCGGGCTAAGTTCCGTGCAGGAATGCTGAGTGGGAGCGCCAGCCTCGCTTCTGGACTCGAAAGCCTTCCACCCCCTAATGGCAGGTTGTGTGTGTCTCTCACGTGGGGGGAGGAATGAGGTCGCCTACAGAGGTTCTGCCATGAGAGATCTAAAGACGCACGCTGCTGAGGAGCTTGTTCCTCATGGAGCGTCCCCGAAGGCCAGAAGAATGCCGAAGGTCTCTTTCAAAGCTGCCGGACGCTCTGCCGTTCTAGGCCTGAGATAAGGACCTTG
The DNA here is from genome assembly GCF_937001465.1 of Orcinus orca. Lineage (NCBI taxonomy): Eukaryota > Metazoa > Chordata > Mammalia > Artiodactyla > Delphinidae > Orcinus > Orcinus orca. Next base: position 1,580 of record NW_026043860.1, on the reverse strand, counting down.
TGACGGCACTGTAACACCGCGAGATTCAGGAGACATCGCCAGTGCGAGTGGCAATCCGGAAGGAAGAACCTGCAAGGCGGAGTGTCCTTTCCTGTACAAAACGGCGCCCAAGTGGCTGAGGCAGGGAGCATTTTCCTTCACAGAACCGGCATCCTCGTATGCCTGTGGGTTACTCTAAAGAAACGACACTGTGAGCAACCTCTTCGAAAAGGCCTTTGCAAGCGACTTGGAGACAACAGCAGCGCAGTGGAGGCACAGACCATTGTCCTAGAGAGCAACACAGTGTCTCTAGCAGCGATCGCTTCCCGGAGGATACTTAAGCCACACCGAGATTCCAGCAGGGAGTTTTGCCTTATAGCAGTACAACTCACTCAAGAAAGAGGGATGAGGTGTAGGGCTAATCTACGTGCGCTCACGCTCTGTGTCCCCGAGAAGGTTTCACGGAGCAGAATGCATCACCGACCGCTACCACGTGTGTGCACCAAAGAAGCCCTGTGCCGTGGGTGTTCTCAGGCCGACAGCGAAGACCTAGGTGTGTGTTGCACCCGCGCTCGGTGGTTCGCACGTTGCGTGACCCCTGTGCCTTTTGAAGATGTTCAGAGCGGGTGGCACCTGCGTGCCTGCGAGCGCAAGAGGTGTAGAGTGTAAAGGCCTTTCACACTGGAGGAAGGGCTTGCGTCTCATGGAGAGAACGTGTACGTCGCCCGGGAGATGGAGGCGCAGCTCTTGACACCATTTCCTCTGCCCGTTTAAAACACAAGTGTTTGTACTCGATCTGGGCTGCCTGGTGAAACGCTTGGCAGTCCGCATCACCCTGAGCACCTTTCCTGAAGTTTGATTAGTAGCTGGGTAAACTCGGGCTTCAGAGGCTTAGATGAGACCAAACGTGTTCAGCTTGTGGCAGAAAGCCTTTGACCAGAGGCATATACGCTTGTGCTTGGGGCGAGGGCTAGGCAAGAACGTTTACACCCTGGGTTTTTATCTTTACCCTAAGCTGTCCCTTTTGGCTGCAGCAGGCGGAGAGAACCCACGGAGAGAGAACAGCTGCGAAGTGGATGCACAGAACAGTCACCTCGATACCAGCCCCAGGGTCCCAAGCAACGATCCTTCCCCGAAGGGTACTTAACCCACCCCGGGATTCAAGCAGGGAGTTCGCCTTGTCCAACTGGCACAGGAGACTGGCATGAGATGTAGGGCTCATCTACTTGCGTTCACACTACGTGGCCCGGAGAAGTTCTCACGGAGCCGAATCCAGCACCCTTCCTCCACCACGTGTGTACACAAAGGAGCGCTGGGCAGTGGGTGTTCTCAAGGCCAAGAGAGGAGCCCTTGTTCTGTGCTGCACCTGCTGGGTGGTTCAAAGGTTTTCTGACCTTCCTGCTCTGGAAGCTTTTCAGAGCTGAGGCTACGCCTGGGCTGCGAAAGCAGAGAGGCGTAGAGGCCTTTCACACTGAAGGCGTGGGCCTGTTTCCCATGGAGAAAGTGTACGTCACCCAACCCCCACCCCCACCCCACCCCACCCCACCCCACCCCAACCCACCCCCAGCTGGAGGCGTGCGGGTTGACACCATTTTGTCCTG